>NC_064627.1:913568043-914200543 GCF_023864275.1 Schistocerca cancellata | reverse complement strand
ATAAGTGTTCTGCGTACCCTTCAGAGAAAATATCAACCGTTACACAGTCTCTACATCAAGAACTGCGTGACAGTGGGTTTAAACATAGTTTTCAATAGTGTTAGTGGCTTCTCCAGCAAGATAATTATTTTGTGCAGGAAGTGTTGTTTACTGATGAGGTCACATTCACAAATTGCAGGAATGTAAATTAAAAAGAAAAAAGAAAAAAAAACATGCAGCATTGGTCAACAGAAGTCGTATATTAGCTTAGTAGCCGTTCGACCACTGATATTGGAGTGTGAACGTGTGGTGTGGCACAATGGGACAGTACGTGATGATTTCTGGTGCGTTGAATGAGGAGAAGTAATCCATTTTTTGATAAATGCTTTACCCTTGTTATTATGAAATTAGACCATTTGAGAACTCGTCAGATGATATGGTTCTAACGTGACGGATGGCCTGGTCATAATTCTTCAGTAGCAAGAGCTGCATTAAATCGCTTATTTCCAAACTGGTGGGCCGGAACAGATATCCAGCACGACGTTCTAATCCGTAGGCGTTAGACTTCTTCGTCTGGGGTCATGTGTAGCCAGTGGGCTTCAAGGAGATTACAACGATATGTTGACAGTAGAGAGTTCACCAGTGACGCAGTGTGTACAGAAGCAAATCTCACCTTGAAGACATGCCTAAAAAAAGTTACCAACAGGAATGTGACGGCACGTAATATTGTTTTCACTCTTTTGTTCAACATCTTTGGTTTAATTTATTTCATGTATTATTTTACTGTACGATGATTTGCCTGTGTGCAAATGAGAAAGCATAAGTTAAAAAATGGGTGACGTAATCTGAGTATAATTTAAAATAATAAATTTTATCTTGAAAAGTCTAATAACATTACTAACGAACATTTCTTTGCGAGCTTCAAATGTTCTCATGGATAGCTGACCATCTACTGAACATTGTGGGAGGTAAACAAAGCTAATTGTCTCATCTTTATGTTGAATGACTGACCACTGATATAACATTTTCTTTGGTAGGAAACATGTTCAAAACTTCGTCAAGTTTACTTACAAGTTACTTGCCCGATAGCGGTGCGTCGTAGAAACCGCTTCCGGACGGGGAAGTGTGCAGGGTCCGGATCGAATCCGACGAGGCTCGGTTTGCTGGCCAGCCTGCATGTGAATTTTAGGCGATTCCCACATCCCATTAAGTGAATACTCGGCTGGCTCTCTGGTCCTGCCACAGCTACACGACTCGCAAACATCTCGGAGACTTTTTGCTCACTTTCACATGAATAACACTGCACACAGTCCCTTGGGTAGATGTATTCCGTTTCGGTAAGTAATGGGGTGAGAACAGAAAGGGCATCCGGCCAGCCCTTAAATTATTCACGCAAAATCCGTTAACAACCATGACGATATTGCGCCGCTGCGAGAGAACGGCGCAAAAAAAAAAAAAAAAAGACCGTGAAATTACCGGTTAAGGGGACGTCATGAGTACACAAAAAATGGATGTTTCTTATTTAATAAAACTCCGTGATTCTCCCTTATTCTAAAAATATATACTTTATGTACAGTACCTCCTCGCTTTCGTGTTTAAATGCCTTTCTAAAGCAGATGCGGTGTGTAAATGCCTAACTGTCACACTACTGTCAAACTCAAAACCTTGCCTACAATATCTCGTTATTTAATTTTAGTGCCGCTACTTCCACAGCAACTCGTTTGCGTAATATCCTTGAACAACATGTCGACTGTACTACGAGCAGAGATTTATAACAGTCGATCTTCTTGTCGATACAAGTAGATTACTTGAGTTTACTTACGTTTTCCGCATGCGTTCTTGTTGTAAACTTGTTCTGAGTTACATCGTCACATGCCAAAAACGAAGAAATTTAACTGCAATTGTAAATTTTTCTGTAATCAACACATGCGTGTTGTTGGAAATGGTAAAAATGAAGACACTGTTACACCGTAGTGAAGTGAGATTAAGCCTAAAAAATCGTCTGGCAATGTTTCGAAACACAAGCCGAAACGCCTTACCGAAAATTGATCGAGATGTTGGTATTGTACAATAGTGCAAATAACTGTAGCATTTTAATTAGTAAGTGCAAGCTTTCAGAATCGCTTTCGTCTGTTGATAAATGTAAATATTGCAATAGTGAAAAATTCATTATATTTAGTGAAGACATATGTAAGAGAAGAGGACTATCCAGCAAAACTGTAGTGGAACGTCAAGTGTGTAGGGAAACGAAATGTAGAGTGGCGTCTCCTGTAACATCCACAAAGTGTAGTGAGCAGAATATTCGTCTTGCTTATGCAATGAGGTGTATTGGGAAAGCTAGAAAAGCAACCCGGATTTTCTGTACTGTGATGGATCTCCCTCCTCGACCTGTCAAACCTGAGAGGTATTATAAACGTTTACAAGATGCCCTAACAGAAGTAAGTGAACCATCTATGCAGAGGGCACCGAAAGAAACTGTACATATTTGTCAATCTGCTGACTACTGTTGCTGCATGAGCGGTTCCTGGCAAAAGAGAGGTCATACACCGCTGAATGGAGTTTCACAGTCACCTCTGAAGATACAACAGGCAAGGTTCTGGACTATGATTGTATGACAAAAAACTGCCAAGGTTGTGCCAATCAGAAAAATGAACACAAAGCTGACAAAAACTTTGGAAGTTTGGGTGATGGTATGGAAAGCAAGGGGGGAGTTTCTATTTTTAGTAGGTAAGTTACTAGATGTGCTGTGCAATACTCCTAGTTATCTTGGTGATGGTAACTCCGAAGGTTTCAATAGTGTTATGGCTGCTAAGCCATATAGTGAAAATGAAATTTAAAAAATGGTATGTGGAGGACATGGGCACAGGAGAATGGGGTCAAGACAGGAAAAAAAAAGTTCAAATGTGTGTGAATTCTAAAGGGACCAAACTGCTGAGGTCATCGGTCCCTAAGACTACACACCACGTAACCTAACTTAAACTAACTTACGCTAAGGACAACACACACGCCAATACCCGAAGGAGGACTCGAACCTCCGACGGGGGAAGACGCCCGGACTGTGACAAGACGCCCTAGACCGCGCGGCTACCCCGGGCGGCAAGACAGGAAACTCTGCAAGGACATGACAGGAAAAACTCTTTGATGGCAAAGCAACTGGTGGGCAAGGCAGACTCACTAAATCAGAAATAGGAATCTCACAGTACATTATGGCATAGCCATCAGGAGAAACAGTGAAAATGTCAGTGAGATGAGAAAAGCAATTTCTGCAACTGTGTTTCACAGAATATCCACTGACGAACATCCACAGTGCGGCCTCTGTCCAAAAGGAATACTTCCTGGAGCAAGTAAAATAGGTGTGAAGCAAGTGGACAAAAAGATACACACGCACACCCCATGCCAGAAACTGTTATGCGAGAACTAAAGCCAATATAAAGAGATCTTTCAGGTTCTCAACTCGCGGAAAAACGCTTACATTGCAAAACACAGATCCGAATGGAGGTTTCAGTAATTGCCTTTGGGAACGCTTGCCAAAAACTGTTCTTGTTAGAATGCCAGCTTTTCAGATTAATGTGATAGGCGCCATAATTTGTTTTAATGATGGAGTAACAAGCAGATTAAAAACCATGAGCAGACTAGGCATTAAAACTGAGACAGGCAACGTACCGCTGCAACTTAAAAAACTGCTGAAAGCATGAGGAAGGACGTCAGAATAACAAAGAAAAGAAAGAAACCAAAGAAGATGAAAAGGACACTCAGAATCAGTAAGTTTATGGAGCTGAAATGTTTTGACATGTTATCATTGAGAAAAAAATGAAGCAAATCTTTAGTTTCAGTCTCCTGTAACCAACGTTTTCGTACACTCAGGTATCATGTCATCCAGTATTAAAACTACGGAACAAAATTTTGCATGAATAATAATGTAGTCCTTGCATACGCGGTGAACGACATTATTCAACAAAATATAAAATACTCTAAGCTGGAACACGTCATATGTTCTTAAATTATTAGGCGGAAAATCGACTTCTAAAAAATATTTTTTTAAAATACAGAAACAACAAACTGGTAAATATTCTGGTTTGCTGTTTGAACGAGTTAATAATTAAAAGAATGAAATTTGTTTTGACCTTATATTTTGAATAATGTGAAAGTACAGTGTAAGAGGTACATGACTAAGGAATTTTTTGCTAGCGCACTCTAGCAGATGTAATTTCGATGGATTGCTCACGCGCTGCCTGCGATATGTAAGCTATAAGAGAATCTCAGACCAGAGAGCAGTGTTGTAAGCAGTAGGAACTGTGTGGCAGTAGGAGTAAGTAGTAGCCAGCGGTCTCGTGTATGGAGTTGGCTGTGCCGGTAGTGAGGAGCGATGGCGGTGCCTGAGCGATGTAGTATAAGGTAAAAGGAGCTGCGCGCATATGTAGTTTGTTACAACTAAATTTGTACTATTGTTATATCAAGTCCCATGTAAATGTTTCAAAAAATCTTTTAATAATAATCTTTTTTACATAATTAACTTTTTGACAATCATTCATCTGAATTTAAAGACTTTACTAATTTCTGCACTCCATGGTCATCCCGATTATCGTAAAGAAAAATCAGTTGTTTCTTTTTATACATGACAAATCTAGCGGCCAGCATTGTACTGGGCTGTGCCAGAAAAATTTCTTATAGGAGCAGATATATTGAAAGGGTACAGTACCGCCCGACATCGAAAATAGGTACAACATCCCCCCCCCCCCCGCCATGAACCATGGACCTCGCCGTTGGCGGGGAGGCTTGCGTGCCTCAGCGATACAGATAGCCGTACCGTAGGTACAACCACAACGGAGGGGTATCTGTTGAGAGGCCAGACAAACGTGTGGTTCCTGAAGAGGGGCAGCAGCCTTTTCAGTAGTTGCAAGGGCAACAGTCTGGATGATGGAATGATCTGGCCTTGTAACAATAACCAAAACGGCCTTGCTGTGCTGGTACTGCGAACGGCTGAAAGCAAGGGGAAACTACGGCCGTAATTTTTCCCGAGGGCATGCAGCTTTACTGTATGATTAAATGATGATGGCGTCCTCTTGGGTAAAATATTCCGGAGGTAAAATAGTCCCCCATTCGGATCTCCGGGCGGGGACTACTCAAGAGGATGTCGTTATCAGGAGAAAGAAAACTGGCGTTCTACGGATCGGAGCGTGGAATGTCAGATCCCTTAATCGGGCAGGTAGGTTAGAAAATTTAAAAAGGGAAATGGATAGGTTAAAGTTAGATATAGTGGGAATTAGTGAAGTTCGGTGGCAGGAGGAACAAGACTTCTGGTCAGGTGACTACAGGGTTATAAACACAAAATCAAATAGGGGTAATGCAGGAGTAGGTTTAATAATGAATAGGAAAATAGGAATGCGGGTAAGCTACTACAGACAGCATAGTGAACGCATTATTGTGGCCAAGATAGATAAAAAGCCCACACCTACTACAGTAGTACAAGTTTATATGCCAACTAGCTCTGCAGATGATGAAGAAATTGAAGAAATGTATGATGAAATAAAAGAAATTATTCAGATAGTGAAGGGAGATGAAAATTTAATAGTCATGGGTGACTGGAATTCGAGTGTAGGAAAAGGGAGAGAAGGAAACGTAGTAGGTGAATATGGATTGGGGCTAAGAAATGAAAGAGGAAGCCGCCTGGTAGAATTTTGCACAGAGCACAACTTAATCATAGCTAACACTTGGTTTAAGAATCATGAAAGAAGGTTGTATACATGGAAGAACCCTGGAGATACTAAAAGGTATCAGATAGATTACATAATGGTAAGACAGAGATTTAGGAACCAGGTTTTAAATTGTAAGACATTTCCAGGGGCAGATGTGAACTCTGACCACAATCTATTGGTTATGAACTGAAGATTAAAACTGAAGAAACTGCAAAAAGGTGGGAATTTAAGGAGATGGGACCTGGATAAACTGAAAGAACCAGAAGTTGTACAGAGTTTGAGGGAGAGCATAAGGGAACAATTGACAGGAATGGGGGGAAGAAATACAGTAGAAGAAGAATGGGTAGCTTTGAGAGATGAAGTAGTGAAGGCAGCAGAGGATCAAGTAGGTAAAAAGACAAGGGCTAGTAGAAATCCTTGGGTAACAGAAGATATATTGAATTTAATTGATGAAAGGAGAAAATATAAAAATGCAGTAAATGAAGCAGGCAAAAAGGAATACAAACGTCTCAAAAATGAGATCGACAGGAAGTGCAAAATGGCTAAGCAGGGATGGCTAGAGGACAAATGTAAGGATGTAGAGGCTTATCTCACTAGGGGTAAGATAGATACTGACTACAGGAAAATTAAAGAGACCTTTGGAGATAAGAGAACAACTTGTATGAACATCAAGAGCTTAGATGGAAACCCAGTTCTAAGCAAAGAAGGGAAAACAGAGAGGTGGAAGGAGTATATAGAGGGTCTATACAAGGGCGATGTACTTGAGGACAATATTATGGAAATGGAAGAGGATGTAGATGAAGATGAAATGGGAGATACGATACTGCGTGAAGAGTTTGACAGAGCACTGAAAGACCTGAGTCGAAACAAGGCCCCAGGAGTAGACAACATTCCATTAGAACTACTGACGGCCTTGGGAGAGCCAGTCCTGACAAAACTCTACCACCTGGTGAGCAAGATGTACGAGACAGGTGAAATACCCTCAGACTTCAAGAAGAATATAATAATTCCAATCCCAAAGAAAGCAGGTGTTGACAGATGTGAAAATTACCGAACAATCAGTTTAATAAGCCACAGCTGCAAAATACTAACACGAATTCTTTACAGACGAATGGAAAAAGTAGTAGAAGCTGACCTCGGGGAAGATCAGTTTGGATTCCGTAGAAATACTGGAACACGTGAGGCAATACTGACCTTACGACTTATCTTAGAAGAAAGATTAAGAAAAGGCAAACCTACGTTTCTAGCATTTGTAGACTTAGAGAAAGCTTTTGACAATGTTGACTGGAATACTCTCTTTCAAATTCTAAAGGTGGCAGGGGTAAAATACAGGGAGCGAAAGGCTATTTACAATTTGTACAAAAACCAGATGGCAGTTATAAGAGTCGAGGGGCATGAAAGGGAAGCAGTGGTTGGGAAGGGAGTAAGACAGGGTTGTAGCCTCTCCCCGATGTTATTCAATCTGTATATTGAGCAAGCAGTAAAGGAAACAAAAGAAAAATTCGGAGTACGTATTAAAATCCATGGAGAAGAAATAAAAACTTTGAGGTTCGCCGATGACATTGTAATTCTGTCAGAGACAGCAAAGGACTTGGAAGAGCAGTTGAATGGAATGGACACTGTCTTGAAAGGAGGATCTAAGATGAACATCAAGAAAAGCAAAACGAGGATAATGGAATGTAGTCGAACTAAGTCGGGTGATGCTGAGGGAATTAGATTAGGAAATGAGACACTTAAAGTAGTAAAGGAGTTTTGCTATTTGGGGAGCAAAATAACTGATGATGGTCGAAGTAGAGAGGATATAAAATGTAGACTGGCAATGGCAAGGAAAGCGTTTCTGAAGAAGAGAAATTTTTTAACATCGAGTATAGATTTAAGTGTCAGGAAGTCATTTCTGAAAGTATTTGTATGGAGTGTAGCCGTGTATGGAAGTGAAACATGGACGATAAATAGTTTGGACAAGAAGAGAATAGAAGCTTTCGAAATGTGGTGCTACAGAAGAATGCTGAAGATTAGATGGGTAGATCACATAACTAATGAGGAAGTATTGAATAGGATTGGGGAGAAGAGAAGTTTGTGGCACAACTTGACCAGAGGAAGGGATCGGTTGGTAGGACATGTTCTGAGGCATCAAGGGATCACCAATTTAGTATTGGAGGGCAGCGTGGAGGGTAAAAATCGTAGAGGGAGACCAAGAGATGAATACACTAAGCAGATTCAGAAGGATGTAGGTTGCAGTAGGTACTGGGAGATGAAGAAGCTTGCACAGGATAGAGTAGCATGGAGAGCTGCATCAAACCAGTCTCAGGACTGAAGACCACAACAACAACAACATTCTTCGTTATTCTTGTCAGTGCAACATATTTTTTCTAATAATAACTCAATTTCAATTAATACAGCGAAGCCGGATACCAGTGTGGGAAAGAATGACAATTTATTTATTTAATTGATCGCATGTGCACTCCCACAAAATAAATCCCTGCATTCAGTTTGGTGAGATCTGTGAAATGAATGAATGTATGGTCGTCTGCTAACCGCAGATAGTGAATGTGAATATATGATCATCTTTGAGACGATATTTTGGTCACCTTTGTTGAAAACAGAGAGATGAAATTTACTGGAGCTTTGAGCGCCTGAAATGTGGCTGACCAATGGGTAGCATGGTCTTCCCCCACCTCGACGGCCATGTTTCAGCACTCTGTCGCTGGATCTAGTGTTGGTAAGACCTGTCATAGGTGTGCTCCGTAAAGACAAAAGAGTGGAGAGAATGGTATGCATGTGAAATACTTAAGAGTAGTTTGGAATAATAATTTCTCTATTTCAGGAACCTTTGTGGGGAGAATTACATGTCAGGCAGGTAATATTAAGGGGATCGTAGTAATCTTCGGAAGTGACCAACGGTCACAATGAAACCACGTGTAGCAATAAGTTGAAATACTTCCGAGTGCTTAAGTTAAGCTGAATTACTAGCGTGTGTACTATAAGTTGGAAATATTTAAGAAATGGCGTGTGCAGGACTTGAAATTAGAGACGAGTGCTTCCACGTGGTGAGTACTGTGTGAGTCTCAATCTGTGTATGAGACAAAGGATAAAGAGAACCACTCGTCCATGGTATTAGTTGAGGACTCGCATGTGTGATGAATATGTGCTTAATATTACTTTGCGTGTTATGTTTCCGTGTGACGCTTGATTCAAACTATAATACTCTGAGACAGAAGCAAGGTGAGTCAGCCGTCTATCCAGCAACGCCACTTGGCTTGCATTGCACAGGAATACGTGCATAAATCCTCCAGGGTTCATAGTAGGAAAGAAAAATTACGAAGTGGGGCAGTGTCGTGTGAAACTGGGATAAATACTAATTGAAGTGGGAAAGCTGAAAGTGATGTGATTAAAACGTTGTGACTATTCTTTGTATTGTATGTTGCCAGTGTGATGTATTTCATGAAGTTTAAGTATGTGTGGTTGGCATGGGAGAGTAACAAGATAGTTTCAGAGGCAGTGGGCTATGCATGTTCCTTTTTGTAACGCTCGGTCTGGAGGAAATTTTCGTAATGATGGGTGTGAGAGTCGAAGTGTGAGATATAGAAAAAGATCCACCATCCTATCCAGAAAATGCACTGTAGCGTTAAATAATTACGAGACCATGAGATAGAGAATCACCAACGTAAAGCCATGCCCACGGGGCGGAATTTCTCATGTGTTATTGTTGTAGGTTATAGAATTTGTGTGTTTAGGTTATAGAATTTATCGGAATAAATAAGATAGTGAAAAGAAAAAGATTGGTGGCCTTTTTCTTCGAATAGTATGTTGTCACGATACCCAAAATTTATAATGTGTGCGCCATTCATATTCAGTGCGATGGCCACGTGTTGATCAAAGCCGTTAAATAAGAAAGAAAATGTGGTATTGCCAGTGCGTAGTGAACAGTCAGAGTTGTGTAAGTTGCTAATAGTCAGATGTGCGTTTCCGTACCCGTTGCGTAATATTCAAACAGGATAATAACTTGTAACTTAATTGTGAGTACTAGAGTTCATGTTACTCGATAAATGAGTCCACTCGCTTGGCAGACCACTCATCTTGCAGGCCTGACTGCTTGATGCCACAGTATGAGCAAGGCATGTGGGTGCCTCTCAATATACGCGTTATCCGGCGATTTCATTGAGGTAAGAAATTTCAATTTATTCAGTATGATCTTTCAGGGCCATGGCGCAGCACTGCTGACGTCCAAATTTACCAGTTTAGATTCACAGTCAGTCAATTATTGAAAGGTTGTATATGAGTCACATTTTTTATTGGGAGGTTAGCCATTTTATTACGGAATTTATCTGTTGGGAGGTTACACTGAATGTGAATGATATAACTATTTTTTACTGTTGGAAGGTTACAACAGTGTACGTAAAACAAATTACCCATAATACAATATGTAAGATAAAGATGAGTGTCATCTCCTCTATTTATTCCATAGTTCTTAAACTTTTGCAGGCAAAAAGCTTTATTCCAGTATCTGTCAGAGTTTTTGAGTTATTAAAGCTCAGAATACAAGTGAAAACTACAGGCCATGACGTCCAGGTCACCTTAACGCGCCGGCGCAAGTTTCCTGCGAGAGGGCGTAAGCTTACCCAGTGGTGGCCACTCAACGCCGTCAACAACACAAAAAGCCCTATATCGATTGTATTTTTCTCCGTGATTTCTCGTCAGATCTATAAAAGAGTTACATCATTAATTTTATTTCATCGAAATCTGGTAATGCGATGGAAAAAACAGCACAGTTCCGTAAAAAAACAAGTTAATGCCCGTACCTTCGATATTAACGAAATTATTACATGTGACCCTGGTCACTGTTCGTCACGGTGGAGGCTGATAAGAAATGTCTTTAATGAGAAATAAGTAATTTGAGATGAAAAAATGAAGTTCCTCATCTTCCGTAAGTTATATTTACGATGATATGAATCTCCCGTGTGTATCAGAATATCGACCCCCTTTATTGCCCTATGCGATACCAATATCCAACATCTCGACGATTTTTAGTTTAACGCCCGATATACATCTTCTGTTAATATTGTTGTAGACTTTATACCCTCTACGGACAGCCACAGAAAAAGCGAAGGCGTACCTTCCCGAAGGCGTACCTTCCAAGAGCGGCCACGTCATGCAACCGCCCATCAGCTGCACTTGTTTCATAGTTGCCGTTCTTCTTTCGCCGCTACAGTTTGAGCATGCTCAGCCGTGACGGGACTGTCTTCACCGTTGGGGTCCAACACATGGACTTTATCAAGCAGAAATTCCGTATTTATATTCCAATTATGTGCCAGACTAAATCTATTGGCCTCATTACTACCTAATACCTTTTTAATTTAACTGCATTATTAAAGTATGAGGACATCCGGAAATTTTAATTGGTACCGTAGTGAAGAGAACGACTGTAGTAGGCAAAGTGGAGACTTGGAGACTGCTCATACGCGATTTAACAGTCGTAGTCCTGTATGGTATGGCAGGCAGACTGAAGGAAAGGCTCCTGCGAAACGCAACTCGCCCTTTTTTCACATGATATCTTGCGAACCATGGATGAAGGGTATCAGACGGATGCCATATTCCTTGACTTCCGGAAAGCGTTTGACTCGGTGCCCCAATGCAGACTCCTAACTAGGGTACGAGCATGTGGGATTGGTTCCCAAGTATGTGAGTGTCTCGAAGACTTCTTAAGTAATAGAACCCAGTACGTTGTCCTCGATGGTGAGTGTTCATCGGAGGTGAGGGTATCATCTGGAGTGCCCCACGTAAGTGTGGTAGGTCCGCTGTTGTTTTCTATCTACATAAATGATCTTTTGGGTAGGGTGGATAGCAATGTGCGGCTGTTTGCTGATGATGCTGTGGTGTACGGGAAGGTGTCGTCGTTGAGTGACTGTAGGAGGATACAAGATGACTTGGACAGGATTTGTGATTGGTGTAAAGAATGGGAGCTAACTCTAAATATAGATAAATGTAAATTAATGCAGATGAATAGGAAAAAGAATCCTGTACTGTTTGAATACTCCATTAGTAGTGTAGCGCTTGACACAGTCACGTCGATTAAATATTTGGGCGTAACATTGCACAGCGATATGAAGTGGGACAAGCATGTAATGGCAGTTGTGGGGAAGGCGGATAGTCGTCTTCGCTTCATTGGTAGAATTTTCGGCAGATGTGGTTCATCTGTAAAGGAGACCGCTTATAAAACACTAATACGACCTATTCTTGAGTACTGCTCGAGCGTTTGGGATCCCTATCAGGTCGGATTGAGGGAGGACATACGTAGAAGTAATTCAGAGGCGGGTTGCTAGATCTGTTACTGGTAGGTTCGATCATCACGCGAGTCTTACGGAAATGCTTCAGGAACTCGGGTGGGAGTCTCTAGAGGAAAGGAGGTGTTCTTTTCGTGAATCGCTCTTGAGGAAATTTAGAGAACCAGCATTTGAGGCTGACCGCAGTACAATTTTACTGCCACCAACTTACATTTCGCGGAAAGACCACAAAGATAAGATAAGAGAGATTAGGGCTCGTACAGAGGCATATAGGCAGTCATTTTTCACTCGTTCTGTTTGGGAGTGGAACAGGGAGAGAAGATGCTAGTTGTGGTAGGGGGTACCCTCCGCCACGCACCGTGTGGTTGATTGCAGAGTATGTATGTAGATGTAGATGTAGAAGATGGCGAATTGAAACGAGTTCAATTTCCTGGAAACTTTTCCGGAGCTCGCAGGCAGAGGGACACAAGCTGAAGCGAAAGGCGTTGTGTAGCTCTCTGCCACGACACGCATCCGGTAGAAAGAGGGCACCATTTGTCCAAAAACAGAACCTCTGATATTTTTATTGCTGCATGTTCGTCCTCGAATACCATGCGTTGCTTGGACTGTCAGAGATAGCTTCTACTAGGATCAGATTTGAGACTAAGTATTAAATACAGGAAATACGGAGAGATGTGTGAACTCAACGGATCAGACACGCACACAGAAGAGAGAGCAGAGCTGTGGATTGGCGAAGAGAGCCGTTCGTGTCACGACGTCCCGCTCCACTGTCGCAAAGAACCCTCTCAGTGCCAGTTCGCAAACGGCCGATAATGTTTACGGCATTCGACGGCGCACGTATTGTCTACCACCCAAGCACAGTGTTGGCTGATAATGGCAACAGTTGACGAGGCTGGAGGTATCCTGAAGGGAACACAGCACGAGGCTACGGAGCGTGGATGAACTGTTCACTCGACGAGTAACTCACAACGGTGTTACGGTGTCAGTGGTATTGATACAACGCAGCGCAGTGGCAACCATAAACAAAGTAAACATTGTACTGTATGTACAGCAACAGTTGCTGAAGTTGGCATTTCGTAAGAAATAAACCGAAGGAATTTGACAGAGTGAGACAGGAGTGGCAGATGAAATAATAGCGTTTTGTGCAATGTGTGGTGTCGTATACACTTCACTGTGCGGACAATGTACATGCGAAGTTCAATGATGACGATACGTGCTTAACAAATGAAAGTGATATAGAAACATATGCCGAGTCATGTAGTTCATCACCATAGTGGGACAGGCAGCCACAAATTCTCTCTACAGTGTAACGTAGGGAAGAACAATCGTTGTCCAAGAAGCGAGTAATAAACATTATTACATACATGGAGGTCATCCGCAACATAGTAAAGAAACAACTATGAACAGGTTTCGAATCAGTCCGCAGCAATATGACCGTGTACGTAGTGCATAAGAAAAACTACGGAGACTACGGATATTCAAGGCAGGACAAGGGGCACTTGTTAAAAATACTGGTGTTCGTGCGTTTGAAGATGCTCCACACAATTTGTGGGATGTTCATGATACTGACCTACTACGTTATGCACATAAAATCGCGAGTGGTATAAAGTACAGCGATTTCAAGAAAAACAGTAGATGGTTGCATAATTTTAAACATTGCTACATAAATGGAAGACTAAGATAACAGAATTTCAGACAGAGCATCAGCTTGACAATGCACAGCAAACTGCAGAATTGGGTCGAAAATTTGTAGATGACATAAACGAAACGAATTTGTTTTAAGCTCCTATCAATCGTGATTTGATGAGGAAATTCATATGAAAAGAACCCTGGAAAATAGATGGTTCAAAATGGTTCAACTGGCTCTGAGCACTATGGGACATAACTTATGAGGTCATCAATCCCCTAGAACTTAGAACTAGTTAAACCTAACTAACCTAAGGACATCACACACATACATGCCCGAGGCAGGATTCGAACCTGTACCAAGAGATTTGTATCATTATCAACTAACATCATTGCCTTAACGCATTCATATACAATTATGCCGACAGTTAATCTGGATGGTAAACTGGCTGGAGAGTTATTTATTGCGCTGCGAGAAGTTGGAAGTGTTCTGTTCCCTATGGTTCTTTCTCGCATTATCTTACAAGGGTAGTACGAAATATTTAGTCACAGCAATCAAGAGCCGGAAAATGTGCGTAAGAGCCCTACAACTGCGGTACGAAAAATGCTTTTGGCCAATAACTGGTCAAAATAACTTGTTATTGCTTGATTCCTGGTCTGCGTATAAAAATCATACTCCTTTAGAGCAAGCTATCCTCACTGAAAAGTGTATGACATTGCAGTTCGTACCACCCGGAACCCCTGGACTAATTCAGCCTCTGGATATTTGTTTTTTCTGTGCCTATGAAACATATTATCGCACTATCTGCAGGAACGCGTTAAGGAGACCACAGCCTGCCTATCTAACCCATGTTAATTTAGGCAAGTATTTGACCCATTTCTGAAAAAAAAACTATTTGATGCAGGACCTTAATATTTTACCTGTATGTTACATAATGCTAACAGAGTCAACTGTACTAAAATCTACTTCATCGATTTAATAGTTTTTAAGAAATACTTTTTTAAATTTATTAACAAAAAATATTAAGCTTTTTCTGCAGAACATCCTAATGGGGGAATTTAATGAATGTAGTATCAGAGGTGGCATTTTATGTTATGCAGAATCTCTGAAAATTTCATTCATTTATCTATGATAGTTTCTGATATAATGGGGCATATGTACTGAAAATTTTAGTTTGCGGGAAACTGACTTTAAAGAAAAACTTTTGAAGTTTTGTTACTTACAGTTAATTAAAACTGTTCTGCTGCATATGATGGCCCTTATTTGGCCTCTAGCATGTCTTCCAGCTTCTTTTTCACCTTCCTGGATGTTTGTCTTGCTTTCTTGGTCATATTAGATGCAGACCTGTCTGCATCGGCTATCCTCATTTTATCACAATGTTGCAGCCCAGTGATCATATTTTCACCAGGAATGATTCCTAGGTTTTTCAGTACCCAACGCTTTCCAGTATTACCACAATTGAATGTAATAACAGCATCACGAACTGCTAGTTTCATTGTATGCATGCCTACAAATACAGTTTTAGGAAGGCGGTTCCAAATTATGCTGTTGAAACATTCATTTTGGTTCTGTGTCTGCCCATGCAGACATTTCCTTAGAAAGTCAGGATGAGCCAAGTCTCTGAAAATAGGTTTAATTGCTGTAATAGCAGCAGCAGGAAGAGAATGCTGGTGAGAATAAGATTCTCCAGTTGCCTGAGACCTATTGTATTTGCACCACGAATTTTCTCCTGATTGACACAATCCATGACATGGCTTATCATCAGTAAAGGACTTACGGAAGAATATGGCCCAAACATCTCTCTTCATTGCCTCCAGATTTTCTTTATTTCTCCTAATTGCCTGCCCATAGTATATCTGCAAGTTTTCTGTAACAACTACTCGCATTCACACTTGAAAAAAACTAACCACGTGTTTGAAAGCGTGTTGTTTACGAACAGCAGAAACAAAAGAATACCGACCGTTGCATTCCAAGGATAGCCAACACACTCGGGAGTAAAAAAAAATCCCTAAGGTGCAGTGTAGGGGATATAAAGATCTAAAATATATGCAGAAAAGTGAGTGATAGAAAAGTGGGCGTTGCACATAAACACACGTGGTAGGAAAATGGTCTTTAAATGATCGAAAAAAAATTTTTTCAGCATAATCCTTTTCAGAGTACTTAAATAAAACCACAGTCTATCAAAATATGATGAAAACCGAAAATCGATTTTTTTCGACCCTGACCATTGTGTGGTCCCCTTAAAGTGCAGCCAGTTTCACGATAAGCTCGACGGCAGACTATTTCGCATTCGGTTGCATGGCGTCACATCCCATCATTTCTCACTACATTGTTGCATCAATATGATACTACATGCATTCTTTAAGGGTGGGTACCTGGCCGAAATTCCTGCACGGTTTTTAAACCAAGAAGTTAGCCTTCGATCTTTATGGTGAGAACCTTTGTGATCACTGCGGCGCGTCATTTTCCATTCGGTGTTCATGGTGCAAGTTAATGGTTTGATTCGAAAATTTCTTGAATGTCGACGATGTCCATTTCGTGAAGAGTAATACATCCCATAGAAGTTTGATCTCTACATCTCCCGGACATTCATTTTATGTCGCCCGCTGGCGTACACGGTCAGTCAATAGCAGCCAATATTTTTCGTGTCGTAATTGTCAACACGATACTTTCAAATGAGTCTTACTAAAGACTGAACTTGCGGCCTCGCACGCAAGGTGTTGCTTGTCAGTCTCAGCTCGAAACTGTCGCAGTTGGCGACTTCACTGGCAAATGGCGAGAAACTAGTTTTTCTAAATTCAAATGGCTCTGAGCACTATGGGACTTAACATCTGAGGTCATCAGTCCTCTAGACTTAGAACTATTTAAGCCTAACTAACCTAAGGACATCACACACATCCATGCCCGAGGCAGGATTCGAACCTGCGACCGCAGCAGCAGCACCGCGCGGGATTAGCCGAGCGGTCTACGTCGCTGCAGTCATGGACTGTGCGGCTGGTCTCAGCGGAGGTTCGAGTCCTCCCTCGGGCATGGGTATGTGTGTGTGTTTGTCCTTAGGATAATTTAGGTTAAGTAGTGTGTAAGATTAGGGACTGATGACCTTAGCAGTTAAGTCCCATATGATTTCACACACATTTGAACATTTTTCGCTGCAGCAGCGCGGTTCCGGACTGAACCGCCTAGAACCGCTCGGTCACAGCGGCCGGCTAAACTGGTTTTGCGCTCGTTTCCTTTGCAAATCGTGCTTTCGACAGTGGTCTAGCGGATGACTGATTAGGTCGAAGAGCCTTGAGCTGCTTATTTGGGTAGTGAAGTCTGGCCAAAGCCGAAACTTTGTAAGCATCCGTGATGAAATTACATCGAAATCCAAGTAGTGAGAGAATGCAGTGACTAAAGTGTAAGAACTCTGCGTGCCGTGAGCAAAACGCAAGCACAGTACTGGCAGCTGACATCCAGCATCTTAGAGTGATGGTCCTCGTTTGTGTACCATACATACAAGGCTGAATAAGGAACATTTGGTACGTAGAACATCCGCAACTGAGAGGCATGATAATTAATTTAGAGAGATCCGCTCCACTTACATTTATTTTAACCACGACCGGCTTCGAGGTTTTAAAGTCCTATCTTCAGGTGTATCAAATTATAGTATTTGGTAATATACAGTATAACATACGGTCGGGCCAGTCAGTGCACGAGTTCCAATCATTGTGTCTTGGCTGAAAGCGTCCGCCGCTGGGCAGCTGCACGGTAGAAACCTCACCTACCACCGGTAGTTCCCCACAAAATGATGAGCGGGATCTGCAATGTAAGCTAGTCGCAAGCTGTGTTGCAGAAATAAACAGCTTAGAGAAAGAAGAGGCGTCACTTCCCGTAGCACCCGCCCATCATTTGGCAGCACAGTGCGCGTGTAACGCAAGTTCTATCGATGGGAGTGGGAAGTGCTGTACCACCAAGACCACACTCACCGGATATACACTCTTGTGACTTCAACTAGATTCCTAAGATGACAAAACCACTTCATGGCATTCTCTTCAGAACTATTATTGAGATTCTTCGGGCGATGGATCACTACACTCAAATTACCAACACAACTTGCGCTACTAGGGGTATCCCATGGCTTTAACGTCTCTGACGACGGGTTATACACAATGGTTGTGACTACTCTGATGGACAATAAAACTTTGAAAGATATACCAGTTTCACGTAAGTTGTAAATAAATACTTATCACTAGAGTTGCGCTCTACCAAAACTATGGTTCAGTAGTTTTGGTACACTACATAATTGACGCAATAAATTATAGGATTACCGGTAGTATTGGTAGAACTGATGGGGAAAACAACATAAATGAATGTGTAACACAGAAAATCGGAGCCAACGGCTTCTCGTTGTTCGTTTGTTAGTTCTGCACATAATTAGAACCGCTCTTTCACTGTAAGTCCATTGTGTATTTTATTTCGTTATAGAAAATAAATTGCATTTTATAAGTAATAAAAATAGTTGATCGCGTAACTTCTGCACTTTTATCGATTGGCCGCGGCATTGCCCTGTTGTCGAATGATCTGGACAGCACATGACCGCGAAAGCTTTGCCTGCCGGTGACCGCGACGTATCCAAGGCGGCCCGCGCGCTCGGTGATAGCGCGCCAGCCTTCCATTCTGGGGGCCTGGGGACGAATCCGCCAGAGTCCCGACACATCCATTGTAGTTTCATGATAAGACGTGCCGGGAACAAACCTATCAACAGCTGTTAGTTCGCGTACAGAAAGTCTTTTACAAATTGTGTCGGCCCTGAAAAGGGCCTTTTTGTAGCTAGGACATTGTTTACTTAAAGCAGGTGCTCGAACTGGCGACCCTCTGACGCGACACAAGCTTGGTAACGTCGAACGGTGTTTTGCCGAACTCTTTCAAAGATTCCTGGCATTGCCGTGCTGTGATCGGCGGCATGCTGAATGCGATCCATTAATTCATCTTCGTTTCTAGAGGTTCGCGTCCAGGTGGGTGAACCATAACCCTGAAGAATCCCCACAGGAAAAAGTCCTGTAGCGTGAGTTCTGGTGATCACGTGGGCCATGTCCTACGAGCACCTCTGCCAATTACCCGGCCGTCGAAGAATTCATTTAAATATCCACGCACAGCTCGACTGTTATGTGCGGGCGTCCCATCATGCTGCAACCACATGCATAGCCGTATGTCCAGGGGAACATCTTCCAAGAGGCCGGGTGGAGTTTCTTGCAAAAAGTGAAGGTAATTTGCCCCGGTAAGTTGAAGAGGTAGACGGACCGGCCCAATTAGGTGGTCACCCACAATGCCTGCCCAAATGTTGAGCAAAAATCGTTCCTGGTGTCCGTGGACATATGTCACCTGAGGATTTCCCCTTGCCCAATAATGAACGTTTCGAGTGTTGTAAAGGCCACCCCGATGGAAGGCGCACCCGTCGGTAAACAACACAATGGCGGGGAAGTCGGGATCTCGCGCAACACGTCGTAGAAACCACCGGCAGAACCCTAGCCTCTGTTCACAGGATTTAGGTCTTGGACAGGGTGGAAAGTAAATGGATACTGGCCGTCATCCCTTAAAGCTCCCAGACTAACCGATGAATGACCCCCATGTCGTGTCCAGTCGCTCGAGTACTTGTCGTAAGTGCTTCCTCCAAGCACTCGAGAACATATCTTCTGGTAAACCTTCCAGCTCTGGACGAAACGTTAGGAGCTGAAGATTTAAAAAATGGTTCTGAGCACTATGGGACTCAACATCTTAGGTCATAAGTCCCCTAGAACTTAGAACTACTTAAACCTAACTAACCTTAGGACATCACACACACCCATGCCCGAGGCAGGATTCGAACCTGCGACCGTAGCAGTCCCGCGGTTCCGGACTGCAGCGCCAGAACCGCTAGACCACCGCGGCCGGCCGGAGCTGAAGAGTTTCATGGACCACGACCTTACATACCGGAAGGTTTACCAGAAGATATGTCATCCGGTCGTGAAAGACTTCATACTATCACTCGAGAACAGTCTCTTCAAATGCAGCCTCCCGTCGTGTTCGAGGTCTTCCAACATCACGATGATATCCCGCTAATGAGCCTGTTTCTCCAAGTAGCCGGTGAATTGCTGTAAACGTTTTCGGGAGTGGGTGGCGTCTTGCTGGGTACCGTTCCTCATACAACCGCCGAGCTTCATGCGTATTACCGTCAGCTAGTCCATGAACAAAAACCATATCTCGCTGTTCTTTAAACGAATACTGTGCCGCCATCCTTACTGTACGACGTGTGTGTGCTCCGAAGCCAAGTTTACGTGTGAATGCCTCTGACGTGAGAGGGAGACAAACGGCAAGACGGGGCGAGGGACGTTTGTGTGTGTGAACGGACAACCATAGCGCTGCCCGTCAACCTACGAACGGCAACACGGCAGTCCTACGGCCAATCGGAGCGCGTGGCGCCAAATTTCCATAGTTTAAAAATGGTGCTTTGTCGATCTACACAACACTAGTAATTTTGGTTCCTACTGATCAGTTACCCAGGGTTAAAATTTCGTGACACAGTTTTTCTCCAGCCTGTATATAAACAGATGTGTGTGTGTGTGTGTGTGTGTGTGTGTGTGTGTGTGTATTTGTTTTTTGTACTCAATAGAACGTTCTTCATCATGACCAAAAGCAAGAGTGTCCTGTTATTATTGATAAGTGTGGAAGTTGTTTATGAATAACAGAAACATATTTCATATAAATTCCAGGAAGTATTGAACCGATGTTTCACATATTTTTGTTTTGTGGTTTTTCTGTTTTATCTTTTTGTTGAGAAATTTCGTTTTCTAGCACTATATGATAAATCTGTCTTGTTTTCTTTATTTTTATTACAACCCCTCTTTTCCAGGTTGCACTTGGATTAAAGTATGACAGTTTAAGTTTTGCTATAAATACTGTGTATTCTAAAGCAACAGGCTGGAAGATAGATATGTCGAATTTAAATGTTCTGTACGTTACCTGGCCCTTTATATATCCTCACTCCGTTCCTAGACGCTTCATAGCTTTCCGTTTCTAGAGGAATCTAGTAACACACTAAAGGCATACCTAAACAAGCGATGGATGTGGGTAAGGCCCGATAGGTATGCAACACATCGAATGTACAGGTAACGCGGGTACGACCTTAACTGACCAAAGCTACTAGGAAACCTACATTAGTTCAAAATGTTCAAATGTGTGTGAAATCTTATGGGACTTAACTGCTAAGGTCATCAGTCCCTAAGCTTACACACTTCTTAACCTAAATTATCCTAAGGACAAACACACGCACCCATGCCCGAGAGAGGACTCGAACCTCCACCGGGACCAGCCGCACAGTCCTACCGTAGTCTGCGCTTACTTACGGTAGTGTATGACAGCCAACAGTAGTTTAAACCCTAGTTGTCACTGTCAAAGTACCAAGCCTCGTAGCTATTTCGTTACGAAGAATCAATGTTATTTATCTCTTGTCTTTGAAATAAATCTCCAGCTCTCACCTGGGCACCTTTTCGGCGATTTTACTTAACCCTGCATGCCAAAGTAACAGAACGAATCGCATCAAGCTCCCTTCAAGCGGAAGAGAGCGGTGCACTCGGCAGCGCGTAAAGGGTGGCCAACGGGCGCGCCAGTGCAGTTGGCGCCAGTAGCAGCAGCAGCAGGCGACAGTCGAGCACTGGCTCCGAAGCCCCGGCCGGGCCAAAACTTGCGACAAAAGCGGCGGCAGAAAGGCGCCGCAGCGCACACAAAACGGCCCAGCTTCTTGTTCGCCACACAATGACGCTGTCTATTCAGAATCGGGCTTTTGTGCCGCACGTTCGTCCACGAAATCAGCACGGTTTTGTCAGCTATTACGGTTATTAAAGTGGGCGTTGGGAACAAAAAATAAGAGTACTGGCGCTATGTGTGTGTGTGTGTGTGTGTGTGTGTGTGTGTGTGTGTGTGTGTGTGTGTGTGAGGTGCGAGAAGGAAAGAGAGAGGAACGGACGGAGAAGTGGAAAAGGAGGGAATGAGGAAGAAGAAGTCACTAAGTCCCCGCCATTGTCTGCGCTGTCGCCGCGGAGCATTCTTGTCGCCGCTGTATGGGGAAGTTCTCCATCTTTCCGAGCGGAATAAAGAGCGGAGGCCGTGCTACAAGATAAGGACGAAGAATGGGAAGAAACTTGGCTGCAGGCGGCAGGTCAGGCACTGTTCTAGTTTGCTGCGACGTCGATTCATCCGACGACCGGGACAAAGCGCACCCTCCCCCCCCACCCCACCCCCTTCCTTCCCATTACGTCACCCCTCTTACCGCGGCAGCCCCCAGAATACCATCGCAGCACCCTTTCGCCTCTGTGGGGTCACGACCACCATTCACAACTGAGGAGCAGTGGGAGCACAATTAGGCTGAAATACTCGCGAGAACTGAATGGTGGCCATGCGTACGAAAGAAAATGACCGTGTACTCTTCTCCTAGCGCAGAGTGCTATAATTTCGTTGTTCGTCTGGTTGCAGCAATGCCAGACAGAGGGTCTCCTTTTGCGTTTAATACGATGCGTCCCGGTACGGCCACAACATTTACGCTGCGTCGCTAATGTAGCGCTGCGTTCCCTCCCCCCGGCGCCTGCCCCCTACGCAGTACACCACAACCGCCACACCGTCCAAACCACCTCCCGTATTCCATTAAGGGCCAGCCGGGCGCGGGGCCCGCTTGAAAAGAAGTGGGTACACACAGGCGCGCGCGCGTGCCCGCATATCGAATAATTTGATGTGTATTATACATCGGGGACGTTCTATTGTAAACACGCGCATTTTAATACGGCCACCATTGTTCCGCATTCTCTTTATTAGCATCATCCTTCAAATGAGAAAGAGCCTGTCGCCGGTCGGCAGACAGCACGCCGACTGCGCATGTCAGCGAGCGGCGCATGCGCACACGGTGGCGGCGAGGCGGCGACTCCGGTTACAAGGCGCCCCTGCGCTGTGCAACTGCACGCGGTACCTCGCCTACAAGCTGTCTTTGCCTTAGGAGGTACAAGTAAATATCTACATCTACATGTATACTCCGCTAGCCACCAAGCGGTGGGTGGCGGAGGGCACAATTCGCGCCAAAGTCATATTTCCCCCTCTGTTCCACTCGCGGATCGCGCGAGGGAAAAACGACTGTCTGAACGCCTCAGTACGAGCTCTTATTTCCCTTATCTTTTAATGATGATCATTACGCGATTTGAAAGTTAGTGGTAATAATACACTACTGGTCATTAAAATTGCTACACCACGAAGACGACGTGCTACAGACGCGAAATTTAATCGACAGGAAGAAGATGCTGTAATATGCAAATGATTAGCTTTTCAGAGCATTCACATAAGGTTGGCGCCGGTGGCGACACCCACAACGTGCTGACATGAGGAAAGTTTCCAACCGATTTCTCATACACAAACAGCAGTTGACCGGCGTTCCCTGGTGAAACGTTGTTGTGATGCCTCGAGTGAGGAGGAGAAATGCGTATCATCACGTTTCCGACTTCGATAAAGGTCGGATTGTAGCTTACCGCGATTGCGGTTAATCGTATCGCGACATTGCTCCTCGCGTTGGTCGAGATCCAGATCCAATGACTGTTAGCAGAATATGGAATCGGTGGGTTCAGGAGGGTAATACGGAACGCCGTGCTGGATCCCAACGTCCTCGTACCACTAGCACTCGAGATGACAGGCATCTTATCCGCGTGGCTCTAACGGATCGTGCAGCCACGTCTCGATCCCCGAGTCAACAGATGGGGATGTTTGCAAGACAACAACCACCTGCAGGAACAGTTCGACGACGTTTGCTGTAGCGTGGACTATCAGCTCGGAGACCGTGGCTGCGATTACCTTTGACGCTGCATCACAGACAGGAGCGCCTGCGATGGTGTACTCAACAACGAACCTGGGGGCACGAATGGCAAAACGTCATTTTTTGGATGAATCCAGGTTCTGTTTACAGCATCATGATCGTCGCATCCATGTTTGGCGACATCGCGGTGAACGCATATTGGAAGCGTGTATTCGTCATCGCCATACTGGCATATCACCCGGCGTGATGTTATAGGGTGCCACGTCTCGGTCACCTCTTGTTCACATTGACGGCTCTTTGAACAGTGGACGTTACATTTCAGATGTGTTACGACCCATGGCTCTACCCTTTATTCGATCCCTACGAAACCCTACATTTCAGCAGGATAATGCACGACCGCATGTTGCAGGTCCTGTACGGGCCTTTCTGGATACAGAAAATGTTCGATTGTTGCCCTGGTCAGCACATTCTCCAGATCTCTCACTAATTGAAAATGTCTGCTCAATGGTGGTCGAGCAACTGGCTCGTCACAATACGCCAGTCACAACTCCTGATGAACTTTGGTATCGTGTTTTAGCTGCATCCAAGCTCTGTTTGACTCAATGCACAGGCGTATTAAGGCCGTTATTACGGCCAGAGGTGCTTGTTCTGGGTACTGATTTCTCAGGATCTATGCACCCAAATTGCGTGAAAATGTAATCACATGTCAGTTCTAGTATAATATATTTGTCCAATGAATACTCTTTTATCATCTGCATTTCTTCTTGGTGTAGCAATTTTAATGGCCAGTAGTGTATATGCTCCACATCCTCGGCGAAGATTGGATTTCGGAATTTAGTGAGCAGCCCATTCTGTTTAGCGCGTCGTCTATCTGCAAGTATGTCCCACATCAGACTTTCTATGAGATTTGTAACGCTCTCGCAATGGCTAAATGTACCAGTCACGAATCTTGCCGGTCTTCTTTGGACCTTCTCAATTTCTTGAATCAGACCCAACTGGTAAGGGTCCCATACAGACGAACAATACTCCAAGACTGTACGAACTAACGTATTGTTAGCTATTTCCTTTGTTGAAGGACTGTATCGTTTCAGGATTCTACCAATAAACCGCAATCTAGTGTTCACCTTACCTGTTACTTGCATAATCTGATCATTCCATTTGAGATCATTTCGAATAGTCACACCCAGATACTTGACTGATGTTACCGCTTCCAAAGACTGATCATTTATTTTGTACTCATACATTAACGGGGATTTTCGCCTTGTTATACGCAGTAGATTACACCTACTATTATTGAGAGATAACTGCCAGTTATTATACCACGCATTAATTTTCTGCAAATCTTCATTGATTTGTTCACAACTTTCATGTGATACTACTTTCCTGTAGACTACAGCATCATCGGCAAAGAGTCTAATGCCGCTGTCAATACCATCAAGCAGATTGTTTATGTAAATAGTAAAAATCAGAGGACCTATTACGCTGCCCTGGGGCACACCTGAAGTTACTCTTGTTTCCGTTAAAGTTACTTCTTTCAGGACGACATACTGCTCCCTGTCTGTTAAAAAACTTTCTATCCAACCGCATATGTAATTGGATAGGCCGTAAGCGAGCACTTTTTGTAGCCAGCGACAGTGCGGAACAGAGTCGAACGCCTTTCGAAAGTCGAGAAATATGGTATTAACCTGGGAGTCGGTATCTAGAGCCTGTTGTATATCATGCACAAAGAGGGCCAGCTGTGTCTCGCATGACCGCTGTTTCCTAAAACCGTGCTCGTTTCTGCAGATGAGCTTCTCAGAGTCTAGAAAGGTCATTATGTCTGAGCACAAAATATGTTCCACGATTCTACAACAAATCGATGTCAGTGTAATTGGCTGGTAATTATGTGCATCCGATTTTCTACCCTTTTTATAGATTGCTATGACCTGGGCCTTCTTCCAGTCCCGTGGAACTTTCCGCCGTTCCAATGGTCTCTGATGGATGACGGATAGATGACGGATCTCTGATAGATGACGGATAGATGATGGTGCTATGTTTGTAGCATAGTCAACATAAAATCTTACGGGGATACCGTCTGGACCAGATGCCTTTCTGGCGTCTAAGGATGTTAACTGTTTTACAATCCCAGATACACTAAACACTGTGTCAGCCAATCTTTCGTCAAGTATTTAAGAGAACCGAACTGTGAGTAGCCGCTGCACAATGAAACTCTTGAATTTCCGGCCAGAAGGCAGAGTTGATACACTGCCACGTTTTGACGAGTATCATACTCATTATCTTACCGGGAAATCAATCTTTGAAACGTGTGCGTATTTAAACCCTCTCGCATGGCTGGAGGATAAGGCGTGGTAGTTATCGCTAAAACAACTTGTTTTCGGTTACATCGGCTCTTTTCTTCTCCAGCTGAACCTGACTGTTAAAATTCCTCAAAATAACCGGTTTCTGAAATAAGTGGTTTTCTGTTTTTTTGTTGCTGTTGCTGTACTTCGAACAAAGACTGGAACGTTCTGATGAAGGCGAAGGAGTAGGAGATCGCGATAGATAATGGCATTGAGGCTGCGGCAAAAAAAAAAAACAAAAAAAAAACAACTCATTGTCTCCAGCAAAGACTGCGAAGGTGAAGCAGATGGGCGTGGTGACAGCGAGAGTGAAAGCTCACAACTTGGTGGTTGGCCTGCAGCGCCGCTTTTGGATGGTATCAATTGTTCACCATGAAGCGACCCGAAAAGTAGGGGTTCAATAGTTACCCCAAGTTTATAAGACGTCAATAAAATTATAGGTATAAAGTCAAAGTTAATTTCTCTACCTAAGAACACGGTGGATGTTTTCTCCGTATATGGTATCCCAAGCTTGTTGCGCATCCTCCCGTTTCCAATACTTTGAAGCAAATGAAGCATTCTACTTCACTGCTACCGGACTTCGTAAAATACTTCCATAAACGAGGAACGACACCATTCTGTAATATTAGTGATGCCCGAAGACAACAACGAGGAACGACCTTATACCCCGGTGGGTACAGATCTTGCACGCTGCACGTACACACATACCGTCCCGTAGGCCAAGCCACGCGGCAAGGCGTACAGTTTGTATTGCCTCTGCAATGCTGTATCGATTATTATGTCATGTTCTTGTTGCTGGTTTCTAATAGTAGGCGTTGTTATGTAAATAAGACTGATTTCTTTTTCCGGTTTCTATAATAGTTCAATATTTGAAAGCGGTAGAAAAAAATGGCTCTAAGCACTATGGGACTTAACATCTGAGTCATCAGTCCCCTAGACTTAGAACTACTTAAACCTAACTAAACTAAGGACATCACACACATCCATGCCCGAGGCAGGATTCGAACCTGCGACCGTAGCAGCAGCGCTGTTCCGGACTAAAGCGCTCGGCCACAGCGGCCGGCAAAGCGGTAGAAATTTCACGAAAAAAATTACTCATTTTTTTTAAAAAAAAGTTGCATTTGGAAACCAAAATGTTAGCACTGCTGCTATGCCAAATTAATACACCGGCCTTAACCCGGTTATTGGTAAGTCTTGAAGAAACCTGTTATAAGCGAGACCAAAGAAACACCGAAAGATATCGGTTATTCAGAACTAAAACACCTGCATCGGTTTTAACCGGTCGGTTTCTCCCATCGCTTCTGGAGAACCAAGAGCTCTCCTTCACTTATATGCGCTAGGAATGTCTACATTCGGTCGCTACATGTTTGTTACTTTTCGCTGTCTGACGTGATTCGGTTGATTACACTCTCCCGCTGCCCTCCCCCTTGTCCCACTCATAAACATTTCCTCTTGTTCTAGCAAAAGAATGTTTTAGATAAATAGGATCAGCATCTGCTCAAAAATTTGTTTTGGCTCAGTTTTTTTTCGTAGGTACGCCCAAAGAGACTAAAATATCAATTAATAGCATAATAAATAGGTCTGTGATGTAACTATAAGATTCTAATACTGGCGGCAGCTTTAAAATAAAGCCAACTCTGTCTCCACACTCATAATCGCCCAGCCTAGAAACTTGAAATTTGCACACAGTGTTGATCTTACGTTATAGGCGCCGTTTAAGATGGGATTTTTCGAAATTCCACCCCTAAGGAGGTGAAATACAAGATGAAAAGTTTTTTAAAAATATGTTGGTATTAATGCAGTTTTGAATCTAGACCTACGTATCCGGTATTTGGCTTTTAGGTCAGAAATAAAGGTGTCTTTCAGTGTTTTTGGAAATTTTAACCCTATGGCCGTTCAGTAGTAGATGATGGACTTTTTCGGAAATAAATTAATATTAATGAACTACTCATGTGTTTTTAAAGCTTCATCCATAAACATTGGTATTTGACTTCTGTGTTACAAACACATAAATAAGTGTTTCAGTGTTTTTGGAAATTCAACCACTAAGCGGATAAAATAGTGGGTGAAAGATTTCTTCCTTTTTAAAAAATATATTACTATTAGACAAGTACTAAGACATTTTTAAAGTTACATCTATGAAAATTGGTATTTGACTTCTCGCTCAGATAAAAAAAATCCTTTTTTGTTTTTGGAATGCAGCCCCCTAAGGGTGCGAAATAAAATTACTTCATTATGAAACCAGTTTCAAAAATAAGAAAATTTGCATTCGGCTTCTTTATTCGAAAAAAAACTTCTTTCACTTGTTTTCGGAACATCCATCCCTAGTGGGGAGAAATATAGGACAAAAATCTTTAAGAAAATATTTCCTTATGTTAAAAAGTCTTAAAGCTAAATCTATGAAAATTGGTATCTCACTTCTCAAATAGATATATAAAGAGATACGAGTTAGAGGATGAAAGTTTCTATGGTCATATCACCACAAGAACACAAAAGGCATAATTAACAAACCTTGGACTCCAGCTACCAGTATCACCACAAGAACACAAAAGGCATAATTAACAAATACCTTGGACTCCAGCTACCAAATAAAATGGTTCAAATGGCTCTGAGCACTATGGGACTTAACATCTATGGTCATCAGTCCCCTAGAACTTAGAACTACTTAAACCTAACTAACCTAAGGACATCACACAACACCCAGTCATCACGAGGCTGAGAAAATCCCTGACCCCGCCGGGAATCGAACCCAGGAACCCGGGCGCGGGAAGCGAGAACGCTACCGCACGACCACGAGCTGCGGACATCCAGCTACCAGAATCACTTTTTGGTCAGAAGTACATACGGAAAAGGCCATACTTCTATGACCTTAATTAGCGTGTAAAGTTTAGAGCGTGTTACAATTTGTGAACAACACAAAAATTCGAGTAAAGAAAAAAAAAAAATCTGTGCGGACCATATGCTCTCCGCGAACGAAGCAGTGGGTGCTAAGCTAGTAATCTATATGATGCGTGGAAAATAACTGTTCCTGAAATTAATTTCTGTTGCATATCACGACCACATTCGAGCAACTATCTCTTAGTTTCAAATCAGTTAGTTTCAAGGTACGCGCAACTATACAGGTTGAGTAAAATAAATCTGGCCCGTGAAATACTCGCTATACAACAAGACTGAGGTGGGAGTGATCTTTGTTAATGAGCATCACAGGAGCTGCTGGAAATGACCATCGTTGACGTCGATTTTGCCGCTAAGTTCTGCGTTCCAGACTTTGCCGCGGATTTTGGAAAACGCTTATAGTGTTAAACTCTTGTGCGGGCAGTTCTGCACACGTTCTCCATGAATTGTAGTTCGCATACCACTCGACAGAGACACACTCGCTGCCTTGTCGTGGTCACCAAAGTTGTAAAACTACCGTAGGCTACAGTGGACTATCATAAGTAAGCGTAGACTACGGTAGTTATCCTAGTATGATTGTTCAGTTAAGATGAAACCCGCGTTATCTGTATGTTAGAAGTGTTGCATGCCTACCAGGCTTTACCTCATATCGATCGCTTTGTTTACGTATGGGATCAGTGTCTTACTAGATTCCCCTGAGGGTGAACCTCCAAAAACTGAGTGAGGATAGTGAAACAGAGAGATAAAAAATATAGATTTATCATATAGCGTCAGAAAACGCAATTTCCTGGGAAACAAGATAAAATTTAAAAAAAAAACGCAAAACAAAATGTATCAAAACTGCTTCAATACGCCGTCTAGCTTATATAAAACATGTTTCTGTTACTCACAGATAACTTTCACATTAATCAATAATAATAGGAAACATTCGCCTTTGATCATGATGAAGAACGTTCTACTGAGTACAAAATAACAACAATAATTAAATTGATTATCTTGTGTCTGTGCATATAAACTCTACCTGCATCAAAACTAATTCCTTTGGTTCGATAAAATTGCAGAAGTTATGCGATCAACTCATTTGTATTACCTACAAATGGCAATTTATATTCTGTAACGAAAATACACAGCGTACTAACACTCAATGCTGTGTGGTTATAATAAAGAGCAAAGCAAACAACCAAAAAAACGAAAACCATTTATTTATGTTCCTTCCCAACCAATGCTACCAGTTTACTACCTCAATGTAAAGTACCAAAACTACCGAACAGTAGTTTTGGTATAGGGCAACTCTAGTTGTCACTGAAAGCATCTAATACTCTCACTCACTCAACCGTAATAACACAGCGAAGTAGTCAGGACACATTACAGGTTACAACAACGATAACCGTCATACCTTAGCAATAGATCTTGCCGAGAACCCGAGAAAATTCTGGCCCTACGTAAAATCGCAAAGTGGGTCTAAGGTTCTATCCAGACACTCGTTAACCAGTCTGGTGCGGCAGTAAAAAGATAGCAGAGGCAAAAGCCGAAGTTTCAAATTTCATATTTAAGAATTCGTTCAAGAAGGAGAACGTACAAACATACCGTCGTTTGACCATTGCATGAGCAGTGTACATAAATACATTTAACTGGCTAGCAACAACTTCCGAAGCGCATTTATCCGAGTCGCAGTTGTCCAAATGATCCTCAGGTGCGTAAAAATCGCACCTGAAAATCATTTTCCTGGCACGAACATTCCACGCGTTACTACTACTGGCACCAGAGTTTCTGGCACTCACGATTGTTTCCATGCACAAGTGCTAAGAAATTTGCATTAGCGAGAGTCTGAAATTAGAGACAGAGGTGCCATTCCTCGGTTTATCGTGGAAGTATTAACTAACATGAAAAATATAAGAACGTAGGCTTCCTCGGCCGGTGTCATAGTGATTAAAATTCTTCTGGGCATTATGCCGCGTCATTGCTAAAAACTAACAACAATAATAAACTAAAACCGACCTTTCGGCCGAATTGCAACGGCCTTCCTCAGGGCATGACAGGTTTTGCATGGGGATAGGTGCTTCTATTTATTACAGACTATCGATGTTTGTCGCCACTGTCGTAAAACTTTTAATTGGCCCTCTAATATGATTGGCCAGTCACGACGTAAGGGAAAATGGAGGGAAAGAGGCTATTCGTGGATGTCCATGTCGTCAACGATTGGTAGCTGTCCGCCAATCAGCGTTCGGCTTCTGGTCGGCAAGTTTTCCTCCTGGTGTGCGCAGAAGTGGACTGACAGTTGCTCTACAGCTGTTTGTGCAGATACGCCCGTGTCCCGTGCAGCTTCTGCCCCGCGACCGCTCGCGGCCCGTTGGACTGGGCTGGCCGGCAGCCAGGACGCCGGGAGTTTGTAGCCATCTTCGCTGTTGATGTTGTCAGGCTGCTTTTATAATGTCGATCGCCTCCAGTATTTTGCGTTCTCGCATCCACGATTCTTTCGCCAGTACTCGGGCCTCCTGGAACTTGATAGGTTGTCCACAGTCACGGTGGTGTTCCGCTATCGGCAATTTATTATGTTGTTGTACATAGCGTTCGTGTTCTGCTACTCGTGAGCTGACAGGTCTCCCTGTTTCTCCTATGTAGGCAGCTCCGCACTCACACCGTAGTTCGTAAACACCTGCAGTGTTAAGATTGTTGACTACATCCTTTGTGGAACCTATCATTTCGTGGATCCTGATACTGCTTAGAAAAATCGGTTTGAAACCTCATCGGCGGAGGACGTTTCCTAGACGTTCACTGACGCCTTTTACATTTGGTAAGTGTACCAGTGGAAGCTTCTCTTCTTTGCCTTCTCCTCGTGTTCTGCTCCCTTTGGTTTTCGCTACCTTTCTTATGATGTCATCGTAGCCGTTGGCACGAAACATGTGTTGTAGCTCCTTTAATTCTTCTTTGATGTTATTTTCACCGCTTATCCGGTAGGCTCGGGCAGTTAACGTATGCAGAACAGAGGTACTTTTGAGCTGGGTGGTGGTGGCTCTCCACGTGCAGGTACCGATTAGTGTGCGTTGGTTTCCGGTACATTTGGTGTCCCAGTTTACCTTCGGCAGCTCTGTATACTTCCACATCCAGAAATGGCAAGGTACCATTGCTTTCAGTGTCATGTGTGAACTTTATATATATATATATATATATATATATATATATATATATATATATATATATATTAAGCAGCCTGACAACATCAACAGAGAAGATGGCTACAAACTCCCGGCGTCCTGGCTGCCGGCCATTCCAGTCCAACGGGCCGCGAGCGGTCGCGGGGCAGAAGCTACACGGGACACGGACGTATCTGTACAAACAGCTGTATAGAAACTGTCAGTCCACTTCTGCGCACACCAGAAGGAAAACTTGCCGACCAGAAGCCGAACGCTGACTGGCGGACAGCTACCACTCGTTGACGACATGGACATCCACGAATAGCCTCTTTCCTTCCATCTTCCCTTACGTCGTGAGTGGCCAATCATATTAGAGGGCCAAAGTTTTACAACAGTGACGATAAACATCGTGTGTTGTGCGTACTGTAAGACCTTCAGTACACACACCATCAGATTATTTGACTTGTCGCTCTAACGAAGTAGGCGAGTGTCAGCAATATGTCTCGTGGTCTTATCGTAGCGTGTTTATCTTCTGCCGTTAGTTCAGACGATAGAAATGCCACTTGCACGCTTAGATTAGCAGATTCACGGCGACCAACTTTAAACAGAACTTGAGTAATTTTCACACACATTTATTAAAATAATAACAAGCATAAAAATTACTTAACTTGGTTCTGGATGCTATTTACAACTGACAATCTGTAGTTCATTTGGTATTGGTACATTAATCTTATTCACACATATATCTCTGATACTTGACAAAGTGTCTATACATTTATCTTCATGGCTATGTACAGGAATATGGTAATCTTATTAGGCGCAGACTGAAACTTGACTATAGACTGGTACAGACTGGTGCAGACAAATGCAGACTGGTACAGACTAATACAGACTGGTACAGACTGGTGCAGGCCCATGCAGACTGACTAATCGGAGGTCTGTTCACTCGTTGTAATACCTCGCGTGTTCATGTATCACTGCGCGAGTGTGATCCGTGAGGAGAAAAGGTTCTACGTTAGCAGCAATCTCATTGGCTGCGTTACATATTAATACGCGGATCGGCGGAAGCAGAATTTGGTCCGTCTCTATGGCAGCGCCATCTCGTAGTGTGGAGACGGTCGAGCGCTGCGCCTGCGCTGTTGTGCTTAGCGGGGCGCGTTCTAGTGCGAAAGTTGTGTACACGCTGACTACGCGGAACTATGTACACAACACATCGATAGTCTGTAATAAATAGAAGCTCCAATCCCCATGCAAAACCAGTTGTGCCCTGAGGAAGGCCGTTGCAATTCGGCCGAAACGTCGGTTTTAGTTTATTATTGTTGTTAGTTTTTAGCAATGACGCGGTATCATACCCAGAAGAATTTTAATCACTATAACGTGAAAAAGTTGGGAAGATGTTAGTAGGACTCGCCCGCTGATAGTTCCGTACAAATTGAATTATGTACGAAGGGCGTTAAATAAGTAACGCAGCACACGTTTTTTCAGAAAGCAGTTAGTTTTATCCACGATTTCAATACACCACATTGTTTCCCACTTTTTGTGCTACAAAACCCTATTTTTCAACAGAATATCCGTTCAGTGCGGCGGCCTTACACCACCCAACGGGGTTTCCGCCAAAAGAAACTCAGTGACAACTCCCTGCTTGGAATGCACCTTCCCCACTTTGAACGTTATGTGTAGCGCCGCCCCATATTGTAACTTCATGAAACTATAGGGGGCTGAAGCAGGAATTACCCACGATGACCCACAACAAATTCCAAACTGGCAGAAAAAAAGTATATTCTATTACGAGGCGTGTTTTTTAAGTAAGTACCGTTTTGAAATTTAAAAAAAGGACGTGCTAAGATATCTCAATAATATTATTTTTACATGAAAGCCTGTATCTTAATCTACTTTTCTACTTAACTTTCGTCAATATTGAGGCACTTGTCATAACGTTGTACCAATTTTTGAATACCCTCCTCATAGAAGTCTACCGCCTGACTTGTTAACCACTGTATCACCACTGTTTCGATTTCGTCTTCGTCTTGAAGACACTGACCGCCCTGGTGTTTCTTCAAGTGCAGGAACAGATGGTAGTCACTGGGCGCAAGATCAGAGGATGGTCTAGAGTTTCCCATGGAAAAGATGTGATGAGATCTTTGATCTGATTCGCCACATGCGGACGGACATAGTCTTGCAGCAAAACGATGCCCTTTTTCAACTTGCCACGTCTTTTGTTCTGAATTGAACGGAGCAGATTGTGGAATGTCTTACAGTAAGCTGCTGCGTCGACTGTCTCATTACGAGGCAGAAATTCCACAAGCAATACTCTTTTTCTGTCCCAAAAAACTATGCTGATGATTTTCCGGGCAGAAATTGTTTGCTTAAACTTCTCTTTTGTGAGTGAATCTGAATGCCGCGAATCCATGGACTGTTGCTTTGATTGTGGTGTGACGTAGGCCACCCATGTTTCATCGCCCGTAACAATTTGGCTTAAGAAATCATCACCGTCGTTATGGTACAGCTCAAGGAAAGTCAGTGCACTGTCTAAACGTTTGCTTTTGTGTACATCCGTCAACATTTTCGGTACCCAACGTGCGCACAATTTTCGGTAATTCAAGTGCTCGGTCATAATGCCATACAAAACACCATGGGAAACATTAGGAAATCGAAAAGCGTCTGTTTTCTCTCACCTTATTGTCCACTTCCTGCACCAAACTTTCATTAACGACCGAAGGACGCCCACTCCGTTGTTCATCATGCACATTTGTGTGGCCATCTTCAAATGCTCTAACCCACTTTCTTACCATTCCATCACTCATAATGTTTTCTCCGTAAACTGCACAGATCTCACCATGAATATCGATCGCTTTTAGGCCTTTAGCACTAAGAAATCTTATAGTAGCCCGTACTTCACAGTCGGCGGGACTCATGATTATCAGAGGCATCTTAAACACTCATTACAAAACGTAAACAAGGAAGAATCAGAGTGTAATGGCGTTAGTGGATGCAGATGTAGGTACCTTGTGCGCATGCGCAGTTCGCCGACCGCAACAGTGGCCGCGCTGTGGCAAAACGGTACTTACTTAAAAAAACACGCCTCGTACTTACTGAACACACCTAGTATAAAGGCAGTTGATCCAATCTGGAAATCAAGGATTTCGACGATTTTTGCCTGTTATCGACATTGATACCGGCAAGATATCGCTTCCACCAATCCCAAAACTTTCGAGAATGCTTTAATTTCAAGATCACAGTAGGACAACAAATGTCAAACGAAAATTCTTTCGAGTGATATACTCAAAAATTAACAATTTTCTGATTTTTTTCTTTTACGTGTATAGCGAAATTTTTGTTCTTGCCAAATTTCATGATGCTAAACTAACAGCCGGTATCAATGTCGATAACAGGCAAAAATCGTCGAAATCCTTGATTTCCAGATTGGATCAACTGCCTTTATACTAGGTGTGTTCAGTAAGTACGAGGCGTGTTTTTTTAAGTAAGTACCGTTTTGCCACAGCGCGGCCACTGTTGCGGTCGGCGAACTGCGCATGCGCACAAGGTACCTACATCTGAAGAGCGAGTTTGCTCATATCAATATATGTGACATAAATGGCCTTATCTTTTGGTTGTACTGTTTTAAGCTTACATTTATTACTCCCCAAAGTGACTTTAGACATCAGTATGTGAGATAAATCTCAACTTGATACATCCACGTGTAACGAAGAAAAAGGGTTTTGAACAGTGGGACAGACAGACAGTCAGACGAAAAACAAAGTGATGCTTTAAGGATTCCGTTTTTACCAACTGAACTGCGGAAACCTAAAGAGTACATCACTTACAATATTTCATACGAAGCAGTTTCTGGCCGGCCGATGTGGCCGAGCGGTTCTAGGCGCTTCAGTCTGGAACCGCGCGACCGCTACGGTCGCAGGTTCGAATCCTGCCTCGGGCATGGATGTGCGTGATGTCCTTAGGTTAGTTAGGTTTAAGTAGTTCTAAGTTCTAGGAAACTGATGACCTCAGATGTTTCTCATTGACTGCCCCTTACCACTGTTTGGAGCTGAGGTCTTCCCTTATGGACGTTTATGGAGAGTTGAAATTCATTATAACAAGTAAGAAATTAGTCCAAGTCTTTCTGCATTTCTGTACGATCAGCTAACGACGGTACTTTCCTGTATGCGTAGCAGTGGGCTCTCCAACAATTGCGCCGCTCAGGTCTTCTCTCGTGAATAATTCCTCCCTATTTTCTAGACGCCGCCTCACTTTCTGCGCCGCTGTCAGCCCAGTCCACACACAGAGCTGTTTGCGCTGGCGGTTTAAGCAAGCAGGCGCGCCGGCAGTTTTCGCTTTCGCGGGCGCCGCCTCATTTCGCTAATGAAGTCGCCGCAACGCCGGACCGTACGCGGATTAAAATCAATCGGCTCGCTGATTAGTGCGCTCCTAACTTTATTATTGTTATTGTTGCAAGTAGTGGAGGAGCGCCCCCGTCGCGGGACGTGCGCTAATGAAAGACACATGAAAAGGCGGCGCCACAAAGAATGGAGCACCACAAAGCGGCCGGCATAATAACTCAAGGCTGGCTTTTGTCTCCGTCACAAGACAAAACCGGAATCCGGTGACGGCTCGGCTCGATACAAAGGCTGCGGGGGAGCGCCAAGTCGCGAGTTCGCCCGTCTATTGCGGCGCAGCGTGTGTGCTGCGCGCTCGGCACAGACCAGCTCAACTCGACTCATCCTGCCGAGTTCTGTTGTCGGGCGGCATGGGCACACGTGCTGCCTCTAGTGGCTTAAAAGGCAAACACACTAGGACAGCGCCTTTTGCTGATACCCGAGCAGAGTAGCTATCCTTTAGGGGAAGGTGGCCCAACGCGACATACCACGAAGGCTACTTGGAAAGTAAGATCCGATATGTCGCGAAATGGAAACGACAGCGATTATCTGATGAAGCTTTGAATGAATGTGTTGCGTATTTTCTCTAGTATGTCTGTCGATCGCGTCACGTCATTCTTTTCAGTTGCAAGCACACAGTGAGAACGTAAAAACGCGTAGAACAATCGTGTCTCCCACCAAAGTATGGATGCCCGCTGAGAAGTTGCTCCTGAATTGATGCAACCCCACATAAAGTACTTGTCATCCGTTTACTTCTTCATGACAATTCTCGACCGCACACTGCTGAGGCAAAGGGGACGCCCCTGCAGCCTATTCACATCTACATACATACTGTGCAAACCACACTCAAGTGCCTGGCAGAGGGTTCATCGAACCATCTTCACAATAATTCTTTATTATTCCACTCTCGAACAGCGCGTGGAAAAAACGAACACCTGCTTTTTTCTGTGCGAGCTCTGATTTCCCTTATTTTATTATGATGATCGTTTCTTCCTATGTAGGTCGGTGTCAACAAAATATTTTCGCATTCGGAGGAGAAAGTTGGTTCGTGAGAAGATCCCACCACAATGAGAAACACATTTGTTTTAATGATGTCCACCCCAAATCCTCTATCATGTCCGTGTCACTCTCTTCCCTATTTCTGACAATACAAAACATGCTGCTCTTCTTTGAACTTTCTTGATGTACTCCATTAATCCTATCCCGTAAGAATCCCGCACTACGCAGCAGCACTCCAAAAGAGGACAGACAAGCATAGTGTAGAGTCTCTTTTGTAGATCTGTTGTATCTTCTAAGTGTTCTACCAATAAAACGCAGTCTTTGATTCGCCTTACCGGCCGCGGTGGTCGAGCGGTTCTAGGCGCTTCAGTCCGGAACCGCCCGACTGCTACGGTCGCAGGCTCGAATCCTGCCTCGGGCATGGATGTGTGTGAAGTCGTTAGATTAGTTAGGTTTAAGTAGTTCTAAGTTCTAGGGTACTGATGACCTCAGATGTTGAGTCCCATAGTGCTCAGAGCCATTTGATTCGCCTTCCCTACATAATTTTTTATGTGTTCCTTTCAATTTAAATTGTTCATAATTGTAATTTCTAGGTATTTAGTTAAATTTAGGGCTTTTAAATCTTATTGGTTTATCATGTAACCAAAGTTTAGCGAATTCGTTTTAGCACTCATGTGGGTGACCAAACACTTTTCATTATCTAGGATCAATTGCCAATTTTCGTACTGTACAGATATCTTTTCCCAATCGTTTTGTAATTTGTTTTCATCTTCTGGTCAGTTTCCTAGTATCATCTGCAAACAGCTTAAGACGGCTGCTCAGATTGTCTCCTACATCGTTTATACACGTAAGGAACAACAGATGGGCTATAAACACTGCCTTGGGGAACGCCAGAAATAATTTCTGTTGTACTCAATGACTTTCAGTCGATTTATAAATTATATAGTGCAGCAATCAGTCGTCCAGGCTAGCTACTAGCCGAAATCTGGATTTGCGTAATAAATTCTAAAAAAGGACGACTGACGGCTGCACTCTATAATTTGTAAGTCACATATCAGTCGGTGAGTGCACCCACTTTCCTAAGGGAAGGTAACCTGATTTCAGTCGATTACTACGAACTGTGATGGGTAGTGTTTGGTGACCTATCACATAGCTGGGACTTGGTTCCCTCTGATGTTCATCTCCACTCACATGAACCGCTGGCTATGAACAAAAAAATTTAGCACGGACAACGAACTGTAAACCAGCCTAGGGAAGTGGCGGAAAGCACAGGTGGCTGCCTTTTATGATGAGGATACTGGAAAGCTGGTACAACACTACGACGAACGTCTACGTCGGAGCGTCGATTATGTAGAGAAGTATCTGGAAGGTGTAGAAAACAGTTGCAAATAAAACATTTTTGATTTTCACTGTGGTTTCCATTCGTGACCGATGGGACCCCACTTTCTGAATAGCAGTCGTAATATACAGGGTGAGTCAGCTGCCCCTACATGTTGGTTTTATGCAACCCGCAACGCCTTGAAATACCACGCGCAAAATGTTCATATTCTCTCTCTCGATACGCCCAAATTGTTAGTCCTACAGAAGAAAAGGACAGGACCTTTTTGTAGGAAATTTAATCTAGTTAAATTTTCTGCTGGGATACGTTGGGTTTCGAATTATTCAAGAAAAACGTACAAAAGCGACCTTCAAATGCGTTTTTCTTGAATAATGACCAGTACAAAATTTAACTACAATAAATTGCCTACAGCGAAGGTCAAATCAAATGGCTCTGTGCACTATGGAAATTAGCTTCTGAGGTCATCAGTCCCCTAGAACTTAAACTACTTAATTCTAACCAACCTAAGGACATCACACACATCCATGCCCGAGGCAGGATTCGAACCTGCGACCGTAGCGGTCGCGCGGTTCCAAACTGTAGCGCCTAGAACCGCTCGGTCACTCCGACCGGCTGCAGCGAAGTCCTGTTCATTTTTCTTGTAGGGCTAATAGTTTGTGCAAGGCGAGCGAGAGAATATGAAAATCTCGCGCTTGGTGTTCGAAGGTGTTCTGGGTTGCATAAAACCCGTCATAGGCAGGAGCTGCTGAATCACCTAGTACATACATGAACAAAAGTGTTACAGCAACTCAGTATGTTGTCCTGGTGTGTTGCTGTTGTTGACGGTTCCTGTACAGATGGGAAGGTGGTTCATGACATTGTTTGTAAGCATGCATACTACCATACTCGCTACCTATGTTTAGAGCTCCACCCTTGTGTGGATTGCTGCATGTCAGGTGAAAGAAAGGCACCAGTAGAGACGCATTAGAGATCATTCCACGAAGGGACAGTCGCGGCCAATTATCAGGTTCGTATCATCATGTTTCATGCAGAAGGGTTGTCAACCAGATAAGTTGTTCGACGTGCACACCGGAGTCAAAGTGATGTGGTACGAACATGGTGCACAGAATGATCGATGTCAAGAACTTTTGAACCAAAGGAAGCGTGGACTGAGTGCTGCAGAACGTCATGTGTCGAATCAGTCTGTTAGAAGACGATTCCATGGTGCGGATCTCCATTGCCGATGACATGGCGAGCATCATCATGTCGTGTGCCATAACACCATGGACTCCGTTACATATGGGCAAGAAAACATTTAGAATGGACGCCTCAGGAATGGAGTCGGGTGTTGTTTACAAACAGAATTCGGATCTGTTTGGACTCCGATAATAATCGGATACAACGTGTTTGGAGACTTCCCGGTGATGTCGAACACCTCCAACATTGTGTTCCATATGTGCAACAAGGCGGTGGTACAGTGATGCACTGGGATGGCATTACACTGGACCATCCTACGCCTCTGGCCGTTTTTCAGGTCAGTTTCACTGTTCTATGGTAGAGAGACGATATTCTGCAACCAATAGTGGGACTGTATCGCAAACATTTTGGTGCAAATTTAATCTTGACGGATAATAACTAAAATACTCAACCTGCTGTTCTCGCGAAGACGTTTCTGCAACAAGCTAGATTCAGCAGATTGGAGTGGCCTGCCTGGTCCGCAGATATGAACGCAGTCGAACATGTGTGGGATCGATTGAAACCAGCTGTTTTTGGACATCGACAACAGCAACGGACTCTGCGTGATTTATGCAGGATCGTTAATAAAGAGGGGGACAATTTGGAAAAGGGCTGGTATGACGATTCATCGATGACATGCCACGGCGTATTCAAGCTTGCTTCTGAGCAAGGGGACGTTGCACCACGTCTTGACCGTTGCTCAGGGGTGCTGTGAAAAACCGGAAACAGACAATTTTGTCGTTAAAAATTTTTTTATTTACCTCTTTTTTATATTTTTTGTTTTGTCTTTCATTTAGTTAGTGATCTGGACACATTACTAATGGATATATATACATGTGTTAGAGACAATTTTTATTTTGTGTGCCGTGAATTTCGAGATAAAGAGATGATGCAAAACTTTTGTTGATGTGTGTGTTATTTACTGTGTGCATAAAACCCGTGTCAGAAATTTTAGTGATATATTCACGGGACAAAAACATTATAAAAAGTTCATATTAACATGGTCCGTATATCCTTCGCTTCAGTGGTATGACAGGAACTGTCTTTTTTGACTCGTGTCTTTGTAAATTACTTCAAATATGCGTTACTTTCTGCTGGTCATGGCGTATGTTTTGTTTTGCTTGATAGTCGTTTGTTCTGTTTTACGGTAAGTGCTATCACATCATAACGGTGTACTCGGAGTCCGAAATGACGGATATGCACTACATTTACGGTCTAACAGATGGAAATCAGAAAGCAGCACTTCGGCCTTATGTTGGACGTTAACCTTTGCTGCAGTTATCTTGAGAAAGAACGTTTGTACGACTCCATCAACGCTTGTGAAAGACAGGCTCATATGAAAAGAGAGTTGCAGATTACCTGAGTTTGCAGAACGGGTTCCTAATGCTGTGGGTGAAACTTCAACGAGTTTATGGAGAATTTCGAGAAGTGAACATTCTGTATGAAAATCTTCTGCATACGTATTATCTTCAGTGGGTGCGAGGATTAAATGAGGCAGGTTTTCATCCAAGAATTACTTTCTGTCAACGCATGTTGCAGTGTTCTGTATTTCTGCAGTTCTTAGCATGTACCTTATTCACTGAAGAGGGTGGCTTTTTACGTGATGCGATCTTCATTTACCACAACAATCACGCCTGGGCTTGCGAAAAACCCTCGTGAAGTGTGACAAGACAGAAATCAACAGAAGTTCAGCCTCAACGTGTGGGGTGGAATCATCATGATAATCTCATGGCCCCTGCTGACATTCGCGACGTCTTGTTGGACAAAAGTATCTACAGGTTTTCAGACGATTGTGATATATGCTCAATTCACAAGTATAGTTCGTCAGCATCTAGATAACCAGTTTCCGTACACGTGGACTGGTCGAAGCGGATTATTGCAAGGTCTGCCAGATCGCGAGATTTGAATCCAATGAAACACTTAGAATCATTTGTTTACTGAACTCCAAAAATGGTTCAAACGGCTCTGAGCACTATGGGACTTAACATTTGAGGTAATCAGTCCCCTAGAACTTAGAACTACTTAAACCTAACTAACCTAAGGACATCACACACATCCATGCCCGAGGCAGGATTCGAACATGCGGCCGTAACGGTCGCGCGGTTCCAGACTGTAGCGCCTAGAACCGCTCGACCACTGCGGCCGACTACTGAAGTTCCCTTCCCATTTTCGATGTTCCGAGGGAGCTATCAAAAATATCACAATCTACGAAAGGATAACGTTCTACGACTCGGGGCGTGGAATGTCAGAAGCTTGAACGTGGTAGGGAAACTAGAAAATCTGAAAAGGGAAATGCAAAGGTTCAATCTAGATTTAGTAGGGGCCAGTGAAGTGAAGTGGAAGGAAGACAAGGATTTCTGGTCAGATGAGTATCGGGTAATACCAACAGCAGCAGAAAATGGTATGACAGGTGTAGGATTCGTTATGAATAGGAAAGTAGGGCAGAGGGTGTGTTACTGTGAACAGTTCAGTGACCGGGCTGTTCTAATCAGAATCGACAGCAGACCAACACCGACAACGATAGTTCAGGTATACATGCCGACATCGCAAGCTGAAGACGAACAGATAGAGAAAGTGTATGAGGATATTGAAAGGGTAATGCAGTATGTAAAGGGGGACGAAAATCTAATAGTCATGGGCGACTGGAATGCAGTTGTAGGGGAAGGAGTAGAAGAAAAGTTTACAGGAGAATATGGGCTTGGGACAAGGAATGAAAGAAGAGAAAGAATAATTGAGTTCTGTAACAAGTTTCAGCTAGTAATAGCGAATACCCTGTTCAAGAATCACAAGGGGAGGAGGTATACTTGGAAAAGGCCGGGAGATACGGGAAGATTTCAATTAGATTACATCATGGTCAGACAGAGATTCCGAAATCAGATACTGGATTGTAAGGCGTACCCAGGAGCAGGTATAGACTCAGATCACAATATAGTAGTGATGAAGAGTAGGCTGAAGTTCAAGACATTAGTCAGGAAGAATCAATACGCAAAGAAGTGGGATACGGAAGTACTAAGGAATGACGAGATACGTTTGAAATTCTCTAACGCTATAGATACAGCAATAAGGGATAGCGCAGTAGGCAGTACAGTTGAAGAGGAATGGACATCTCTAAAAAGGGCCATCACAGAAGTTTGGAAGGAAAACATAGGTACAAAGAAGGTAGCTGCGAAGAAGCCATGGGTAACAGAAGAAATACTTCAGTTGATTGATGAAAGGAGGAAGTACAAACATGTTCCGGGAAAATCAGGAATACAGAAATACAAGTCGCTGAGGAATGAAATAAATAGGAAGTGCAGGGAAGCTAAGACGAAATGGCTGCAGGAAAAATGTGAAGACATCGAAAAAGATATGATTGTCGGAAGGACAGACTCAGCATACAGGAAAGTCAAAACAACCTTTGGTGACATTAAAAGCAACGGTGGTAACATTAAGGGTGCAACGGGAATTCCATGTTAAATGCAGAGGAGAGAGCAGATAGGTGGAAAGAATACATTGAAAGCCTCTATGAGGGTGAAGATTTGTCTGATGTGATAGAAGAAGAAACAGGAGTCGATTTAGAAGAGATAGGGGATCAGTATTAGAATCGGAATTTAAAAGAGCTTTGGAGGACTTACGGTCAAATAAGGCAGAAGGGATAGGTAACATTCCATCAGAATTTCTAAAATCATTGGGGGAAGTGGCAACAAAACGACTGTTCACGTTGGTGTGTAGAATATATGAGTCTGGCGATATACCATCTGACTTTCGGAAAAGCATCATCCACACAATTCCGAAGACGGCAAGAGCTGACAAGTGCGAGAATTATCGCACAATCAGCTTAACACCTCATGCATCGAAGCTGCTTACAAGAATAATATACAGAAGAATGGAAAAGAAAATTGAGAATGCGCTAGGTGACGATCAGCTTGGCTTTAGGAAACGTAAAGGGACGAGAGAGGCAATTCTGACGTTACGGCTAATAATGGAAGCAAGGCTAAATAAAAATCAAGACACTTTCATAGGATTTATTGACCTGGAAAAAGCGTTCGACTATATAAAATGGTGCAAGCTGTTCGTGATTCTGAAAAAAGTAGGGGTAAGCTATAGGGAGAGACGGGTCATATACAATATGTACAACAACCAAGAGGGAATAATAAGAGTGGACGATCAAGAACGAAGTGCTCGTATTAAGAAGGGTGTAAGACAAGGCTGTAGCCTTTCGCCCCTACTCTGCAATCTGTACATCGAGGAAGCAATGATGGAAATAAAAGAAAGGTTCAGGAATGGAATTAAAATACAAGGTGAAAGGATATCAATGATACGATTCGTTGATGACATTGCTATCCTGAGTGAAAGTGAAGAAGAATTAAATGATCTGCTGAACGGAATGAACAGTCTAATGAGTACACAGTATGGTTTGAGAGTAAATCGGAGAAAGACGAAGGTAATGAGAAGTAGTAGAAATGAGAACAGCGAGAAACTTAACATCAGGATTGATGGTCACAAAGTCAATGAAGTTAAGGAATTCTGCTACCTAGGCAGTAAAATAACCAATGACGGACGGAGCAAGGAGGACATCAAAAGCAGACTCGCTATGGCAAAAAAGGCATTTCTGGCCAAGAGAAGTCTACTAATATCAAATACCGGTCTTGATTTGAGGAAGAAATTTCTGAGGATGTACGTCTGGAGTACAGCATTGTGTGGTAGTGAAACATGGACTGTGGGAAAACCGGAACAGAAGAGAATCGAAGCATTTGAGATGTGGTGCTATAGACGAATGTTGAAAATTGGGTGGACTGATCAGGTAAGGAATGAGGAGGTTCTACGCAGAATCGGAGAGGAAAGGAATATGTGGAAAACACTGATAAGGAGAATGGACAGGATGATAGGACATCTGCTAAGACATGAGGGAATGACTTCCATGGTACTAGAGGGAGCTGTAGAGGGCAAAAACTGTAGAGGAAGACAGGGATTGGGATACGTCAAGCAAATAATTGAGGACGTAGGTTGCAAGCGCTACTCTGAGATGAAGAGGTTAGCACAGGAAAGGAATTCGTGGCGGGCCGCATCAAACCAGTCAGTAGACTGATGACCAAAAAAAAAATCAAAAATTGATTTGACCAAATACAGAACATACCAGGAGTTTTCCACAACGTAAGGCAAACTATGCGGTGTAGGCTCAGGGGATTCATAGAAGCAGGAGTTGGTCACCTCCAGCAATCTTTGAAAATGTAAATGTATCATTTTGTGTCATGAAGAACAAGTCCTTTGACACCTACCTAACGAAAGATTTTCCGATCCATGCTCATATTAACTACTTGTAATATTTTGATATCAAGAATAAACCTCTAAAGTTTCTGCCATATGATTTTATACACATTGGATTGTAGTGTTATGCAAATGGGGTGGAATGACCCCACTCTGGGCGCCAAAATTTCAGTGAATTCAGGCGTATGCAATTGGAAATGGAAAGGAGTAGACCCAAGTTGGACGCCAAAACGTAATAAACAGATTTATTAAAACAGGGCCGGGTGCAACAAAATTTATGTTTATTGTTATGCGGCGCGAGATTAGCCGAGTGGTCTGATGAGACGCTGCAGTCATGGACTGTGCGGCTGGTCCCGGCGGGGGTTCGAGTCCTCCCTCGGGCATGGGTGTGTTTGTCCTTAGGATATTTTAGATTAAGTAGTCTGTAAGCTTATGGACTTATGACCTTAGCTGTTAAATCCCATAAGATTTCACACACATTTGAACATTTTTATCGTTATGCGTTAATCATAAACACAATACTCTCTGCTTCGATTTCATTGGGTGCAGACTCGACTTGGTAGCTGGGCATGTGGGGATGGGGATTAACCATTTTATTTCACCACGTGACGGAATCGGCGGTCCATGTAGGCTCGGACGGATGGTGTGATGTTGGTGCGACATGTTACATCCCAGGTGAGCCGCCTAGTGCAAGAATTTCTTTATGACGCCACTTCGGCGACTTGCGCGTCGATGACGATGAAATGAAGCAACGATGACAACATAAACATTCAGTCCTCAAGACCAGAAAATCCCCGCCATGGCCGGGAACTGAAGCAAGGATATGGAGGCAACGGCGCTAACTGTTAGACGATGAGCTGCTGACTTCTCAGCTCTTAGTTAGTGCTTAAATGGGCCACTCCTCGCATAAAAGCACAGCACTTGTAAACAGTACCTGTCTGTGATCTCCGGCTTTGATGAAAGAGTCACAAGAAGAGAGGGTGGGTTTGGAACGGTGTTGTCCAGAGCATCGGACTGTGGAATATTACAGTAGGCAGTTAAAATTGTATAAACTCAATTTTATATAAAATAATGGGTGTTCCCATGAATTCGCAGTTTCCCAAAATGTATTCAGCAAGTCCTTTCGGGCTACCCACGGGCAATCTATCCCTGTAGCGCATGCTGCAGGTCTCACGTTATCAGGAGTCCCAAGCCTCAATCCCTGTTTCTTACATGTTTTTATTAGGTCGCTTTCTCGTGTGTCTGTTCGGTACAAATTTTGCAATTTATTTTCAACTAACCTCTCGATGAGCTAGAGATTTTAAATTTCAATCATAATTGAGAACTGGATGAGAATGCAATAGTATTGCGGTAAGAATCACCTACCTGCAATAGTGGAGGGTGACAAAGAAGTGTAATACAGAAAACTGCCTGACCAATTGGCGTTCCTGCACAATGGCTGTGCTTAGTAGATTGCGTCACAGCCCGTACAGGCTCAATGCGCTTTAATTACGTGCTGCGGAAAGAGTCTGCAACAACTGATTCAGTTTATAGGTGCACCTCTGTAATGCCCGAAGAAATTTCTATCCAAATGGTCACATATATCACATGCAACCTACAAAAAAATTACTGCGGCAGTAAGACGACCCCCACCCCCTTAGCACCCAAACTTCTGAGGATAGGAGTGAAGAAGGGTGATATAAAAGCATAACTCAGGGATCTGTGAAGCAGTGTCAACTAAATTTGATATATACATGACTCACTTTACCACGCATTTATTACATCACTCTCTTGTCTATGTGTTTAACTATTTTAAACTAACTTCCTGATGAGCTAAGGTCTTTAAACCGGATGTCAATGTGATATTAACTCGGTTTCTTGAGTGTTGTGTGATGGAGGATACTTCATTTACCACTGTCATTCCTCAATGATCCAGAGACTTGGTTGCCCTGCAGTACCAGCATCTAGTGCAAATAGTATCGGAATGGTTTCCCTGCAGTATGCGAGCAGACGGGCACGGGTGGGCAGAGAGATGAGAAGAAGAGATAAGCAAGCAGAGCAGGAGAATGGGGAGATTTCCAACATGTGTGACATACACGTAAATGGGTAAAGATCCCACAGACAAGACTGAAAATTATACATATAATTAATTTCCGCTATTCAGTCTTGTCTGTCGAAAATTTCTCAACGACTGTTAAACAATGGCTTCTGAACTTTATGGTATACATATATTATAAAGATTAAAAGCTTTGTTTAAAAGTCACTGAGAAGTTTCCCACGGACAAGACTGAAAATCAGAAATTAATTATTTAAATAAAAGTAGATTTTGAATATAACACGTGTTTAAATAGGATTAAAAAGTATAAAACAATTTCTGCTAGCCCCGTACAGATAGTTCTGAAAATTTGAGCTTGTGAATGTTTAATAGCTATGACGATATTTGTAAGATGTATAACGAAAAATGGGGTCGCGTGCAATAGACAATAGTTAGGAGACGAGCTATTCTTCTTCAATTATGTATTGCATGTGGCCGATGTTTTTCGTTATAAATCTTCTAACCATTGTCGTAGCTTTTAAAAGTTCGCCAGCACAAATTTCAGGACTATCTGTATGGGGTCCGGAATCCGCATGGGGCTAGGGTGAATTATTTTACAATTTTTAGTCCTAGTTAAAATGTGTTATGCTGAATATTTATTTTTTAGTTGCTAGTCACTGTTTAAGTTGATAATTTCTATTTATCAGCATAAATACTGTATTTGAAAAGCCGATGCAGCAGGCCAAAACGACACTGTCATACTTCGTTTTAACGATATTTGATGAAAACCTCTAAAATCAACAGATTCACAGTCGCAATATTGCTTCACAAAAAAATATTTTCATTTGTAAGACCTCCGTTTAATTTATATTTTACAGGAAGATAATTAACACTGCATGCTTTTAAATGCTTCAGCTGTTCTCGATTTTTCGCAATACTCTCACGTTCCTTAAGCTACCAAATGGAAGCAAGGAAAGTTAAATGATTGGTAGATGAAGTGTAACTATCACAAGCATTCTACTAAACCAAAGATTACCCTGCTGTCACGTGACTCATTTCAAAAACGGCCACTATGTCATTCTTCTCCCAATGTCGTTGCGGGCCATTTGCCCCTATACAGGTAAACACCACGATAAACCCGAGAGCGTCGACAAATTCTCGGGAGTTTATGCACGTTTCTGCTTTCTTTCGGAATAAGAATCCTTGACTCTCATATATTTACGAAACGTAGTCTGTTTTAAATTGGATAACACCTGTCATTGCGCGTTGTCGCGACAAACAGTGAACTATCGGGAGACAGCCGGCACAGCGCACCCCTCTAGGCAGCCATAGAAAATCGCTTAGAGATTTCCGTATTCTGAAGAAATCAGGCAAGAGGCTGAAATTCAAGTATACTAGAGTTATGTAAAGTGTCGAAGTTCTTAACCCCTTCACACACTCTTGCTATAATTGTGTACATTGACTTTTACTGCGCCTTAGCTGCGAAAGAAGTATTTTTTTCCAATGGAAACCTGAGTTACACGTTTGTAGATGTTCAGCCTTTTCGTCATGCTCAAGTGCTGCCAACTGTTGGACGTCAGGGTGCAAGTATCAGAAAGTCAATGTAGCATTGTGCAGCAACTCGTGACCACCTCAATACACGGATGTGGTTGGTTTGCCATATTCCGCTATATAATTGAATATTGTTATTTTGCACGGTAGTTATTGATTGATCACTTTACTATTTATTACAGGGGAGAATATTTCGTAATTAGTAATAGTAGACCATAAAATGAAGCCAAGTGTACAAAGGATGTTTTGAAAATGGGTACATACTTTTGTATAAATCTTGCATCTAAAATTGTTAAAAAAATCACCTAAGTGCAATACCACGTAAAAAAAATTTACTTCCTCCAGAAAAAATTCAGGTCTGAAAGTGTTAATTTTAATTACGCCCTGATTTGAATTAATTTTTTTGAAAAAGCTGAAATTTTAGCGATGGGAGAAAGCTTCAAACGTATCAAGTCACATCTCGAACACTATTGAATTCACTGAATTACTTGTGTCTACGTTGCTTACGAAATACCTCGCTTGGGAACAGAGTTTGTAGGGAAGCAGCATACTCACGCCTTATAAAATTCACATCAGTCTTTCCATTGTGTGCCAGCCAGTCCGCTGTAACTAGCTCTGACGTCATAAATGTTGTGCAATACTTTAAAAATCAAGTATATAACCTGAAACGTTTCTAGCATGTCAGGAGTAATACTAAATCAATATGTGTTGAATATAATTTCAATAAATTTAACCATTTTCGAAATTTGGATGTTTTTCTGTAAAAATCATTGGCACAACAGAAAAGAGCTAGAAACTTAAAAATGTATATTTAGATGGTTCAAATGGCTCTGAGCACTATGGGACTTAACATCTGTGGTCATCAGTCCCCTAGAACTTAGAACTACTTAAACCTAACTAACCTAAGGACATCACACACACATCCATGCCCGAGGCAGGATTCGAACCTGCGACCGTAGCAGTCGCGCGGTTCCGGACTGAGCGCCTAGTTATATTTAGATTCCTTTTGCATAATAATTTAGTAGAAACAGTATTCTGGATCTCACAAATTAAAATTTTAGTTGAAATTCATGATTTTCTGGTTTTTGTCTTAGAAATTAAGGAAGTAAGATTGATTAAGTAGGCGAGTAAATAAAGCTAGGATGTTTAAATTTAAGTAGAAGGGAGATCCGCTATAATCATAAAAATGTGAGAAGTTTCAACAGAATAACTATAAAACTATAGCTATAGCATATCTCCAAAGAGCAAGTTCAGAGCTCGTCTACTGCGTGTAGTGTAATTAAATTAATTCTCTCGCCCAAAATATTTTACTTAGCCACATCAGACTTTTATTATGATTACTTACCTGTGTGCTGATTGCACAATTAAATTGAAAGCTTCATGGGCCATCAGCAAAGGATGCAATGATTTATTCGATAACTTTAAGTGGTGCATTACTAGCCCAGCAGCTAGTCAGGAGAGCAGATTTGATCAGGCGTTCCCTTAGCCGTCCGCACCGCCGCTTTATATGTAAGAACGCTGCATGAGAAAAGGAAGGCCCCAGTTCTCTCCAGACGCTGATTAGAGCACCACCTGTGCCGGGAGTCGCGTCGCGTCGGTATCGTTGATATAAACAGCCTCGGATGCAGTAATAAGTTACTCGGGATACGCGTAACCATGAAATCGTTTTCGAGTGAAGTGTTAATTTTGGGATGACGTTAATGATCTATGTTTAGTTTGTGTATGTCGTATTTTAACGTGCCGCCGCAGGACAGACATTCTACCATTATTAGTGTGGCGTTTGATGAACATTATCATCAAATTATGGCGAGCATTCACTTAAACATTTAATTTCAACAGTTATAGTGGCATCAGCGCATTAGACTCTGAACTGCTCTGGTAGTTGGATTGTGTGAATTCTTTTTGGTCTGTGACTTATCAGAATATAGCCAACATTTTAGAGAGAATGGTTTTTGATTATGAATCCCAGACAATCTCCTAATTCCTCAGAGCTATAAGCTGTAGCTATAAATGTATTTCTCAGATGAAGTGGGCACTAGGAATTCTAATTACAGGCTTCACGTTTTGCTAATCACTTTCTGGTTGCCAATATTGTAGTTAGAGAGCCAGTGTTGAGAATGGCAAACAGCATAAATACAAAACATTTATTCTATTATACCACCCGCCGCCCCACAAGTTGTCCAAAATCGTGTGTCATATTGCTGTTGCTATACATCGAAAAACTGCGTTTATTGGCAATTATGTCAGTATTTTACTCGTAACAAAAGCCACTTACAAATTTTGGAATTCACATACACTATAGATTTCTATAGTGCCTCTAATCATGTCAAATATCTCCTCTTAATTTAACCTGTGAGCTTCCCAACCCAGAAACGTTAAAGAATTGATCTCTCAGTTATAAAATAGTTTCTACTGTCTGGTCACTTTACAGATTCAAGAAAGTTAAGTCGTAAGGCATTGTTGGTTGGGAGGCCCCGAAGTGCCGGTACAGCCGCCTAAATGCAAAGGCTTTTCCTATCCTTCGTGGGTGTATGTAGTATGGTATCCTATGTTTGTTGGATGATGTTGAGGGAGTGGAGAGGGTCGACCCCTGTGCGTATCTAAAAATTCGCTGATTTAACGAGAACTCGTGAATTCAATGAGGCAATGCCGTTGGCACCTTACAGCTGAGTTAATGTGTTAACTATCTGGCGCTAGGCACGTAAAACCTTTGTAGCTGAAGACACAAAACCCTAATTATGTCGGTTTTATTCGTTCCCGGATATTCATTGATAGATCAATGAAAACGGTTAGAAAAGATTTGAAATTATGTCAAAAGTTTCTTATAAGTCTCTAACTGCTGTCATTATCAAACACTGGTTGACTATAGTCGGGCTAGTTCGTACACCGTATTAAAATTTTCACTCTTGTCAATTTTTGTAACGTAATATCTTCTGAACTGTGTGCCGTACAATCATATAATTTTATTGGTTCAAATAGCTCTGAGGACTATGGGACTTAACATTTGAGGTCATCAGTCCCCTAGAACTTAGAACTACTTAAACCTAACTAACCTAAGAACATCGCACACATCCATGCCCGAGGCAGGATTCGGACCTGCGACCGTAGCGGTCGCGCGTTTCCAGACTGAAGCGTGCTCCCTGCCGCCGTTGGATAAGCAGCTGCAGCAGCAAGTCGTATACTCCTAGCTCACTCATTTGTTACATAGTTTAATTCTTAATTTCTTTGCGTGTTTTTGGTACTTGCATTGTTTAATTCATAAATTTCTGGCGTATTATAGTATTTGAGAGTTGTGTCATCGCGTTTTAGTACTCGAATAGTGTTAAATCGCGTAGTCTCCTTCCGCCGCCGAGCAGTGTGTCAGCAGTGCACAAGTGGCAGCATTACTGCATTTACTAGGCAATCTTGTATTTTAATAACCGTTTCAATTTTGTGTCGTTTTGTTTGCGCTCTCTGTAGATTAGTTCAGACGTTCTTTGCACAACAGTTTTTAGCATGGATAGGGACTGCAACTGCTGTGTTCGGATGCAGGCTGAGTTGGCATCCCTTCGCTCCCAGCTTCAGGCAGTGTTGGCTTCGGTCACACAGCTTGAGGCTGTTGCCAATGGGCATCACTGTGGGGGTCCGGATGGGGGTTTGTCGGGGACGGTCAGCTCGTCCCACGCATCCCCCGATCGGACTACGACTGTGGTTGCCCGGGATACTGCCCGCATTGAGGCTGATCCCTCACCTGTGGTAGAGTGGGAGGTCGTCTCAAGGTGTGGCAGGGGGCGAAAGACATTCTGGAGGGCTGAACGGAAGGCCTCTCCAGTTTGTCTGACGAACCGGTTTCAGGCTCTGCCTCAGGCTGATACTGATCTTCGGCCTGACATGGCTGCTTGTCCTGTTCCAGAGGCTGCCCCTCAGTCTGCAAGATCCGGGCAGTCGCAGAGGGTGGGCTTACTGGTAGTTGGGAGCTTCAACGTCAGGCGCGTAATGGGGCCCCTTAGGGATATGGCAGCAAGGGAGGGGAAGAAAACCAAAGTGCACTCCGTGTGCATACCGGGGGGAGTCATTCCAGATGTGGAAAGGGTCCTTCCGGATGCCATGAAGGGTACAGGGTGCACCCATCTGCAGGTGGTCGCTCATGTCGGCACCAATGATGTTTGTCGCTATGGATCGGAGGAAATCATCTCTGGCTTCCGGCGGCTATCTGATTTGGTGAAGACTGCCAGTCTCGCTAGCGGGATGAAAGCAGAGCTCACCATCTGCAGCATCGTCGACAGGACTGATTGCGGACCTTTGGTACAGAGCCGAGTGGAGGGTCTGAATCAGAGACTGAGACGGTTCTGCGACCGTGTGGGCTGCAGATTCCTCGACTTGCGCCATAGGGTGGTGGGGTTTCGGGTTCCGCTGGATAGGTCAGGAGTCCACTACACGCAACAAGCGGCTACACGGGTAGCAGGGGTTGTGTGGCGTGGGCTGGGCGGTTTTTTAGGTTAGATGGCCTCGGGCAAGTGCAGAAAGGGCAACAGCCTCAACGGGTGCGGGGCAAAGTCAGGACATGCGGGGACCAAGCAGCAATCGGTATTGTAATTGTAAACTGTCGAAGCTGCGTTGGTAAAGTACCGGAACTTCAAGCGCTGATAGAAAGCACCGAAGCTGAAATCGTTATAGGTACAGAAAGCTGGCTGAAGCCAGAGATAAATTCTGCCGAAATTTTTACAAAGGCACAGACGGTATTTAGAAAGGATAGATTGCATGCAACCGGTGGTGGAGTGTTCGTCGCTGTTAGTAGTAGTTTATCCTGTAGTGAAGTAGAAGTGGATAGTTCCTGTGAATTATTATGGGTGGAGGTTACACTCAACAACCGAGCTAGGTTAATAATTGGCTCCTTTTACCGACCCCCCGACTCAGCAGCATTAGTGGCAGAACAACTGAGAGAAAATTTGGAATACATTTCACATAAATTTTCTCAGCATGTTATGGTCTTAGGTGGAGATTTCAATTTACCAGATATAGACTGGGACACTCAGATGTTTAGGACGGGTGGTAGGGACAGAGCATCGAGTGACATTATACTGAGTGCACTATCCGAAAATTACCTCGAGCAATTAAACAGAGAACCGACTCGTGGAGATAACATCTTGGACCTACTGATAACAAACAGACCCGAACTTTTCGACTCAGTAAGTGCAGAACAGGGAATCAGTGATCATAAGGCCGTTGCAGCATCCCTGAATATGGAAGTTAATAGGAATATAAAAAAAGGGAGGAAGGTTTATCTGTTTAGCAAGAGTAATAGAAGGCAGATTTCAGACTACCTAACAGATCAAAACGAAAATTTCTGTTCCGACACTGACAATGTTGAGTGTTTATGGAAAAAGTTCAAGGCAATCGTAAAATGCGTTTTAGACAGGTACGTGCCGAGTAAAACTGTGACGGACGGGAAAAATCCACCGTGGTACAACAACAAAGTTAGGAAACTACTGCGAAAGCAAAGAGAGCTTCACTCCAAGTTTAAACGCAGCCAAAACCTCTCAGACAAACAGAAGCTAAACGATGTCAAAGTTAGCGTAAGGAGGGCTATGCGTGAAGCGTTCAGTGAATTCGAAAGTAAAATACTAGGTACCGACTTGACAGAAAATCCTAGGAAGTTCTGGTCTTACGTTAAATCAGTAAGTGGCTCGAAACATCATGTCCAGACACTCCGGGATGATGAAGGCATTGAAACAGAGAATGACAAGCCTAAAGCTGAAATACTAAACACCTTTTTCCAAAGCTGTTTCACAGAGGAAGACCGCACTGCAGTTCCTTCTCTAAATCCTCGCACCAACGAAAAAATGGCTGACATCGAAATAAGTGTCCAAGGAATAGAAAAGCAACTGGAATCACTCAACAGAGGAAAGTCCATTGTACCTGACGGGATACCAATTCGATTCTACACAGAGTACGCGAAAGAACTTGCCCCCCTTCTAACAGCCGTGTACCGCAAGTCTCTAGAGGAACAGAAGGTTCCAAATGATTGGAAAAGAGCGCAGGTAGTCCCAGTCTTCAAGAAGGGTCGTCGAACACATGCGCAAAACTATAGACCTATATCTCTGACGTCGATCTGTTCTAGAATTTTAGAACATGTGTTTTGTTCGAGTATCATGTCGTTTTTGGAAACTCAGAATCTACTATGTAGGAATCAACATGGATTCCGGAAACAGCGATCGTGTGAAACCCAACTCGCTTTATTTGTTCATGAGACCCAGAAAATATTAGATACAGGCTCCCAGGTAGATGCTATTTTTCTTGACTTCCGGAAGGCGTTCGATACAGTTCCGCACTGTCGCCTGATAAACAAAGTAAGAGCCTACGGAATATCAGACCAGCTGTGTGGCTGGATTGAAGAGTTTTTAGTAAACAGAACACAGCATGTTGTTATCAACGGAGAGACGTCTACAGACATTAAAGTAACCTCTGGCGTGCCACAGGGGAGTGTTATGGGACCATTGCTTTTCACAATATATATAAATGACCTAGTAGATAGTGTCGGAAGTTCCATGCGGCTTTTCGCGGATGATGCTGTAGTATACAGAGAAGTTGCAGCATTAGAGGGTTGTGGCGAAATGCAGGAAGATCTGCAGCGGATAGGCACTTGGTGCAGGGAGTGGCAACTGACCCTTAACATAGACAAATGTAATGTATTGCGAATACATAGAAAGAAGGATCCTTTATTGTATTATTATATGATAGCGGAACAAACACTGGTAGCAGTTACTTCTGTAAAATATCTGGGAGTATGCGTGCGGAACGATTTGAAGTGGAATGATCATATAAAATTAATTGTTGGTAAGGCGGGTACCAGGTTGAGATTCATTGGGAGAGTCCTTAGAAAATGTAGTCCATCAACAAAGGAGGTGGCTTACAAAACACTCGTTCGACCTATACTTGAGTATTGCTCATCAGTGTGGGTCCGTACCAGATCGGGTTGACGGAGGAGATAGAGAAGATCCAAAGAAGAGCGGCGCGTTTCGTCACAGGGTTATTTGGTAACCGTGATAGCGTTACGGAGATGTTTAACAAACTCAAGTGGCAGACTCTGCAAGAGAGGCGCTCTGCATCGCGGTGTAGCTTGCTCGCCAGGTTTCGAGAGGGTGCGTTTCTGGATGAGGTATCGAATATATTGCTTCCCCCTACTTATACCTCCCGAGGAGACCACGAATGTAAAATTAGAGAGATTAGAGCGCGCACAGAGGCTTTCAGACAGTCGTTCTTCCCGCGAACCATACGCGACTGGAACAGGAAAGGGAGATAATGACAGTGGCACGTAAAGTGCCCTCCGCCACACACCGTTGGGTGGCTTGCGGAGTATAAATGTAGATGTAGAAGCGCCTAGAACCGCTCGGCCACACCGGCCGGCTTTTTATAGGTACATAAAGTGTTATGTTTGGATACTGTCTGCAAAGTGTGTTGTGAGTAGAGTTAGTAACAAAGAAGTAATAAATTAAAACGTCGTGCCTGGTGCTGAAGTTTTACTGCATGAACAACGAAAATATAGTGAACGATAAACATTTATTCTTTCGTTATTTTGTGGGGGGGGAGGGGGTAAAGTTTGTTGTAAGTCGCTAAGCGCTCTCATTTTCAAATAATGGACGAAGAAAGTAAAACGCGAAATGTGTGTGGAAAATAGATAAATATAGATTGCCGAAATGTAGAGATGTCTCAGTTTAAAAAATGAATATTTATGTACATGCTACGGATAATGGCCACACCAAATGTAATATTTCTGGCTTTGCAGCCATCATACTCGGCTACAACAGGCTCTTTTTAGGGCAGGTGAGAAGGCAGTAGTGGCAAAATGACGTAATGACGTAATGAGGTGTGAGGTACCGATGACAGATGGTTTGCTCGGTACGAGTATCGTGAGAAAAACCGCCTAAATTGTGGTCCTGCTCCGCGATTGGCTGCTCCGTTCGGTAGTTGTGCGCCAAAATGACAATTTTCTGTTATTAATGTTAGACAAACTAAACCGCATATTTACTTGAATTTCAAATGAAAGCATCTCTCAATAGCGTGAAATCATTCCATTATTTCACAAGTATTAATAACCAACAGAACAATAAACGACTGCAAAACGTAAAGGCAGACGAAGCACTTCGGTGATCTTCGGATCGAGCCTTACTTGGATGGCGGGCGAAGTGGTTCGGCTGTAAGATCAGAGCTCGTTCGAGAGTCTCGGAGTACGGACATGTTTTCCGTCGCGGTATCAGTTAAGACTTAGTCAGCAATGTATATTGTGTAAAGTAGAGCTGGTTCGGCAATGTCGGAAGACAGACATGTGGTCTGCCGCGGTCAGTGTTAGTTTTTATTAGCAATGTGTGGTTATTTGGACATATAGTTGAGAACTGTGTGATGCTAATTATGGAAATATGTAGTTCATTAATTTGCTGAAGAATTAAAATCATTTGTGACTTTAAAAAGGAATGTAATTGTGTAGTTTCTCGTGTTCTGCCAATAAAATGCGAGTGGCGTCCCGTATAAACAAACTGATTGGAAATTTAACCATTTCTAGAATAACAGTTACTCGCAAAGAGTTTCTTACAACCTCAAGATTACAGATTCACGACCTACGTGCTGTTTTGTGGGCAGAGGACAACAACTGTAGAAGACTGCAGGTTGGTGAACACTTATTAGAACTTACGTATTCCACTCAGGGCGGTATAAGCAAATAGGCACCTCGCGTGTACTGCAATCTTAGTACAAATGAGATCAGTGACACGTCATGTGTGGTAATACAGAGGAGGTATGAAGAAGAGAAATATTTTGTGGGAAGAGGTTTATTATACTCACGTATATGTCACCCTCTCTCTCCCTTTTTCAATTTGCCGTACAACAAACTCGTCAGAAACAAATTAGAACAGCTCGTTGCAACACATGTCGTCAAAGGCTTAACTGAGTTATGATGAGCAAAGGAATGGGGCGTGCTAACCATCGACTCTCCACTTAAAGTGATAGTAGGATAGTTTCAAAATTTCTATATCGGTCTGCAATTTGTACAGTTGTTTTTTTCAGTTTTGGGACGAAAAGGAAGGTGATATAATCATTGAAGACGCAGCACAAGCTCTGTCATGTCCTTTCTAAAGGGCAGCTGCCAGTACTGTCGCCTGTTTTCGAGCGCGAGTAGCAAAAGGGCTTCGCTCAGTAGAGCTTGCGCAAAATAACGTGGCACCGGCGCAGAAACGCATTCTTGTCAGGAAATGTGGGCGAGTCCATCCCGTTGTCCTGTAGGGGCAGCCATCTCAGTTGACTGTCACCTCCCGACTTGTGCACTACGAGACTTCTCGTTGCTATCTCCTTCTACATAGCATGCAACAGTTGTCTTTGCACAACATAAGAGAAGGGACGTATTTATTATACAAGGACATGTGATTATATGAAGTGAGAAAAAAAAATGTTAGAAGAAGCAAATGAGGAGGCAAAAAGCTCATCAAAAGCCGTGCTTCAGAGGGTTACAAGAGGCTTCACTGCTTCAGGAAAGATGTGGAAGAAGGAGAAGAAAATATTATTCTCAGGCAATAGGCCTACTACCAAACGAGTTAGTGATCTGACACATAATTTCCACATCACAAATGTTCTTTATTTCACATCGTTAATGTTGTAGTTAGCTTCGTTCTTGTCTACGCTACACTTTTACCTGTTTTATTGTACTACATTTCGTTCTGGCTGCGTGTGTCTTGTTTTTTTATGGATGATCCTTTGAGTATGCGACCATTTCTTTTTCGGTGCTCTAGTGTGTTACTATTGACTTTGAACGTCTGTATTTGTTGAATTACTAGTCATACTGACAAAACTTCTTAATACGATATTTTGGAAACTTGCTAGCTGTAGCATACAAATAATCCAAGATGAAAGGGGTGGGACGAAAGAAAATAAAAGTTTAACGTCCCGTCGACAACGAGGTCACTAGAGACGGAGCACAAGCTTGGATTGATTGAGGCATGGGGAAAGAAATCAGCCATAGCATTGTAAACGAACCATCCCGACACTTGCCTGGAGCGATTTGCAGAAATCTCGGAAAACCTGGCCGGCCGCTGTGGTCGAACGTTTCTAGGTGCTTCAGTCCGGAACCGCGCGACCGCTCCAGTCGCGGGTTCGAATCCTGCCTCGGGCATGGATGTGTGTGATGTCCTTAGTTTAGTTAGGTATAAGTAGTTCTGAGTCTAGGGGACTGATGACCTCAGATGTTGTCCCATAGTGCTCAGAGCCATTTGAACCATTTGAACGGAAAACCTATAACAGGGTGGTTGGATGCGGATCTGAATCGTCATCCCGTCCTCCCGAATGCGGGTCCAGTGTGCTAACCGTTGTCCACCTTACTCAGTACAAGGGGTGGACAGAAATATGGAAACACCAAAAGCACAACACATTATCAAGTCTAATATAGTGTAGGAAACCATTTGGCATTCCAAATAGCGTCCACTCGTCTCGAAATGGGTAAATAAAGATCCTGCATCGCTTTCGAGGGAATCTCATACCACTTTTCATTCAAAATATTGACAAATCCACATAGCGTTGATGGGGTAGACAGTGATCACTCACGCTCACCTCCAAGGTAGAGCACAAAGGCCCAATAATATTGAGATCTGGTAACTGTGGTGACGAGGACAGATGCGACAGTTTATCCTCGTACTTACAGAACCAGTCCTGGACGATGCGAGCGTGGAAACTGGATCCATGCCATCTTGGAACACAGCATCACAATTAGGGAAAACCATTGCACCTTGGCATGGACCCGATCAGATGAAGTGTTCATATAATCCTGTCAGTAATGTGACCTCACAGAGTAACCATAGGGCTCATGAAATATCATGATATGACTTCCCAAATCGTCACCGAATCCCCACCCCATTTAATTCTTGGGATATAAACTCGGCCATAAGCTGAAAACAGCGTGAAACAAGACTTTCTTTCTTTCTCGGGGCTTTTGTCCCCCTCCATCGCGGGGTCGGCTTTGTTAATACTGATTTGGCAGTGATAATTGCAGAGGGTGGCCGGATGCCCTTCCTGAGCCATCCCGAACTCCCCCAGGATGGAAGAGTGTACCCCAGCTGTCTGCGTCTAGCGTAAACCATGAAACAGTGCGAATACTTTCAAATGTCGTGTAACTGAGGCAGAACTTGGGGACCAGCCCGGTATTCACCTAGCGGGATGTGGAAAACCGCCTAAAAACCACATCCAGGCTGGGCGGCAAACCGGCCCTCGTCGTTATTCCGCCGGGCGGATACGATCCGAGGCCGGCGCGCCTACCCGAGTCCAGGAAGCAGCGCATTAGCACTCTCGGCCACCCTGGCGGGTTAACGTGAAACAAGACTCCCCCGAGCAAATTACGTTGTTCCATTACTCCACAGTCTTGGTTTTGTGGCTTCGGCACCGTGGTTTCCTGTAACGGGCATTTGCATTACTGATCAGAGGTTTTGGTATTCCAGCTCACATTGCAGTTCCTTGGTTACGCACCAAGTTGCTTTGGTCCTGACACGGTTAGCGAGTGCGACATTCAGTTCTGCAATGACATTTGCAGCTATTGTACTCTTTATTTTTCGTCACAGTCCTCTTGAATGACCGTCAATCGTGACTTTTCAGACGATGTTATTCCGGTTTCCCTGTGGATGTTATAGATCTTCGATACTGTGGTTCTTGAAACGCCAAACACTTCGCCTACCCTGGTTACAGAAGCACCTACACTTTTCCCACATTCTAGTTCACTAAGGTCTGACATATGGGTAGTGCACTTAGCAGAACACAGAACACAATTCTGATCACGACTGACTGTTGCAACTTATTGAGGACATTGCACAGGCGCCATTGGTGATGGGATACAACAGTGCAACTTGGAGCGTTAGCTACAATCTGCATTTATATTCAAGCACGCATTTTCGCTGTGTCTCGAAATTTTAAACCAATCCCTGCTTATGTCTGTGGGACAGGCTTCATCTGTCAAACTTCTGTTCCTCTACCGCACTGCTGGTGTTCACAACGAAGTCCCCAGCACCAATCTTGTTCCTTTTCTTACCGCCCAGTCTGTGCACTTGCGTGACAACTTTACTTTATGTGACAACTTACTGGCTGCAAGCTGTAGTCGCTCGCAACTGTTGCAACGCTCAGACAAGACTGACAATCCTAATCGAAATCGGGTTACTCGTCAAGTCGTGGTTGGCGCACGAAGCACAGAACTTTAAATACCAGGGACCTTCTATCGCCCTCTGGACTATAGTTAGGTTTATCGCATGTGAGGTACAATAATACACTACTGGCCATTAAAATTGCTACACCAAGAAGAAATGCAGATGGTAAACGGATATTCATTGGACAAATATATTATACAAGAACTGACATGTGATTACAATTTCACGCAATTTGGATGCGTAGATCCTGAGAAATCAGCATCCAGAACAACCACCTCTGGCCATAATAACGGCCTTGATACGCCTGGGCATTGAGTCAAAAAAAGGTTGGATGGCATGTACAGTTACAGCTGCCCACGCAGCTTCAACACGATACCACAGTTCATCAAGAGTAGTTACTGGCGTATTGTGAAGAGCCAGTTGCTCGGGCACCATTGATCAGACGTTTCAAATGGTAAGAGATATGGAGAGTGTCCTGGCCAGGGCAGCAGTCGAACATTTTCTGTATCGAGAAAGGCCTGTACAACACCTGTAACATGCGATCGTGCATTATCCTGCTGAAATGTAGGGTTTCGCGGGGATCGAATGAAGGGTAGAACCACGGGTCGTAACACATCTGAAATGTTACGTCCACTGTTCAAAGTGCCGTCAATGCGAACAAGAGGTGACCGAGACGTGTAACCAACGGCACCCCATACCATCACGCCGGGTGATACGCTAGTATGGCGATGACGAATACACGCTTCCAATGTGCGTTCACCGCGATGTCGCCAAACACGGATGCGACCATCATGATGCTGTAAACAGAACCTGGATTCATCCGAAAAAATGACGGTCTGCCATTGGTGCACCCATGTTCGTCGTTGAGTACACCATCGCAGGCGCTCCTGTCTGTGATGCAGCGTCAAGGGTAACCGTAGCCATGGTCTCCGAGCTGATACTCCATGCTGCCGCAAACGTCGTCGAACTGTTCGTGGAGATGGTTGTTGTCTTGCAAACTTCCCCATCTGTTGACTCAGGGATCGAGATGTGGCTGGCTGCACGACCGTTGCAGCCATGCTAGTGATACGAGGTCGTTGTGATCCAGCACGGCGTTCCGTATTACTCTCCTGAAGCCACTGATTCCATATTCTGCTAACAGTCATTGGATCTCGACCAACGCTAGAAGCAATGTCGCGATACGATAAACAGCAATCGCGATAGGCTACAATCCGACCTTTATCAAAGTCGGAAACGTGATGGTACGCATTTCTCCTCCTTACACGAGGCATGAAAACAACGTTTCACCAGGCAACGCCGGTCAACTGCTGTTTGTGTATGAGAAATCGGTTGGAAACTTTCCTCATGTCAGCACGTTGTAGGTGTCGCCACCGGCGCCAACCTTGTGTGAATGCTCTAAAAAGCTAATCATTTGCATATCTTCTTCCTGTCGTTTAAATTTCGCGTCTGTAGCACGTCATCTTCGTGGTCTAGTAAGTTTAATGGCCAATAGTGTAGAAGGTGTTACTCACACCCAGCGAACAGCACATTTCATCAGATACCACACGCTTTGTTGAAACCGTTGCAGGTGGAATACGGCGTCGCTCGGAGAGAGTGTGAACTAGAGGTGGAAGCTAGCATACGGGCGTAACCCGACGACACGAGACCAGTAGCGTTAATTCGGTCCGAAGCGCCGACCAAGTATGACGCGAGCAGACACTCGGCGCCGCGAAAGAACAATAGCGGCGCCAAGAACAATGCGCGGCGCGCACGCCGCCCAAACACAAAACAGGTGAAACAGTGCAGCCGGGCCTTTGTGCGCGCGCACGCAGCCGATCATACAGGCCTTTGTCCGGCCGCCGGACACTTCGCGGCAGCCCCGCTCGCCGTGGCGTCCGGAAAGGGCCATCACCAGCGCCGCCGCCGCCGCCGCCGCCGCTGCCGCTGCTGTTGCTGCTCGACTTTGCGGCAGCCGCTCTACCGGGCGCCTTGCTGGCAGCTGCGTGCTTCCAGAGCCAACGTCGCTCCTAAGGGACTGTACCGCAGCAGAATAGTACACTTGGTGCAGCCGGAAAAGCTTCAAAGACCTACTCTGGTGAGGTAAGATGAAGAGCGGAACGAGTCAATAGCCAAGCGGAAACTCAGCGAGAAAGGATCGCTGATGATGCAGCAGACAATGCAGAAGTTACTGCGACACGCTGAATGAGGTGACCATGTGTGGTGTGCGTACTGTAAGACCTTCAGTACACACACCATCAGATTATTTGACTTGTCGCTCTAACGAAGTAGGCGAGTGTCAGCAATATGTCTCGTGGTCTTATCGTGGCGAGTTTATCTTCTGCCTTTAGGTCAGACGATAGAAATGCCACTTGCACGCTTAGAGTAGCAGGTTGACGGTGACCAATTTTAAACAGAACTCGACTAATTTTCACACACATTTACTAAAATAGTAACAAGCATAAAAATTACTTATCTTGGTTCTGGAATCTATCTACAATTGACAATCTGAAGTTCCTTTGGTATTGGTACGTTAATCTTATTCTCACATATACCTCTGATACTTGACAAAAGTGTCTATACATTTATCTTCATGGCTATGTACAGGAATATGGTAATCTTATTAGGCGCAGACTGAAACTGGACTATGGATTGGTACAGACAAATGTAGAACTCGTACAGATGGTACAGACAAATGCAGACTGGTGCAGACCAATGCAGACTGACTATCGGAGGTCTGTACACTCGATATAATACCACACGCGTTCATGTATCACTGTGCGAGTGTGATCCGTGAGGAGAAAAGGTTCTACGTTAGCAGCAGTCTCATTGGCTGCATTATACACTCCTGGAAATTGAAATAAGAACACCGTGAATTCATTGTCCCAGGAAGGGGAAACTTTATTGACACATTCCTGGGGTCAGATACATCACATGATCACACTGACAGAACCACAGGCACATAGACACAGGCAACAGAGCATGCACAATGTCGGCACTAGTACAGTGTATATCCACCTTTCGCACCAATGCAGGCTGCTATTCTCCCATGGAGACGATCGTAGAGATGCTGGATGTAGTCCTGTGGAACGGCTTGCCATGCCATTTCCACCTGGCGCCTCAGTTGGACCAGCGTTCGTGCTGGACGTGCAGACCGCGTGAGACGACGCTTCATCCAGTCCCAAACATGCTCAATGGGGGACAGATCCGGAGATCTTGCTGGCCAGGGTAGTTGACTTACACCTTCTAGAGCACGTTGAGTGGCACGGGATACATGCTGACGTGCATTGTCCTGTTGGAACAGCAAGTTCCCTTGCCGGTCTAGGAATGGTAGAACGATGGGTTCGATGACGGTTTGGATGTACCGTGCACTATTCAGTGTCCCCTCGACGATCACCAGTGGTGTACGGCCAGTGTAGGAGATCGCTCCCCACACCATGATGCCGGGTGTTGGCCCTGTGTGCCTCGGTCGTATGCAGTCCTGATTGTGGCGCTCACCTGCACGGCGCCAAACACGCATACGACCATCATTGGCACCAAGGCAGAAGCGACTCTCATCGCTGATGACGACACGTCTCCATTCGTCCCTCCATTCACGCCTGTCGCGACACCACTGGAGGCGGGCTGCACGATGTTGGGGCGTGAGCGAAAGACGGCCTAACGGTGTGCGGGACCGTAGCCCAGCTTCATGGAGACGGTTGCGAATGGTCCTCGCCGATACCCCAGGAGCAACAGTGTCCCTAATTTGCTGGGAAGTGGCGGTGCGGTCCCCTACGGCACTGCGTAGGATCCTACGGTCTTGGCGTGCATCCGTGCGTCGCTGCGGTCCGGTCCCAGGTCGACGGGCACGTGCACCTTCCGCCGACCACTGGCGACAACATCGATGTACTGTGGAGACCTCACGCCCCACGTGTTGAGCAATTCGGCGGTACGTCCACCCGGCCTCCCACATGCCCACTATACGCCCTCGCTCAAAGTCCGTCAACTGCACATACGGTTCACGTCCACGCTGTCGTGGCATGCTACCAGTGTTAAAGACTGCGATGGAGCTCCGTATGCCACGGCAAACTGGCTGACACTGACGGCGGCGGTGCACAAATGCTGCGCAGCTAGCGCCATTCGACGGCCAACACCGCGGTTCCTGGTGTGTCCGCTGTGCCGTGCATGTGATCATTGCTTGTACAGCCCTCTCGCAGTGTCCGGAGCAAGTATGGTGGGTCTGACACACCGGTGTCAATGTGTTCTTTTTTCCATTTCCAGGAGTGTATATTAGTACGCGGATCGGCGGAAGCAGAATTTGGTCCGTCTCTATGGCAGCGCCATCTAGTAGTGCGGAGACAGACGAGTGCTGCGCCTGCGCTGTTGTGCTTAGCGGGGCGCGCTCTAGTGGGAAAGTTGTGTACGCGCTGACTACGCGGAACTATGTACGCAACACTATACGAGCCGACAAAGTAGTAGAGTGACATTGAGGCAACAGAGAGATATTGTCATAATAGCGGCTGGACAAACTGTCGCAAGAAGCATAAGCTGGACGTAATAACAACAGAATAACTGCTCAACGCACATACTCTGCGGAATAAGCTCACTACTGCTCCTGAAAGGTGGAGTAGGAACACCTTTCAGTTGCTGACCACATGAGAAAAGCAGAGCAAGTGATGTCATTACTGCCACACTGTGGCAGAGCACACAGGCCCATCAAGCATAAATACTAGTCGTTTTCCGGTGGAGCTTTATTCAGTTTCTACATCTACATGGATACTCTGCAAATCAGATTTACGTGCCTGGCAGAGGGTTCATGGAACCACCTTCACAATTCTCTATTATTCCAATCTAGTATAGCGCACGGAAAGAATGAACACCTATATCTTTCCGTATGAGCTCTGATTTCCCTTATTTTATCTAGGTGATTGTTCCTCCCTATGTAGGTTGGTGTTAGCAAAATATTTTCGCATTCGGAGGAGAAAGTTGGTGATTGGAATTTGGTGAGAAGATTTCGTCGCAACGAAAAACGCCTTTCTTTTAATGATGTCCAGCCCAAATCGTGCATCATTTCTGTAACACTCTCTCCCATATTTCGCGATAATACAAAACGTGCTGCCTTTCTTTGAACTTTTTCGATGTACTCCGTCAGTCCTATCTGGTAAGGATCCCACACCGCGCAGCAGTATTCTAAGAAAGGTCGGACAAGTGTAGTGTAGGCAGTCTGCTTAGTAGACCTGTTACATTTCCTAAGTGTCCTGCCAATAAAACGCAGTCTTTGGTTAGTCTTCCCCACAACATTTTCTATGTGTTCCTTCCAATTTATGTTGTTCGTGATTGGAATATCTGGGTATTTAGTTGAATTGACGGCTTTTAGATTAGACTGATTTATCGTGTAACCGAAGTTTAACGAGTTCCTTTTTAACAATCATGTGGATGACCTCACACTTTTCGTTATTTAGGGTCAACTGCCACTTTTCGCACCATTCAGATGTCTTTTCTAAATCGTTTTGCAGTTTGTTTTGATCTTCTGATGACTTTATTAGTCGATAAACGACAGTGTCATCTGCAAACAACCTAAGACGGCTGCTCAGACTGTCTCCAAAATCGTTTATATAGATAAGGAACAGCAAAGGGCCTATGCACTACCTTGGGGAACGCCAGAAATCACTTCTGCTTTACTCGATGACTTTCCATGAATTACTTCGAACTGTGAGCTCTCTGACAGGAAATCACAGATCCAGTCACATAGCTGAGACGATATTCCACAAGCACGCAATTTGACTACTAGCCGCTTGTGTGGGACAGTGGTACGGTTTGCAGCCATCCAGTCGAGAGCGCAGACCTACACTCCTGGAAATGGAAAAAAGAACACATTGACACCGGTGTGTCAGACCCACCATACTTGCTCCGGACACTGCGAGAGGGCTGTACAAGCAATGATCACACGCACGGCACAGCGGACACACCAGGAACCGCGGTGTTGGCCGTCGAATGGCGCTAGCTGCGCAGCATTTGTGCACCGCCGCCGTCAGTGTCAGCCAGTTTGCCGTGGCATACGGAGCTCCATCGCAGTCTTTAACACTGGTAGCATGCCGCGACAGCGTGGACGTGAACCGTATGTGCAGTTGACGGACTTTGAGCGAGGGCGTATAGTGGGCATGCGGGAGGCCGGGTGGACGTACCGCCGAATTGCTCAACACGTGGGGCGTGAGGTCTCCACAGTACATCGATGTTGTCGCCAGTGGTCGGCGGAAGGTGCACGTGCCCGTCGACCTGGGACCGGACCGCAGCGACGCACGGATGCACGCCAAGACCGTAGGATCCTACGCAGTGCCGTAGGGGACCGCACCGCCACTTCCCAGCAAATTAGGGACACTGTTGCTCCTGGGGTATCGGCGAGGACCATTCGCAACCGTCTCCATGAAGCTGGGCTACGGTCCCGCACACCGTTAGGCCGTCTTCCGCTCACGCCCCAACATCGTGCAGCCCGCCTCCAGCGGTGTCGCGACAGGCGTGAATGGAGGGACGAATGGAGACGTGTCGTCTTCAGCGATGAGAGTCGCTTCTGCCTTGGTGCCAATGATGGTCGTATGCGTGTTTGGCGCCGTGCAGGTGAGCGCCACAATCAGAACTGCATACGACCGAGGCACACAGGGCCAACACCCGGCATCATGGTGTGGGGAGCGATCTCCTACACTGGCCGTACAACACTGGTGATCGTCGAGGGGACACTGAATAGTGCACGGTACATCCAAACCGTCATCGAACCCACCGTTCTACCATTCCTAGACCGGCAAGGGAACTTGCTGTTCCAACAGGACAATGCACGTCCGCATGTATCCCGTGCCACCCAACGTGCTCTAGAAGGTGTAAGTCAACTACCCTGGCCAGCAAGATCTCCGGATCTGTCCCCCATTGAGCATGTTTGGGACTGGATGAAGCGTCGTCTCACGCGGTCTGCACGTCCAGCACGAACGCTGGTCCAACTGAGGCGCCAGGTGGAAATGGCATGGCAAGCCGTTCCACAGGACTACATCCAGCATCTCTACGATCGTCTCCATGGGAGAATAGCAGCCTGCATTGCTGCGAAAGGTGGATATACACTGTACTAGTGCCGACATTGTGCATGCTCTGTTGCCTGTGTCTATGTGCCTGTGGTTCTGTGGTTCTGTGATGTATCTGACCCCAGGAATGTGTCAATAAAGTTTCCCCTTCCTGGGACAATGAATTCACGGTGTTCTTATTTCAATTTCCAGGAGTGTATATCAGCTGACCATCTGCTCATCCAGTCACCTTCGATCGTCCATGTAACAGCAAGCCCTGTCCGGAGGGCCTTAGGCTCTGTGGACTGCAGTGCCGACTACCGAGTCAAGACTCATGGGGAGCTGTGGCAACTACCATCCGGCAGGCCTGCTGGAGGCTTAACTAGCAGACTTTGAAGGCAGACAGAAATCTGCCGTCGTGGAATGTGCTACTGGTGCCACATGCCTCCATTTCTATGACAGACATCATGCTGCTCTTTTCTTTTTTATTGGGAGGCCACAGCACTTCCATGTAGGACTCCAGATACTCTGAACAGAGCTGGCAGGTGCCTTCCATGTGTGCAGTCTGTGACATCACTTCTCAGTAGATGTGGGCAGCTTCACTTGGCGTGGGTGCAGCTTCCCAGTAATGCAAGAAAGGTCGCCGTCCCCTTGCCATCGCGGTAATTGATTCGACGTGCAGCCTGACTGTGTGCCGAGCGCTGATCAGTGCGTTCCACGGTGGAACGCCACTGCCAGTCATACCTGTGCTGGGTGCCAGAATATCAAGAACTTAACTGTTGTGTTTTGTGGACAATAAATGTTTGCTATTCAAATACTGCTTTAATAACATCTTTTGGCGTCTGACAGCCATTTTTATCCTATCGGTAACTGGATGAACGAGTTTGACCTTGGCGAAACTACACTACTGGCCATTAAAATTACTACACCAAGAAGAAATGCAGATGATAAACGGGTATTCATTGGACAAATATACTAGAACTAACATGTGATTACACTTTCACGCAATTTGGGTGTACAGATCCAGAGAAATCAGTACCCAGAACAACCACCTCTGGCGTAATAACGGCATTGATACGCCAGGGCATTGAGTCAGAGCTTGCATGGCGTGTACAGGTACAGCTGCCCATGCAGCTTCAACACGATACCACAGTTCATCAAGAGTAGAGACTGGCGTATTGTGACGAGCCAGTTGCTCGGCCACCATTGACCAGACGTTTTCTGTTGGTGAGAGATCTGGATAATGTGCTGGACAGGGCAGCAGTCGAACGTTTTCTGTATCCATAAGGCCCGTACAGGACCTGCAACATGCGGTCGTGCATGATCCTGCTGAAATGTAGCTTTTCGCACGGATCGAATGAAGGAGAGAGCTACGGGTCGCAACACATCTGAAATGTAACGTCCACTGTTCAAAGTGCCGTTAGTGTGAACAAGAGGTGACCGAGACGTCTAACCAATGGCACCCCATACGATCACGCCGGGTGATACGCCAGTATGGCGACGACGAATACACGCTTCCAATATGCGTTCACCGCGATGTCCCCAAACACGGATGCGACCAAAATGATGCTGTAAACAGAACCTGGATTCATCCGAAAAAAATGACGTTTTGCCATTCGTGCACCCGGGTTCGTCGTTGAGTACACCATCGCAGGCGCTCCTGTCTGTGATGCAGCGTCAAGGGTAACCGCACCCATGGTCTCCTAGCTGATAGTCCATGCTGCTGCAAACGTCGTCGATCTGTTCGTGCAGATGGTTGTTGTCTCGCAAACGTTCCCATCTGTTGACTCAGGGATCAAGACGTGGTTGCACGATCCGTTACATCCATGCGGATAAGATGCCTGTCGTCTCGACTGTTACTGATACGAGGCCGTTGGGATCCAGCACGGCGTTTCGTATTACCCTCCTGAACCCACCGATTCCATATTCTGTAACAGTCTATTGCATCTCGACCATCGCGAGCAGCAATGTCGCGATACGATAAACCGCAATCGCGATAGGCTACAATCCGACCTCTATCAAAGTCGGAAACGTGATGGTACGCATTTCTCCTCCTTACACGAGACATCACAACAACGTTTCACCAGGCAATGCCGTTCAACTGCTGTTTGTGTATGAGAAATCGGTTGGAAACTTTCCTGATGTCAGCACGTTGTAGGTGTCGCACACCGGCGCCAACCTTCTGTGAATGCTCTGAAAAGCTAGTCATTTGCGTATCACAGTATCTTCTTCCTGTCGATTAAATTTCGCGTCTGTTCAAAATGGTTCAAATGGCTCTGAGCACTATGGGACTCAACTGCTGAGGTCATAAGCCCCTAGAACTTAAAACTACTTAAACCTAACTAACCTAAGGACAACACACACATCCATGCACGAGGCAGGATTTGAACCTGCGACCGTAGCGGTCGCGCGGTTCCACACTGTAGCGCCTAGAAACGCTCGGCCACCAGCGGCCGGCTCGCGTCTGTAGCACGTAATCTTCGTTGTGTAGCAATTTTAGTGCCAGTAGTTTAGTTCATCCTAAAATCGGGTTTGGGCGGTAACAGACACATGGCTTTCCACCGTTGACGTAGGTCGTGGCAGTGAAGCAGTATATTCTGCGAGTTGGTTGTCAGCGCAGTAAGTTACGTCGACAGAAAAATTAACATAGTGGCAGAAGCTGGTATCGTATTTGGAAGTGCTGTAATGACATTAAAAACATTCATCCTGTTCTGGCAGAATTCTATTCAGTTCACAGCCATCCACTCGAGAGGGGACGCATCGGTCCACACTCTGCTGATCTCGTCTTCACCGATCATCTATAGAGCAGCAAGTCCAGTCTGGAAGAACTTAGACACTGTCGGCTGCCGCCTACACACTGGTATATTTTTCGTGACAGGGGTCCCTCTGTTCCCCATGCTGCAAGTAAATGACGTCAATAGTCCCAGTAAGTGAGCCGAAACTGGAGTCTACATCAGACAGGAAGGACAAGACTGCCAAACTCGGGTGAGCTGATATACTGAAGGAAAGAGAAACATCGTGGCACCAAGAAGCAGTAATGTGACATAAAAGAAAGTTGGTAGGCGCGTTTCTACGTCTGAAAGATGTTTATTCAAATTTAACACCAGTCATATAAGAATGGCGATAGTAAAGCTATTATGATGATGCAAATCAGGCTTGCTTTAAATACACACTGTAATAGTCGTGAGCGTTAGTTGCCTTTCCTATTGGACGTCGTGAGTTGATGCTAGTCAAGAATGCCTTTGAGGCAACAAAGACGCAATTATCAACACCGCACAGTTTGAACCAGGTCGTGTAATAGGGGTACGTGGAGCTGGACGTTCTTTCTGCTATACTGCAGAAAGACTTGGTAGGAATGTAGCTACTGTAAATGATTTCTTTGCTAGCTGGCCAATTACGAATGGTTTTTTCTTTTGGTGAAGGGCCGAAATGGCGCTCAACTGCTTTGTTTCCATGTTCTACGGCATATTAGTTTCAGCTTATAGCCCGCATCATAAGAATACCTCTTATCTTTCTCCAGTTACGAAACTAGCTACTAACAAAAATATTATACGGCTACCGATAACACAAGTCACTTTCATTTCACAGGGACAGTAGACTACAATGACGCGACATACACAAGACAGTGTTCTGGATTTGTGGATTTGTGATGGCGGGGCGGTAGGGAATCAGTGTCAGCAAACTTGTGAATCCCCGCAACTCATGTTCGTCGCATCGGTGCCAAATAGAGATAGGTTTCCCGCGGTATCGAATATATGGCCTCCTTTAGACTCGCGAAATTTTTAAATCAAACACTGAACTTTTTTAGATTAATTTCGAGTATAAGACGCATCTGAATTTTGGAGGCAATTTTTCGTAGAAAAAAGTGCATCTTATAGTCCGCAAAATACGGTACTTTATGTTGGTACCACATGGATTGCAGTATCTTCAGTCGAATGTCTTGCAATTACTGCGCCAGTACATGCCTTAGGAATTGTACGTACATGCACCTATTTACCATCAATAAAGCAGGGGCAAATGATGCGTTTCTTGAAACGTACGCATCACACGTTAATAGACTAAGTTCCTTGTTCACCCATTTTTCTCGTCAGCGTGAATTAACAACTGACCTGTGGTTCATATTACGAAGATGGATTTGTACAGTGTTTGTGAAAGTGCTAAACCTGTAAACAAAATCATGCACAGAAATGCCGCTTTGCTTTGCAGTTTCGTAGCCATAATTTCGCGTATTGTGACACAGCTGCTCGCGTTGGTCGAGATCCAATGTTAGCAGAATATGAAATCGGTGGGTTCAGGAGGGTAATACGGAACCCCGTGCTATATTTCAACTTCCTCGTATCACTAATAGTCGAGATGAAAATGAAATGAAATGTCGTGTGGCTAAGGCCCCCCGTCGGGTAGACACTTCGCCTGGTGCAGGTCTTTCGATTTGACGCCACTTCGGCGACCTGCGCGTCGATGGGGATGAAATGATGATGATTAGGACAACATAACACCCAGTCCCTGAGCGGAGAAAATCTCCGACCCAGCCGGGAATCGAACTCCGGACCTTAGGATTGACATTCCGTCACGCTGACCACTTTTTTTTTTTTTTTTTTTTTTTAAACTGTGTGCCGGACCGAGACTCGAACTCGGGACCTTTGCCTTTCGCGGGCAAGTGCTCTACCAACTATTTTTTTTTTTTTTTTGCTGTATTGAACCCGGGACCTGCGGTACGAAAGTGCAGAACATTTTTTTTTTTTTTACAATAACAAACATAAACTGCTTCTAACATTTATTTTTTAATATATAAGACGATGACTATAAAAGAAAATGTTTCTGGGAAACGTAAATAAGTGGATTTCTTTTTTTAACATAATAATGAAAAAAATAAATAAAATATCCTGCTTCTGGCAGTACAAACAATAACGGTCTACGATCCTCTTTTAGGCGCGTACCTCGCTAATCCCGTCACACCTCGCGTTGGTGTCGGGTACGTCTTCACGTGTGTTTGTGGATCCTCCCCACTGTCCTGGTCCTTTCTTGTTCTGATACTTATAGACAATAATTACATTCTCCTACCCGGGACACCCCAACTGGGTGGGGGATCAAGCAAGGCACTCCCTAAAAAATTTGCGTAATATGTTCGATATCTCGGATGTCTCATAAGCTGTGAGTGATGTTCCTGTAGTAAGGCCCAAAAGTCAAGCACATTCTTACTGCCGTCTCGGAAAAGATAACGCACAGTCAAACCTCGAATCCAAGTCACTGCGTTTGTCTTCGTTCGGGGATAATATGTCCTATCTGGGAGAAGTAGTGTGCGTGGTTCTATTGTTTGCGGCCCCACCCGAAGGAGGAAGGCGATCATTTTTTTGACCAAACACCAGACGTCCGCCGAAGGACCGCATATCAGGCGATGCTCCTCAGTGTCTATAACATTGCTCTGCGGACACAGTGGCTCGTCCGCCATATGAATTGTATGCAACCTGGAACGAGTCACGTATTTCCCATTTACCACCTGATACCACAATGCGCGCGTTCCCGTATCGAGGTGTGGGTGGTGCACTGTACGCCATACCACTGACCACGTAACTGTTGGTTGGCGGCGCTCTACGGGATTATTCGGCCGTCGTCGAGTGAAGATGTGATATATATCACGTGCCGTTGCCGCCCTGGTAGTCGGTAGTTCCATATGTACGTAACTGTGTTCCACAAAGAAGGTTCGCATATGGGCAAGCGATGATGAGATGTGAGCCACCGTTACCGGAGCCGAAAGAGAAGGTGGAGCGAGTTCGTCTATCAAGCTGCCCGTCAGACTTGTCTGGTGTCGTGTCCACATCTTTATCATTGTGGTTACATAAATAGCCACTGCTCGGTCGCGTACGTGGACTAGTCCAAGACCTCCACGACTACGAGGAAGGGTGAGGGTTTCGTACCCTACCTTGAAAAGCAGACCTGTGCTCACAAAATATCCGAGTGCCGCCAGGATTCGGCGGGCCAACACCACCGGCATAGGAAGAACTTGTGCCAGGTGGGGGATGCGAGAGGCTAGATAAGTGTTGGCAAAGGTGACCCGTTGTATCATATCCAGTGCCCTTAACCTGTGACTTCGGACACTCGCACGAATTGTTTGCAGAAGATTTCTGTAACTCAGTGCCACCGTGCGTCGAACGTCGGTAGTGAAGATAATTCCTAGGCATTTCATCTTGTTGATCGGCTGTAATGGTGCTACACTTCCTGTTGGGAGTCCTCTCCCGATGTTCATCGCTCCCGACTTTGCCATGTTCAGGCGACTTCCCGTAGCCATACAATACAAATTAAGCCAATGCAAGGCCGCTCCTGCCTCGTCGCCTGACCTTGCTAAAAACACTAGATCATCTGTGTATGTTCGGCATACAAACTTGGTGTGCCTTATCGTCATTCCTTGGAGTCGATTCCGGAGCCCGCAAAGCAGCGGCTCGACAGCGATGGCATACAATATCGTCGACAGCGGGCACCCTTGTCTGACCGATCGTGAGATGGTGATGGGCCCCACCAAGCGTCCATTGATGAGCACTTTGGATGCGGCTCCGTGGAGTAGTCGCATGACGACGGTGACAAAACTTTCCGGAAACTTCATTTTCATCATCACGTCCGTGAGATAAGCATGGCTCAGCCTGTCAAATGCGCGATCGAAGTCTATCGATACCAATACACCCCGGAGACGACATGTTGATGCCAGTGCGATAACATCGCGGTAGTCGCTGAGTGCCGTTTGTATATTGCTAGCTCCTCCTAGCTGGGTTTGGTCGAGTGAAATCACTTGTCGTATTACGCGTTTAAAGCGTGCTGCAAGTATCCTGGCGTAGATCTTGTAGTCGCAATTAAGAAGGGTCAGTGGCCGGTAGGCCTGTACCCCTGTGCCGCCAGATGGTTTGTGGATGGGGATGATCATTCCTTCCACGAAGGAGGGTGGAAGAGGCACGTTGGGAGACATCAATTCGCCGTACGTGGCAGTCCATCGTGGAATCATGAGATCTTTAAATGTACGATAGAACTCTAACGGAAACCCGTCGGGCCCCGGCGATTTGTGCGACGCTCCCTTATCAATCGCTTCCATTACGTCGTCAACTGTGATTTCACCTGTTAACTCCAGGTTGGCCGACTCGTCGAGACACGCGGAGAGCGTTCGTCGGACCTCATGAAAGGCTGCCTGATCGTGTTCCGCTTCTTCATAGAGATGACCGTAGTGTTCCACGAAAGCGTTGGCAATGTCTTTTTGCGTTGTCATGCGGCGACCATCTGGCAGTACGACCGTCTGTATTAAGGTTCTGTGGCTACGTTGTTTTTCTCTAATAACGTGATACATCGACGGGGATTCTCCACGGACTCGTTCAAAGGCCCTTGCACGGATTGCGACACCCTCCAGTCGGCGGCGCGTTATGGAAATATTTGGGCCTGTGCTCGTTTTATACCGGCACGACGCTCCTGTGAAGGTGCTTGTACAGATAGTTCGCGGAGCATCGTGAAATAAAATTCCGTCGTGTACCGCCTCCACATCATCTGCTCTCTTCCGTATGCAATTAACGCTCGGCGCAATGCAGGCTTAACGCATTCCAGCCACCACTGCAACGTCGTCGGATATGTCGGGAGGCGTCGTTCACACACATGCCAAGTGTCTTCGACTAAGCGTCTGCACTCAGGTTCCCTAAGGTGTGCTGTATTCAGTTTCCAAACACTGCGACTCCTCCACACCTGTTGACGACTCAGGGAGACCGTGCATATATATGCTATGTGATCTGAAAAGGCGACAGGCCACAATTCCGCATCGAGGATCGCAGGTTCGAGACGACGTGTTACGTAAATGCGATCGAGACGACTTGCAGAGTGACTCGTGACGTAGGTGTATCCACGTCTGTCGCCATGTATCTGCTCCCATGTATCAATGAGATTCATGTCCAGTATGAGTTGCCGCAGCTCCGGGCATGAAGTATAACGGGGGTGTTGATCTTTTGGTGCGAGCACGCAGTTGAAGTCGCCTCCAAATAAGACATGTTCATACCGACCTAAGAACAGTGTTGCAATCTCCTCTGCGTAAAATCGGGATCGGTCGCGCCGTCTGTCTGACCCCGACGGTGCGTAAATGTTAACGACCCGTACTCCCAACACTGTGAGCGCTAGTCCTCGCGCTGACGGCAGGTACACCACGTCCTCGGCTACTATGCCGCTACGTAGAAGTATCGCTGTTCCGCTGCCGCCGTCGGTAGTAGGTGTAATGTACGTATCGTACTCATAGAGGTCGGGGAAGCTCTCAACACATACTTCCTGCAGCAGAACGATGTCGACGTCTGACGCATGCAACATGTCTTGTAATAATTGCAATTTGACAGGCGTTCTGATCGTATTAATATTAATAGAGGCTGTTCGATATGCCTGCCGCTGTTCCTCAGTGCGTAAAGCGCACATGAACGCTTATGTTAATTTGTGTGCTGCTGCCCGGTGACATGCTGTCTGTGCGTCAGTCTGCATCTTCTGCGCGGTTAACATCCGGTGGACGCAGCACTCGCCATTGCGGGTGCGTCGTCGGTGTGGGGGTCAGTATCGGATTCGTCGGCCCAGTTCCTGTGCTGGAGGTCCAGCTCCCGTCGTGTCTCTCCGGCCGGGCTGACCGAAGGCGGTGGCGTTGCTGCGGTGGGTGGAGGGACTCCGTCCGTCGGCTTTCCGTCCGGTGTGTCTGTATTCAACCCCTGCGTAGCATGATTCGCGTCGTACTGCTGTGTGGGAGGTAGATCCTCCCGTTGCGCATCCGGATGCACTGTATCGACGTTACACCCAAGTCCGTCTGACGTGGACTGCAGTAAGCAGGTATCCGACGGCGCGAGCCGTCGTTTCTTGTGGCGCTTCGGTGATCGTTGTTTGCGCGTGTGCGCCTCCGTATCCGAGTGCGGAAGTGACTCCCGGTGCTCAGGGACGAAAGCAGCTGTCGGCACAACCGCAGGATCAATTTCCATTTCTCCTACCGATCCTTTCCGCTTGGTTAAGTGCGTCGTCGGCGCCGGAGCGACAGAGGTGTGCGTCGTTTCGTCACTGGAGGCGGTCTCTGCCGCAGTCGGTTGCCGTAAACTGTCAGGATTCTGTAGCTGGTCATTATTCGGGATGGGATCCGTTCGAAATGCGTCCGCATACGTTAGTGGCAGCGGCGTCAACGTGGACGGAGGTACGGGTTCGCCGTTTGGAACTTGCACTATCCTCCGCTGCATACATTCGGAACGGACGTGGCCCTCTTTCCCACAGCCTGAGCATGTTTTGGGTTGTCCATCGTAGATGACTATAGCTCTGCATCCGCCGATGAACAAGTACGAGGGTACATGTCGTGTCAGTTCTATTCTGATTTGACGCACCCCATTGAGAACGGGGTAAGTCGTGAAGTTGGACCATTTTTCCTCAACGTGGCTAAGCACTCTTCCATATGGGCGTAAGGCGTCAACGACCAAGGCAGACGGAACCTCGAAGGGAAGTTCGAAAATACGTATGTTCCGTAAGCCCAGTCCTGCATGATCAATAGTTACTTCTCCAACATGTCCATCAGAGTGACAAAATTTGAGTCCATGTTTAGTATCTCGGATGATTCTGTCACATACTGCGTCGTTAATTAGCTTGACGTAAACAACACTGCTCACTATGGAGAGGTGGATTCCGATAAGTTCGTTGTAGTCAAGTTTAACTTCGTCTCGTAGGAACCTTTCTATTTCGTAGGCTTTCGGTCTCGCATATTCATTCGAAAAACTAATCTTGAGAGTCGACTTTCGGTATGCATGTGCCATTCTATATCGAGTCGTCTAAACGCACTAGTACGCCGACGAGGTAAACAACTGCGCGAGCGCGAACTTCTCCGGCAGGGACGTAAACAGACGTCCGTGCCGTAGCACCGCCGAAGGCAGACTGACCACTCAGCTACCGGGACCGGACAGTAGTCGACATGACAGGCATCTTATCCGCATGGCTGTAACGGATCGTGCAGCCACGTCTCGATCCCTGAGTCAACAAATGGGGTCGTTTGCAAGACAACAACCATCTGCACGAACAGTTCGAAGACGTTTGCAGCAACATGGACTATCAACTCGGAGACCGTGGCTGCAATTACCCTTGACGCTGCATCACAGACAGCAGTGCCTGCGATGGTGTACTCAACGACGAAGCTGGTTCCACGAATGACAAAACGTCATTTTTTCGGATGAATCCAGGTTCTGTTTACGGCATCATGATGGTCGCATCCGTGTTTGGCGACATCGCGGTGAACGCACATTGGAAGCGTGTATTCGTCATCGCCATACTGGCGTCTCATCCGGCGTGATGGTATGGGGTGCCATTGGTTAGACGTCTCGGTCACCTCTCGTTCGCATTGACGGCACTTCGAGCAGTGGACGTTACATTTCAGATGTGTTGCGACCCGTTGCTCTCTCCTTCATTCGATCCCTTCGAAACCCTACATTTCAGCTGGATAATGCACGACCGCATGTTGCAGGTCCTGTACGGGCCTTTCTGGATACAGAAAATGCTCGACTGCTGCCCTGGCCAGCACATTCTCCAGACCTCACACGAACTGAAAACGTCTGGTCAATGGTGGCCGAGCAACTGGCTCGTCACAATACGCCAGTCACTACTCTTGACGTACTGTGGTATCGTGTTGAAGCTGCATGGGCAGCTGTACCTGTACACGCCATCCAAGTTCTGTTTGAGTCAATGCCCAGGCGTATCAAGGCCATTATGACGGCCAGAGGTAATATCATTCGATTTCACTGCTTTCATTTCAAAGTTCAGTTAAGGTATTCATAGCTGGCTACAATATTTAGATTACACAAGCACAAATTAAGAGTGCGAATTTTGTTACTATATTCTGGGTACTGATTTCTCAGGATCTATGCACCCAAATTGCGTGAAAATGTAATCACATGTCAGTTCTCGTATATTTGTCCAATGAATACCCGTTTATCATCTGCATTTCTTCTTGGTGTAGCAAACTTAATGGCCAGTAGTGTATTTTGAAATTAAATTCCATGAAGCTATTGATGGAGAGAAATATGGACAAGATGAAACGCACTGGAATGTACTATCCGCAGAATATTCTTTTGGCTGATCCCACTCACACAACGAAGCTACCTCTTAGTGGTAAGTTTTGCATACTTCCGCTGCTAAAATGTTATTTCTGTTTATCTGACTAATAGTTGTTCTTTTATTTTTTGACACTTTCGGGTTATTGAAATTTTTTCTAGCGTATACAAAGGGAGATTGTGAGGACTTGGCACAGTCAGAGTAACTTACGAAATACAACCGCTCTGCTAGCTTGACATTTTGGCAATATTCGCCATAAGCGAAAACCATATCCTCATTTTTGATGTCGGATACCTGTAAGATTTGAATAGCGTCACGGGCAAGCTGTCTGAACCCTATAATAGCCGAGTACACCAGACTGGAGGGCTTCAAGCGCTCGGGTAATCACAAGAACCAAACATGACTTACGTGTTTGCTTATAGCTGGAACCGTCGAACAGGCATTTATGGAACATCTCCTGATGAGCGAGGGAAAGGGGGGGGGGGGGGGGATAGCAGGCACTGCTGCCTTGTTACGTTAATCACTATTCGTCGCATGATATGTTCCTCCGCTGAAGTCCTGTTCGAAGGTTAGTAACGCCGGAAAAGCATATCCTCCTATTTCCATCTATTGTACTATAAACTTTTGTTACCTGAAGATACGACATTACTGTGTCTTTATATATTGTAATTGTTTTACTGTTTGTATATTTATGCATTTATGTCGATGTGTAATTGGTTTGTTTTGCAAATATTATTTGTATTGTGATGCTGGTTCTTGCCTAGGGAAAACTATGCTATCGAACGATTACATCGATAGGTCGTGTGGAGAACCAAAGCGTTTAGCATCTTTGCGATTGTTAACTCTGCCGCGTGGAGCGCGGGCAGAGCAGTGTCTGGCTGGAGTAGGGCGGTGGAACAGGAGGTGTGTTGTGTGACGTTCCCGCTAGTTGCCGCACTTCCGGGGTTCGGCAGCATGTAATTGCGCTCGACTTGCTGTGATAGTTTCTGGCACTGTGTCGCGGACGGGAAACATTAGCAGGCACACATCAAGAGCCCGTTTCGCCTGGTGACCGTGTCGAGAAGAAGGCGCGCCAACATCCAGCTTCTGCAACAGCTATGGCAGACAATGAGTGATTGTCGCCACCTCCTCGATCGACGACTTCAAACCTTCAATCAACCAACAAGGAAGACTGAAAGCACGTAAAGGTTTAGAACTATATGGCAGACTTCAGTTTTTCAAACTATTCCATTAGCATCACTAAAATATAGCAACTTAGCATGAACCTTTGTTGCTCATTGTCCCAATTGCATTACCAAGCAGGGTCCCTTCCTTTTCCGAAATGAACTCGAGTGTCGTTGAAATTCAAACGCCAGCATTAAAGTAATATCATTCGATTTCACTGCTTTCATTTCAAAGTTCAGTTAAGGTATTCATAGCTGGCTACAATATTTAGATTACACAAGCACAAATTAAGAGTGCGAGTTTTGTTACTATATTTTAGCTTACCTGTGACTGCAGCTCAGCTTGGTACGAACTAAATTTTACTACTCGTAATTGTTCAGAATCATTTAATTCAAGTTCAAAGTTAAATCTCTTATTTCTAAATTGCGTAGATTCAAGTAGCTTTTGAAATGATTGTTGAGGTAGCCCAAGACTAACCTTATTTCATTGAATATCGTAGTGCTTCAGAAACAAAGTTCAGTCACTAAATTAACTTTCAATTTTCCGGTTTTATTAATTCTTTTGCTAAATTAAGTCAGAGTGTAGCGAAATTTATTACTTCTGGCAAACATTCAGTTTTCACACAACACGTGTCAACCTTCAGTTGCCACGCTTTTAGTGCTAATTATATGTGCAATAACCTTTCTTTTTCAATTATTATAGTAGTTATCCATAGGACTGACGACCGTAATTTTCCCCAAATCTCAAATATCTAATTAACGCCAGTTAATTGTTAACGTAACGACCGCACATTTACTTTCTTTATTAACTTTGCCCCTTTCAAAATTAATTTTGTGGTGTCACCGCCAGACACCACACTTGCTAGGTGGTAGCCTTTAAATCGGCCGCGTTCCGTTAGTATACGTCGGACCCGCGTGTCGCCACTATCAGTGATTGCAGACCGAGCACCGCCACACGGCAGATCTAGAGAGACTTCCTAGCACTCGCCCCAGTTGTACAACCGACTTTGCTACCGATGGTTCACTGACAAAATACGCTCTCATTTGCCGAGACGATAGTTAGCATAGCCTTCAGCTACGTCATTTGCTACGACCTAGCAAGGCGCCATTACCAGTTCCTACTGATAGTGAAACATGTACAGTCAAGAGCGACGTTCACCATTAATGGATTAAAGTTAAGTATTCCACCAGCTACGTCCGTTTTTTCTAAATTCTAATTTCCTTGTCCTGTTCCAGACCTCACGCTAGCCTGCGTGAGCTAAAACGCGTGCCTTTCGGCTTCCTCTAGTAACACGGTGTTGGCTCTCCTGCCAACCCACAACAAATTTCCTCCAGATTAATTTTCATTTTTCCTTTCATTTAGATGTAACCCTTTCCTCCCTCTTTACCGACAGATTAACTTCGGTGACGATTGCTTTTCCCAAATTTCCATTAGGGACACGCGGTTTAATTTTTACTGCCATTAAGGTCGATAAGTGAGGGGGAGGTTACAGGTTCTTGCACATGCCATAGAAAAAAGTATATCGTTCGATTTTTTTATAGAAAAGATACGAAGTTACTGCCGTAATTGTACAAGCGCAAACTTCAGAACGTCCGCCATATTACATGCTATAACATAGCGGATAATGAACCCAGTATATTAACTGCTTCTGGATGTTTAGGCTGGCCTGTCTCAGTTGCGTCACGCTGTAGGTCCCATGACGAGTCCCTTGGGACTCTGATGAACACATTGCCGCGATGATGAGAAACATTAAGAAGCAGGCAGACTAACAATAGGACAGAAGGTCAGGTCACATTCTAAGCGAGGGTGAGTGTGAATGACGCAAAAGTGCGAGGCGGCATATGCCGTCGCGTGCGGTGTAGCGGAGCGATGTGTTTGCCGATGATTCAGCGTCCAGGGGAGGACAATGGCGCAGATAGAATGTCAGCCAGGTCCCCAAACGGTCTCCCGAGGAGCGCCGACCCACTCGGTGGTACGCCCCTAGCCAAGGGGGGAGGGGGCCAGCTTGCGTTACTCTCAGTAAAAAGTAACTCCAGTAGCAGGCCGCCGGTTGTGCCTGCTAGTTACCATCGTGTATATACTAACAGCATTTGTGGTTAGTGCTTCTGTACACTGATACTAGTGAGAAATAGTTTTGAAGACGCAGGTTAGGCGAAATACATTGGTGTGCAAAAGTTAAGAACGAAAACAGTTTTCGCATGATGTGTCACTGCCGAGTAACATAACTCGATGGAACTTGGACGACGCATATAAAGAACTGCTACAGTATAGAACAGTAAAGAAATACGCATTGAGACGAACAGAAATAACATTAATTACGCTGAAGTCAGTCACGTCTAACCGTATACAATACAGAAGCAAGCATGTCCCAGGAAACATGGGGTCGCAAACCAGCCGTTTGCTAGATAACTGGTTAGAGTCGTCACTAACTCCGGTATGAAACATTGTTCTAGAGCAGGGGTCTCCAAACTACGGCCCGGCAAACCGGCCCGCGTTAGCTGGCCGGACATCCCCGGTATCCGGCCCGCCAAATATTTGAGGTCGTACCTACACTGCCAACAACTGAGTTTCGAAGCCTATCGCGACCAATACACCGCGACATTGGCTCTGCTACTCGCTACAAGACTACATAACTAAACTTATTGTTGCGCCGCTTGAAATAACAATGCGTTGACATACTCTACCTCTGTTACGTCTTGCAGTAATAGTGTTGCTAACAATGATTCTGGTTAACTTTGCAGGACGCTTTAGTGAAGAATGTGCAGTGACATACTTTTTTGTTGGTGAAATTCGCCAGAATAAAATACACCAGAACTTCGGTCAGGTAAATCCACCAATCAAAATTACATAATTAAATAAAAATCGTAGTTCGTTTCAGTGCTAGCTATTCCCACAATCTTAGATTTTGGCGATTTCGTCTTTTCTTTAGCTTTACATTACGGTGATCATGGAGTGCTAGGGTGCTTTAATCCCACTAGGTAGATCTTGGCCCTTATGACTTCGTAGAGGAGTCAGTGTGGCCTGCGGACTAAAAAGTTTGGAGACCCGTGTTCTAGAGAGTACGCATGTATTTATCACTGGGCACCTGGAAGAAACCACATACGTAATACTAATATTAATACATATCCAGAATCTGTCTCAATGGTGTTGACAAAAACACAGTAAGCTTTAAGATTTCATTCCAAATTGAAACTGAAATACTGACTAGTAATCATTAACTAGGAAAACATATTACAGTCCTCCACTTCATGAATGTTGTTGTTGTTGTGCTCTTCTATCCGAAGACTGGTTTGATGCAACTCTCCATGGCACTCTATCCTGTGCAAGCAAGGCTCTTCGTCTCCGAATAACTATTGCAACCTACATCCTTCTGAATGTGCTTACTGTTTTCATCTCTTTGTCTTCTTTTACGGTTTTCACCCCCCACACTTCCCTCCAATACTTATCTGGTGATACCTCTATGTCTCAGAATTTGTTCTACCAACCGGTCCCTTCTAGTTATGTGCGCCACAAATGTCTCTTCGCTCCAATTCTATTGAGCACTTCTTTATTAGCTACTTCAGCTACCCATTTAATCTTCAGCATTCTTCTGTAGCATCGCACTTCAAAAGCTTCCCTTCTCAACTTGTCTGAACTGTTTATCGTCCACGTGTCACTTTCCTATAACGCTACACTCGCAGACAAAAACCATCAGTAAATACTTCCTAAAACTTATACCTATATTCGGTGTGTAAGTAGGCTGCATAGGTTTTTATATTGCTAACGCCACGTAGCGCTCTGTATCAAAATCACTGACTGTGCTGTGTGCAGTCTGTGGCTGGTTGGACTCATTGTTGGAATATTCACTTGTGTAGTGTTGGGCAGTTAGATGTGAACAGCGCGTAGCGTTGTGCAGTTGGAGGTGAGCCGCCAGCAGTGGTGGATGTGGGGAGATAGATGCCAGAGTTTTGAGCAGACGGTCTGGACGTGTGTCCGTCAGTAAAAGGAAATTTGTTTAATTGGATGTCACAAAATTGTATGTATTATGACTTTTGAACGCTATTAAGGTAAATAAATTGTTTGTTCTCTATCAAAATCTTTCATTTGCTAGCTATGCCTAAAAGTAGTTAGTGCCTTCAGTAGTTGGAATCTTTTATTTAGCTGGCAATATTGGCGCTCGCTGTATTGCAGTAGTTCGAGTAACGAACATTTTTGTGATCTAAATGATTCACGAAAGGTATAGGTTATTGTTAGTAGGGCCATTCTTTTGTAGTGATTTTTGAAATCAGATTGAATTGCGCTAAAAAATATTGTGTGTCAGTTTAGTGATGATCAGGATGAGTAAAGGGAGAACTGTCTGAGTACGTTCCGTTTTACTCGGCTGTCCTTGTATCAAATAAAGTAGAAGTTTTTCCAGCACTGTCATTCATAATTTTTCAAAGGGAGAGTTTCATAGATGTTAATTAATTTTTCTTCTTCAGAAACGCTTTTCTTGCAATTGCTACTCTACATTTTATATCCTGTCTGCTTTAGTCATCATCCATTATTTTACTGCCCATAGCAGAACTCGTCTGGTACTTTTAGTGTTTCGTTCCCTAATCTAATTCCCTCATCATTGCCTGATTTTATTCGACTACCTTCCATCACCCTTGTTTCGCTTTTGTTGATGTTCATCTTATATCCTCTTTTTCAAGAAACTGTCCATTTTCAATTGCTCTTCCAAGCCCATTGGCGTCTCTGACAGAATTACGATATCATCGGCAAACCTCAAAGTTTCTGTTTCTTCTCCATGAGTTTCAATCCCATCACAAAATTTTTGTTTGGTTTCCTTTACTGCTTGCTCAATTTACACACTGAATAACATAGGGGATAGGTTGCTGACCTGTCTCACTCCCTTCTCTACCACTGCTTCCGTTTCATGCCCTTCGTTTCTTATAACTGCCGTCTGGTTTCTGTACAAGTTGTAAATAGCCTTCCGCTGACTGTACTTTATGTCTGCAACCTTCATAGTACTCCAATCAACATTGTCAAATGCTTTCTCTATGTCTACATATGCTACACATGTAGGTTTGTCTTTCCTTAACCCATCTACTAAGATAAGTCGTAGGGTCAGTATTTGCTCGGAGTGTTCCTACATTTCTCCTGAATGTAAACTGATCTTCCCCGCGGTTGGCTTCTACCAGTTTTTCCATTCTTCTATAAGGAGTTAGTGTCAGTATTTTGCAACCATAACTTATTAAATTTATAGGTCGGTAATATTCACACCTGTCACCATCTGATGTCTTTGGAATTGTAATTATTACACTCTTCTTGAAATCTGAGAGATTTCACTTGTCTAATACATCTTGCAGACGAGTTGAAAGAGTTTTGTCATGGGTGGCTCTCCAAAGGCTATCAGTAGTTCTGATGGAACATCGTCTACTGCCGGGGCCTTGTTCACAGTATCATATCTCCTACCTCATCTTCATCCACGTCCTCTTCCACTTCTATATATCTGACTTCAAGTTCATCAGCCTTGTAAAAACCCTCTATAAACTCCGTCCACCTTTCAGCTTTCCCTTCTTTGCTTCGTACTGGTTTTCCAATACAGCTCCTGATATTCATAAGCTGCTTTTACTTTCTCCAAATGCCAATTAATTTTCCTATTGACGGTATCTATCTTTCCCCTACTGATACACTCCTGGAAATTGAAATAAGAACACCGTGAATTCATTGTCCCAGGAAGGGGAAACTTTATTGACACATTCCTGGGGTCAGATACATCACATGATCACACTGACAGAACCACAGGCACATAGACACAGGCAACAGAGCATGCACAATGTCGGCACTAGTACAGTGTATATCCACCTTTCGCAGCAATGCAGGCTGCTATTCTCCCATGGAGACGATCGTAGAGATGCTGGATGTAGTCCTGTGGAACGGCTTGCCATGCCATTTCCACCTGGCGCCTCAGTTGGACCAGCGTTTGTGCTGGACGTGCAGACCGCGTGAGACGACGCTTCATCCAGTCCCAAACATGCTCAATGGGGGACAGATCCGGAGATCTTGCTGGCCAGGGTAGTTAACTCACACCTTCTAGAGCACGTTGGGTGGCACAGGATACATGCGGACGTGCATTGTCCTGTTGGAACAGCAAGTTCCCTTGCCGGTCTAGGAATGGTAGAACGATGGGTTCGATGACGGTTTGGATGTACCGTGCGCTATTCAGTGTCCCGTCGACGATCACAAGTGGTGTACGGCCAGTGTAGGAGATCGCTCCCCACACCATGATGCCGGGTGTTGGCCCTGTGTGCCTCGGTCGTATGCAGTCCTGATTGTGGCGCTCACCTGCACGACGCCAAATACGCATACGACCATCATTGGCACCAAGGCAGAAGCGACTCTCATCGCTGAAGACGACACGTCTCCATTCGTCCCTCCATTCCCGCCTGTTGCGACACCACTGGAGGCGGGCTGCACGATGTTGGGGCGTGAGCGGAAGACGGCCTAACGGTGTGCGGGACCATAGCCCAGCTTCATGGAGACGGTTGCGAATGGTCCTCGCCGATACCCCAGGAGCAACAGTGTCCCTAATTTGCTGGGAAGTGGCGGTGCGGTCCCCTACGGCACTGCATAGGATCCTACGGTCTTGGCGTGCATCCGTGCGTCGCTGCGGTCCGGTCCCAGGTCGACGGGCACGTGCACCTTCCGCCGACCACTGGCGACAACATCGATGTACTGTGGAGACCTCACGCCCCACGTGTTGAGCAATTCGGCGGTACGTCCACCCGGCCTCCCGCATGCCCACTATACGCCCTCGCTCAAAGTCCGTCAACTGCACATACGGTTCACGTCCACGCTGTCGCGGCATGCTACCAGTGTTAAAGACTGCGATGGAGCTCCGTATGCCACGGCAAACTGGCTGACACTGACGGCGGCGGTGCACAAATGCTGCGCAGCTAGCGCCATTCGACGGCCAACACCGCGGTTCCTGGTGTGTCCGCTGTGCCGTGCGTGTGATCATTGCTTGTACAGCCCTCTCGCAGTGTCCGGAGCAAGTATGGTGGGTCTGACACACCGGTGTCAATGTGTTCTTTTTTCCATTTCCAGGAGTGTATATACTTCTAAATCATGAATACTAGGGGAAAATTTCTTTTAACTACTGACAATATTCTCAGATGTTTTCTTCATTTTCATGACGTTAACGTTATGAAAAAGGAGCATATCCCAGGCAAGATGAGGCGAGAGAATCATAAGCTACACGCGCATAACTCTTATATAAGCACCCTGGGTTAAAAAAAAAGAAAAAAATGACCGCCAGCAGACGTCACGTTGATACCGTGTTCTAACCCTGAAAATGCATTCAGTTCATCTGAGAGGAAACTCCGCAAGTTTATTTAAGTATTCCGTTACATTTGAAATCCCTCATTGATGTTCGGATCCCGTAGAGTAACAAAATTTGGGGATGTTAAGGCTATGCTTCACCGTTTGTTCCACATGGTCCCAGACTTTTCTGTGAGATTAACAACGGATGATATAGCGGGACAGTAGAAGTGGGATATGCTGCCAGAGTGTTCGTCTAATAAGGAACGTTACAGAGTCACTTCCGACCTGAGCTGCACGCTTCCCATAGTACGGATTAATCGCATCCATGGGCTGTCCGGTGCATTCCCTGCCTTGCGTCGTTTGAAGTTGTTGTTTGGCCTACTGAAGACGCGCTACTTTATGTGCCGTTATCAGTAATGGCCTCCTGTGGTGTAGCCGACTCCAGTCGTCCATTCGATCCAGTTACTGTCGCAGTAAGAATGAGATTTTCACTCTACAGCGGAGTGTGCGCTGATATGAAACTTCCTGGCAGATTAAAACTGTGTGCCCGACCGAGACTCGAACTCGGGACCTTTGCCTTTCGCGGGCAAGTGCTCTGCCATCTGAGCTACCCAAGCTCGACTCACGCCCTGTCGGTAGTTCTGCAAGGTTCGCAGGAGAGCTTCTGTAAAGTTTGTAAGGTAGGAGACGTTGTACTGGCAGAAGTAAAACTGTGAGGACGGGGCGTGAGTCGTGCTTGGGTAGCTCAGATGGCAGAACACTTGCCCGCGAAAGGCATAGGTCCCGAGTTCGAGTCTCGGTCCGGCACACAGTTTTAATCTGCCAGCAAGTTACTGTCGCAGTGTTTGTTGCGAAAGTGGTTGAGATGGACTCTAACAACTCCTGACGCTTTTGAAACCGATTGTCACTGACATTCTCCCTTTCCTATGGGTTAGCATCTTTTTACCACCACTGGTTTTTAGCCGTGTTATACGGCTGCGAATGGTACACTGTACCCTGCAGGCACGTTGGACTGTCCAACAAATCGGGCTACTCTAATTCAGATGTGGTCATGGGCACGTTCACACACAACAGATCGTCCAGAATGAAATCTGTACTCTGCAGCGGAGTGTGCGGTAATACGAAACATCTTGGCAGATGAAAACCGTGCGCCGGACCGAGACTCGAAATCGGGACCTTTGACTTTCGCGGGCAAGTGCTCTACCGACCGAGCTACCAAACCACGACTCAAGATCTCTCCTCACAGCTGTACTTCCACAAGTACCTCGCGTCCTACCCCACAATTTTGATCTGCCAGGATATTTCATATCAGCGCACACTCCGCTGCAGAGTGAAAATTTCATTCTGGAAACATCCACCAGGCTGTAGCTAAGCCATGTCTCCGCTGCATCCTTTCTTCCAGAAGTGCTAATCTTGCAAGTTCCACAGGAGAGCTTCTGCGAAATTTGGAAGGTAAGAGACGAGGTACTGCAAGGAGTACAGCTGTGAGGACGGCTCCGTAGTTGTGCTTGAGTAGCTTAGTCGGTGGAGCACTTACTCACGAAAGACAGGGGTCCCGAGTTCGGGTCTCCGTCCGACACACACTTTTGATCAGCAGTGAAGTTTCACAACAGATCCTTTCTGTCATTCTCTCACGTCTCCAAGTCAACTCATTTTACTGTGCCGATTCTATACAAGCACTATCACTTACAGACGCATCACTGCCATGATTGATGTCCTTGCGAAGAGTCGCATGACCACCTAATACGAGGTTTCTTCACGCTGTACGGCTATCGTAAGTGAACAGTGCGGTCTTTTAAAGGGAAGGTTTATATTTCGTCCTGCGATCTATAATCAATATAATTTATAAAACTGGATGTAAGTATGTATTAATAAAATGTATGTGCATATGCATGTATATGTTTATGTTCCACACCTCATAACCACTGGGTCGATTTCAACCAAACTTGGTACAAATACCATTTACTGTCTGGAAAGGATCACTGAGGAGTAAGAACCACCCACCTAACAAAGGGGTGGGAGTGAAACAGGAGAGTAGCCCACGACGCGAAAATACCCATAATTTAGGCATCTAGTATTTGCGAATGAGGGCACTTACAGACTTGTAACAAACTTTACATATAATTTAAAACCCTTACGAAACTTTTTCTCCGTGACGACGCCCACAATACGATGAAATAAATTGGAAATTTGTGGTAAGTTCTATGGGACCAAACTGCTGAGGTCATCTGTCACTAGGCTTACACACTACTTAATCGAACTTCAACTAACTTACGCTAAGGACAACACACACACACACCCATGCCCATGCCCAAAGGAGGACTCGAGCCTCCGACGAGGGGGGGGGGGGGGGGGCGAATCGTGGCATGGCGCCTCAGATGTTCGCTGTTCATGCAGTAAAATTGCCACACGAAGCATGACATTTTATTGCTTCTTTACTACTAACTGTATTCGTGACACACTCTACATACAGTATTGACATATACCACTGACTGTACCAGAAAAATTACACCATTGTAAGACTGTAAGTAGGCTGTTAATGTTTTCTTTATGTAAGTAGGCTGTTTAGATTTTTATATTGGTAATGCCACGTAGCGCTCTGTATGAAAATCACTGGCTGTGCTGTGTGCAGCCTGTGGCTAGTTTGCATTGTTGTCTGCCATTGTAGTGTTAGGCAGCGGCAGCTGGATGTGAACAGCGCGTAGCATTGCGCAGTTGGAGGTGAGCCGCCAGCAGTGGTGGATGTGGGGAGAGAGATGGCGGAGTTTTGTAATTTGTCATGAACTGCTATATATATGATGATATTAAGGTAAATACAGTGTTTGTTCTCTATTAAAATCTTTCATTTGCTAACTATCCCTATCAGTAGTTAGTGCCTTCAGTAGTTTGAATCTTTTATTTATCTGGCAGTAGTGGCGCTCGCTGTATTGCAGTAGTTCCAGTAACGAAGACTTTTGTGAGGTAAGTGATTTGTGAAAGGTATAGGTTAATGTTAGTCAGGGCCATTCTTTTGTAGGGATTTTTGAAAGTCAGATTGCGTTGCGCTAAATAATATTGTGTGTCAGGTTAAGCACAGTCGTGTATAATTTGTTCTAAGGGGACGTTTCAAGACACTTAGTTCAGGAGATGTCATAAACACTGAGACGCATGAAAAACTGGCGCATCATTCATGACGTTTTACTTTATTACTTCTTTACTACTGACTCTATTCAAACATATTTCGCAGACAGTAGCCACATAGAGCAGTGGATATACCTGTAATATTATGTCATTGTATAGCACATAGTTCAGGAGATACGACGTTATGATTATTAAGCTGCGTGAAAATGAAACTGCAGGGCGAAATTCGCTAGAGATACAGGTGTGTGCAAATACAAGTGAGATATGTTAAATATGTGTGCAATACATTTAAAAGTGCCTATGTGAGCAAACCTTGGTGCCGCATGCAGCGCCCAGTTTCTGGCGTTGCAAACTGCATGCAGCGCCGCTCTGCTCCCATGACTACCGATATTTCATCGTCATCGCTATATCTGCTGGGAACAGCAGCCTTGCCCTTTTATTAACTGAAAAGATAAGATTACCTTGCCACGTCGTCTTCCCTATTAAGCTCTCTCCTAATTGAAATGCTTTTAACTGTGATAATACTATCAACTTTTTAACACGAGAGATCAATAGCGATTCAAATACCGCGGTCAGGAGAAAACTGGTTCAGTTCGTACCAAGTACGATGACATTAATTTATGGTTACAGATATGGGCCGGCCGCTGTGGCCGAGTGATTCTAGGCGCTTCAGTCTGGAACTGCGCTGCTGCTACGGTCGCAGGTTCGAATCCTGCCTCGGGCATGATTGTGTGTGATGTCCTTAGGTTAGTTAGGTTTAAGTAGTTCTAAGTCCAGGGGACTGATGACCTCAGATGTTTAAGTCCCATAGTGCTCAGAGCCATTTGAACAATTTTGAACAGATATGGGGGGAGGGGAAGCACAGTAGAGTGACCATGGCGGGCAAAATGGCTACTGGGGTCCTGGAAGCTATAACGTACTGTAGTGACTCGGAAAATGCTTTAACTTAATCTCCCTGGAGAGTCCAATCACCCCATGTCTAACCGGTTTGCTGTGCTGCGTCCCCAAAGTAATAACACTTTTGGTCGATTTTAATTACCCTGATGTAAGGTAAGTGGTCAGTTTGTGTATTTATTGTGGAGAGGGAATATGACTTAGCTGTTTTCAATGAAATTGTTTTGAAAGTGTCATACCTTGACTCCATAATCTTACTTTACTTATTGAAAATTCAGTCATGCTATTAGAGGGTATACAGGTTTTGCGTAATGGCGTCAATGTAAACAAAGCGGTCATCTCGGTGGTGGCTCCCGGCCACTTTATGTAGAGGGAAAACGTAAAAGCAGCGTCCAAAAGACGGACTCTGCGGTGATACTCACAGCATGTCACAAGAGCAACCTACTAGCGGCAAATAAAGACAGAGATGAAACAGAGCGTAAAAAGAAGGAAAAACGGAAAGCAGCCGAAGAAAATTAAAGAAGTAAAAAGAATAGTGCGAAGACCAGGAAACCCAACCCTAGAAGAGCTCTTTCTGACGACAATGATGAAGACAGAGAGCATGAACTGCAACAAAAAATGTTCAAATTGAAGGCCAGAAGGGCAGTGGATTTGGTGCCAACTGTGCTCCCTCTGGGCCACGAACTCTGTACAGGAGAAACAAAGTTCGACTTTTATTTGTGAAAAGTGTAAATAATTTTGATCTTCCAGGAAGTTTCATAGCAGCATACGCTCCGTTGCAGACTGAAAATTTATTGTGTAAATAATTTAATTCGAATCGTGTTTTACACTAAAATATGTTTACTTCTTTGTTACACCTTTTTATTCCTTATTTTTGAGTTTAAAACTATGTGACTACTTTGCCTGCTCATGTCGGGAAAAGTGTCCACTTTTCCTCTTCGTGAAAACTGAACTGTTTAAAGTACTTGATTTAATCCTAAGGTAATTAAACTATTCGACATTATACTTCAATAGTCGAGATTATAATGACTGATTTCTATTCTTTTCCTTTTACTCAGGTTAAAAAATGGAATGCATTAACCTGGTTACTTTGCCCGGCTGCCACTACGTATATAATCTCCGGCGGCGTGTAGACCCCAGTCCGCCAACAATGTGGAGCGTGAAGCTTTGACAATGTTGGCCCCTCCTGCAGGCAAAACGCCAAAGAAATCATCAAACCAACCTCGGCCGAAAAACCCTAAAGAGAAGCCAACAGGTAATATTCGATAACTGGCCTCTAGATAGTTTTGACCTTTCATTTATTTCTTTCTTTTAATCGATACATGACAACTAAGGACCACGTCAAGGTAACTATTTATATTTCTTTTCCTTCCTCTTATCCAAAAACTCTTTCGTTTTCTCAGTACGAACTTCTTTCCTCTTAGCTAACCATTTTACACAAGTTGTTTTGCGATTTGTTTTATCTTCGTGAAAACCTTTGGATTTCTTCATTTCTAGACTGAAATTTTCAATCTGCATTAGTCTTCCTAATTATTTGTCATACCCCCACCCATTTTCTTTGTCTGTTTTCCTGTTTTGGAAGACTGTGTAGTTATTCTTTGTTAATCTGTCTTCCTTCATTGCCTCTAGATATCCACAGAATGTAACACGCGTTTTAGCGATCTCGTCAGTTATTTTAGGGCAGAATGAATACATTATTTCTTTGTTTGGTCTGAAAGCCAAGTTGCCACCTTTGTTCTTGTTTGAAACTAATATTTTTCGCAGGTTTCTTTTTTCTATCTGTTCCATTTCTTCTAATATCTTTTTGGATCAGGGAAAGTAGCGTTTTGAACCCACAGTGGACTTCTGGTTTTACAACTGTATTATAATCCCTTAATTTGACATTTTTAGAAATACGCTTTTTTTGTAGAGGTTTTTCATTTTCTTACTTGCACTAGTCATTTCTTTCAGTCCTTATTTTATTAGCATCTATATATTTTCACCCAGATATTTAAAGATGCCTGTTTTCTTTATGTTGTCATACTTGAGTTTTAAAATTCATGGTGAGCTACTTTCACTGGTATTTACAAGCGAATTTTATCTTAATTATAACCCTTTTTCATTTATTTCTACACTACTGGCCATTAAAATTGTTACACCAAGAAGAAATGCAGATGATAAGCGGGTATTCATTGGAGAAATATATTATACTAGAACTGACGTCTGATTGCATTTTCACGCAGTTTGGGTGCATAGATCCTGAGAAATCAGTACCCAGAACAACCACTTCTGGCCGTAATAACGGCCTTGATACGCCTGAGCATTGAGTCAAACAGAGCTTGGATGGCGTGTACAGGTACAGCTGCCTATGCAGCTTCAACACGATACCACAGTTCATCAAGAGTAGTGACTGTCGTATTGTGACAAGCCAGTTGCTAGTTCACCATTGAGCAGACGTTTTCAATTGGTGAGAGATCTGGAGAATGTGCTGACCAGGGCAGCAGTCAAACATTTTCTGTATCCAGAAAGACCCGTACAGGACCTGCAACATGCAGTCGTGCATTATCCTGCTAAAATGTAGGGTTTCGCAGGGATCGAATGGAGGGTAGAGCCACGGGTCGTAACACATCTGAAATGTAACGTTCACTGTTCAAAGTGCCCTCAATGCGAACAAGAGGTGACCGAGACGTGTAACCAATGGCACCCCATGCCATACCACCATGTGATACGCCAGTATGGCGACGACGAATACACGCTTCCAATGTGCGTTCACCGCGATGTCGCCAAACACGGATGCAACCATCATGATGCTGTAAACAGAACCTGGATTCATCCAAAAAAATGGTTTTGCCATTCGTGCACCCAGCTTCGTCGTTGAGTACACCATCGCAGGCTCTCCTGTCTGTGATGCAGCGTCAAGGGTAACTTCAGCCAAGGTCTCCCAGCTGATAGTCCATGCTACTGAAAACGTCGTGGAACTTCATGCAGATGGTTGTTGTCTTGCAAACGTCCCCATCAGTTGACACAGGGATCGAGACGTGCCTGCACGATCCGTTACAGCCATGAGGATAAGATGCCTGTCACCTCGACTGCTAGTGATACGAGGCCGATGGGATTCAGAACGGCGTTGCGCATTACCCTCCTGGACCCACCGATTCCATATTCTGCTAACAGTCATTGGATGTCGACCAACGCAAGCAGCAATGTCACGATATGATAAACCACAATCGCGATAGGCTACAATCCGACCTTAATCAAAGTCGGAAACGTGATGGTGCGCATTTCTCTTCCTTACATGAGGCATCACAACTAAGTTTCATCAGGCAACGCCGGTCAACTGCTGTTTGTGCATGCGAAATCGGTTGGAAACTTTCCTCATGCCAGCACGTTGTAGGTGTCGCCACCGGCGCCAACCTTGTGTGGACGGTCTGAAAAGCTAATCATTTGCATATAACAGCATCTTCTTCCTGTCGGTTAAATTTCGCGTCTGTTGTACGTCATCTTCGTGGTGTAGCAATTTTAATGGCCAGTAGTGTATTTAATCATTTATGCATGTCAATAATTTATAAAGAGCAAATAAAATCTGATCTCTATTAAACATCTACTGAAACCAACGTACAGAGAAACCAACGTACAGCAGCTGCCATTTAGAGAAAGGTGTGGATATTGGTTTACTTCCAGGTTCTTAGAAAAGTTACATAACTGGTAATTCATTCACTACAGTGATACATTTAAAATGTGGAGTGAAATATTTTTAGTAACACGGTTCAGTTGAGTTATATTCTACAATAATGCTTCATTTTCATTAAACTGGCTCATAAAATTCTAAATCTGCTTAGAAAAAATTGCAGAAGGTAGATTTTAGGGCAGTGGGCTCGCGAAAATAAACGCAAAGTGTCGCACGCGTAGCCGGAAGCGAACGCCACACGTAAACGCTGCTGGCTGGAGTATAAGGCAAGAAAGGAAGAATGAAGTGACTGTTGTTGTTAATAACGGTCATCCTCCTTTAGCTCCTCTGCGTTACTGCAGATGACGTGTCACTGAGCACGTTTGTTCTGTGCATGCAGTACACGTGTGGCGCCTAGTTGTTTCCACTGCACTGTGTGGAATACGAAGGTTCTGTTATAGTTAACTAACCTGCTGTCTTCATGTTGATGTCCCCATCGCAGAAAACAGCACACAGGTCGTAGGTTCTGTATCTTGAGGCTGAAACTGACTTCTAGCGAGGTTCTGTTCTGAAATAATGTATCACTTCTTTCGGATGCCACTCGCGTATTTTAACACAGCCACACGAGAAGACTACATGATCTTAATACAACACCTTCTGATACAGCAAAGTACATGATCAAACAAAATGTTTACGAAAATGTATCTCTGTGGCACGTGTCTGTGCCTCATGACTACCGGAGTGAATCTTGTAATACTGAATACTGGCAAACATATCCTGCCACACACAACATGGCTGTACATCTCGACTGCCTAATCCAGAGTGACGAACAGGAACTTAAATAAAAATTGGAAACACATCCTACGACAGACAACATGTCTGTTCTTCTCGACTGCCTAATCCAGAGTGACGAACAGCTCGAAACACTTCGCGCGCCATACCAGAAAAGGGGTGACCCGAACGCTTCCTAAGTGCTTCGTCTGCAATTTCGTCACTCTTTTGTTTTTAATAATTCTAAAATTACTGATTGATAGTCAGCTGTTGAGAGATATTTATATTAAAAAGTGAAGTCTTTCCAATGAGTTGTTTATCTAATAATAATAACTACACTGTAACGTTTTGGCGCCCTTGCTCCGAAAACAGCAGCCAATGACAGAGCAGTAGCATTATGCAGGCGGTCTTCCTCACGGGAATGGTACCGAATCTAACATCTGTCACAGGTACCCACACCACATATCGTCATATATATACTCTTGCACCTCCACTGCTCTGGGAACAGCTTCTTGGAGCCTAATATGATGGCTGACTAAGCCAGAAATATTACAAGTATCACGTCGTACACTGCTCCTGTAACTGAGTCAACGTATGTTGATCCCTGACAATTGCAGTGGCCTGAGCGTGGCAGCTTCGCGAGCCTACTTCAACCACTAACGTAAGGCGATTTCGTAACCGTCTCAGTAGCAAAGGCTCACTCTGTAGATGGCTATTCTTTTCACTTGCAGCCGTTTTCGCTTAGTAGCTGAAAGTTTGCAACAACACTGCGAGCTGTCAAGGGTCCAATTATGCCATCTCGTCTGTAGCCCCTGCATGTCTCACGTGTCCACCAATGCAAAGGTGGCAATCGCTTGTGCGCAGGCCAACAAAGCCTCTGATCGTCAGCTGTCGGGGAATACAGGAGGCGGTTTCTCGCACAGAGCAGCCCGTGAAGAGGGGCGGGGGGGGGGGGGGAGAGGGGAGGGGGCTGTGTCCGTCAGGGTAGGGCGTTAAGGCTGGCGGGACTGAGCAGCGAGCAGGCGCTCGGCCCTTTCATCGGACGCGATCGAAGCGGGCGGCGCCATTCCGGCACAGTGTCTTTCACGGCACAGCACTCGCACACGTCCACACGTAATGCCACCAGTAATGCGTTTCATTGTTAAGTAATGAAAAGCTTTCCGGGAATCGCCGCTACCGAGCGCGGAAGAAGAATAAAAGACGGAGAACGAAGAGAGGGGTGGGGCAGTGAATAGTAACAGAAAGAGGAAAATCTTTTACATTTACCGCATAAAGCGGCGCGAGAAAAAGAAAATTCTCTCATTGGGAATGTGAATAGCGTCGAAGGAGGGTGGCAGGCGGCGAACGGGCGAACATCGCTCCACGGACAGAATAGGCGCTCGCCTGCTGTGGATTGGGAGTGACGCCCTTATGCTAATGTGGGGCGCGCATTGGCTGGGTATCTAGCCACCGCGGTTGACGGATTCGCAGCGATGCCCTCTGCAATATGCCTTATCTGCCGTTCGCATCCTCTGGCGGAAAAGCGATGCTACACTGTTGCCCTTACCCGTGTTACGACATCAACTTATTCCGTAACCAGGCATAAGTAAGTCGGTCCCTCTGTTGTGCAGCTGACTACAGTGACGGAAAAAATAGCAACATCATAAAATAATTACTGTAGAATAATGAAACTTTGGGAAAACATTTGTCTAGGTATCATAGTTAAGTGATTAACATTGCAAGATCACAGGTAATGCTGAGAGATTCCATGTCCTCTTTTGCATGTCGCCTCTCATTTTCATCAATTTTATTAATGTTCTAGGTCATTGCACGGTGGTAACAGACCGAATAAGGTTATTGTAATGAGAATATTTGTACTGAGAGCTCAAAAATACTTTTCGCTTGATTCCTTTGCATATTGGGTTACTTCCCTGTGTGGCCTGTGCGAGGCGAGCATCGGAGGACGGGCACACTGCATTTCCCGTTGGGCATGCACTTCCCCGAATTCTGAGGGGTTCGTACAATAGGCTGAAGCACCTGGCGGAACGACTGACTTCGGTCGAGTTTCGCCTATTGCATGCAGGGCGAAACGACCTGCGAGATGTCTGAGTGTCGCCGCAGTTTAAGTGTTTACCATTCCGGCGCGTCCGAAACGAAGACTCCTGGCACCGACCGACTGCACTGTCCTCTTGATTCTGAGAATGCTCGTGGACCGTGCCCTGCTTGGTGCGACTGTCTGGCGGCGGATGGCCGTTGGGCTAGGCAGGTTGTGTTCGTAGCCAGTCAAACGGCAAGTTCAGTGCCCTCAGCTGAATAGCAGAGGCATGATTGGTCAACTTAAACTGAGGCTAGTTGACATCATAATGCCCTGCTCGAAATGGGAGGGAACGGTCGCTACTGGCGCGAATGATGTTCTGAGACAGTATGGGGGAATTCTGGAATCAGCACTGAATGCTGAGCACTGAATGCTGATTCGCGGTTTTCTAGGAGAGTAGGGAGTTGAGCAATGTTGCCTTCGCTCTTGCGTTGCGCGGGCCCAGAGGATTCGGGATCTGATCTTCGTCGGAGTCGGACGGTCTTGCGACATAGTCGCACTTTTTTCGGCAGAGCTTAGAATTCTCGGACAGCCTTCGAGGGCAGGGGTTGAAACAGAGTTGCTGCACACCAGAAGTCGGCGCCTGCATCATCAGAAAGCTGCCTACCGACGACCTGTAGCTGCCTACCAGTAATAAATCCAGATTTGCAGACGAAAATAATCAAAGTTCAATATTCCACATCGCATAACACTCCAAAAAACATTGAAAATCCAGCTAGCTGCCTAATACTAAGTCTCATTTATCTAAGTGCCAACAAAAGTTAAAGGATTCGGGCGGTCACGTGCTGCCCGAAACCTATAAATTCACAACATATATACACGTTAACTCCAAGACCGATCCGCACAGCGTGACCACCCGACAAGGAATAACCAAGGAGTGTTCGTAGATTTTCCCGGCGAATGAGATGCTTGAAGGTCTCTCGGGCATGCAGCCGGGTTGACTGGTCGTTGTAGAACGAATTTTCGACGGCGTAACGTGCCATCATCATCAGGTTACTCCTGTTGACTGACGTCCTAGGCCGCCGCTGCAGCTTCTTAAGCGAGGTTCTTGGGCACCTCGGTGTTTGAGAAGTGTTTGCATTGCTGCATTTCCTTCTGACATTGTTGCTGGGTTGAGAAATACAGTGGTAGTGTGGTCAATTTTGGTGTATTTGCTGCTGAATATTTCTACATGCACTGCAAGTTGCAGCGGTCTGTTTGAAATCATTGATTGTTGGTGTTGATGGAGATGAGTTATCGACATGTTGATGCTGCATGTTGACTTACATACTATGGTGCTATGGGGGTGTTCTTAATCCTAGTGATGATGGGGATGAGTGGCGCCCTTTACAATTTTGCTTCTGAGGCAGACGTGTGGGCGTTCGACCGTCTGGTTGGTGGGTCCTGGATTTAATTATTTGCATGAGCGTTCTTATTTACTATGTTGGTATGGGTGCGTTCTTAAATCTAGTGATATGATAGGGGGGTGGTTGCTTAGATGCTTGTCTGTGGGACCTGGGTCTTATCGCTAGTGGAGGGATCTGAGTTGGTGGCTTGTTACACGGGGGGTGAGCAGCTATGTTGATCGGCTGCGTGGTAGCTAATCCTAAGGGAGGGGTGTTGTTTGTATCTGACTTGATTCCGGGGCTTATGAGCTAGTGGGGGAATTGGTGGTGGGATCGGATGCATTGGTGGGTGGGCAGCCGGTTGACTGGTTGCTTGGTATCTAATCCTAAGGGGGGTTGGTTGTTTGGACGTCCTAGGCCGGCGGGTGGTATGGTATATATACCTGTCGCCTCTCCCCTCCACTGACTCCGCGTATGGAGCGAGGGATGTGCAGGCCGCGGTGGTGGGGGTAGCTTGCGCTGACGAGATGACTCATGGGCGTCAGTACGCATGCCGCCTTCGGCTGGAGTGGTGCCCCGTTTCCGCTGCTCCTGCAGAACTTTTATTGCTGGATTCCACGCTTGGCTGAGTTGAAATCAGTTGTCCTTCTTAATAAGGTTCTCGTGCAGCCGGATTTCAGTTGCTTCCTTGTATACACAGTCCCAAAAGCGCGATGTGTTGTGCAGGACTTCTGTGTTCTCGTATTTCAGACGATGATTTGTCTCGAGGCAATGTTCTGGGATTGCAGATTTTGTAGGCTGTTGGAGCTCGGTGTGCCGTTTGTGTTCAGTACACCTTTCCTCGATCGTGAGAATGGTTTGCCCCACATATGCTTTGCCACACTCGCACGGTATGAAATAAACTCCAGTTCCGGAGTCCTAAATCTTCCTTCACTGTCCCTACAAGGGACTTGATCTTTGGCGGAGGCCGGTAGACGCATTTGATGTTATGACGTCCTAGAATCCTGCCTATTTTTCCAGATACGTTGCCCGCGTATGGTATGTAGGCTGTCGCTTTCGGTGGATCATCATCAGGTGTCGGCTGTGGTGTGGTCTTCTGCTTGAAGGCGCGTCGAATTTGGCGGTCACAATAGCCGTTCTTCTGGAACACATCCTTGAGGTGGTCTAGTTCCGTTTTTAAGCTTTCTTCGTCGGAGATCTCACTAGCTCTGTGAACCAATGTATTTAGTACTCCTTCCCTTTGTGACGGGTGATGACACCTGGAGGCGTGAAGGTAAAGATCCGTATGGGTTGTCTTCCGGTAGACGCTATGTCCCAGTGTCCCGTCAAGCTTTTTCCGTACCAGAACACCTAAGAATGGTAGCTGCCCGTTTTTCTCCACCTCCATGGTGAACTGAATTTGGGGGTGGATAGAGTTCAGATGTTGTAAGAACAGTTGGAGCTTCTCTTCCCCGTGAGGCCAAATGACGAATGTGTCGTCGACATATCTGTAGAAGACTGTTGGTTTTAGTGGAGATGATACTAACGCTTTCTCCTCAAATTCTTCCATGTACATGTTGGCCACCACAGGTGGCAGAGGGCTACCCATAGGTACGCCGTCTGTCTGTTCGTAGTAATGTCCGTCAAAAAGAAAATATGTTGACGTGAGCACAAAGTTAAGTACTTTCGCGAATGTGGGCCCAAATTTCTTCTCAATAAGATCCGACGAATCCTTTAGTGGAAATCTCGTGAAAAGTGATACAACATCGAAACTGACCATAATATCTGAGCTGGCCAACTTGAGTTTCCCCATACGTTCCACAAACTGAGCCGAGTTTTTGATGTGGTGCTCACGTTTGCCAACCAATGGACTCAATACTGCGGTCAAGTGTTTGGCAAGCCAACATACCAGCTTGCCAAACACTTGACCACAGTATTGAGTCCATTGGTTGTCAAATGTGAGCACGGTGTAACATCCGTAGTGTTTATGATATACATGATACCAACGTCTCAAAACTTACACCTTAGTCCCATGATTAATATGATGTGATTCGTTTTGCTATACTTGGAAACTGTGAATTATTATTTAATTCTGAAGTCTTTTTAAGTAGCCCAAGTCCACCATATTGCGACCTCCGCCATCTTTGGTGCCAGCAGAATCATCCATGTGCTATTGCTCAGGCCAACGTTCACTTCATCCCTTTTATACCTCGATGAAACCCAACTTACCCTCCCCTAACTCATTTGCTGCGGCGAACAGTTACCTGGCCGTGGTCGCCGCGGTTGGACCCATCCCAACACGCTCATCAGCGTCTCTGTGCCTCACCTTGGCTTCCTCAGCCAAACCAGTACTTACAGCAAGAAGGTTTCAATAAATGTGGCTGATGGCACGACAGCATATACCTTAGGTTACAACTGTAAGGTTTGTTTTAATTAGTGCGAGTAATGGGACGGGGTCTACTCAGGCGGGATACCAACTGAAGAGCTATTTCAACGAGAGATACCAGGTCCAAGGTCTGTAAGACCATAAAAGGACGGGAGAACAGTTTTCTGACTCCATACCCCTCCGTGCCGCATCTGCATGACGCCTTATGGCGGAGGATGACACGACAGCTGATAAGTATAGTTCAGTCCTCTGGATCTGACCACGGAGTTTCCTTGTTTTAATTTTTTTTATTATTGTTTTAGGTGGCGTTCATCATCTTCGCATCCTTACAGCGAACTGGATAAGACTTTTAAGAACAATTTTCCTCCATTTTGCTCTGTCTTAACATACGTATTGTCTTGGTACTGTTTTCCAGTTTTCTCCTCTGTCTTCAGATCTTCCTTAATATGATCTAGCCATCTTTTCCTGAGCCGTCCTAATGGTGCTTTCTCCCGCAGCCTTTTATCTATGTTGCGACAGGCGGTTTTCCGCCATCCTCTTCAAACACCCAAACCAGCAGAGCAGTGCAGTGCTCAGTGTCCCAGATATTGACAGATCCTTTTCCATCTCTCCTCTAATGCCCTCGTTCTTAATTTTATCTCTTCGTTACTATGTCATATACGTCAGGAGATATGTTTTAAGCATGGCTCTCATAGGAACTCCCTTGTCCCACGCAAAGTTCTGCACTTGATGAAAAAATTTCGATCCGCTTGACACTCTGTTCTGTATTTCTAGTTTGGTAGTTCCATGCCTTGATATTCTTCTTCCCAGGTAATTGAAAGTCTGTAAGTACGCTGTTTATGTTTTCTTTATGTAAGTAGGCTGTTTAGATTTTTATATTGGTAATGCCACGTAGCGCTCTGTATGAAAATCACTGGCTGTGTTGTGTGCAGTCTGTGGCTAGTTTCCATTGTTGTCTGCCATTGTAGTGTTGGGCAGCTGGATGTGAACAGCGCGTAGCGTTGCGCAGTTGGAGGTGAGCCGCCAGCAGTGGTGGATGTGGGGAGAGAGATGGCGGAGTTTTGAAATTTGTTAGACTGGATGTCATGAACTGATATATATATTATGACTATTAAGGTAAATACATTGTTTGTTCTCTACAAAAATCTTTCATTTGCTAACTATGCCTATCAGTAGTTAGTGCCTTCCGTAGTTTGAATCTTTTATTTAGCTCGCTGTTTTGCAGTAGCTTGAGTAACGAAGATTTTTGATAGGTAAGTGATTTGTGAAAGGTATAGGTTAATGTTAGTCAGGGCCATTCTTTTGTAGGGATTTTTGAAAGTCAGATTGCGTTGCGCTAAAAATATTGTGTGTCAGTTTAAGGACAGTCATGTATAATTGTTCTAAGGGGATGTTTCAAGTCGCCAAACATTTAGTTTCCTCTCCACCTAACAGGAGGCACCCCTGGGCAAGTATCTTGCTCATAATCATTGCTACAGTTTTGCTTTTGCTGCCTGTCAGCTGGTGGTCTTTAAACCTGGAGTTCTATTCGTCTAGTCTTCGCTGTACATCTAGTTCTCTTTCTCCTCAAGTTGCAACGTCATCAGCAGAGACTGAGGTCACCATTTCCAATCTCCTTGATTTCCTGGGTAAAGTGGAGACCCTGTTGCACTCTTCTCTCTATCCTGAAACAATGCGATCTGGCGTTACTCTTAGCTAATTTGTGAGGTTACGCTGAAAGCTGTTCATTTGTATGGTGAAGCCAAATTGACATCTGTTGCTTACTGCCTCAGTCCGCCTCCGAAGCAGAGTTGACAGTGCGGGGTGACTGCCGTGCGGACGACCCGCGATTGATTCCAGGTACAGCCAGGAAGTTTTCCTTGATGGGAGGATTGGAACAGGGTGCGAAATGAGAAGCTACTTGACCGAGTAGCGGTTACAGGCCACGAAAACTAACAATGGCCGGGAGAGTGGTGTGCTGGCCCCAAGACCTTCGATACTGCATCCAATAACGCCACTGTCAGAGGATGACAAGTCGATCGGTCGGTGCTGATGGGCCCTCCGGGACCAGCGGACGCAGTTCACCGTTTGACTTGTTGTCTTCATGGCGAAGCAATTTTAAAGGCGCAAAGTGTAAGTTTGTGCATGCAACTAAGCAAATTGAAACACCAGTGTCTTACTAACAGCACCATTACTCTCACGCCCGAGAACGCAGCAAATTACAAAATTAATGTGGACTTTTGAGAAAGAATAAACTTCTGTTCCATGGGAGACATTCTGTATCATACCATGAGCTCTGTGAAAAGTGATAGTGCCCACGTGGTGCAACATTACGAGTAAGTAGGCGAGCTAGTCGTTCACCTAGAGCTGGTACTGGGGAGAGATGAATTTGCTTGTCTGTCTGAGTATGAATCGACGGGACGAGGACGTCACGCAGCCGCCTGCAGGTGAGCACATCTGCAGGGAAAGCAGCGCGTGGCCAGAAATGGGTTGATCCAGGTTCGGGGAATTTTCACGCTTACGAGGACAGACAATGTTCCAAGAAATGACGGGGTGTCAGACAAGCTAAAAGATACGATATAATATTGCAGTGCCCTGTCATTCCGAATTACATGCAGTCGAGCATGCATGTTCAAAGGAACAGGCACTGCTGCGACTAGAGCCGTTATGAAATACATTAAACGTATTCGCAGTTTCTTTCTTTCTTTTTATCGGTGTTTTTATTACAAAGGGCCAGCGCCTCTCTGACCGAAAACGCTGAGCTGCCGTGCCGGCAATAAGTTTGGAGTGCACAGTGATTACTACTAGACCACAGGCTCACACACTATCCGAGCATGACTCACGACCACACACAAACTCCCATATGTCGTCAACCAAGTGTCTACAACCTGTACTTGTACATCCGTTAAGTATATAACCGTACACGTGAGGTATTTTACTTAAAAGTCGCTTGCCCGGTGTCGACGGATAAGTACGATATGGCAAAATGTTCAAATGTGTGTGAAATCTTATGGGACTTAACTGCTAATGTCATCAGTCCCTAAGCTTACACACTACTTAACCTAAATTATCCTAAGGACAAACACAGACAAACACACACACACCCGAGGAAGGACTGGAACCTCCGCCGCACAGTCCATGACTGCAGCGCCCCTGACCGCTCGGCTAATCCCGCGCGGCTACGATATGGCAGTGCCTGTGTTATTCCAAATTATGATGCAATGTCCCTACACACAAGATGGCTTCTTACAGCTCTTTGTGAATCTGCAGGGTTTTTCCGTAAGAGCGAGCAAAAATTTAATAGGACATAGAGGATGTTCCAATGAACAATGTGAGGTAGGGAACGGGTCCGAGAACCCAGTTTGAGGAGGTAATAGGAATAAAACTATATTACTGTGTACTTTTTTATTTACTTTAGTTACAGTTAAGGGCAAATACCGTCATTGACACAACGTACGTACCATTTGTACTGTATCTTACAAAATGTACTGAAACTGACGGCCATCAACGTCAATACAATCACGGCATAGGGGAACAAGATTCTCACGCACCCTGACAAATATCTCTGGCGTGTTTCGAATCACATCACAGGCGGCTAAAATTCTGGCAACTAATTCCACCTCCGTATCCACTGAGGTGTCATCCACAAGTGACTTTCGATATCCCATTAGGAAATAATCAATGGGATTTAGGTTAGGTGATCTCGCAAACCATGGAATAGGACCTCTCCTTCCAATCCAGCGACCAGGAAATTCAACATTGAGATGGTTGCGGACATCCACACTGAAGTGAGGTGGTGCACCGTCATGTTGTACTCACACCCTCTCACGAACAGACAAGGGTACGTTTTCCAACAACTCAGGTAGAGCTCTTTGCACGAACCTCAAGTACAGGTGGGCATTTAGACGGACAGGAAGAAGACATGGCCCAATGAGACTGTCGCCCACAACGCCGGCCCAGATATTCACAGCAAAGCGTAGTTGACGGTGTGGCTCTATAACAGCGTGAGACTTTTCCTCGTCCCATACTTGGCTATTACTACTGTTCGAAATACCATCACGGTCAAATGAGGCCTTGTCAGTAAACAGCATGATTTGGAGGAAATGTTAGAAAAATGGTTCAAATAGCTCTGAGCACTATGGGACTTAACATCTGAGGTCATCAGTCCCCTAGAACTTAGAACTACTGAAACGTAACTAACCCAAGGACATCACATACATCCATGCCCGAGGCAGCATTAGACCGTAGCGGTCACGCGGTTCTAGACTGTAGCGCCTAGAACCGCTCGGCCACACCGGCCGGCTTGGAGGAAATCTGGTCGATCAATCCACTGTTGGAGCAACCAATGACATAATGCGAACCTTAGTTCAAATTCAGTCACAAGCATTGCATGCACTCGTTGTGGGTGATATGGGTGTAATTGTTGTTCGTGGAGTACTCGCCACACACTAGTACGTGCAGCGCCCATTTCGTGTGAAATAAGACGTGTACTTGTAGTGAGGTCCGTTACAACACGTTCCAGCACCTTCTGTTCAAAATCGGGTGTGCGAGTGGTCCTCATGTCGCCAGGTCCCTCGTTTCTTCTTTCCAATGAACCAATCTCCCGCATTCGTCGATCGAGAGAAATAAACACTGAAAGGTGGCTACACTGAGTCACAGCGCCAGAGATTGCGTCAAAGAGTATTATTCAGCCGCCTCCACTGGCAGTACTTGTCGAGAAGTCGTCGTGGAGAGTGCTTATTGAGAAGTGGGCAGGGAGTTCTGATGTAGCCGTGACTAGTTGTGAGCATGTTGTATGCAGTTGTTCTGATGGGCTAGACAGCCGATGCTGTTCGATTGCGGATGTTGTAATGATCAGAGTGTATGTTTCGTCAATATATATGAAGGTAAAGAATTTTTTTTTTATTTCAAATGTCCTAACTGACAATGTCTCTTGGTCACAGGTTCAGTCAACAAAGTATCTGGCTTGTGTTCATGTATTAGAGTGTAATTCTGGTTCCTATGTGCAATCATAGTATTTCTGTTTTTTTTAATTACTTCAGTGTAAATGGTGCTTAAAATATCTTGTCTTATTGAGGAAGAACCGTGCCAGATGTGTACGTTGAATCACACTTCCACACACAGAACAGTTACACTTGTGCTTTGTTGTTCCGTAGTTTTTTGTTTCGTAGCTTTTATAGTTGCTGGGGACTTAATTAATTAATTGTGGTAACGGAAATTTCCTTTCATTCTTTATTGTTACAGTATGCAGTCAGATTGCGTACTAATACTAGTCAGGGCCAACCGGTTACGAGACTGCGTAACCGGACAGACAGCAACGAAAAATTAAAATTATTTGCATTTTTATTTAATTAAGCCCCCATGCAACACTCGTCGTGACGGATGATGCCTGTTAGGAAATCGTTGCATGTACAGCCTTTCAGCAACGTGAGTATTGCAACCTGCTTGCCCACACACAATGTGCAAGTCAGTGAGTTCTGTGAAACTGTACCGGCACTGCTCCCTCGCATTGTACTGTACGTCTCTGAATAGCTCTGAGCAATAAATGGGTCTGCTGTTATCCATAGCACGTTCTGTCATGGGACAATGCAAATACGATACAAAAGACTCGCCTTATGGACACGAAAAGTAAACAAAACCTGTATCATAACTTCCTACTAATCAGACTGGTCCTCCTGGTTTCCTTGCAGGAAATAACGAATGTACATGAAAATAAACAGCACAGTACGTGTAAAGTTGTACGCTTGTTAGTTGTAAATAAGCTGGGAAACGGTAATGCTAGACAAAGCGGTAGAAAAGTTTACTTCCTTATCTCCTTAAGCTGGCCTCTCCGACCCTCAAATTGTTGAGTGGATCTTTCTCTATGTCCTGTTACATTTTTGCACGCTCTTACGGAAACACCCTGTACCACAATTCACAGTCAAGTATTAAAAGAAATCTAAATACATCTGCGATCTCAGAAAAATGAGGTGCATCCAGTGACACAACAGTATTTTCAATTTCCTTGAAACTATAGAAGATAATATTCTACAGTGATTAAACAATTACACAAACTTTGAATTAACAATTTTAAACGCTTTATGCGATTTCAACAAACAATATTTCAGATGATAGCACAGCTGTCATTCCTGAAAGCCACTTAACTGTTTCTATTTTATTTCTTGATTATTACGATTTTAAGGAATTTTCATAACGCAAAAAGTTTTGTCAGAACATCGTACTCTCCACAGTTACACACCAAATAAATAGGGCATGAATATCTCACATTTTGTCATAGTTGGGTATTTATTTAATGGACAGTTTAATGTTTTCCAATAACTTTATTTAAATATTAGTTACGACCAATAACACAAAATCATCGTAATTTTGAAGTAGTCAGTGCATATCTTAGCGGAATCGACCTTTCTAAAAGAGTGCCAAAAGAAGCTTCTGATACACAGGCCTAATAATTTTGTAAACAATACACTACTGGCCATTAAAATTACTATACCAAAAAGAAATGCAGATGATGAACGGGTATTCATTGGACAAATATATTATACTAGAACTGACATGTGATTACATTTTCACGCAATTTGGGAGCACAGATCCTGAAAAATCAGTACCCAGAACAACCACATCTGGCCGTCATAACGGCCTTGATACGCCTGGGCATTGAGTCAAACATAGCTTGGGCGGCATGTACAGGTACAGCTGCCCACGCAGCTTCAACACGATACCACAGTTCATCAAGAGTAGTGACTGGCGTATTGTGACGAGCAAGTTGCAGGCCACCACTGACCAGACATTTTCAATTGGTAAGAGATCTGGAGAACGTGATGGCCAGGGCAGCAGTCGAACATTCTCTGGATCCAGAAAGACGCGTACAGGACCTGCAATATGCGGTCGTGCATTATCCTGCTGAAATGTAGGGTTTCGCAAGGATCGAATGAAGGGTAGAGCCACGGGTCGTAACACATCTGAAATGTAACGTCCACTGTTCAAAGTGCCGTCAATGCGAAACAGCGGTGACCGAGACGTGTAACCAAGGGCACCCCATACCATCACGCCGGGTGATACGCCAGTATGGCGATGACGAATACACGCTTCCAATGTGCGTTCACCGCGATGTCGCCAAATACGGATGCGACCATCATGATGCTGTAAACAGAAACTGGATTCATCCGCAAAAAATTACGTTTTGCCATTCGTGCACCCAGGTCCGTCGTTGAGTACACCATCACAGGCTCTCCAGTCTGTGTTTTAATGACAAGTAGTGTATTTAACCACAATCTGTTGTAACTTATCGTGAGGGCACCTGCGCAAGAATACTGGCTTATTTATTTATGGTCAAACGTTTACTTATATTTATTGTGAATGGTGTGAGGGTGACCAATTGTTTATAGCATTTCTTTATTTAAATATTGCTGTAATACATTAGTAGTCCAGGAAGTGGTCAAGTTGAGTCAAATGATGTCTTAGGACACAAGGAAGTTGGAGCCTGTGGTCTAGGCGCATCATTTTTCGTTAGTAATAAAAACGTCCTGGGTCCCATGTTCGTACCCCGCCACCGCTTAGATTTTGAACAAAAATCATCAGCAGTGGCGCTCGAAGACTTCCGGCATAAGAAGTCACCCCTCATTCAGTCGAAGAGGGCAGAGGAGCGGACAGAGATTCAGGTCACTCTCTTGCCCTTGGGATGGGAAACTGCCTCTAAAGGTGGAAGAATCAGCAGTGATCAACGGCTTGACGATGCAGAAGGTAATGGAAACCATTGCATCAAAGACATGTAATATGTATACACAGCACACGTGGTCTGTAATTGAAAAGTGTCTTGAAGATCTCTCCCCTGAAAAAAGATTTCGGACTAGTTCCCAATTCGGATCTCCGGGAGAGGACTGCCAACGGCGATGTGACAATGAGAAAAAAATTGAACAACCAACGAAAGGATAACGTTCTTCGAGTTGGGGCGTGGAATGTCAGAAGCTTGTACATGGTAGGGAAGTTCGAAAACCTGAGAAGGCAAACGCTAAGGATCAGTCTAGATATAGTGATATGAAATGGAAAGAAGACAAGGATTTCTGGTCAGATGAGTACAGGGTAATATCAACAGCGGCAGAAAATGGAATAACGGGAATAGGATTCGTTACGAATGGGAAGGTAGGACAGAGAGTGAGTTACTGTGAACGGTTCAGTGATAGGGTGGTAATCATGAGAATCCCCATAAAACCAACGCCAACAACGATAGTTCAGGTACACATGCCGACGTCGCAAGTCAAAGATTAAGAGATGGAAAAACTAAACGAAAATATTGAAAGGGCAATTCAGTACGTAAAGGGAGATGAAATCTAATAGTCATGGGGGATTGGAAAGCGGTTGTAGGGGAAGGAGTACAAGAAAGGATTACGAGAGAATATGGGCTTGGTGCTAGGAATGTGAGAGGAGAAAGAGGAATTGAGTTCTACACTAAACTTCAGCTAGTAATAGCGCATTCTCTGTTCAAGAATCACAAAGAGGAGAAGTTATACTTGGAAAAGGGCGGGAGATACGGGAAGATTTCAGTTACGTTACATCATGGCCTTGTAACATCAACCAACAGGCTTTGCTCTGCTGGTACTGCGAACGGTTGAAGAGCAAGGAAGCTACAGCCGTTATTTTTCCCGAGGACATAGAACTCTATCGTTAAATGATGACGTTGTCGTCTTGGGTAAAAGATTTCGGAGGTAAAATAGTATCCCGTGCGGATCTCTGGGTGGGGACTATTCAGGAGGCTGTCGTCTTCAGGAAAAACTAAACGAACACTCTAAGGGTCGGAAAGTGGAATGTTAGATCACTTAATTGTGCAGGTAGGTTAGAACATTTAAAAAGGGAAATGAATTGGTTAAAATTAGATATAATGGGAATTAGTGACGTCCGGTGGTAGAGAATCTGTGAACAGCATACTGAAAGCATTGTCGTAGTCAAGATAGACACGAAGCCAACATTCACCGCAGTAGTACAAATTTATATGGCAACTAGCTCTGCAGATGATGAAGAGATCGAAAAAAATGTAAGATGAGATAAAATAAATTATTCAGGTAGTTAATTGAGAGGAAAATTTAACTGGAATGGAGAACTGGAATACGATAGTACAAAAAGAAAGAGAAGGAAAAGCAGTAGGTGAATATGGCCTGAGGAAAAGGAGTGAAAGAAGAAGCCGCCCGGTAGAATTTCGCACAGAGCATAATTTAATCGGCGCTAACGCTTAGTTTAAAAATAATGAAAAAAGGCTGCATACGTGGAAGATACCTGGAGACACCGGAAAGCTTCTGATTGGTTATATAATGGTAAGACAGAGATTTAGGAAACAGGTTTTAAACTGTAAGACATTTCCATGGGCAGATGCGGACTCTGACGACAATTTACTTGTTATGAGCTGTAGATGTAGATTAAAAGCGAAGAAATTTCAAAAAGTTAGAAAATTAAGGAGTTCGTTCCTGAATAATTTGAAAAAACCAGACGTCGTTGTGATTTTCAGATGGAGCAATTGGTAGCAACTGACTGAAACAGGAGAAAGGTATACAGTGGAAGATGACTGAGTTGCTTTGAGAGAAGAATTTGTGAAGGCAGCAGAGGATCACATCGGCAAAAAGACAAAGTCTAGTGGAAATCCTGGGATATACTGAATTTAAATGTAAGCAGAAAATATAAAAATGTAGCAAATGAAGAAGTAGGTGAAAGGAAATACAAATGTCTAAAAAGTGAGATTAACAGGAAGTGCAAAACTGCTAAGCAGGAATGGCTAGAAGACAAATGTAAGGATATAGAAGAGTATATAACTAGGGGGAAAGATAGACAGCATATATAGCAGAGAAAGAGAAGAAGCTATATGAATATGAAGAGTTCAGATGAAAAACCAGTGCTAAGTAAAGAAGGAAAAGCCGAAAGGTGGAAGGAGAATATGGTGCAGCGGTACACGAGAAATGAACTTGAAGGTAATATTACAGAAAGAGAAGAGAGTGTAGTTGAAGAGATAGGAGATATGATACCGCGTGAAGGATTTGAGAGAGCGCTGGAAGACCTAAGTCGAAACAAGGCCCATGGTGTACACGGCATTCCGTCAGAAATACTGACATGCTTGGGAGAGTCAGCTGTGATAAAACTATTTGACCTGGTGTACAAGATGTATGAGATAGGCGAAATATCCTCAGGATACAAGACGAATGTAATAATCCCAATTCCAAAGAAAGCAGGTGCTATTACTGGACTATCTATTTAATAAGTCATGGTTGCAAAATACTAATTCGAATTATTTACAAGAGTGGACGAACTGGTAGAAGCCATCCTCAGGGAAGATCAGTTTCGATTCCGAAGAAATGTAGGGACAGGCGTGACAACACTGCCCCTACGACTTATTTCATAACATAGCGTAACGAAAGGCAAACCTACGTTCATAGCATTTATAGACTTAGAGAAATCTTTTAACAGTGTTGACTGGAATACACTCTTTGAAATTCTGAAGGTGGCAGGAGTAAAATACAGGGATCGGAAGGCTACTTACAACTTGTATAGAAACCAGTCGGCAGTTATAAGGAATCGAGCGGTATCAAAGAGGAGCAGTGGTTAAGAAGGGAGTGAAACAGGTTGTAGCTTATCTCTAATGTTATTCAATCTGTACAATGAGTATGCAGTAAAGGAAGCCAAAGAATAATTTGGTGAAGGAAGAAAAAATCAGGGAGAAGAAGAAAAACCTTGAGGTTTGCTGATGATATTGTAAGACTTTCAGAGATGGCAAAGAGCTTGGAAGAGCAGTTGAACGGAATGGAGAGCCTCTAGAAAAGAGGATATAAGATAACATCAACAAAAGCAAAACAAAGATAATGGAATGTATTTTAATTAAATCAGGCAATTGTGAAGGAATTAGGTTACGAAACGAGACACTTAAAGCAGTAGATGAGTTTTGCTATTTCGGCAGTAAAATAACTGACGATGGTCGAAGTAGAGAGGTTGTTATATACTGGCAATGACATGAACAACTTTTATGAAGAAGAGAAACTTGTTAACATCGAATACAGAGTTGAGCGTTAGGAAGTATTTTCTGAAAGTATTTGTCTGGATTGTAACCTTGTATGAACGTAAAATGTTGACGATACACAGATCAGACAAAAGGAGAATAGAATAGTTTGAACTGGTTAAATTAGATGGGCAGACAGTATAACTAATGACGAGTTACTCAATATGATTAGTGAGAAAAGGAATTTGTGACACAACTTGACTAAAAGAAGGGATCGGTTGATAGGATACATTTGACACGCCAAGGGTCACCAATTTAGTACTAGAAGAAAAGAATTTATAGATGGAGACAAAGAGATGATTTCAGTAAGCAAGTTCGAAAGAGTGTAGGTTGCACAGGATGGAGTAGCATGGAGAGCTGCATCAAACCACTCTTCGGACTGAAAATCTCAACAACAACAAAAACGGCGTCAATGAATGAGGTATCTTGCTTGGTACAACTAAGTGGAAAGTACATGTATCGTATGTGCTAGTCTAATGAAGAAAGTGTTATTTTTACAGAGAGAGCTACATGAATGTGAGTGAATTTACTAGCGTGCTATAAATTGTTTTCAGAGAGCTATTAGCGGTTTTTAAGTATGGTCCATTGTTGTTATTAATTGCTACCATCGCACAGGCGCGCAGAATCTATTGTGATACATATTTCAGGCGCCGCGTCGCCTGGAGCTTCAGGTCTATTATGGTGGCAGCGCAGCGGGTCAAAGGCCACGGCGGCGGGGTGAGCCGAGTTTTGGGGCGAACACAGGGCACCCTCCCCTCCCCACCCCCACTGCGTTCCCCCACCCTGTAGCGAGCGCCGCTGGCGGCGTGGGGCCGCAGGTGCAATTCAGCGAACAAGTGCCGCGCGCGTGGGAGCCACGCGACAAGCCGGCAGGGCTGCCACCTGCCCCGCAATGTTGGCAGCCGTGCCGCCGCCGCCGCCGCCGCCGCCCCCTGCCTCCGCCCCCGCCTCCTCCCGGCCTCCTCAGCAAGTCCCTTTACATGCAGCACCAGTCTGATGCTGCATTGTCCTTCTGCAGAATTGCGCAAGATCCGCTGTTGTAATGCCTGGACCTCTCTCGCTCTGAATAGAAGCTTCACAAAGCGCTATACATTTGAGAACAATAATCCCAGCCCTCCTCCGCTTTCCGCACTCCACCTCCTTTCTCCTTTACGACGGGCAAAGAAAAGAGTTAGTTCTGATACACACAGAGCGAGGGAGCGAGACGGAGAGAGTGCCTCCCCACCGCTCGCCGCCACCCCTGTTCCCTTTCTGGGGCCCACTTCCCTCCCTCCCCGCGCTAACCTCCTTCCCTTTTGTCCATTTTATTCATATGCTAACTCTAGCCGCTCATTACAATGGAAACTTGTATTGTGTCCCCTCGCACTGTGTAAGATAGCTGCCGGTACCGCGTACGGCCGGCCTCCTATACTTGTTTTATAACTCGTAGAGATCGCGAAAGAAAAGGAGCGGGCACACAAGAGACGCTGAAGGACAAGGCGCAGGAAGAGGAGGAGAAGGAGGAGGAGGAGGAGGAGGAGGAAGAGGCTGGTGGCCATTGTTCGCCGGGCCTTGACTCGGCCCTAGCGTCACAATGTTGATACTGCGCCGCTGATGGACGCCGTTATTGTTGTTACACATCAATAGACACGTCCTCATTGTCACCGGCGCTCTTTTATAGGTGCGCGGGCACAATGGCCTTTGTCTGATTCTTTAGTGCACCTGTCTTTGTTACCATTCGGACCGAGACATCCATCAGTCGCGACCGCAGGCCGCCGAAAGGGAGGAGGCCCTCCCCGGCCGGCAGACCACAAGAAAGGGAGCGCTGGACTGCCCTCGGGCTTCCTCCCGGCCGGGGCTAAGGGCTCGGGGGTCGCAGGTCCCGTCCCGGCTCTGTCACGGTCCCACTGCAGCGACGCAACGGCGCCCCTCCATCAATAATACTTGCCTTGCACCAATCAAGCCCTTGTAACTATGGCAGATAACATACGAAGGGATGAAAGACAAATTGAAATAATTAACCCTGTCAGTCACTTTTATTTTCTTCTTCAACGTGTTTCGAGGGCTCACACTCTCTTTGTAAGATGGCTCAATGAATACACGTTAAGACAAATTTTACGTTAGTTTTCACTTTTTGTTTTCCCAAATTTCCTTGGGGTGTTATGCCCTGCAACCACAACAAGATGTGAGACAATGTCTTTTTAACTGTAATTGTGCCTCACAACGATTTTAAATGATGTACACAAATTATTTTAAAGTGCAAATGTTTTGGTTACTTACGTTGAAAAATCCGCGCCATTACGTTCCATGCTGACTGCTTGTGATCATGCAGAAGCGAAGACTGTATGATACACCTTTTTATGTATATCTACTCACATAATCAAAGCACCACTCACATAATCTAAAGCACCACTCACACACCTAGAAATTTCACCAAATGGAGGTATCGATACAAAGATGGTGATATCACAACTATAAAAATTCCAAAGACTCCCACACTCAGAGATATTTCGATACATACATCTATGTGACAGTAGGAATTTACAAACTACTAATGTTCTATTACTTACTATTTAATACTGGTTAAAATTAAGATAAATAAATAAAGCAGTCAGTTTGTTATCAAGTGCTACTTCAGTGGTATGATGTAAATATTATGGTATACATTGGAACTAAAGTAAATGATAAGGGATAGATCTACATAAATAAGTATTACAACTGTCGAAATATTATGCAAATATTATGGCATACATCAGAAGCAAAGTAAATGATCTGGGATGAATGTATATGAATAAATATTATAACAGCAGATATTACATTGATTTTTTAATATTTTTTAATATAGCTAGTTAAAGGTATTGTAAGACAAAGCACACTGTTATATATTATTCACTATTTCATATTGGGTTATTGTCTGCCTTTAGTTACTGTTAAAGGGTGTAGTGTTTACTTCAAACTGGAAAACAGGTTAATGAAATTTTAAAGAAAGACTGTTCATTGAGGATTGTGGTGATTTGCTTGGTTGACTGAAAAGTAGTGCATCAGAAGCAAAGTAAATGATCTGGGATGAATGTATATGAATAAATATTATAACAGCAGATATTACATTTATTTTTTAATATTTTTTAATATAGGTAGTTAAAGGTATTGTAAGACAAAGCACACTGTTATATATTATTCACTATTTCATATTGGGTTATTGTCTGCCTTTAGTTACTGTTAAAGGGTGTAGTGTTTACTTTAAACTGGAAAACAGGTTAATGAAATTTTAAAGAAAGACTGTTCATTGAGGATTGTGGTGATTTGCTTGGTTGACTGAAAAGTAGTGCCTCCACCTTCGTAACTCTTCAACAGTTGGCAGCATTGGTGTGTGGCAGGTACTGGCTTCTTTCGTAGCCTCTTCTCTACAGCTCAAATTGGCGGGAAGCCTTAGCATTGAACGGTTGTGTTGTTACAGTCTAAAGTGTGGAACCCTGCGCAGACGTTTGGTCAATGCGTTTAAGCAACGTGCAGTCATTGAATTCTTGACAGCAGAAGGTGTCACCCCAAAGGAGACTCATCAGAGAATGAAAGCAGTTTATGGTGATTGTGTTGATGTGAGTACTGCTCGTTGTTGGGCGTGTACGTTTATAGACGTAGAGGCGGGAACATCTGACCTGCGTGACAACCAAAGAGTTGGACGTACTGTGACAGCAACCACCGAGTTTCACAAGCAAAATGTTGACAGATTGATTCAGGGCAATCGTCGTATCACTCAGAGAGAAACTGCAAGCACAATCGGTATTTCACAAGAACGTGTGGGTCACATTATTGCTTTTCTTGGCTACTGGAAGATCTGTGCACGATGGGTACCCCGGATGCTGACTCCTGAAATGAAAGCGCACTGACGTAATTTGCCAGGAACTCCTCTCGCGTTACGAGAATGACGGTACACCTTTCTCCATTCAATTGTGACAGGACACGAAACGTCGGTACACCATTACGATCCGGAGGCGAAACGTCAGTATATGCAATATCGACAAAAAGACTCGACACAGAAAAAAAAAAAAAAAATTCGAGACGCAGCCCTCAGCTGGAAAAATCATGGCCACAGTGTTCTGTGACGCATATGGTGTTATCCACGTTGATTTCCTTGATGGTGGAACAACAATAAATTCAGAGCGTTACATCACAACGCTTCGAACTCTGAAACGACGGATAACAAGAGTCCGAAAGGAAAAGGGAAATGTTTTCCTGCAGTATGACAATGCCAAACCACACACTTCACGTGCCACCACAGCAGAACTTAAGAGACTGCATCTCACCTCCGTACGGCATCCTCCATACAGTCCAGATTTAGCAACGTCTGACTTCCATTTGTTCCTAATAATCAAAGACGATCTGCGGGGAAATCATTATGCTTCTGATGAAGACATTGAGAGAACTGTGAGACTGTGGCTGCGGAAACAGAGTGTCGATTTCTTCCGTGATGGCTTCAGAAAACTTGTTTATCGTTGGCAGAAATGTATACAACTGACTGGTGATTATGTGGAAGAGTGAATATTCGTAATTAAAGATCACATTCTACGTTTGCTTTATCAAAATATTCCCATCCAAACCCAATTAACGAAGGTGGAGGCATTACTTTTTATTCAACCCTCGAACATATATTTCAATCTCTTCAAGCAAATTCATAAAGATACCTTTCTCAGCATGGTGCAATACTTGTACAGGCGCATCAATGCTCTTTCTTCCATGACTCTTAGTAGTTGCGTGCATAGCAGACGTGGATTTTGATATTTTGTTCAGACGTATGGCATTATATGCTCTTTGACCCGAGTCTCAATGCTTCTCTCATTTTGTCCTTATATAGTAGGAGTGTCAACTTCCACAGCTAAGTTTTTACATGCCAGATTTTTTGCAGGGAGAGGTTATTATTCTTTAGTTTGTGAACTGCTATCTGCTGAGTTAATTATTTGTATGGAAGCTTATATTAACGTTTGTGTTTTTAAATAGATTGCTTGTTTTATAGGATATGCTTCCTGAGAAAGGTAGTGCAACATATTTTCTGCTGCTTTCTGTGTCTTGTGTTAACTGCGTGGTTGTCTGCTGTGCACCCTTGTTGTTTGGTGATTTTTGGATTTTTTGTAATAGTTTGTCTACCATACATCAGTGGTTTGAGGCTATGGTTTTAATGATATTGTTTTCTTTTTCTTTTTGAACTGGTTCAAATGGAATTTTATGTAGGCGATTCAATGTGGATCTAAACTATGCCATCGTATGCTGGTTCGGATGACAAGATGAGGATTTGATACATACATCAGTGGATGTTGTTTTTCTGTAAATCTCAAAATGATGTTTATGGTTTTTGTTGGTGATTTTTATGTCTAAGAAACTTGAGCTATTGTTGGTCTCATGTTCCACAGGGAATTTAATGTTTTTGTGCATGCTGCTCAGATTTGTTGCTATGCATCTTACGTGTATTCCTGGCACACCCATGTGTCGCCACACGGCGGTTGAGAAACGCCGTCTTACACATCCGCCGATATTCGAGAGGTGCGCACCCCGCCATTTTCAAGGCACAAACGCAACCAGAGAACAATTTAAAACGTCGGTATGCGGGGCATCTGCCGAAAGACAGCACGCAAACGCCGTAAACACTAGCGCCATCATACAAACACGATCAATGTCAGAAATTATCGACAGTGAATATTAATTACCAACGGGCGAGATAGCGTTACTTTTCTCCCTTTGTTGTTTGACCCCGGAGAGGACCGGATTCCGAACAGAATTTGAGCAAAACCTCGATCTCTATTTATAAAGTCACTTGCTAAATTAATATCAACTGTTTCCTTAATAACACTGTCTGAATAACTGCAAGCCGAGCAAATCTGCTACTACTGACATTGCTTTGGCCTTGTCATTCTATGGAATATAACAACAAGGAGATTCTGGCCTTTCTTCCACCTATTAGGATGGTGTTATTAAGGGAACAGATGAGATTAAATTAGCAAGTGATGTTATAGGTGAAGATGAAGGTTTCTTTGAAATTCTGCTTGCAAACATGCTCTCCCCCTGCTCAAACAACAGAGGAACACAGTCAACGCCAACTCACCCTTGGTAATTAATATCTTAACTGCCTAAATACAGCAAATGAAATTGTAATGTAATCCACTGATTCACTTAAAGATGAGCATGTAAGCCCCGCTAAATGCGTCGCGGAAGAAAATAAAATTAACTGACATGGGTAATTTTAATTCCTCTTTTATGTGATACACAGTCCGAGATGGACAGCATAAGAATACGAAGGCTATGCGATGATTTCACCTGGGACCACACCATTTTTAGTTTTGCTATGGAGCAAACAAGCTACTTCCATACTAACTTACACTCAGCTGCGTGTGTTCTTTACTCTGTCTGCAACTGATTTCGAAGCACATATAGGTAATTTATGGCGGTGGTCCTGTTATGGAGCACTTACAAGCAAAAAGATTATCAGTGATCCACCAGGCCAAAGGGCCCATCCCGTCTGTGTTTTAGCAACAAGATACGAGGGACGTCCAGAAAGTAAGTTCCGATCGGTCGCGAAATGGAAACTACTATGAAAATCCGATAAAGCTTTGCACAGATGTATTGGGTAGTGTCTCTAGTATGACCCCAGATAGCATCACGTCGCTCTTCTCATTTATGAGCTCACAGTGAGCGCGTAAAGATGTCTAGAAAATAGTGTCTCCCGCCAAGTACGAGGGCCTGGTGAGAAATTTCGCCTAAAGCTGTGCAGCCAACATTACATAACTGTCGTGCTGTTTCTTCTTCAAGATAATTCTCAGCCGCATTCTGCAGGGGCAATGAAGATGCTCCTGCATTGTTTTCAATTGGAAATGTTTGATTACCCACAATACAGCCCGTATATGTCTCCATCTGAGTTTCATCTCTGGTCACTTGAAGCGCTGTCTACAAAGACAACACTATGGCACAGACGACGAGCTGTAGGCCAGCGTGGAGAATTGGCGGAAAGCATTGGCGGCTGCCTTCTATGATGAGGGTATTGAAAAGTTGGTACAACGCTACGACAAATGTCTAAGTCCGAACGGCGACTATGTAGAGAAGTAGCTGGAAGGTGTAGCTGACTGTTACAAATAAAAAATTTCTGTGAATCACTGTGGTTTCCATTTCACGATCAATCGGAACTAACTTTCTGGACAGGCCTCGTATATACTGATTGTATGTACAGAGACTAAAGCTGAGATGAAAATTTGCACCAACGCCGGGGATCGAAACCGGCCAGCCCTGTGACTGAACACGCTGAGCTAGCGTGCCGGCTGCCACTAAGGCACCTTGGCACAGCAGTTCACACAGCTGCACGGATTACTCTGGCGCCGGCCGGAGTGGCCGAGCGGTTCTAGGCGCTACAGTTCGGAACCGCGTGACCGCTGCGGTCGCAGGTTCGAATCCTGCCTCGGGCATGGGTGTTTGTGATGTCCTTAGGTTAGTTAGGTTTAAGTAGTTCTAAATTCTAAAGGACTGATGACCTCAGAAGTCAAGTCCCATAGTGCTCAGAGCCATCTGATTACTATGGCACGCCTCCCCCCTCGAACCAAATTCTCACAGCTGCCCCAGTCTACTTTTAAATTCCCCCTCACACACGAACAGAATTGCAAAGGCTCTCCATGTTCTAGAATAGCACCTCAGCATCGACCGTAATTGTGTCACCCTCCATTTCCAGTCAGGAATCCGTCCCTGCAGTGTATCGGTTTTATTAAAGTTACCCCTGTGTACTACCTTGCGAAACTGAACAGTTGCAGGAATACTTAGTTTTATTAATTTGTAACCATTATTTATATATGTACCAAACTGAGTAAAGTACCATACTAGCACCTCAGCCGTTTCGAATCCTGATGATGTATGAAATTTTCACTGCCGGTATTTGGCCGGCAAGCGGAGGACAGGCGGTGGGATGAAGTTCTTTGCACCAGGGCCCCGGATTAAACTCCACATCCATCTGCAGCGTCTCGTGAACTGAGACCATGTGACACTGTTGACAGTGAAACGTCCGTTGGACAGGGACGCTGAACTCGACGGCCCCTTGGTGCTAGTCGGTGGAATAGGCTATGTGCCGTCATTGTGTTTCACCCTCTCCCTTTTCTCATTATACAACGCAAACATAATACTACGCTGTACATTGACCAACACTCTAAAAATACAAATACGGCAGAATTCTCACATTAAACGAATTCGCAATTCCGAATGAGAACAACCATCAGTTGTAGAATGGAATGACGACAATGAAAATTTGTGCCGGACCGGGCTCAAACAAGGAAATCCCGCTTATCGCTAACGGTCGCCTTACCGTTTTTTCCCCTCATTTTGTTCGTTATTGTTCGTTGTATTTGATCGTAGCAGACGTCACATGACATCCGTTGAAGTTCGTTGTTGATCCTTTCACTCAATTTTTTTATTGCACAGACCAGCCAACTCTCTGACCAAACACACGGAACTACCGTGCCGGCTTTCATTTGCCTATCCATGCACGACTCACGTCCAGACCCAAACTTACATACATCGTCAACAATGCGTCTACGACCTGTACTCATACATCAATTACGTATATTCCCGTGCAGGTCAGGCGTAATAGTTGAAAGTCGCTTGCCCAGTATCGGCAGTAAAATATGATCTTGCAGTGCCTGTGAAATTCTGATTACGAATCATGCATGTCCAAAGGAACTTTGCTTCGTAATCAGAATAACGCAGGCACTCCAATATCGATTTCCGATATATCCACAAAAAAGGAGACCCATGTGCGAGGAGGAAGAACATTTCCGACAGGCGGTTGAACCCACCTCGTGGAATTCCAGCCAACAATGCCACACGACATTTACATTTATTTATTTATTTATGTATTAAACCCGATCTGATTAGGGCCGTCCGGTCCTGTCTTACATCGGACCCGGGTTTCACACATTCATTACCCTTTTTTTACATCATAGTTACCTAAGGAATAACAATTTAGGTGTGACAAGTAGTATTAAAATGTTTGGAGTCTCCGAAGTGGTAAATTATACTGACTACGAACTCACAAGTTAATACTGGTAGTACTTCTACTACTAAAGCTGCTGCCACTAATAGTGAAAATAGTAGAAATAATACACTACTGGCCATTAAAATTGCTACACCACGAAGATGACGTGATACAGACGCGAAATTAGACCGACAGGAAGAAGATGCTGTGATATGCAAATGGTTAGCTTTTCAGAGCATTCACACAAGGTTGGCGCCGGTGGCGACACCTACAACGTGCTGACATGAGGAACGTTTCCAACCGATTTCTCATACACAAACAGCTGTTGAACGGCGTTGCCTGGTGAAACGTTGTTGTGATGCCTCATGTAAGGATGAGAAATGCGTGCCATCACGTTTCCGACTTTGATAAAAGTCGGATTGTAGCCTATCGCGATTGCGGTTTATCGTAACGCGACATTGCTGCTCACGTTGGTCGAGATCCAATGACTGTTAGCAGAATTTGGAATCGGTGGGTTCGCTGGATCCCAACGGCTCGTATCACTAGCACTCGAGATGACAGGCATCTTATCCGCATGGTTGTAACGGATAGTGCAGCCACGTCTCGATCCCTGAATCAACAGATGGGAACGTTTGAAAGACAACAACCATCTGCACGAACAGTTCGACGACGTTTGCAGCAGCATGGACTACCAGCTCGGAGACCGTGGCTGCAGTTACCCTTAACGCTGCATCACAGACAGGAGCGCCTGCGATGGTGTACTCAACGACGAACCTGGGTGCACGAATGGCAAAACGTCATTTTTTCGGATGAATCCAGGTTATGTTTACATCATCAAGATTATCGCATCCGCGTTTGGCGACATCGCGGTGAACGCACATTGGAAGCGTGTATTCGCCATCGCCATACTGGCGTATCACCCGACGTGTTGGTATGGGGTGCCATTGGTTACACGTCTCGGTCACGTCGTGTTCGCATTGACGGCACTTTGAACAGTGGACGTTACATTTCAGATGTGTTACGACCCATGGCTCTACCCTTCATTCGATCCCTGGGAAACCCTACATTTCAGCAGGATAATGCATGACCGCATGTTGCAGGTCCTGTAGGGCCTTTCTGGATACAGAAACTGCTCGACTGCTGCCCTGGCCAGCACATTCTCCAGACCTCTGACCAATTGAAAACGTCTGATCAATGGTGACCGAGCAACTGGCTCGTCACAATACGCCAGTCACTACTCTTCATGAACTTCTTTAAAGGCAAAGAGACAAGATGAAGCGGTAGCCGATCATAGAGCCTATGCCTACCGTCATGTATTTTTTGACTTTCAGTTGTTAAAAACAGAGGATTTTTTCTGGTACCAGTAGGAGGAAGGAAGGATTCGCGCTCAGCTAGTGAACGAGTGAGAAGCACGCCATTTTTAGCGAGTAATTGTAGACCGCCATTTTGGGGTCGCTATGAATAAGTGAGGAGTATGTATTTCATATGTGCACCGTTTAGAAAAACACAGTATTGTTTTATTAACAGAAAGGTCGTGTGAGTTGTTATTTCAAATAGTACAATAATTACAAGAACTGATGCCCACCTGTGTACTTTGGAAAATTACGAAGATCCGATAAGCTTAATGGGAACACGGTCAAGACTTCAAAGGTGAACACGGCGACCAAACGTAGGATTATAAAGAATGGTAAGCACAAATCTACAGCGGAGAAAGAAACTACTTCGCCCTGCAAAATAATATGAACTAATACGAACTTATTTCCAGGCATAGCTCAGCTTAATGTGCTTGTCATTCATGCCGAAAAATTAATCTCATTAATTCAATACATTTTAAAAAGCCACGCATTTTATTATCATCTATTCCATTATTTTATTATATTATAGGTATCATGTTGAAGCTGCATGGGCAGCTGTACTTGTACACGCCATCCAAGCTGTGTATGACTCAATGCCCAGGCGTGTCAAGGCCGTTATTACGGCCAGAGGTGGTTGTTCTGGGCACTGGTTTCTCAGGATCTATGCACCCAAATTGTGTGAAAATGTAATCACATGTCAGTTCTAGTATAATATATTTGTCCAATGAATACCCGTTTATCATCTGCATATCTTCTTGGTGTAGCAATTTTAATGGCCAGTTGTGTAGTATTAAAATGTTTTGAGTCTTCGAAGTGGTAAATTATACTGACTACGAACTCACAAAGTTAATACTGGTAGTACTTGTACTACTGCAGCTGCTGCCACTAATGGTGACAATAGTAGAAATAATAATAATAATAATAATAATAACGGTAATAGGAGCAACAATGATAGTGTCAGATATAAACAGAATTTATAGGTGTACAAAATTGATGTTTTATGATAAAGCGAGGTCTGAGGAAAGGAAACTTATGGAGAGTGCATCAGCTAACAATAATGGTGTCCGCCTCCGTAGCGTAGCGGTAGCGTTTCCGCCTACCACGCACGGGGCCCGGGTTCGATTCCCGGCAGGGGACTGAGTTTTGTGTGTCCTTCATCATCATTTTCGTCATCATTGACCCGAAAGTCGCCGAAGTGGCGCCAATTAGAAAGGACTTGCAATACGGCGGCCGAACTCCCCCGCATGGGGCCTCCCGGCCAACAATGCCATACGATCATTTCCATTTCCACTGGGAAATGAGGAAGATCTGGTTGGAAAGGAGGATCTGCAAGGGGTGACGCATACGTACACGGACAATGTTACTGTAGTAGGTACTGTATGTCATTAACTGTCTTCTGAAGCTGGAGACATTATTCAGTACTCTAACATAATGTGGGAGGTTATTCCACAGTCGGGTTTCTGCTACTAAGAAGGACTTCGAGCAAGTGGCTGAACAATGCAGTAGAACAGAAACGATTTTTCTCTGATGGGAACGGATATTCCTCCTATGTTGTTCAGACAAGAGCGTTAAGGTCGAGGAGATGTAGTAGGGACAGTGTTCGTTGATAAGGCAGTGCAGAAGACAGAGGGTATGGAAATCTCTGCGCTTGTCTGCACGCAGGCAGGATAGCAGTACGTACGATGGCGAAATATGATCAAAGAGTGATACATCACAGACATAACGAACAGAGGCATTCATAACCAGTTCCAGGGGCCGTGAACTTTCCTGAGAATGTCCTCGCAGGACAACTTCGTTGTAATCAATAATTGGAAGTATCAGGTCAAGAGGGAAGAGCTTTTCATATTTTTGCAGGTCACTGAGAGACGCTGAAGCCTTCTTGCACATTGCAGTCACGTGCTGAGTCGAGTTTAGATTTTCATCTATTATTACTCGTAGACTCTTTGCTGACGGAAAGAAGTTGCTATCTGTTCATTTAAGGTTAAAGATGAGAGGGATTCCCGATATTTTGGGGGTACTGAGCCTAGAATGACCAGCCAGTCCCGTTTGAGTTTTGGATGGGCTGAGCCTTAACCCTGTTTCCTGCACCCATTTTGATAGTGCACACAGGTCGGAATTGAGATTCTCGAAAGCTGTCTTCAGCTTTATTGGTTTTGCATTCACTTACTACATACAACTGGAGGTCATTTACTTGCGTCAACGATAGAGGGTACCTGTTCTATACTGTCTAAGTAGTGTAAGACGTCGTGGTCTCCTGACCTTCATTGCTTACATATTCCGCCCTCACAATCACATTCCGCACATCAAGACGCTTCATTCGAACCCAAACTCGATAAGATAAAGTCAATGTTGTATGAATTCATGTAAACGATATGCAAATAACAAGTAAGCGCACCGTGGTTGAAATACTCGAGGCTGGCTTACACACATACATTCCAGACACGACGGTCGCAGGAGCTTTTAGTTCGGGAGAGCAACCGCATGCCAGGAGGCCGGTCCCAACCTATCTACGTCGGCCGGTGACCGCCCGTAGAGCAGACAGCGTTTGCCCGAGTGAAAGGACGACCCCGTGTTCGGCTTAAAAGCATATTCCGCTACATTGTGTGGGAGCGACCAGCCTACGCATTCTTTACAAACAGAGCACGCAGTTTCAGAGATTATCACAGGGAGACAGCAAACGCCAAACGCCGATGCTACAGATTTCCGGATTGGTCGCCTTAAACGAAACGTTTTTCTCCCGTTTTAGAAGAGCAATGCTGATTGTCAGACGATATTTCTGACGCCTTGAGCTGAAGGAGTAATGGAAGAGACCTATAGATATACCCCTTCAAGTCTGTCGTGGAGAGGGGCCGTTCCGTTGTCGCTATTGGAGCGAGAACACGTAACGAGAGCATGCGCGCTCGTACGTGTACTCAAAGAGCGAGGAACAAGTCTCTCCTCAGTACTTCACTGGGAGAGCACCTCTGATGAGAGTGAATCGGAGTGCGACTCTATATCGAGTCCTTGCGATTAAGCATTGTGCACTGTGTTGGCCGCCACACTTATTGTGCAGTGTGAACGTACAGAGTTATAGTTAAACATCTGCGAGCGAATTTTTGAGTGGCATCGTGGTGGACTGGTTATGTGACCGGTGTACCACGCCAATAGTTAGAGTAGGGGCAAATAGGAGTCCTTGACTTCATCAAGGCGTAGGGAGAGGTTGATTGGCGAAGGTCAATCCAGATAGAACGAGAGTTATTTTATTTGTCAGCAGCGAGCGGCACAGACAGCAGTCATCGCAGCTTACGGTATTGTGCGCTACAGCTCTTGCAAGCCCCAGATTTCCTCCACAACAGTACACTTCACTACATTTCACACACAACAGCCTCAACTGTACCTAGCAACATTCTAACGGATAATTATTCAAGTTGAGTAGGCGCGGCTCTCAGCCATTCTGCCAAGTCAATAACAATCTTAAACTTTGTATAGAAATTTCATTAGCGAATCCTATCCTTGAGAGGTAACTTCACATTCTGAAAAGAACCAGGAAATAACGTGTTCAGTTCATAACTAAAAGTGCCATTGTGATTTCTCAGAATTTTTGCAAAATAAATATTAATTTTCGTTAGTTTCATGTTTTTCTTACACTAACTAACACTACTCCAGTACCCAAGTACCCCCCCCCCCAAGTTACGTTAGAAATTTTGTGAATTTTTGTGTCATTTCCTTACAGCAGACGACTTCAGGAGATATTTATTGCTGAGTGTTTTTCAGGCATTTCTCTTTAGAACGTTAGGAGCGTCTGTCTGACTTCTGTAGTAGTGTGGGGTTGGAAATTGCATCTTGCAGGAGCCGCAGGGTAAAGGGTACATCTCAGATCAATACGTTGCGCAGAACGACAGAATAGCACCCACACGCCCACAGTAGCTGCCGAGCGAACAGTGTGCTCGACTAATATTTTGTCTGATTAACTTAAGTCCGTGATTTATCAAATTCAAAAATTCTCCATTATTTCGTACAACCAACTGCAACTGTCCAATATAAGTGACATTTAACCGATATAGTGCCTGAAGTATACGGCTTACTGGTCTCAGAAGGAAGTCATAGTTAGCCAAATGCACTCGCCAGGGGCTCCCCAGGAGCCCAGCCAGACAAGTGCGTCTATGGAGCTGTTGACTACGTCACGGCCGCGACAGTGGCGGCGGGAGGCGGTCATTGTGCAGCACTTTGTGCCGCTCCGCCGCGCACAATCGCCAGGCCAACTGCAGCAGCGCAACTGCATTCCCGCGCTCCATTAAGGCGGCCTGATTTATTCGAGCAGCCGCGGCGGAGTGCTGGACGAACAGCCGATTGTCCGCCTAGCATCCTAGTCCAGTTAACTAGCAGACGTACCGTGCAAAAGGTGGGGCAGAATTTATTTTTTTAACTCGTTCACACGGTTGGAAAGCCTGGAAAACCAAGTTCTGACAACAAGGTTTATGTTGTCCAAATTTCCTGTAGTCAAAAACGTTTGAAAATTTCGTAGTTTTTTAGTTTTTCTAAAAATCTCAGTTTCTTGTGCCCCTAGCGCTTTGACGTCTATCTCCGTTTTGGAAAGAACACAAAAATCTCAACAAATCTGATTACTACAACATTTCTCTGCACCCAATACCAAGGACGCTATAGTTAGTAAAAGCACATTAATTTTTCAAATTTTATTCAAAATGGCAAAAGGCCTAGTTTTTTAGCACTTTTATTTCAGTTTCTGTTTGTGTAGTAGAAATGTATGTTATGTTATGTTATGTATTGGAACTTTTAACGGAACCTATTTAAGGCTTTATTACAACGAAGTATTCGATACCCTCCTAATTCAACCAGTTTAACTAGCAATTATGATAATAGCAAAGTAATTGTGTACGTTACCAATGACTGCATAACATGTCTACATAAACAGTCAACCCATTAAAATATAATTAATAACTGACCCACACAAAAGTTAACATCACTTGAACACTGATACAGCAGATGCCATTATGTAAAAACACTATATTCAACTGAAATAATTAATATGAAATACGAATAATATTGGTTAACTTACGTATTTTGGATCTCCTTAAATAAAAATTACCCAGTGAAACCTACGTATTCACTAGGACTGTTTCACTCACTATTCACGTATCACATCTATTTTAAACGAGAACCACTGTAATTTTTAATAATTCACGTTATTTACTTACGTATGCAAATGAGAGAAGTCAATAGATGTACCTTGGAAAACCGGCCTTTCTGCAACAAAGAATTGTTCTGACAAGTTGACAGACCTGTCTGTCATTTTAATGACCTGTTAAATTATGTCGCTGGATGTAAATTAATAACTTTTTTTGCACAAATTACGATAACAGATGGATGCCTGACTTGTAAACCACATCTCTTCTTAGTAATTCTTTGACGAGATTACAAGCAGCAAGAAGCTTCGTCAGCTCAGTCTTGATAGAACTTTTGTACAGTGTGTATGTTATTGTCTTATGTGGAAAAACAATTGAAGATGTTGTAAAAGAAGTGTTACTCTGCACTGTGACAACTTGGGTGGTCAGCGGAGTTAAGATGGCTACCATGCCAAAAAATAGTTCAAGTTCACTTAGGCTGTCATTCAATATTTATAAACAAGCACATCAACAACACGGGACCTCATCTTTTTACCCCTAGACGAATACATATAGAGCCAACATTAACATCAAGATACAGCAGTGAACCAGCCAGCAGCAGCAACCACTACAATACAATTTAATGGCACTATCCCAATTCTCTACATAAAGTGCTACCAAGCTTCGTATATTGGAGTGATATAGTGCGAATATAGGAATATCAACGATTGGGCGACCATTATAAACTGAACATCTCACTTTGCGGTATTCAATTACTCCGTGAGCAATCGGATGATTCCTGACCACCGACCTGTTGTGATTCCTACACCACTAGCTGAAGTGAAGCTCCAGGCTGTTACCGCCCTGACTCATGCACTTTTATAAAAGTATATCGTTTAGTCTTTACGTTACATACATTAAACACACACGACAGAGAAATGAACTATCATTTGCTGAAATAGGCAAAAAGAAACCATTCAGTACATATGAAGAGTAGGAAGCATTATTACAATTAAAAAGGCATTAAAACTAACTATTATTACTCTTGGACACTTAGTACTTATGACAGTCTAGTAAAACCTTTGGCGCCTTCGAGATGTATATGTGAGTCATTTCCGACTTCTTGATGTAGCAAGTTCATCGGCGTCAACCACACCAGGTTAGCCAAGACGCTGCTTCCTGGATTCGGGTAGGCGCATCAAACCTTGATCGAATCTGCCCGGCGGTCTAACGACGAGGGCCAGTGTGCGGCCAGCCTGGATGTCGTTTTTAGACGGTTTTCCACATCCCACTAGGAGAATACCGGGCTGGTCCCCACGTCCCGCCTCAGTTACACGCCTCAGAGACATTTGAGACACATTCGCACTATTTCAAGGTGGCGACAGGAAGGGCATCCAGCCACTCCTTAAAATTAACCATGCCAAATTCGACTTTAATATTGGGACAACCTATGTTCTGCCCCACTCTTCGTTATTGCCAGATGTATCCAAGATAGCGGCGATGACGTCATCCAAGATGGCGGCGTGTAGACTTGGCAACTGCACATGATGCCATCCAAGATGGCGGCGATGACGTCATTCAAGATGGCGGATTTTGGCGGGAAGATAGGTCAAGTGGGCTACTTCCTCTAACCTAACCCCTTCCCCTTCCCTCCCCCAGAAAAATGGCAAGAAGTTCAAATTCCAACAGGACAACTTATCACACCACAGCTATCTCAGCTAACCTAATAAAATGGCGGGAAAATAGGACACTTGGACTACCTCCACTAACCTAACCCCATCTCCCACAGAAAGTGGGGGTAAGTTCAAATTCCATTAGGACAATGCAACACACCTACGAAAATGGCGGGAAAACAGGTCACTTGGGCTACCTCCACTAGCCTAAGTCATCCAACTGCCACCTCATCCTAGGAAGTGGCGCGAAGTTTGAATTTTGGGGGAAAAGAAAGATCACTAGGGCTATCTATACTAACCTAACAAAATGGCGGGAAAGAAAGGGCAGTTGGGCCACCTCCACTAACCTAAGTTACCCGACCGCCACGTCCTAGGGATTCATGGGAAAAGGACTCGATCTGTGCTGGATGTAAGTCTTTATTTTCAGTATTTATTTAAACAATTATAGGCACTATCACGATCCCAGGTGTTCACCAGGAGGTGTGGACTCCAACTGACCTAGTACAAAGTACCACTGCCAGAGGGCGCTCTGATCCATGATGTAATCCAAGAGGGCGCCATGACATCAGCTGATGAAGAGAGTACCATTATCCAAGATGGCGGGAAACTATGTGTTCGCTCGAGGTCCGGGTATAGTACATGCGAATTACCTGACTTTTGAGTAGGCAACTAATGATACATACTTCCACAAACCTACCAACAAACTGTCGGATCCCTGATACACATAATCAGTGATGTATTTCGTTCCAAAGACGAAGAAGCTAGTTATTAAGCTGCTGGTCATAATGTTTTGGTTCATCAGTGTGACTTGCGGTCATGCCTGCTTTTAATGTGTCAGATATGCCTAAGATTTAATAACAATAACAATATAAGATATAAAATTTCATAATCTTGTAATAATAAAGAATTGTTTAGTTACAATAAAATATATACAATGTGAAACGTCCCCTTGGAAAAATTATACATGACTGTGCTTAAACTGACACAATATTTTTTTAGCGCAACGCAATCTGACTTTCAAAAATCCCTACAAAAGAATGGCCCTGACTAACATTAACCTATACCTTTCACAAATCACTTACCTCACAAAAATCTTCGTTACTCAAGCTACTGCAATACAGCGAGCGCCACTATTGCCAGCTAAATAAAACATTCAAACTACTGAAGGCACTAACTACTGATAGGCATAGTTAGCAAATGAAAGATTTTGATAGAGAACAAACAATGTATTTACCTTAATAGTGTTCAAAAGTCATAATATATTTAGCAGTTCATGACATCCATTCTTACAAATTTCAAAACTCCGCCATTTCTCTCCCCACATCCACCACTGCTGGCGGCTCACCTCCAACTGCGCAACGCTAAGCGCTGTTAACATCCAGCTGCCCAACACTACAATAGCCAACAACAATGCAAACCAGCCACAGACTGCACACAGTACAGCCAGTGATTTTCATACAGAGCGCTATGTGGCGTTACCAATAAAAAAACGTATACAGTCTACTTACAAATGTTTTAATACACTCCTGGAAATGGAAAAAAGAACACATTGACACCGGTGTGTCAGACCCACCATACTTGCTCCGGACACTGCGAGAGGGCTGTACAAGCAATGATCACACGCACGGCACAGCGGACACAACAGGAACCGCGGTGTTGGCCGTCGAATGGCGCTAGCTGCGCAGCATTTGTGCACCGCCGCCGTCAGTGTCAGCCAGTTTGCCGTGGCATACGGAGCTCCATCGCAGTCTTTAACACTGGTAGCATGCCGCGACAGCGTGGACGTGAACCGTATGTGCAGTTGACGGACTTTGAGCGAGGGTGTATAGTGGGCATGCGGGAGGCCGGGTGGACGTACCGCCGAATTGCTCAACACGTGGGGCGTGAGGTCTCCACAGTACATCGATGTTGTCGCCAGTGGTCGGCGGAAGGTGCACGTGCCCGTCGACCTGGGACCGGACCGCAGCGACGCACGGATGCACGCCAAGACCGTAGGATCCTACGCAGTGCCGTAGGGGACCGCACCGCCACTTCCCAGCAAATTAGGGACACTGTTGCTCCTGGGGTATCGGCGAGGACCATTCGCAACCGTCTCCATGAAGCTGGGCTACGGTCCCGCACACCGTTAGGCCGTCTTCCGCTCACGCCCCAACATCGTGCAGCCCGCCTCCAGTGGTGTCGCGACAGGCGTGAATGGAGGGACGAATGGAGACGTGTCGTCTTCAGCGATGAGAGTCGCTTCTGCCTTGGTGCCAATGATGGTCGTATGCGTGTTTGGCGCCGTGCAGGTGAGCGCCACAATCAGGACTGCATACGACCGAGGCACACAGGGCCAACACCCGGCATCATGGTGTGGGGAGCGATCTCCTACACTGGCCGTACACCACTGGTGATCGTCGAGGGGACACTGAATAGTGCACGGTACATCCAAACCGTCATCGAACCCATCGTTCTACCATTCCTAGACCGGCAAGGGAACTTGCTGTTCCAACAGGACAATGTACGTCCGCATGTATCCCGTGCCACCCAACGTGCTCTAGAAGGTGTAAGTCAACTACCCTGGCCAGCAAGATCTCCGGATCTGTCCCCCATTGAGCATGTTTGGGACTGGATGAAGCGTCGTCTCACGCGGTCTGCACGTCCAGCACGAACGCTGGTCCAACTGAGGCACCAGGTGGAAATGGCATGGCAAGCCGTTCCACAGGACTACATCCAGCATCTCTACGATCGTCTCCATGGGAGAATAGCAGCCTGCATTGCAGCGAAAGGTGGATATACACTGTACTAGTGCCGACATTGTGCATGCTCTGTTGCCTGTGTCTATGTGCCTGTGGTTCTGTCAGTGTGATCATGTGATGTATCTGACCCCAGGAATGTGTCAATAAAGTTTCCCCTTCCTGGGACAATGAATTCACGGTGTTCTTATTTCAATTTCCAGGAGTGTATAATCAATATACACTGAGGTGACAAAACGCATGGGGTAGCCATGCACACATATAAAGATGGTGGTAGTATCGCGTACACAAGTATAAAAGGGCAGTGCATTGCCGGAGCTGTCATTTGTACTCAAGTGATTAATGTGAAAAAGTTTCCGACGTCTTTATGACCACAAGACGGGAATTAACAGACTCTGAACGCGAAATTTTAGCTGGAGCTAGACGCATGGGACATTCCATTTCGCAGATCGTTAGGGAATTCAATATTCCGAGATCCACAGTGTCAAGAGTGTGCCGAGAATACCAAAATTTCAGGCATTACCTCTCACCACGGCCAACGCAGTGGCCGACGACCTACGCTTAACGACATTTGCATACAGTGGTCAGCGGTAACATACAAGCAACCATACGAGAAGTAACAACAAAAATCAATGTGAAACGTACGATGAACATATCCTTTAGGACAGTGCGGCAAAATTTGGCGACAGTAGGCTATGGTAGCAGACGGTCGACGCCATTGCCTTTGCTAGCACCACGAAATCGCTTGCAGCGCCTTTTTGGTTCAAAATGGTTCAAATGGTTCTAAGCACTATGGGACTTAGCATCTGAGATCATCAGTCCCCTAGGCTTAGAACTACTTAAACCTAAGTAACCTAAGGACATCACACACATCCATACCTGAGGCAGGATTCGAACCCGCGACCACAGCAGCAGCGCGGTTCCGGACTGAAGCGCCTAGATCCGCTCGGTCACAACGGCCGGCGCCTCTTTTGGGCTAGTGATCATATTGGTTGGACCCTAGACGACTTGAAAATCGTGGCCTAGTCAACTGAGTCCCGATTCCAGTTGGTAAGAACTGGTGGTAGTGTTCGCGTATGACGCAGTCCCCACGAAGTTATGGACCCAAGTTGTCAACAGGGCATTGTGCAGGCTGGTGGTGGCTCCATAAAGTGTGGGCTATGTTTAGGTGGAATGGACTGGGTCCTCTAAATGTTCGGCTGCTTGGAGACCATTTACAACCATTCATGGATGTTATTTTTCCAAACAACGAAGCAATGTTTATGGATGGCTGTGGGCCATCTCACCGGGCCACAATTGTTGACAACTGGTTTGAAAAATATTCTAGACATTTCGAGCGAATAGTTTGGCCACCTAAATCGCCTGACCTGAATCCCATCGAACATTTCTGTTTCTTTTTTTTTAATTTTATTTATTTATTTATTTTTATCTTAGTGGTCTTCCCCTTTCTGTTGGGCATACAATCACGAGAGTCATTCTTTTGGAAATTTGTGATAAGTTCCTGTGGGACGAAACTACTGCGATCATCCGTCCATAGGCTTACGCACTAGTTAATTTAACTTAAATTAAATTATTCTAAGTACAACAGACGCACCCATGCCTGAGGGAGGACTCGAACCTCCGACGGGGAAAGCCGCGCGAGCTGTGGCAAGGCGCCTGAGACCGTCTGGCTACCACGCGCGGCAGTCATTATTTCTGCCGTTTTCAGCTATGTGGTCTTCGCCTTCCTGTGATGACTTGCTGAACTTTCTGTGGTTTGCGGGTTCCACTTTTGCACGCATAAACCGAGTCGGATTTGGTGTCGACCGTACATGCGAGGCAGTCTCTGAATGGGCGACTTTTCGTGGATGCATGTTTTCTACAGTTGGTCAAGCCACAAGCCAAAACACAAGGGCACTGACGCAGGCAACTGGAGACTATCCTGGAATTAATATACAGTTTTAGAAACTGTTAGTTTTCAAACTGCTTCACTGTCCGAAAGTTAGCACAGAATTATGGTCGTTTATATGGGTAAAACTATAAATGCTTTGGATATATATATATATATATATATATATATATATATATATATATATATATATATATATATTGTATTGATGAGAGTGTCTTTACTTCCATGACACCCTCCCCTCCGGCCACCGTGGCCGAGCGGTTCTAGGCGCTTCTGTCCGGAACCGCGCTGCTGCTACGGTCGCAGGTTCGAATCCTGCCTCGGAAATGGCTGTGTGTGATGTCCTTAGGTTAGTTAGGTTTAAGTAGTCCTAAGTTCTAGGGGACTGTTGACCTGAGATGTTAAGTCCCATAGTGCTCAGAGCCATTTGAACCATTTGAACACCTTTCCCCTCTCCCGATGGACCTGCATTGGGAAGGGTAAAAAATTAGTTTAATCATATATTGGCTTGAATTGTAGCCCTTCAGTAGTATTACCAGATCCTCTTTTTCTGGTCTTCTTTCTCTGTTCCTTGGTCCCGCATCGGCCAGGATCGGCATGGCTGTTAACAGATTGGCACGGCTAATTTAAGGGGTGGCCGGATGCCTTTCCTGCCGGCCCCCCTCCCCTTCTTTCATGAGACGCAATATGTGTATCCTAACTGTCTGTGCGTAATGTTGTTTATGTGAAAGTGAGCGAAAGTTTTCGAGAAGTTTGCGAATTGTATGATGCGGGGACTTGGGTACTAGCCCGATATTCACCTAGTGGGATGTGGGAAACAGCCGAAAACCTACATCCAGGCTATGAAACGCCGACCCTCGTCGCTAATCCGGCGGGCGGATTCGATCCGGGGCCACGTACCTCCCCGTCCCGAAAGCGGCGCTTTAACATGCACGGCTATCCAGGCGGGTACCCGGTAGTCCTATTGCAAGATCAAATTTGAATAAAATCGGGAGTTACGGACTGGAGGTTCAAAAAATCGGCGGGGCGAGGTACTAAAAATCACAACATAAGAAAAAAACAAAAAATGGCGTAAATTTTTAATCATTAGACACGTACTTCGCTGTGTAATGGAGAAAGTTGATACACTGGTACAATAGCTCGAGTACCATTTGCGGTACGCCAGTGCATATCACGTGATATGCGTACATTTAACAAAACATATACGGTACTGATATTATAAAAATTATTCTCTTACGTCATTTTATTTTGAAAGTTAAATGAGGTTGGGAAAATTCATTGATAAAAGTAGGATCCGTATAACGCTAAATAAAATGGATTTTCCACAAAATTTTTGTATTGGGCTGTACGCAGGAAATAGGAGGGTTGGACTGTACCCTGCCCACTCTTCCCTTCATTAGTCGGTGCTGCCACGACTGGGAATGATTCATCTTGTTTTGATGTCGGCAGTATTTAAATTTGGTCTTGTCTGTGGTTATTACACGGTTTTCGTGCCTCTTTACAACTGCTACCAACTGGCAATGTGTGGCGTTGCAGTAGTCACTATGCTGTTAATAGTTTATTGCTTTTATTGTCGCTTTGTTCGGCATTACGTTAAATGGCATGGTGATACGAAGGATACTGGTACATCTGTTGTCAAGAGTACTGTTCTGTTCATCAAAAGTATCAATTTATACTCGTAATAAAAAAATTCTAACACGAACACGATTATGCGCAAGTCACAGAAGTACTTATTGGCGCGACAAGACGATTCGCGGACAGTCAGTGGGCGAGAAGGGCAGATGAAACAAGCAGCAGCGTGGTGGTAATAATATAACAGTGGAAGTCATGACTCTGGCTGTTTCCGGAACGAACAGTCGGGGCATGCACTGAGGCGTGCCATCAAGTTTAGACCATCGCCAACTCCTGGAGCACTGTAATCTAACCATCTTGAACACCAAAATCGATAGTTCAGAAACTCGCTTCGGAGCTTTCATCTATTTGACCATTTTTGAAGCGGATACGTATTATACACTCTAAGAAAAAAAAGAAAAGGGAAAATAGCGACACACCAAGAAGGAATTATGGTAAAGGGAAGTAAATCGGTAGATTTGATATACAGGTAAAGATAAAAAAGTTATTTTAATTTCAGACAGATTAGATGTTTTATTCAAGAGAAAGATTAAACAATTCAATAACGTGTTGGTCTACCTCTCACCCTAATACAGGCAGTTATTCGGTTTGGCATTGATTGACTGAATCGTGCGATGTCCTCCTGCGGGATATCGTGCCAAATTCTGTCCAATTGGCGCGTTAGATCGTCAAATCACGATCTAGTTAGAGGGGCCCTGCCTGTAATGCTTCAAACTGTGTGTGGCGAATGCATACATATCTTCGCTGGTTATCGGGGCTCAGTCTGAAGCAGGACTCATCAGTGAAGACAATCCTACAGCAGTCTATAAGATTCAAGGCGGAAGAGGTGTCTGGGCATGCACTAGACAGTGGTGAGATAGCATACCGCCGTATGGTCCGACAACCGGGAGTGAGGATCTGGGGTGACAGTTCTTTCTATAAAAAGACTCCTATAGTTGTCATCCGTGGCAATCTCACAGCCCAGCAGTACGTGGCCAATATTCTACGCTTCGTCTCGTTGCCCGTTGTGGCAAGGCATCCTGGGCTTACATTTAAGCAAGATAATACCCGCCGACGCACGGCGGGAGATTCTGTTGCTTGTCCTTCTGTTTGTCAAGCTCTATCTTGGCCACCACGGTCGCTGAATCTCTCCCCAATTGAGAAACTTTGGAACACTGTGGAGAGGGCACTGTAATCAGCGCGAGATTTTGACGATCGCCCGCATCTCGTGGTCGTGCGGTAGCGTCCTCGCTTCCCACGCCCGGGTTCCCGGGTTCGATTCCCGGCGGGGTCAGGGATTTTCTCTGCCTCGTGATGGCTGGGTGTTGTGTGCTGTCCTTAGGTTAGTTAGGTTTAAGTAGTTCTAAGTTCTAGGGGACTTATGACCACAGCAGTTGAGTCCCATAGTGCTCAGAGCCATTTGAACCATTTTGACGATCAGACACGCTAGTTAGACATAACTTGAAACGACATTCCTGAGGAGGATGTCCAACAACTCTGTCAATCAATACAAAGACGAATAACTGCTTGTATAAGGGTCGGAGTAGGTATTAAAATCCATGGAGAAGAAATAAAAACCTTGAGGTTCGGCGATGACATTGTAATTCTGTCAGAGACAGCAAAGGACTTGGAAGAGCAGTTGAACGAAATGGACAGTGTCTTGAAAGAAGGACATAAGATGAACATTAACAAAAGCAAAACGAGGATAGTGGAATGTAGTCGAGTTAACTCGGGTGATGCTGAGGGAATTATATCAGGAAATAAAACACTTAAAGTAGTAAAGGAGTTCTGCAATTTGGGGAGCAAAATAACTGATGATGGTCGAAGCAGAGAGGATATAAAATGTAGACTGGAAATGGCAAGGAAAGCGTTTCTGAGGAAGAGTAATTTGTTAATATCGAGTATAGATTTAAGTGTCCGGAAGTCGTTTCTGAAAGTATTTGTATGGGGTGTAGCCATGTATGGAAGTGAACCGTGAACGATAAATAGTTTGGACAAGAAGAGAATAGAAGCTTCCGAAATGAAGATTAGATAGGTAAATCACATAACTAATCAGGCGGTATTGAATATAATTGGGGAGCAGAGGAGTTTGTGGCACAACTTGACTAGAAGAAGGGATCGGTTGGTAGGACATGTTCTGAGATATCAAGGGATCACCAATTTAGTATTGGAGGGCAGCGTGGAGGGTAAAAATCGTAGAGGGAGAGCAAGAGATGAATACACCAAATAGATTCAGAAGGATGTAGGCTGCAGTAGGTACTGGGAGATGAAGAAGCTTGCACAGGATAGAGTAGCATGAGGAGCTGCATCAAACCAGTCTCTGGACTGAAGACCACAACAACAACAACAACAAAGGTCACAGATGGGCCAACGCGTTATTGACTTGATACCGAGCGAGGTGGCGCAGTGGTTAGACACTGGACTCGCATTCGGGAGGACGACGGTTCAATCCCGCGTGCGGCTATCCTGATTTAGGTTTTCCGTGATTTCCCTAAATCACTCCAGGCAAATGCCGGGATGGTTCCTCTGAAAGGGGACGGCCGACATCCTTCCCTAATCCGATGAGACCAATGACCTCGCTGTATGGTCACCTTCCCCAAACAACTCAACCCAACCCTTCACTGACTTGCTCAATTTGTGAAACTCTTTCTCTTGAATAAATCATAAAATTTTTCTGAAACTGTAATCATTTGTTTGTCTGTACATGTACGTTGCATCTGGCAATTTCAGTCCCATTCGGATAATTCCTTAGTGTGGGTCCATTTTTTTTGTCTTATCTAGAGTGTATTTAGAATTGTTACCAGCGTCGAAAAGTCGGCATATTTGGTATCCCGCGTAAGATTTATGCGAGATGGATCATGACACCCCTAAAAATCGTGATATACCGTTAAAACCGGGACATGTGGCTAGGCTGCAGTTTAGAAGGTATTGGTGTGTGGACTCCAGACACTATAGACAGTGGTTCCTAACAGGTGGTTCGCGGACCCCCAGAGGTCCGCGAGCTATGCCAGAGGGGTCCGCAAGATGCTATTAGAATAAAAAATATATTAAATATATTTCGTATGATAACAGATTTTTTGTTTTGGCCGCTTCCTGCATGAGCAGAGTCCGCAGCTCGTGGTCGTGCGGTAGCGTTCTCGCTTCCCACGCCCGGGTTCCCGGGTTCGATTCCCGGCGGGGTTAGGGATTTTCTCTGCCTCGTGATGACTGGGTGTTGTGTGCTGTCCTTAGGTTAGTTAGGTTTAAGTAGTCCTAAGTTCTAGGGGACTGATGACCATAGATGTTAAGTCCCATAGTGCTCAGAGCCATTTTTTTGCATGAGCAGAGCTTTAGCGAACTCTGCTTCTAGATTCTTCCTAGAGCCAACTGACACTAGAACCATCATCATCATCAATGTTCCGCCTAAAGGCAGGTTTTCACATGGTAGTTCTCCAGCCTGTCCGGTCTTCTGCCATCCTCTTCAGGTCCGCATAATTTCCTCTTCCCTTTATGTCTTATATCACCTTGTATCTCCTTCTTCCTCTCAGTCTTCTCCCACAAACCAATCCTTCCAAAACATCTACTAGCAAGCACTCCCTTCTCAATGAATGTCCCAACCAGTACCCTTTCCTTTATCTTACAACCTTCAACAGGCATCTTCTCTCACCAACCCTTTCCAATACTCTTTCATTACTCACTCTTCCCATCCAGCTTATTCTCTCCATTCTCCTCCACATCCACATCTCAAATGTTTCTAACCTTTTTTCATCCTCTCGTCTCAGTGTCCATGTTTCTGCCCATATAGTGCCACACTCCAGACAAAACATTTGCCAAGCCTTTTCCTTAGTCCTTTATCTGATTTGCCACATAAGAGTCTCCTCTTTCTGTTGAATGCCTCCTTTGCTATGACAATTCGATTTTTCACCATGTGGTGACATCTCAAGTCTTTAGTTATTGTAGTTCCGAGATATTAAATTGACTTACTTGGCTAATGGTAGATTGTCCTATTTTAATATTGGACAGTCTGCGTCTTGTACTGGTGACCACACTCTTTGTTTTTGCTGTGTTCATTTGCATCCCATATTCCACACAAACTTCATTGAGATCTTTGAGCATGTTATTCACTGTCCGCTCACTTTCTGCCACTAATACCATGTCATCAGCAAATCTTATACATTCTATTCTCTTTCCACCAATACATATTCCTCTTTTCCCATCTAAACTTTTCGCAATAATCTCTTCAAGGTATACGTTAAACAACAGTGGGGAAAGGCAACAACCTTGTGTAACACCGCGTCCAATGCTGCTTCCTTCTGACATTTCATTTCCAATCCTTATCCTTACTTTCTGGTGTAAATATAGATTCTGTATCAGTCGTCTCTCTTTCCAATCTACTCCTTTCCTCTTCAAGATATCCATCAACTTGTTGCACTGAACTCTGTCAAAAGCCTTTTCTAAATCTATAAAAACAGCAAAGATTTCTCTACCCTTTTCCATATATCTTTCCCCTATAGTTCTTAGCAGGCCAATAGCATCTCTTGTTCCTTTTCCTCTTCTAAATCCGAACTGGTCCTCTAGCACACATTTGCGCAAAACTAGAATTAGATAGACGCAAATAGTTCTGCTGTATGCCGTTAGACTGCGCGCGCTGCCTCTTTGCAGTTGACAACTGACAGTCACTTTACACAGAAACTCGAATTTCAGACGACAATCGCCCATTGTTAATTTGTAGCCAGTGCTTTCACAGATGAGGGGGTCCTCGAGAAAATTTTATTGGGAACCCCTGCTATAGACTACTGGAAAAGGAGTAACTTTCTCCGGTAACGAAGTCTTTAGGAACAGGCGTGGTAGGCACGGCGACTTCCCTCCGCTGTCTCTCGGAGCACGCCGGCTGCGCCACCTTGCCTTCCCCCGCCTGCCGCCGGGCTCTCCATTCGGCGCGCACGACACGGCGGAATCCGCGTCGCATTGTCCCGCGCTTCTGTCGTCCTCGCGGCTCGCACTCAAAAGCCGGCTAATCCCGGCCGGAAGACAGCACACGCCGGTACAGCGGGCTTACTTTCCGGCCGGTTTTTGCGGCCACTCGTGCCGGCCGCCATTGTGCGCGGCCACCCTCATTGTTCATAATCAAATGAAAACCCATCGCGAGCCGAGCGCCTTGCGCTGCGGCGCGCGGCGCGGCACGGGACACGCAGGCGGCACGGGCGGCCTGGCTGCAGCGGCTCCGGCGCCGCGCGCTAGGCTACCCGGAGAACCCGGCAGCGGGCAGCGCCTTTCAAAGGCCCGGGCCCAGATAATTCAGTAATATAGTTTGCCGAGTTGAAAAGCTCTTCCATCGGATTTATGCAGATAATCGTCACAAAAGAACAAGGGCGCCATACAGCCGGCCCGGCATTGCATAAATAGAAGGAGACAAAGGCGGGGCTCTTATCTCTGTGCCATTACGCACGCGCAAACGAAAAGGGGCTTCTCTCTCAGGCCGTGGGCGCGCGGACCCGTCCACCGCCCCCAGCCGCTCTCTCTCTCTCTCTCTCTCTCCCTCTCTCTCTCTCTCTCTCTACAGCCCCTCCACAGCGCCCTCTTTTCTATAATGTCTCGCTAAAGCCATCGGAAAATAGTTCTGAAAGGGACCCCGACTTTATATATATGCTATTGGTTCTTACTTTCCGTGATTTATGGGTGCACAGCCCGAAAAGTGCTCGCTTGGGTCGGGAGAGCAGGGGGGGGGGGGGGAGGCATTGGGGACGGAGGGGAAGAGGAGAGGAGAAGAAGTCTTCAAAAGCGAGACGGGAGAAAGGGAGTCAATTCTAAAATTGATGCTTTGCGGCGACGGACGACGGGCGCGTCCGCAGCGGTGCGGTGAGGGGTCGGCTCGCGCCGTGTAGCGTGTATTGACACCACCCCAGGCCGCCAGCAATAACACGTGCCCGCGCGTGGCTGCGGGGCGGTGTCAGCGGGCCGTTTTGTGCCCTCGCCCCCCTGCCCCTGCCCCTGCTCGGCTGGCAGTGCTTTAACACGGCGGCGGCGGCCGGATAAGACGCGGCGATTACCGCCAGCCGCAGGTCGCACCACCACCAGCCGCCCTCCGCTCTGCTCGGATGGTTGGCCCCCCTCCCCCCTGCAACTTTTCGGCTCTAATGTTCCGAAACGGAGATAGCACCGAGCGGGCCAACAGAATTACAGATTTTCGATCTCCACTCTCTAGCTAAGAGGATGCCTAGGTCCAAAGAGAATTAGTGCAAGAAAACGAAGGTGTTTAGTTCCTGATGTAAACAAAACACACGCCCAAGATGCACATCTTTCTATGTAGTCATTAGCAGAGAAATCCGGCGTTGCTCAGGTGTTTATGTACACGAGGGTGATTCCGTAAGTCACGGCAATTGTGGTACATCGTGCGAACATGTGCCATTACTGTAATCGCAGTAAATACACTACTGGCCATTAAAATTGCTACACCACAAAGATGACGTGCTACAGACGCGAAATTAAACCAACAGGAAGAAGATGCTGTGATACGCAAATAATTAGCTTTTCACACCATTCACACATGGTTGGCGCCGGTGGCGACACCTACAAAGTGCTGCCATGAGGTAAGTTTCCAACCGATTTCTCATACACAAACATCAGTTGACCGGCGTTGCCTGGTGAAACGTTGTTGTGATACCTCGTGTAAGGGGGAGAAATGCGTACCATCACGTTTCCGACTTTGATAAAGGTCGGATTATAGCCTATCGCGATTACGGTTTATCGTATAGCGTTAGTCGAGTTCCAATGACTGTTAGCAGAATATGGAATCGGTGGGTTCAGGAGGGTAATACGGAACCCCGTGCTGGATCCTAACGGCCTCGTATCACTAACAGTCGAGATGACAGGCATCTTATCCGCATGGCTGGAACGGATCGTGCAGCCACGTCTCGATCCCTGAGTCAACAGATGAGGACGTTTGCAAGACAACAACCATCTGCACGAACAGTTCGACGGCGTTTGCAGCAGCATGGACTATCAGCTCGGACACCATGACTGCGGTTACCCTTGGCGCTACATCACAGACAGGAGTGCCTGCGATGGTGTACTCAACGACGAACCTGGGTGCACGAATTGGAAAACGTCATTTTTTCGGATGAATCCAGGTTCTGTTTACAGCATCACGATGGTCGCATCCGTGTTTGGTGACATCGCGGTGAACGCACGTTGGAAGCGTCTATTCGTCATCGCCATACTGGCGTATCACCCGGCGTGATGGTATGAGGTGCCATTGGTTACACGTATCAGTCACCTCTTGTTCGCATTGACGGCACTTTGAACAGTGGACGTTACATTTCACATGTGTGACGACCCGTGGCTCTACCCTTCATTCGATCCCTGGGAAACCCTACATTTCAGCAGGATAATGCACCACCGCATGTTGCAGGTCCTATACGGGCCTTTCTGGATACAGAAAATGTTCGACTGCTGCCCTGGCGAGCACATTCTCCAGATCTCTCATCAACTGAAAACGTATGGTCAATGGTGGCCGAGCAACTTGCTCGTCACAATACACCAGTCACTACTCTTGATGAACTGTGGTATCGTGTTGAAGCTGCATGTCCAGCTGTACCTGTACACGCCATCCAAGCTCTGTTTGACTCAATACCCAGGCGTAACAAGGCCGTTATTACTGCCAGAGGTGGTTATTCTGGGTACTGATATCTCAGGATCTATGGACCCAAATTGCGTGAAAATGTAATCACATGTCAGTTCTAGTATAATATATTTGTCCAATGAATAGCCGTTTATCATCTGCATTTCTTCTTGGTGTAGCAATTTTAATGGTCAGTAGTGTACATTCGAAAGCCCGCGGCAAACAGCACCGAAATCAACCGACAAGTTGCGACCGCAAGCTAGGATACCTCGGTACCGGCGTCTGAAACATTCAGTGCGAGTTTGGCCGTGCTACAGGTTGTACGTAAGCAGAGCGGAACAGCGAGCATACACGAAAACTACCCTTCTCGCTGCGAGAAATGCTAATTGTCATGTGGAACTACATGCAAAGCGTCACTCACGAAGGTCATTCTGACTCCGGCGTATGACAGCCACGGTATTCTGGGCGGTCACCCTATTGGGGACGGCTACACTGTCAGTGCCCATTACAGCCAACTTCCTGCTGTACCATCTGCGATGTACACATCGGCGAAAACTTCTGCTACTGCTGGATAATGCAGTCGTACTCCATGATAAGGCTATATCGCACACTGCACGTCTAATAATAATTGTGTACAATGGTGGGGTTGGGAAATCTCCCCCACCCACCCTAATCATCAGACCTCAGTCCATGCGTCTTCGACCTCTTTATGCAACTGAAGGAACCATTGGTGGGAGGTGCTTTGCAAACAGAGTGGATATTTTCATGGCATTTCGGCGACAAGTGGCACACATTGATGGCAATGTCAATGGCATTCAGCGCCTTCCCCATCGTTGGAACGCTGTGTGGATGCAGTTCGGAACTATACTGGAAGACAGCAGTTGATTTTCATTCATTTTTGTTCCACTTGTACTCGTGCACAGTAAATTTACACAGAGTTCCAATGCGTGGATTTCATTTCAACCTTTGCCGTGACCTCCTGTACTGGAACCCAGCTTTATGTTGCCATTGTGATACGCACTCCCTTATCGTTTCAATTCACATCGTGGAATTCCCATGTTCCCCGCATAATCGCAGGGTACACCATAGTTGCCATGACTTACAGAATGGTCCTCGTAGCTGTGCGTCTATGCCCTTGTCACACAGCGCCTGACGTTTTGCTTAATTTTTATGACGTCATATCTCCTGAAATACGTGTCGCACAATTATATAATTTTGTAGGTACATTCAGTGACATATGTGGGTACTGTCTGCAAAATTTATTGAGGATCGAGTAACTAGCAAAGAAGTAACAAATTTAAACGTAATGCACGATTTCGCAGTTTTACACGCATCTCATTGTTTATGACGTCATATCTCCTGAGCTTCGCGTCGTACAACGATATAATTTTGCCATTATATTCAGTGCTATATGTACATACCGTCTGCACAAAAGTGTTGCGAATGTAGTTAGTAGTAAAGAAGCTATATGTTATAATGTCATGCCTCTGCGGAACTTTTACTTTATGAATAGCGGAAAAGTGGTAAGCCATAAACTGTTTTCCTTTCATCAATTTGTAGGGGTTGTCAGCGAGAAAAAATTTCGCTAGGTGAAATTATGTGTAAAGTTTGTTGTACGTTGCCAAGTACTATCATTTTCAAATACTAGGAATTTAGGCATTGCGCGCTACTTTTCTTTTTCAGCCCCATCCCTTTGATGGGTAGGAGGTACTTACCCGCACAGCGATTGTTGCCTGACATTAAGGTATGCGTGTACCAAATTTGGTTAAAACCACTCCAGTGGTTTAGGAGGAGATGCGAAACACACACACACATTTTTTTATAATAAACTCATCAGCCACAACATACCTAATAGCCGGTATGCGTCTTGACATGGAAACAATGAGCCCTTGGTAGTTCGCTGGAAACAGTTGGCACCACATCTGCACACCTGCATACACAAATCACCTAATTCTCGTAAATTCCGGGGGGGGGGGGGGGGCGATGAGCTCTGACGCCATGTTCAATCACATTCCACATGTGTTCGAGCGGATTCAGATCTGGGGTGTACGTGGTCCTCACTGGCAGACATGGTGCCTTGCAAAAGCTCCAGTGGACCTATGAATGTCCACCTGAATGTTCCCAAGAGCATAATAGAGCCGCAGCCGCAGTACAGGTGTCAAGGAGCTGTTCACTTGAAAGACGAAGGATTTGCGCCCTCCCATCGTCATGATGAAAACGTATCGGGATTCATCAGATCAAGCAATGCTCTGCCACTGCGCCAGCGTCCACTGCCGATGGTCACGTGCCCATTTCAGTTGTAGTTGTCGAGGTCGTGGTGATGATGATGTTTTGTTTGACGGGCGCTCAAACGCGCGGTCATCAGCGCCCGTACAAAGTCGCAATTGTTGCACAGTCCAATTTTACACAGTCCAGTTTTTACACAGTCCAATTTTTACAGAGTCCAATCTATCTACTGCCACCAGTGATGACGATGATAATGATGAAATGGTGAGGACAACACAAACACCCAGTCCCCGGGCAGAGAAATTCCGCAACCCGGTCGGGAATCGAACCCGGGACCCCGTGATCCAGAGACAGCAACGCTTGCCACTTTTTTTAATTACGATTCTGTGACGCTATTTTTTCCCTCTTGTTTACCTTTTTTATTTATTTATTTCATTTTTTATTTTTTAATATACTTTTAATTTGTATTTCCTTTATACCACACCGAAAATAAATGTACCTAGCACCGCATCGTGCTCTGAATGAGCAACACAAATGTCTTGCTGCTTTTCTACTTCGAGGTAATATGAAAATGTGCTTCGTACACGGTGCAGAAGAGTGTGTCTCTACTCTCCTTACGCTTCATCATCCAGGTACGTCTTCACGCATGTCACATGTTATTCCACCGCACATCGGACATGTTCTTGTCAGATCAGTCAATGGGTATCTTCTCCTACCTGTTGATCCAGCTGCACGCAGGGTCACGTTGGGCACTTCCTAAGTCATTAGAAAAGTATTATCCATATTTTGGGTTCCGTACAACCTTGCAATGACGTTCTTGTAGGTAGTTCCTAAAGTCCAGTACGTCTTTAGGGCCATCGTGAAATAAGTATTGTACCGCATGCCCGCGGGCCCACGTGACTGCGTTGGTTTTGGTGCGCGGGAAATACTGTTCATCCGGAAATAGTAGAAACCCGGGTGTGATGTGTTCCGGAGTCAGTCGTAGACAATACGAAAAAATTTGTCGCACCAAAGCGCCATACGTCTTCTTCCGCGCCACATGTGAGACGGCGCTCGTCAGTATCCGGTACTCCGCAGTCTGCACTTAGAGGCGAGTCCACCCTATTTATCTTGTGGAGGAGTGACCAGGTGATTTGTTTACTGTTGACTGTGATGTACCATGTGGATCGCACGTCTGTATCCAGTGTAACCGTGTGCATCTTCCGCCACACCACCTTCCAACTAACCTGAGGGTTTTTGGCCTCCACGATGTTTGTGGGTGCCTCTGCTGTAGGAAGCGATATATATCCCGCGCCGACGCCTGTTTCGTCAGTGGGACTGCGAGACGGACATAACTGCGTTCAATGTAAAAGTGCTCAAAGTAGTGGAAGGGTGGGGTATGTCTTGCATCGTCAAAGGGGACATAAGGGAGGGCGGAGCTAAGAACTCCAGCAGCAAATCTGTCAAAGTTTCCAAGTGGTGGCGCTTCAGCTTGATGTGCGAGCTGAAAAACAGGGTCACCGCTCTGTCGTCGACATGGACTAGGACAAGACCTCCCCTTTCTGGGCGAAGGGTCACCGACTCTTAACTGACTTTTAAGAGCATGCCTGTACTGACGTAGGCTCCGAATGCCGCTAATAGACGTCGATCTATCAGTAACGGTACTGAAAGGACACGTGCTATGTGCGGAAGGCGCGATGCGAGGTAAACATTGACGAAGTGTGCCCGTTGAAGAATGTTGAGGGTCCGCAGACGAAGACTGGCGATCTGGACCCGTCTTTGTTGTAATAAGCGGCGGTAGTTAAGGGCTACACTGCACCCTATGTCGTCGTGAAACTCTTTTCCGATACATCTGACAGTGACACTAAACTGTAGGGGGTCGACACACAATGGGGTCAACCCGTCTCCTATGGCCATGGCGACCGATTTGGGGACGCTGAGACAGCTGCCGGAACCCACACTGTATATGGCAATCCATTTTAGTACGCTGGTTACATCGTCGCGATTGTGGAGCGCGAGAAACAGGTCGTTTGCGTATGCTGTACACTGAAATGTGACGTAACGTAAAGTGAGTGTGGTGAGGCGTTGACGGAGGCAACAGAGAAGCGGTTCCAGTGCCAGAGCGTTGAGTAAGGTCGACAGGGGGCAGCCTTGACGCACCGATCTAAAAATCTGGACGGACTGCGTGAGACGCCCGTTAACGAGCACCTTGGAAGTCGCCCTCGAAGGAGGCGCATCACGACGTCTGAGAACTGCTGTGGGTACTGCAGTGCTGGAGAACGGACGTTAGGCACGCGTGGTCCACTCGATCGAAAGATTGGCTAAAATCTAGCGATGACAGCGCTCCCGGGATGCGGCGTGCCCTCGCTAGGGCTAGTATGTCACGGTATCGACACAGTGCTGTGTGGATGTTAGTGACACCCCTTAGGGAAGCCTGATCTGGTAGATGACGTGAGGCAGGGTCGGTCGCATACGGTTTGCTAATAGTCTGGTGAATATCTTCATGTCGCAGTTGACGAGTGTTAGCGGGCGGTAATCTTGTATTCGAGCCCCACCTTAAGTTTGTGAACCGGTATAATTATTCCTTCTACGAAGGCCACGGGCATCAGCACCGCGGAGGGCATACGTTCCCGATAACTGTCTGTCAACTTGGGAGCCAGTAAATACTGGAAAGTTGTATAAAACTTCCCAGGGAGCCCGTCGGGGCCAGGAGACTTGATCTCCGCTCCTTTATGGATGGCGTCGATAACTTCGTCTTCCGTAATGTCGTTCAGTAACTCAGTTAGTAAATCCTGTGGGACAGTGCCATAAACCAGTCGTGAGACTGCTGTCACCACCGTCGGGTCGGAACATTGAGCAGAATAAAGTCGTGAGTAATGGTCGAATAAGGCTGCACCCATATTGCGTTGTGTGGTGTGATGACGGCCGTCCTCAGTAGTGATGGCATGTATCAGCGCCCGTCTTCGCAGTGTACGTTCTCGGATGACGTGGTACATGGTGGATCGTTCCGTTGCGAGTCTATCTTGTGTTCGCGCTCGGATGATCGTCCCTTCGAGGTGTCAGCACATATGGGCTACGATCTGCGCCTTCTTTCGCTATACTATCATCTGTCGTTCCGGTGTGGGTGGCAAGGAGGCACATTCGCGAAGGATGGTGAAATGTCGGCCGGAGTGGCCGTGCGGTTCTAGGCGCTAGGCGCTACGGTCGCAGGTTCGAATCCTCCCTAGGACATGGATGTGTGTGATGTCCTTAATTTAGTTAGGTTTACTTAGTTCTAAGTTCTAGGCGACTGATGACCTCAGGAGTTAAGTCGCATAGTGCTCAGAGCCATTTGAACCATTTTTGATGGTGAAATAAAAATCGAGGATCTGCGCCTCCAAGCAGAGATCTCACGACCATACGTAATAAAGGTTCTCTGTAGGGCCGGCTTAGCACAGTTTAACCACCAACTTTTCGATGTAGGATACGTCGGGAGGCGGCGGACGCACGAACTCCAAATGTCCTGGATGGCGCGTCGACAATCCGGAGAAGCGAGATGAGCAAGGTTTAACTTCCAGTGATGTCGGCTGCATCACACCCGTTGGCGACGAAGGGTGACGGCCTCGTGATCAGAAAAGGCTACTGGCCACACCTCCGCGTCTCTCACTGTTGCTGCGAGAGAACGGGAGACGTAAATCCTATTAATGCGACTAGACGACTGACTCGTGAAATGAGTGTATCACGGTCAATTTCCTCGGACATGTTCCCATGTATCTCAAAAATGGCTCTGAGCACTATGGGACTTAACATCTGAGGTCATCAGTCCCCTAGAACGTAGAACTACTTAAACCTAACTCACCTAAGAACATCACACACATCCATGCCCGAAGCAGGAATTGAACCTGCGACCGTAGCGGTCGCGCGGTTCCAGACTGAAGCGCGTAGAACCGCTCGGCCTCCCATGTATCTACCAGCTGGAGATCGCTGACGAGTGTCCCAAGTTCGGGGCACGGAGAATGACGTGGCAGCTGACCTTTAGGTGCTTGTGTGCTATTGAAATCGCCCTCTAATACGAAGTCATCGTGATTGCCCAGAAAAAGCGGTGCTATTCCTTTTGCGAAGAAGAGCGATCGGTCGCGACGGCGATTCGTTCTGGAAGGGGCGCCTAGCACCTCTACGGCCACTCCTCTAGCGTCGGGGAGATATCGTACTTCGTCCGCCTCGAGGCCCTCCCTGAGGAGAATTGCGACTCCACTGTTAGTTGGCGATGCGTGGGACACATGAGCCGCATAACCATACATACCCGGGAAATCGGCGACGAAGACTTCTTGGAGAAAGACAATGTCAACGTCTGCTGCATTGAGCGTGTCTTGGAGCAGCGACGACTTCGTACGTGTCCGAATGGTATTAATGTTGATGGTCGCTAAGCGATAGGACTGTAGATCGTCTCCTGCAATGACGGCCGGGATCAGCGTCGCCTTAATCTGTAGGCCGCGTCCGCGCTGACTGTTGCTACTCGGGAGGGGCCGAGATGTGTGGGAGGAGAGATCCCTTTCCTCATCCACTATAGCGGGCTTAGAATCGTCTTCAATGTCGTCCGCCTAAGGTCCGTAAGTTAACAATGGCTGCCGTAGAACACTTGTCAGCTGAGTGACCAAGGGGAATCCGCAGTTGTTTCTGGTTGTGTACCAACGGCGGGTGCTGTGTTTGTGATCTGTTTGCCCGAGAGAGCGGAATCAGATTTGTCGAAATCAGACAAAGTGACAGGTGAGGGCGATCCTGTGTCATCCATACTCCTCGTCTCGTCGGCCGTCCGGTCGTCAACTGGAGAATACGTCCGCTGGAGGCAATCGTCTGAGGGTGTGCGACGTCGCTTTTTATGTTTTATTGGTAACCTTTGGTTGCGGACATGGGTTTCAGTGTCCGAAAGAGTGTGTGGTTCCCGCATCGCATCCCCCTAAGGGAGAAGAGCAGACTCTGAACAATGCTAGAGTCGAGTTCCATTCTTTCGTCCGAATCTGTTTGTGGAGTCGATGGGCGGCTTTCTGCAATCTCTGTGGACTCCGTAATGGTGTCGGTCAATCCAGGACTTAGGACGGGTGTGCATTCTAATGTTCCCTATCTTCCACGTGGTCTTTCGTCTGTCGTGACGATCGGTCGTGTCACCGCTGCGTAACTGAGGGGGAGGCCGTGAGCGTAGGAGGTGGTGCCGCGACATTTAATGGAATTTGTGTAACCCGACGTTGAATACACGCCGAGCGTAAATGACCCTCTTTGCCGCAACCAGAACAAGTACGAGGCTATCAATCGTACATTACGATAGCTCGACATCCACCTATTACTAAGTAGGATGGCATGTGTTTCTTTAATTTTGACTTGTCGGACGCCGTTCAGGACCTGGTATGTCTCGAAGGTGTCCCATTTTTCAGCCACGTGGCTAATTACCGTCCCATATAGGCGGAAAACTGCGATAACTACGTCCAGCGGTACTTGGAACGGGAGTGCATAATCCTAGTCCTGCATGGTCAACAGTAACCGCCCCAATGAGACCATCGGAGTGTTTGAATTTGAGACTGTTTGCACATCTGCTCACAACAACATGACGTAGCTCGTCATCGACCGTCTTGACGGAAACGACGCTACTTGTGATGGATAGGTGGATACCGCCGGCTGCTGTGGCCGAGCGGTTCTAGGCGCTGCAGTCTGGAACCGTGCGACCGCTAGGTCGCAGGTACCAATCCTGCCTCAGGCATGGATGTGTGTGATGTCCTTAGGTTAGTTAGGTTTAAGTAGTTCTAAGTTCTAGGGGACTGATGACCTCAGATGTTAAGTTAAAAAAAAATGGCTCTGAGCACTATGGGACTCAACTGCTGAGGTCATTAGTCCCCTAGAACTTAGAACTAGTTAAACCTAACTAACCTAAGGACATCACAAACATCCATGCCCGAGGCAGGATTCGAACCTGCGACCGTAGCGGTCTTGCGGTTCCAGACTGCAGCGCCTTTAACCGCACGGCCACTTCGGCCGGCTCAGATGTTAAGTCCCATAGTGCTGAGAGCCATTTGAACCATTTTTTGGGTGGATACCGATGATGTGCTGTGGTGGTATTTGAACTTAGTCACAGATGAAACGTTCGATTTCAAAGACCCGTGGTCGGGCTGGAAGCTGATCTTGATTTTAGCTTTTCTGTACGAATGAGCGACAGCGACTCCAATGTCAACGGACGCGAATACTAGCTGCGGCGAGGAAGTAAACAAACTACGCACGCTCGCGACTCTGCGGACGGGACGTAAACAAGACGTCCTCGCCGCTCACCTGCCGAAAGCAGACTGCCACTAGACCTCGAGCTGCGGGCCCGATGTCGTGGAGTTAACATTGGCACATGCATGGGTCGTCAGCTGCGGAGGCCCATCGTTAGGAATATTTGTTGCACTGTGCGTTCAGACACACCTGTACTCTGCCCAGCATTAGCGTCTGACATTAGATCAGCCACAGTTTAACCAGTCTGCCCAGTCTACGACCTCAGACGTCTATAATGAGGTGTGGCCGCCCAAACCCACGACGTCTGGACGTGATTTCGCCCTGGTTTCGCCACGTGTTGAAGACACTCGCCACAGCAGTCCGCAAACACTCGACAAGTCGTGCAGTTTCCGGAATGCACGTGCCGAGCACCTGGGGCATCACAATCCGCCCTCGATTAAACTCAGATAGATCGCGCGCTTCCCCCATTCTACACTTGGGCAGCACGCTCACTGATACTACGTACACTTTGCGAATGTCTGACTGGCAGTCATTCCTCGCACGGTGACGTTGCTATCGCCTGGATGTGTTTATTTCGACAGTAGGTCGGTGGTCGTAATGACAGAGTCAGGTACATTTGTCGCCCTTTTATGTTCTGAAGGTGCAGGGACTTTGGGATCGAGTCTGACGTACTGTCGATTTCTTTCCATGCTGTTTCGTCTCTGATCACATTGTATAAGTCCTCGTACGCCTGGCCTGTGTGACAAGTGTGCTGTGCATTACGACTTGCCCCCTCCCCCCCTTCAAGTACAGTATCTCCTTTTACTCAGATGCATGCAGTGTAAATGCATTGGATAAGGGCCATGTCCAGTCGCGAAGTTGACCATGTCCCTGTTTGGAACGATGTGTCTCATTTCTAAACGTTCCCTTATGTTGGGGAATAAGGCATAAACACACCGGCCATTGTCACTGTTATCCTGTTCCCGTTGTCAGCTATCTCATCCCTTCTCTTAAAGTTGCGTTTCTCTTTTATTTCTTCCCGTGTATGGTAGCTGTCAAGTCTTCCCAATTTGATATTTTTACACAGTTTGTTCCAGAAAGCCCCCAATAGTCTGAGTATGGCTGGTTCAAATGGCTCTGAGCACTATGGGACTCAACATCTTAGGTCATAAGTCCCCTAGAACTTAGAACTACTTAAACCTAACTAACCTAACGACATCACACACACCCAAGCCCGAGGCAGGATTCGAACCTGCGACCGTAGCAGTCCCGCGGTTCCGGACTGCAGCGCCAGAACCGCACGGCCACCGCGGCCGGCCAATAGTCTGAGTAGCACGCTGCTTCGTCTTCGACGAGCAACTCAGTCGGTGTACCCAAGTACTGATCGCAAATCATTCAGTCGAGTCAAATTTCGCGCAGTGATATATACGTAATGTGACAAGTGATAACGTAAAGTGTTTACATTGGCTATTTTGTGTAACGGTCGTTCGGCTCGTTGTGTTATTTTCATTTGGTTATGGAAGTTTAGTCGTTCCTCATTGTGTATATCAATGTATCGTGTTGTACAGTTTTTATGGGCGTGGTATCTGGTTTGATCACAGGGTTTCTTTGTAGTTCCACTTTTAGCATTATGTAGACTATTTTGTGGGCTGCTATCTTTAATTTACCGTTTTTACACCAGTTGCTTCTCTGTATTAATACGGTGATTTATTTTCTACGTGTGCTCGTGAGTAGGCCGCTACTATTGCCAATAATTCGTTTACATAAGCAGCGACCACGCTGGTGTGTTCACTTCGCTCTGCAAGTTGTAGCTGTGGTTCAAAGGCAATATCCCAAAAAACTGGACAACAGATAAAGCCCTATAGGCGTCCCTTGGTGATTTCCTTCAAAACCTTACGATGTCTCGTATGCCACTCTGATTCTTTCCAAGAATCAAGGAGACTATTAGATAGCGGCGAAGGCCCCTGCAATTCTCTGAGACGTACAAACACCGTAGGCCACCATAGATTGGCCAGTGTATCTGCGATGCCAATAGGGATTGCCATAGCGTATTTATGTATTGAAAAACGGAACGTTAGCATTCAACATCCAGGCGACGATAATGTCATTAGAGCACAAGCTCGGATTTTGGAAGTATGCGGAAGGAAATTTGGCTGTGTCCTTTTTAGAAATAACGACAATAATCAACCACACTGACTGTCGTTACAGCTATCGTTATACTTTGTATTCTTAACCACTGTACAGTTTCCCCAGTGTAGACATTTTCAAGTGCCTGAAATATGTATCAAATGAAACAACGTTATAATCGATACCTATTATAAAAATGGATGAATGTATACCACTTGATCCATTTCAACCAAACTTGGTACACACATCCCTTTCTGTCAAACAACAACCTGCGCAGGTAAGAACTACCTACATATCATAGTTAAGGAGATGTGACGTCATAAACAATGAGATGCGTGAAAAACTGCTGCATCATGCATGAAGTTATTGCTTCTATGGTGCTCACTCTATGCAAAAAAAAAGAAAAAAAACGCAGATAGTGTCCTCAAACGCCCCTAAATGTACCTACAAAAATAATCATGGTACCACTCGTAGTTCAGGAGATATGACGTCGTAAACACTGAGATGCGTGAAAAAATGCCGTATCATGCATAAGGTTTTAATGCACCCATTCCTTACTAACAAGACACTCATACAGTCGAATTTAACGAAATCCGTGACACCTGGAAGCGGTTTTGAGAGCTTTCAACTGCGAAGAGCGCACACGGCTGTGGTCGAAAATAATAGCCGTCTTTAGAGCTATGAAGAGGCGTTGCCATAGAGACGTTTACAAATTGCGTTGTAGACACACGAAACAGCTGCGCACAGCCTACATAAACTGTCTGGGATCATCTCACACCGAGTCTTCTGCATGAGCACATATAAGGTTTCGTTACTAACAGAAAATTGGCAAAATGAGTACTTGGGCAATGCTGTTTATTGGTCAGGGTAAAAATTTTAAAACATAACAGAATAAAAATATAAAAGGGACGCTACACAGATTATATAATTCATGAAACGCCAAATATGCACTGCAGTGAAAACTTCCATTGATCATGCACTGTTGAAATGCAATAGGGTGACCTAGTATGCACTAAAATAGAAATATAATTAAAATGTAGGCAGGATACAATATGGGATAACGCCATAAAGTAAAATCTTACTACAAGGAAGAACCTTAAAGTTTAAATTAACCATAGGCGTCACCGCCTAGGGGGAATGGGGGGACGTGTCCACACCCCGTCCCCCCTAATAGTACTTGAAAAGTAATTTCAATTTTTTGGGTCTTAGTTGACAAAAAATGACACCACAGAACTAATATAGCCAAGCTTAACTAACCATACACACACTAAAAGCTGTTGTGCAGTAACAACAGCCACGGCAGAAATCTATCAAGCATGCTCCAAGAGAATAATCGAGAAACGGCAGTGACTAGCATAGTCAAACCTGGAGCGGGAACACACCATGTCGTAGACACTGATCTTCAGATGAACACAATACAGGATAATGACTTTATAGTATGTATAGCGGGTTCGAATGACATAGCTAAAAATGAAGCCGATGCCTGCATTAAAACGCTACAGAACTTTCTAGAAGTGAATAAATCCAGAAACACAATAGTAGCCACTCTGCCTCATAGACACGAGCTAATTTACAGATCGTGTGTTAATAAAGAAATTAGGAAAACTAACATCAAAATTAAGAAATTATGTGCAGAATACGCAAAGTGCGATGTACTGGACGTAAGTAAACTACATCGAAACCTGCACACCAAACACGGAATGCACCTTAATTACTACGGAAAAAGTGTTATGTGCGATCTCATCAGTGAAATAATTAAAGAAAGACTATTACGAAATAGAAATACAGGCAAAAATGAGGAAAGCAAATTCGACAAGAACGAAGAAAGCAGGAAAGAGGAGACATCAGAAGATCCACAAAGGACTGCAGCAGCTACACCTGTAAGTGCTAATTTAAGATCAAGGCGGAATATACCCAAGGAGGAGGATTTCTTCTATCCCCCTCTGAGAAAAGAAAAAACTTAGCATCACCAAACAAGTTAAAGATAGCATCATCAAACAAGTTAAAGATACACCATAAAACTTGCAAAGGATTCCATCAGCAAATTGTAGTAAATAAGGTAAAGTCTGAACCTCGTCACCAATGTATAAAAAAATTAAACAAAAAAATTCTTGACGTAAAAGTATACATCCATAATGTACAAGGGCTCAAAACCAAACTTAATGAATTAGAAATTTTGTTGCCAAGTGCAAGTGAACTGTCAGATACACAGATATTATGTATTAATGAACATTTCATGAGGTCTTTTGAAATAGAAAGTGTTGTGATACCAAATTTTGAACTCGTAGGTCACTTCTCAAGAACATCTTACAAAGGTGGAGGTAGTTGCATATTTGTAAAAGACAACATTACTGCTACACCTCTTGATATTTGCAATTCGTATAGTATTGAAAAAGATATAGAACTGTCAGGTGTAGAGCTTGTTTATATAATAGCACTTTACAGATCACCCTCTGGTAACATAGGGACTTTCTACAAAAATCTAGCACCAGTAATAGAAAATCTAAGTAAAAGAAAATCAAATAGTGTTCTAATATGTGGTGGCTATAATATAGATTTTCTCCCAGCAAACTCTAGCAATCTAAGCATCAAAAATTTTATGAACAGCTACAACCTAGACCTAATGATCAACAGTCCAACCAGGATAACAAATCACAATACCACTTGTCTGGATCAAGTGGCAAGCAATATAAATTGTACTGTATCCTCCGTCAAACTGGGATTTTCAGACCACAATGCATTAATTATGCAGGTCTGGTTGCAAAATAACAGTCACGAACACAATAAAATCACTGTACAGAGGAGAAACTTCGATAAAACCCACATGCATACTTTCCTCTTTGATATAAAAAATGAAAACTGGCAAAATGTGTATGAGGCTCAAACAGTAGACAGCAAATATGAAGCATTCTTGGTTTTTTTCTGTTATTATTTTAATTTCCACTTTCCCTTGCAAACAAAATGTATCAACAAAGATAGAAAACTCTCCAGCTGGATCACCCCAGGAATCATTAGATCATCACAAAGAGAAAGAGAACTTTTTTACATTAGCAAATCCAGACTAGGCAGTAGTGAAGCATTTAAGTCATACTTTACTCTATATAAAAAGATATTAAGGAACATAGTAAACGCAGCCAAAAAGCTACAGAATGATAACTACCTGAAATTGTTATCAAATAAGAGCAAAAGCATGTGGCAACTTATTAATATGAATACTAATAGAGGAAAACAACTACAAAGTGATATTACCTTAAAAATAAATGGAAAATTAGTCTCCAGTGGGAAAGAAACAGCAGAGGAATTCAATAACTACTTTACAGAAACAGTAGAAAACCGTCTTAAAAATAGCTGTCTCTTACAACTAGAACCAAAATTATGCTCTGAGACTCTATTTTTGAGGCCTACATCTGAAATAGAAATAGAAAAGACACTTCATAGCAAAATTTAAAAAAATATCATCTGCTGGACAAGATCAAATTCCATGCTTCCTCCTTCATAATTGCAGTAACTTTATCAGTAAACCCCTAGCCCACATAATAAACTTCTCATTCCTGAAAGGTGCATTTCCTGGTAAGCTCAAAATGGCAAAAATTATACCTGTCCACAAAAAAGGAAGCAAAGAGGATCCCAGTAATTATCGACCCCATTGCACTGCTTTCAACTTTTAGTAAAGTATTTGAATATATAATGGCCACCAGAATCATGTCCTTTCTAGACAAATAAAATATCCTGTCACCTGCTCAGTTCAGCTTCCAAAGTAAGAAAGCTACAACTGATGCAATACAAGAATTTCTAGATCATGCACTGGAGCTTGTGGACAAAAAACTCCCAGCCATAGGTATCTTCCTAGCTCTAACAAAGGCCTTCGACATGGTTAATCATAGTACACTTTTGCAAAAGATACATTCCTATGGAATAAGAGGAAATGCCTATGACTGGTTTAAAAGCTCTCTGAAAGATCGACAGCAGTATGTCGAATAAAATGAAACTAAGCTCTCAGGTACAGCTAGCAGTGTACATTCCTCCATACATACCATAAAGCAAGGCGTTCCCCAAGGCTCCGTCCTGAGCCCCTTGCTGTTCTTACTTTACATAAACGACCTTCTTCACAGCCTACCAGGCACAAAAACCCTTTTGTTTGCTGATGACACCTCTGTACTCATATCTGCGCCCGAACAAATTCTCCAATCTAATATAGATAGGACCACAGATCAAATAAGTCGATGGCTTCAAAGTAACAGGCTGCTTCTTAATGCAAAAAAGACAGTTGGAATAACCTTCCACACTGCCCAAAACAGAAATCCATTACTACCAATTATATCACTGGAAAAAAATAATGTTAAACTTGAAAATGAAATAAAATTTTTGGGGGTCACTATTACTGATACATTCACATGGAAAAGGCACATTGACGTTACCAGCACAAAACTTAGTAAAATATGCTTCATGATTAGATCAATAAGGAACGTCACTAACACAAGTACCGTAACCACAATGTACCATGCACTCTTTCACTCTGTGCTTAACTACGGAATCATCTTCTGGGGCCAAAATTCTGAATCAATTAAGATATTCAAACTGCAAAAGAAGATAGTCAGAACAATTATGTTCAAAAAACGAAGAGACACTTGTAAACCATTATTTAAGAAACTAAATACTTTGCCCCTCCCATGCCAATACATACTAGAATTATTATTCTTTACCAAAAAAAGTATCAACAAAATTAGCAAAAATATGGATTACCACTATTATGACACAAGATCAAAAACCTCTCTAAGAATACTTCCCCACTCAACAAAATTGTACACTGATGGTGTCAAGTGCATGGGAATAAAATTATATAACCATCTTCCAACTTTTATACAAGAAATCCAAGAAATAAATAAATTCAAACAGACGGTGAAATCTCTTTTAATAAAAGACTGCTTTTATACCATCCAGGAATATTTGGAATGAAAATTGTCTTAGTGAATGATAATGTATCAAAGCTGAATGTTATTAAGTCAATTTTCTCACATCATGTAACAATTCTCTGTAAAGCTGTAACTTTAAGTAACATAATTTGTAGATAATGTAAAATAATCATTCTTCTGTGTTCTTGTTTACTGTTTTAGACTCCTGTAAACTGTATATTCGTATTGACTTATCCCATATCAGTTGTACAAGCCATTGTACTGATTTGATCTACGGAACAAATAAATAATAAATAAATAAATAAATAAAAACAAGTAATGGTTTATCGGATTTACTAATGTGCCAGTAAATCAAATCCACTTACATGATTCACACTAACAATCGAATTCCACGCGACAATCACTTCAGTCTGGTGTTGGTAACATAATAAAAGATATAATCACTGTCTGTGTCAAGAGAAATTGCTATGAAGAGAGCTTAAGGCAATGCATCAATATTGTCTTTTGCAAAGTAATGATGGTAGGTAAATATTTATTACAAAATGCATTCCAATTCACACGATGTAGTAGAACACCTAGTTTATAGGAACTGATCAACTGTTTTTTAAACTGATCTAAATATAGCATATAGCCTGTTCTGTCCTATACATACATATTGTTTTTCTTGCCATTTAGACCCCCTTGTGATCTATACCCTATGTATTAAGTCGTCGTTCCCCCTCCCCCCTCCCCACACAATAATTTAGTGCTGGTGACGTCCATGAAACATTAAACTGTTCTGAAATTCTTGGTTACGAAACGGCTCTCGAATGTCTATAAGCAACACTTTGACAACATACGTCCGCTTTCATCCAAGGTTAGAACAGAAGCAAGTCGCCTGTACAAAATGTTTTAGTAGTGTCAGTGTTTGTCGTAACTGCCGTCTGCTTCACGTCTGCTGTGCAGCGAGCTACCTTAATTTAAGTATCAACTGTATTTTTCTTACTTGTCACTTCTTCTTCCGTGTGTTTTTGCTTTTAGGAAGCTTTAATAGTCGAGTGCTAGTAATAGTGTTCCATAGATTTCGTGTTTGTTTTGAATACAGTCAGAGAGAGTCCCTTTAGTCAACCATAGTGCCAGTAGTGCTAGTGTTTGTTTTCAATACAGTCCAGAGACAGGTAGTCCTATTTTCATTGTTTTCCAGAAGAAGTGGCTAGCAATTACAGTTTAGTCAACAATCAGCCTCCTTTCGTGAATTAGCAGTCTAGTTAAAAGCTGATTAACTCTCTACAGTAAATTGATTCCTTAGGATGGATAGGATGTGTGACTGCTGTGTACGGACGCAGGAGGAGCTGGCCACTGTTCGCGAACAGCTGAGCGTGTTGATGGCCATGGTCAGCCGTCTTCAGGCTGCTGCCTCGGAGTGTAGCGGCAGTGGGGAGTCTGGTGCGTCGCATGGTACACCCCAGGTGTTACATGCTTCACCCACTGTCTCTGTTGTCGAGACATCTTCGCGGGTACCGGGCGCGGTTGGGCCACGCTCTCCCCAAGGGGAGTGGCGGGTTCAGCGGCGTTCGCGGCGCACGAGGCGGAGGGTAAATGTGGAGGCTGTCCGTGTGGCAACGCCCGCTCTGCCTGTGAGTGGACATGGGGCTCCTTCAGCAAGGTCCGAACAGGCACACGGGGGGAGGGGTTTATTAGTTATTGGGAGCTCCAACGTTAGGCGGGTGATGGAGCCCCTTAGGCAAATAGCAGAAAGGTCGGGGAAGAAGGCCAGTGTTTACTCTGTCTGCTTGCCTGGGGGTCTCATCCGAGATGTGGAGGAGGCCCTGCCGACGGCGATAGAGAGCACTGGGTGCACCCGACTGCAAACTGTTGCTCATGTCGGCACCAATGACTCCTGCCGTCTGGGTTCAGAGGTCATCCTCAGTTCGTACAGGCGGTTGGCGGAATTGGTGAAGGCGGAAAGCCTCGCTCGCGGGGTGGAATCAGAGTTAACTATTTGTAGTATCGTTCCCAGAACCGATCGCAGTCCTCTGGTTTGGAGCCGAGTGGAAGGCTTGAACCAGAGGCTCAGACGATTCTGCTGAGATCTGGGGTGCAAATTTCTCGACCTCCGCTATCGGGTGGAGAAATGTAGGGCCCCCCTGAATAGGTCAGGCGTGCACTACACGCCGGAAGTGGCTACAAGGGTAGCGGAGTACGTGTGGAGTGCACATGGGGATTTTTTAGGTTAGAGAATTCCCTCCCTAGGCCCGACAGACGCCTCCTGAGACGCGGCAAGGTAGGAGTAGTCAAAATGCAACAGGGAATAACAATATTAATGTGCTAATAGTAAACTGCAGGAGCGTCTATAGGAAGGTCCCAGAACATCTCTCATTAATAAACGGTCACAACGCCCATATAGTACTGGGGACAGAAAGTTGGCTGAAACCAGACGTAAACAGTAATGAAATCCTAAACTCAGATTGGAATGTATACCGCAGAGACAGGCTGGACAGTGAAGGGGGAAGCGTGTTTATAGCGATAAGAAGTGCAATAGTATCGAAGGAAATTGACGGAGATCCGAAATGTGAAATGATTTGGGTGAAGGTCACGGTTAAAGCAGGCCCAGACATGGCAATTGGATGTCTCTATAGGCCCCCTGGCTCAGCAGCTGTTGTGGTTGAGCACCTGAAGGATAATTTGGAAAATATTTCCCTTAAATTTCCCCACCATGTTATAGTTCTGGGTGGAGATTTTAATTTGCCGGATATAGACTGGGAGACTCAAACGTTCATAACGGGTGGCAGGGACAAAGAATCCAGTGAAATTTTTTTAAGTGCTTTATCGGAAAACTACCTTGAGCAGTTAAACAGAGAACCGACTCGTGGCGATATATTAGACCTTCTGGTGACAAATAGACCCGAACTATTTGAAACAGTTTACGCAGAACGGAATCAGCGATCATAAAGCGGTTACGGCATCGATGATTTCAGCCGTAAAAAGAAATATTAAAAAAGGTAGGAAGATTTTTCTGTTTAGCAAAAGTGACAAAAAGCAGATTACAGAGTACCTGACGGCTCAGCACAAAAGTTTTGTCTCAAGTACAGATAGTGTTGAGGATCAGTGGACAAAGTTCAAAACCATCGTACAATATGCGTTAGATGAGTATAGCCAAAGCCTTGCAGACAAACAAAAATTACGCGAAGCGAAATGTAGTGTGAGGAGGGCTATGCGAGAGGCGTTCAATGAATTCGAAAGTAAAGTTCTATGTACTGACTTGGCAGAAAATCCTAAGAAATTTTGGTCTTATGTCAAAGCGGTAGGTGGATCAAAACAAAATGTCCAGACACTCTGTGACCAAAATGGTACTGAAACAGAGGATGACAGACTAAAGGCCGAAACACTAAATGTCTTTTTCCAAAGCTGTTTCACAGAGGAAGATTCACTCTAGTTCCTTCTCTAGATTGTCGTACAAATGACAAAATGGTAGATATCGAAATAGACGACAGAGGGATAGAGGAACAATTAAAATCGCTCAAAAGAGGAAAGGCCGCTGGACCTGATGGGATACCATTTCAATTTTATACAGAGCACGCGAAGGAACTTGCCCCCCTTCTTGCATCGATGTACCGTAGGTCTCTAGAAGAGCGTAGCGTTCCAAAGGATTGGAAAAGGGCACAGGTCATCCCCGTTTTCAAGAAGGGACGTCGAACAGATGTGCAGAACTATAGACCTATATCTCTAACGTCGATCAGTTGTAGAATTTTGGGACACGTATTATGTTCGAGTATAATGACTTTTCTGGAGGCTAGAAATCTACTCTGTAGGAATCAGCATGGATTTCGAAAAAGACGGTCGTGTGAAACCCAGCTCGCGCTATTCGTCCACGAGACTCAGAGGGCGATAGACACGGGTTCACAGGTAGATGCCGTGTTTCTTGACTTCCGCAAGACGTTCGATACAGTTCCCCACGGTCGTTTAATGTACAAAGTAAGAGCATATGGACTATCAGACCAATTGTGTGATTGGATTGAAGAGTTCCTAGTTAACAGAACGCAGCATGTCATTCTCAATGGAGAGAAGTCTTCCGAAGTAAGAGTGATTTCAGGTGTGCCGCAGGGGAGTGTCATAGGACCGTTGCTATTCACAATATACATAAATGACCTGGTGGATGACATCGGAAGTTCACTGAGGCTTTTTGCAGATGATGCTGTGGTGTATCGAGAGGTTGTAACAATGGAAAATTGTACTGAAATGCAGGAGGATCTGCAGCGAATTGACGCATGGTGCAGGGAATAGCAATTGAATCTCAATGTAGACAAGTGTAATGTGCTGCGAATACATAGAGAGATAGATCCCTTATCATTTAGCTACAAAATAGCAGGTCAGCAACTGGAAGCAGTTAATTCCATAAATTATCTGGGAGTACGCATTAGGAGTGATTTAAAAAAGGAATGATCATATAAAGTTGATCGTCGGTAAAGCAGATGCCAGACTGAGATTCATTGGAAGAATCCTAAGGAAATGCAATCCGAAAACAAAGGAAGTAGGTTACAGTACGCTTGTTCGCCCACTGCTTGAATACTACTCAGCAGTGTGGGATCCGTACCAGATAGGGTTGATAGAAGAGATAGAGAAGATCCAACGGAGAGCAATGCGCTTCGTTACAGGATCATTTAGTAATCGCGAAAGAGTTATGGAGATGATAGATAAACTCCAGTGGAAGACTCTGCAGGAGAGACGCTCAGTAGCTCGGTACGGGCTTTTGTTAAAGTTTCGAGAACATACCTTCACCGAAGAGTCAAGCAGTATATTGCTCCCTCCAATCCTTCTTTCCACGAACAATACGAGACTGGAATAGAAGGGAGAACCGAAAGAGGTACTCAGGGTACCCTCCGCCACACACCGTCAGGTGGCTTGCGGAGTATGGATGTGGATGTAGATGTAGAATTTATTATGGTTGAAGTGAGACCGCGGAACAGGTAAAGTTCAACAAGCAAGCTAACAGGCAAACCAGCTGTAAAACCAGCACAGCAAGAAGTCTAGGACCGTAATGATGTGCCAAAAAAAGGATTACGTTATGTCGACTCCGGGGAATCGGATACCGCATATGACAATTGCTACAATGGCAGCTGCAGATGTTAAAATTAGTGTTGCGAAGGAAGTGTGATCATTTTTTTTATAATTATGTAGCAATATAGGTTGCAATGTATTCCAAACACATTTAAACAAAAGAATAAGAGCGGCCAATAGCTTACTACCTAAACCAATAAATATCATTTAATTTAAAATACGCGTCTTATTATTTATTAATACACATTTTTTACCCTGAACTCCAAAACTGTTACCAAAAACTACTTTAAGCAATTCCAAATTTTACCAGTTTGTCGGTAGAGGAACCCAACTCTCCTTTAGTTAAGCCATATTCCATTCCTCCAAACTCTCCCCCACCCCATTGGCCCCCCACCCCCTCCCCCTTGACCGACTTCTGGAATCGCCCTGGGGTGGCAAATTATATTTAACGAAAGGTAATTTTGCCGTATTTTCACCCTCCACTCTATTTCGATGTTCTTCGCATATGAGGAAATGTCAAGCACTGGTGAGCTGGTGGCAATAGATAGTGGTACTTGTGTCCATTTGATTTCCACCACATTACCGGATCATCTTTTAGAGAAAGTCATTTTACTTTTTTGCATTTCAGTAGGTTTGCTTGTAGCACTACGTGCAGACTGTGGTTTTCGTTAGTCGTAGTCGGGTCTTGCTAATCTTCGTTCATATTTAACGTGAGTTCTAACGTTTGTAACGATGTTTCTAATTGAGATCCTGTGATTAAGCCACATCTTGTTAAAGGTTGAATTTCGATTTCAAATCGTCATCTTTTAGAGATGGTAGGTACGCAGTCATCTTCAGGGAAGTTTGAGTCTCTGGCTTTCATCATCATCATCAAATTAACTATTGGGACTCAACTTGCTCTGTGACGATGCTATTTAAAAATTTTAACATACAAGTTAAAATCTAACGTTACGCCGCAGAAGTGTTGACTAAAAACACTGTCTAATATTATACAGTAACACAAAGTAGACGGACGAGTGAGAAAACGCTATACTTTCGCGGTGATGGACAGAGATCACGGCGTAATAGTCCAATATATGCAATAATGGCTACGTACACGGGTCGGCTTGCTACACGCCCCACCCAAGAAATTACCGTCTACACAGCATCTCGCGCGTTGGACCAAAAAGCGCGCGCATCGACAATCTCGACATTGTTGAATGTTCAAACTCCCGATATAAACATGCGGAACCGGATGTAGAAGTTGTGATGAAAAAATGTACGGAACTTTCGGAGTTGCAGAAGCGGAAGCAGAGCTTGATGTTTTCTTTTGTGACCTCTTTTAGTGTAGCTGTCTGAGTTGTGGTGTGTATGTCATGTATTCTCTCCCAGAGGGGCACACTTGGTGCCCACCAGAGAACTTTATTTTGGATTTGCGGAGACTTTGAGTCTTTGAGGTGAAAGGTGGCTACACTGAGCCACAGCGCCAAAAATCGCGCCAGAGAGAGTATTGTTCCGCCGCCTCCACTGGCAGCGCGTGTTGAGAGGTAGTGGCAAGCAGTTCTTGCGGAGAGTTCTTGCCGAGCAGTTGTGGTGGACACTGCTTGTATCTGAAGTTGGAATGAGATGGGGTAGTAGTGAGTGTTGTTCCATGTTATGCAGCTATGTGATGGGAGAGATAGCAGATGTTATTCTAATGGAGATATTGTAATGATCTGAGTGCTTTTCGTCAATATAAATTAAGGTAACTAACTACTGTTCTTTATTTTCTTATTATTTGTGTGTCCTGAATAATGCTTCATTACAGGTTCAGTCAACAAAGCATCTGGCTTGTGTTCTTGTATTGTATTAGAGTGTAATTCTGGGTTTCTTGAGCAATTATAGTATTTCTAATTTTTCTTTATCACGTCAGTATAAATGGTATTTGAAATTTCTTGTCTTGTTGAAGAAGAACCATGCCAGATGTGTACGTTGAGTCACACTCCCACACACAGAACAGTTATACTTGTGCTTTGGTTTCGTAGGTTTTATAGTTGCTGGGGACTTAATTAATTAATTGTGTTAACGAAAATTTTCATTTCATTCTTTGTTGTCATTCTATGCAGTCAGATAGCGTAACAATTAGTTGTCAGGGCCAGCCGTTTACGAGACTTGCGTAATCGGACGTACAGCTACTAAAAGTATTTGCATTTCATTTTATTAAGCCCCCATGCACGTGGCGACCCTGCCAGGATTATGAAAGGTGGCTACACTGAGCCACAGCGCCAAAAATCGCGCCAGAGAGAGTATTGTTCCGCCGCCTCCACTGGCAGCGCGTGTTGAGAGGTAGTGGCAAGCAGTTCTTGCGGAGAGTTCTTGCCGAGCAGTTGTGGTGGACACTGCTTGTATCTGAAGTTGGAATGAGATGGGGTAGTAGTGAGTGTTGTTCCATGTTATGCAGCTATGTGATGGGAGAGATAGCAGATGTTATTCTAATGGAGATATTGTAATGATCTGAGTGCTTTTCGTCAATATAAATTAAGGTAACTAACTACTGTTCTTTATTTTCTTATTATTTGTGTGTCCTGAATAATGCTTCATTACAGGTTCAGTCAACAAAGCATCTGGCTTGTGTTCTTGTATTGTATTAGAGTGTAATTCTGGGTTTCTTGAGCAATTATAGTATTTCTAATTTTTTTTTATCACGTCAGTATAAATGGTATTTGAAATTTCTTGTCTTGTTGAAGAAGAACCATGCCAGATGTGTACGTTGAGTCACACTCCCACACACAGAACAGTTATACTTGTGCTTTGGTTTCGTAGGTTTTATAGTTGCTGGGGACTTAATTAATTAATTGTGTTAACGAAAATTTTCATTTCATTCTTTGTTGTCATTCTATGCAGTCAGATAGCGTAACAATTAGTTGTCAGGGCCAGCCGTTTACGAGACTTGCGTAATCGGACATACAGCTACTAAAAAATATTTGCATTTTTCATTTTATTAAGCCCCCATGCACGTGGCGACCGCTGCTTCGGATCGTCCCTTGGAATTCTTCTGATTGTAAAAATAGTAGACAGTAGTATTGTTGTAGTAATTTGTAGTTTAGTAATTGTAGTCTAGATTGCATGTGTAGATTTGGTAATTGTCATTCTTCTAATGGTATTTTTTTTTCTCATAATTTTTTCTTTGTTGTCTTGTATACGCGTTTGACAATTTAGTGCAATTATTTCAATTGTTCGTTAATCGTGTTTGAGGGAAACATTTCGTGTGAATGATATTGTTGATGATAAAGTGTCATTGTGTGTAATTTTCATATAGTGACGAGTTTTGGATATTTTGTAAATGATTACGCGATCAATGAAAAAGGCAAAAATGATGAATAGTGAGAATGACGAAATTGTTGACATGGCGAACTCGCCAACACAGGACAACAGTATGATGGATAATGAAGTGGAAAACAATGTAATAAGTCGGGAAAATAGTCCGGAACCAGTTCAAGGTTTTTCTCAATCAGAAAATTCACAGAATACGAGAGTAACGATAGAAGATTCTGGAACAGTATCGAACACAGATAGCTTTACAGCTATGACGAGGGAAACTGGTTTTGTGGGAAATGTTAGGGGCGAAAAGAATTTCGAACCGGCTGATATGGAGCAGTTGATGGGTGCTATATTAAATTTGGGAGCACGAATGGAAACACAGTTTAGATCTGAATTAAAAACACAGATGGGGACAATGGAAGCACGGTTAGACTCACTGGGATCACAAATGGGAACAATGAAATCACAGATGGGAACTTTGCGATCTGAATTTAAAACAGATAGGGAAACAATGGAAACACGGTTAGACTCACTTGGATCGCAGTTAGGATCCGAATTAAAAACAGAGATGGGAACTTTGGCAACACGATTAGAAACTGATTTGGGAACAATGGAAACACGGCTAGACTCACGAATAGGGACATGTTTCAAAAATATGAAAGATGAATTAAAGAAAGAAATTCGAGAAGAGGTACAACCGATTTTGAATGCTCACAATAATAGATTGGTTGCAGTAGAGATTAGACAAAGGGAACAGGATAGAGAACAGGAAGAAAGAGATCGCGTGATAGTGCAAAATTTTTCAGAGTTAAATTTACAACGTGCACACGATAAGGAGGAAATATTTGAGAGAATCGAGAAATCCGTACCAAATGACAGATTAAATAACCTAACACAACAGTATGAACAGTTAACTACTAAATGCGTTAATGCTGAAACGCGAGTCGCGACACTTACGGAAGACGTAAATAAACAGAAAGAACAAATTGGCGACTTATCGGAAAGAGTGGAGGAGATTTCAGATAAATTGACAAATCTTAGTTTAAATGGGGACAGAGATTCAGATGATACAGCTCCATTGCCATTTTCAGAAACCGAAGAGTACCAGAGCATAAATAAACATGTTGAAAATCAGGGAAAATTTAATGAACGCGTGAAAAGGGAATTTGAGGCATTAAAAAAGCAAGTCAAACAAATTGAAGGCGAAATCGTAGGAAAAGATAGCAGAAGAAATTTAGAATCACAGATACCAGAGGGGTTTGAAGAAAATAATTTGTTTCATTTACGGGATGCAACAAGAGATCGCCAGGCGCGCGAACTTGACAATAATCGACCTTGGGACTGGGACAAACGCGGTAGGTCTTTGTCGCCACGAGGCGAAAACTTTGACTATAAACACTTTTTGACTGTTCGGAAATTTAAGATCTTCCGCAATTCTAAGAATGACATACATCCATGTTCATGGCTAGATCAATTTATGTACGCACTTCCTCCAAATTGGCCCCTAAGTCACAAACTGGAATTTATGTGTGGGTATTTAGAAAACGAACCGGCGACGCGGATGCGTGCACTCATTAGAGATTGTAATAATCTGAATGATTTTTATCATGCATTTCTATCGGCATATTGGTCCGAGAACACGCAAGACAGAGTCAAACACAGTCTTATTATGCAGCGTAATTTCAAACAGTCTGAGTTCCGCACGCCAGCGGAATATTTTGAAGACATGATTCGAAAGAATCAGTTCCTTTCCAACCCTTACAGCCCGACTGAATTAATTCGCATTTGTTTAACTAAGCTACCACAATCCATAAGACAAATTGCTTTAGCCGGAAGATGTAAAGACGACATTGAGACTTTTAAGACTTTGTTGCAAGAACTTGAGTATGACAATGACGACGGGACTTCTTGTAACTTTTTCGGTAACAGTAATTACAATAGATTTTCAGAGAAAAGGGATAGTGATCGGAACGGACGTTATAGCGGTAACTTTGAGAATGACAGACGTAACAGACAGGACAATAGATACCAGCCCTATGACAATAACAGACGTTCTAACAGAAATTACACAGACAATTATAATAACGGTAATTCGTACCGGAATCATCAATCATACGGAAACAGTAATCGGTATTATCAAGACAGAAATTATTCAAACAGTAATAGAAATTCTTACTACAGAAATAATCAGGGTAGTAGATACAATAATAATTTCAGAAGTGACAGTCGAAATTACGCACGAAGTAGCTATGCAGACAGACAGGAAAACAGAAATTTTAATAACAGACACAACCAAGAATTTGTATCTAACAGACAGGAGGGACCTAATTGGCATCCTCCACGTGACAGAACTTCAGAGAGACAAGTGCAAATCGTAGAAATGGATCCGCGAAATGACGCGAATAATCAAAGACGTGACGCAAACAATCGACAATGACTTGCAGCTTCGGCTTCTGGCAGCAATATAGACGGTTCAGAAAGTAATGACACTACGGCTTTACACTACGTACGCCTGGAAGACATGAGAGACATTTTGTTAGATGAAAAGGAAAATAATGTAGACGCATTTTTACATCCTGTTATTGAAGTATGTGTGGGTAAGAATAAGTTCACTGCAGTTTTAGATTCTGGGAGCCCATTGAATGTCATTAGTGAATCAGTTTTTCGTATATGTGAAAGGACTATTGCCTGTCCTGTGTTACCTATTTCTAAAACTACAATTCGAGGAGCGATTTCTGGAAAAGGTGTAGAAGTTAAACAACAGACCAACCTAAATTTCAATTGTCAAGGATACGAATTTTCTGCTAATTTTATTATTGTTCCATTACTCAGTACACAAATTATATTAGGTATGGAGTTTCTTAACGCACATAAGGCAATTTTGAACTTTAAAGAAGGAAGTGTGAATTTGACTGTTGCCGGAATGCCGAAATGTTTGAAATTTTTCGAGTGTTTAACAAGATCTGAGTCAGATACAAAATGTTTAAGGTTTCTTACTTCTGATGTTTTCGTTGAGCATTATGACGACAATGTGTTTATTCATGACAATGACAATAGATACAGAGACGCGATGGATGACATAATTAATAGCGAAGAACTAATTAATGAAAAGGTTAAGAAAGCTGAAGTGCCAGATGACGTTGCAAGAGAAGAGCTGCACCAAATTTTGACTTCACATGCTACAGTGTTTAGTCATCACACGGGAACTATACAAGGCTTACAATATTTATTTAAAGTAAAAGAACACACACCATTTCGCGGGAAAACGTACGCTATTCCTTTGGCTTACAGAGACAAGGTTAAGAATGAACTTCAGTACATGTTAGATCAGGGCATTATTGAGCCTGCAGTCAGTCCTTATACCAGCCCATTACACGTTGTTCTTAAAAAAGATGGGTCGATTCGTTTGGTTCTGGATTCCAGACAGATAAATAATATCATCATTCCTGAAACTGACCGTCCACAAAATTTAGATGAACTTCTTCAACATTTTCATGGAATTAAAGTTTTATCCACGATTGATATGCGCGCAAGCTTTTGGCAAATAGAACTCCACCATGATTGTAGAAAATATACGGCCTTTTTAGCCTTTGGTAACTGTTACCAGTTTCGGAAATTACCGTTTGGACTTACTGTATCCTCAGCAGCATTCATTCGTAGCTTAAATGAAATTTTACCTGTTTATCTTCGTGACAATATTACTTCGTATGTTGACGACATTCTTATTGCTAAACGTTCTTGGAGTGAGCACAACAAAATTTTGGATTCATTATTACGTATTTTTGCAAGAGTTGGCATTACAGTGAACTTAGAAAAATCTGAATTTGGTCGTTCTCAGGTGAAATTTCTCGGTCACATTATTTCTACAGAAGGTATTCTTCCTGATCCAGAGAAATTAGACGCTATTCGTAACTATGCTGTTCCTACCACAAAACGTGATGTTCGTAGTTTTCTTGGTGTCTGTAATTTTCTTAGACGCTTTGTTAAATTGGACGATTTGGCCACACCTCGTTTATGTGAACTATCCGGAAAGAAATCTAATTGGTGTTGGGATGAGGAAGCTCAGTCAGAATTTGAACAACTCCGTGATGCTTTAGTTGCTGCTCCACTTCTTTCACATCCAGATTTATCTAAAGATTTTTGTTTGGCGACGGACTCATCATACAAAGGCCTAGGTGCACATTTATTTCAAGAGATAGAAGAAAACGGAGTTGTAGTACAAAAGACTATTGCATTTGGAAGTCGTATTCTCTCGAAATCAGAAAAGAATTATTCGATTACGGAACTTGAAGCTTTGGCTGTTGTTTGGGCTTTTACAAAATTTCGCACATTTTTGTTTGGCAGACATACTAAGGTTTATACCGATCATCGAGCTCTGGAATTTCTTATGTCAACAAAATTAACTCACGGCAGATTGTCACGATGGGCGTTGTACCTACAGGAATTTGATTTTAGTATTGTTTACATACAGGGTTCTTCAAATATTGTTGCTGATGCTTTATCACGTGCACCTATGGGCTTGAAACAAAGTGCTGAAGAGGACTGCAAGGAAAACAATTATTGTTTGATGTATATTCAAGGTGTTGCGTTTGAGAACTTTATTTCGTCTTCGCTTCAGGACATCGCTAAGGAGCAAAATAAGGATCCAATCTGGAAGGACATTAAGGAGAAGTGGAAGAGAAAGGAAAGCGTAGCGATTAGACAGCATTATTTAGTTCGCAATGACATTCTTTTTAAACGAAAATCGGTCGACAACTCTGTTTGGTTAGTTTGTATTCCTGATGAGTGGGTTAATAAGCTGATTTGGTATACGCATTTCAGTTATGCGCACTTTGGTTCCAGAAAATGCTTTCATAAATTACGAGAAAATTGCTACTTCAATAATATGGAAAAACGTATTCGATTTGTTCTTGCCAAATGCAAATTATGTCAAAAGGCTAAACCGCCGACAGTTTCTCACAGAGCACCGTTGTTTCCTATCATTCCAGCAAAATTAAAGGACATGGCTGCAGTTGATTTGTTCGGTCCAGTGGTTCGATCTACTAATGGTTTTGCGTACAGTTTCGTAGCAGTGGAGTTGACATCAAAATATGTGTGTTTTACACCGTTACGCAAAGCAACAGCTCGTTCAGTATCTAATGCTTTCATTAACCATTTTCTTAAAGAAGTGGGTCATGTTGATAAGGTTATATCAGATAATGGATCACAGTTTCGTTCTAAAATTTGGCTTCGTACTCTACAGCGTCGTAAAATTAAACCAATTTTCATTTCACTTTTTCACCCTCAATCTAACGCTTCAGAGAGATGGATGAAGGAAATCAATAAATTGTGTCGTCTTTATTGTCAACAGAATCACAGAACGTGGGATCAGTATCTTCATACTTTTCAAAACATTCTGAATGAACTTCCTAACGACTCAACTTCTTTACCACCTATACTGATATTAAAAAACAAAGCACCGACAAATCGCATATCTGAAATCGTTCCTTTTCCGCCTACACGGAAACTGCGGCATTCTGAAGTTGTCAACCTGGCTCTACAAAATATTGCATCTGCGGCTGCTAGAAGAGTGAAATCAGCAAAGCGTCCTGGTCGTTTAAAAATCTTGTCAGTTGGTCAGAAGGTGTTAATTAAGTCTCATCGATTGTCTCACAAAGGAAAAGGCTTGTGTCGGAAATTTTTTCTGCTTTATAACGGTCCATATAGAATTCGCAAAATTATTCATGATAACACTGTTGAAGTAGAAACTCTTAAATCTCGACGCTCTAAAGGAATACATCATATATCAAACGTTAAAATTTTTGTGGAATGATATACTTTTGAAAATTTTTTGTAGAATGACATACTGGTGAGAAACTAACAGCTACATGTAAACATGCGGAGAGTACAAGGACACCGCGCTGTGTTTTGGCGGCGGCGTATACTCAAAGCAACAGTCAAGTCTGCGCGCCGCTAAAGGCAGTCGTTGACCGCAAACAATCACTTCCTACGTCACGCGCCTACAGCTGATCGAGCGCTCAGTGCGAATGCACTGACAGCCGTAAATAAATACACAGTCTAATTTCTCCGACTAAATTCAGTATAAAGCTATAATGACTTGTTAAATTCTGTTATTAACACTCAGTATTTTTCAGGATACGGTTCTATAAGGTATTTAAGAACTTCAGGTAAATTCTGTGCGTGTCCGACGTTAAGACGACTTGCTGTCGAGAAAATTTCAGGAAAAATGTCATTTCAAAGAAGAAAGTAATAAAGTAAAAAAGGTAACTATTAATTGAGTTTATTTTTCAGGTAACATATTTCCACTTAGGTACGTACTTTAGACGTAATTTGCTGCTCGCGATTACGTGATTCATACTTTGTGCTAATTACATGTTCTATGAAATTACTTGTGAAGCGACGTGCTTGCGTACGTTAACTGATTTTGACAATTTTTATTAATGTACTGGATTGTAACTTGTGTATACTATGCATCGCTTGGCTGCACTGCTTTTTCACTGATGTCATATTTTTAATTATGTGCCTGCTGTGCCTATTTATTTAAATTATAATTGTCACCTGATTAATTGTGCTGATGTGGTTAGGTATGTAAGTTATACTTTGTGATTTATCTGCTTGCGCCTTCATGTTTACTTATTTGCTTGCGCCTTCATGTTTATTTATTAAGATTACATAAGAACATTTATTTGCTTACGGTTATACGATGCTGATGACCTGTTTATTACGTAAGATATGTTTGCTGCTATGCGTATGGATTACATATTTATACATTTCTGATTGTTGTCACAACTACTCTTTAATTTTGTATATAGAAATGCTATTATACTGTGTATGAACATAGAGTTTAGGTTACACTATGGTACTAGTTACAGATTGTTCGCTTGGCGAGCCTCGTTGTAAGATTTGTGCTGCATCCAGTTGTTGACATTCTGTTCTCTACTGGTATATTTACTCGCTGTTGCTTGTTTTGCTTACGCTCAGTGCTTTATATTTTAACATAAGAAAATGAACTGCAATAATTCGACGAACGACATTAGTACAAGAAACATCATAGAAGTCACATGAGCTGGAGGTTTTATGAAAGCTGTATAAATGTATGCCAATAGGAAGGAAGCTATCGACATGACATACCAACACAGTTATTACACTGCATTTTTCGTGAGCAATTGAAATAGGAAGTGACACTTGACACAAGAAATACTCCACATGTTTGCTTCTGTTTGCCATAATTCTTGAAGTGGTGTACACACTGTGAAATATTATGATCATTCACACTCCGTAATCGTACTTAATTACTGAGAGTTATTCGAACTAAGTCTGTTAGAGGTCATGTATGCATTCTTTGTTTATAATTCATAATGAGTAGAAGATTTTGGTCAGATGGATTACACAGAGGTTGTGTGTTGACAGTGTGTCTTCGGATTGTATGGGATGATGAGGTTTGCATTAGGATTTTATCTGTACTTGTTCGACGAAACTGACTAGAGGAAAGAGTTGTTATGGAAGTGAAATGAAACTGGCAATAAGGTTTATATGTAGCGACGTATTGAAGAGGTATTATAGAGGTATTGAGATTATATGAAGTTGATTTGAATTTTAGTGGATAAGAAGTAAAGTAAGTGAGGTGCATATTTTTTTTGTTGTTGGTCTATATGGAACAAGGAGGATGAAGATAGCAGACTAGAACACTAAAATGGAAGGAAGATTGTCTACACACACTTTGTTAAATCACTAAGCAATATGTATTTTTTTTTGGAGAGAGGAAGCATTGCATATCTTGGCACACTGACAGTTGTTCAGTAACAGTACATTTTGATCTGGCTTGGCAAACATTGGTCTTGACATGATGACTATGACGTTGACTTAACTATTATTGACTGTTATACATTGCTGCCACTACTACTTGATACACATGATGAACATGAAATTGGACAGAAGTGGATTCAGACAGTTAACACTATACAATTACACAGTAGTGCTTAATGTGGATGAAAGATGAGTGAGTGTGTTTGTGTGTTTTCCTTTCCTAATCCTACCCACCTATCTCCTAAATATTATTTTATTTGTTTGTAGTGGCTTGCACTGACACCCATAAATATTATAGGTTTACTGATGTTTATGTACTTGTAATAGTAATATGACAATTATCTGATATCATTTGTGTGTTTGTTATGATTTGTATGTTTAGTGTAAGAGCATTGTAAAAGCATTTGTATGTGAATTCAAACTATTGTTCATGCTTGGACTGTCTGGTTAGTAATAGTGAAATTATGGACTGTTACTTGTACTGTTTCTACATGATTGGTGCCACTAGGACATGTTTAATTTGTGCTGAGGAACAGTATGATCAGTGATAGTTGTTTAATGTCATTTGTCGGTGTCTGCACCTACTCAACATTGCTGGGTGCCACTGATGGACTGCTTCTACTGCAATGATGTTACTTGTTGCTGTAGCACCTGTTCAACATTGCTGGGTGCCACTGATGGAACTGCTTCTACTGAAATGGTGTCACTTGTTGCTGTAGCACCTGTTCAACATTGCTGGGTGCCACTGATGGAACTGCTTCTACTGAACTGGTGTCACTTGTTGCTGTAGCACCTGTTCAACATTGCTGGGTGCCACTGATGGACTGCTTCTACTGAAATGAAGTCACTTCTTGGTGTCTGCACCTACTCAACATTGCTGGGTGCCACTGATGAACTGCTTCTACTGAAATGATGTCACCTGTTGGAGTCTGCACCTACTCAACATTGCTGGGTGCCACTGATGGACTGCTTCTACTGAAATATTGTCACCTGATGGTGTCTGCACCTACTCAACATTGCTGGGTGCCACTGATGGACTGCTTCTAATGAAATGATGTCACCTGTTGGAGTCTGCACCTGTTCCACAATGCTGGGTGCCACTGATGGACTGCTTCTACTGAGATGATGTCATTTATTGCTGTCAGCACCTATTCAACAGTGCTGGGTGCTACTGCTGGAACTGTGAACTACTTGTTGTGAATATTTGTATTAACTGATTTTTTGTGTATTACTGTTTGTGAAAAGTTATATGACTCTTACCTGCTCATATTCGTCATTGCTGACGTTATTGATTGAATTGTTTAACCACATGATATTTCTGTAAACTACTATGTAAAGTCACATGTATGAAAGAATTTGTATTGCTTAGTGTATTTTATATATTAGGCTATTGAAAGGTCAGTGCAAAGCCAAAATTTTATCTAGTTATATGATATTTACGTATTAATATGATCTTTTATTTTTGTCTGTATTTTTTTTTTTTTTTGACGAATTTGGTGGTATTTTCACCACCAATGCTGGCAAAAATACCATCAAATTCTAGCCCGTGGAGGAAGGGCATATGAAAGGTGGCTACACTGAGCCACAGCGCCAAAAATCGCGCCAGAGAGAGTATTGTTCCGCCGCCTCCACTGGCAGCGCGTGTTGAGAGGTAGTGGCAAGCAGTTCTTGCGGAGAGTTCTTGCCGAGCAGTTGTGGTGGACACTGCTTGTATCTGAAGTTGGAATGAGATGGGGTAGTAGTGAGTGTTGTTCCATGTTATGCAGCTATGTGATGGGAGAGATAGCAGATGTTATTCTAATGGAGATATTGTAATGATCTGAGTGCTTTTCGTCAATATAAATTAAGGTAACTAACTACTGTTCTTTATTTTCTTATTATTTGTGTGTCCTGAATAATGCTTCATTACAGGTTCAGTCAACAAAGCATCTGGCTTGTGTTCTTGTATTGTATTAGAGTGTAATTCTGGGTTTCTTGAGCAATTATAGTATTTCTAATTTTTTTTTATCACGTCAGTATAAATGGTATTTGAAATTTCTTGTCTTGTTGAAGAAGAACCATGCCAGATGTGTACGTTGAGTCACACTCCCACACACAGAACAGTTATACTTGTGCTTTGGTTTCGTAGGTTTTATAGTTGCTGGGGACTTAATTAATTAATTGTGTTAACGAAAATTTTCATTTCATTCTTTGTTGTCATTCTATGCAGTCAGATAGCGTAACAATTAGTTGTCAGGGCCAGCCGTTTACGAGACTTGCGTAATCGGACGTACAGCTACTAAAAGTATTTGCATTTCATTTTATTAAGCCCCCATGCAGAGGCTATTCCAGATGCTGACTTACCGTATATCATGGCCGAGAACATCGTGCCTTTCTTCAATTTCAACTAGATCTTCGTGAGCAATTCTTGGCTGTTGAGAAGCGGGGCCAGAGCTCCCGTCGCTCGAAGGCCTTCTCTCCTCTTTCCCCGAATACGGTCATGAAAGTAGAGATCAGCGTTCAACGCTATTCCGATGTACCAAACATAGGGCGTCTATGGTATCCGATGATCCTAAACTTGGATAGTGTCTAGTCGAGATTTTTCCTAGAGTAGTTGCGTAGTTGCATCACTAGCTATAACCAAATGGTTCAAATGGCTCTAAGCACTATGGGACTTAACATCTGACGTCATCAGTCCCCTAGACTTGGAACTACTTAAACCTAACTAACCTAAGGACATCACACACATCCACGACCGAGGCAGGATTCGAACCTGCGACCGTAGCAGGCGTGCAGTTCCGGACTCAAGCGCCTAGAACAGCTCGGCCACAGCGGCCTATAACTACAGATACACATTATCGTGGTTAGCAAGATATTCCGACCAGCGATGATTATCACACCATAACACAAGTTATGTCGCCAGAGCATGCTGACGGTAACTTCAATATCTACGCTTTCGAATGTGTCGTCTGCCTTCCTCTGGCGTCATGAGCTACCACGTTACTGAGAGTCAGAACTTAGGCGGCAGGATTTTATACTAGAGTCTGTTGACTTGCAGTCTTTTACTTATAGCTTGCAAATTACCGCTGATACTGTGTGACGTCTACCTATTAGGTATTAATACTTCATTTCAGTGGCAATTGTGATGCTGGTAAGATTCTTTCTACGTGTAACCACTCTAAGACAACAAAATAAAATAACCGGCGCAGCATGAAGGAATTATCCGAATGGAACGGAAATCGGTAGATGTGCAGTGCACGTGCAGACAAACAGATGTGCAGACCGACAAATGATTTAAAAATTTGGGAATTTGTGGTAAGGTCTTATGGGGCCAAACTGCTGAGGTCATCAGTCCCTAAGCTTATACACTGTTTAATCTAACTTACGCTAAGGACGACACACACAAGGGAGGACTCGAGCCTCCGACGGGGGGAGCTTCGCGGAGACAAATGATTACAATTTCAGACAAACTAGACAATTCATTCAAGAGAAAGAGCTTCACGAATTGAGCAAGTTAATAACGCATTGGTCCACCTCTGCCCATTATGCAAGCAGTTATTCAGTTTCTCGTTGGCTGATAGAGTTACGGGATGTCCTATACCGGGGCCGGTGAAACATGTCACTTGACAGCGCGCGTGTGGTTGGCTACACTGCGATTGCGAGGTGTGCAATAGCTGCCACCGCACACGCCCACAACTCCAAAGTACGTTTTGTAAATGTAAGCTACAATCAACGTTTATGCGTAAGTGCACCAAAGTACGTTTTTCTAACAATGGAAAGAACGACGACGGAGACTATGCGTTCATAGTATATTAAACCGGGAAATAAAAACACCCGAAGTTAATGACAATATCTATGAAAAGTCGTTCCAAATTGTTACAGTAATAGATGCATGTAAAACGTTGTATAATAATGTAAATCTAAGCATACCAAATAACACGCTATCCACACTCGTAGAAAGAAATAAAGCAAAACATGTACAGGCTACCTGACTGCAGAGAGAAAAAGAACTACTTCTGTATACATTTGCACTCACCGATTTACGATGTGAATGGCGCAATTCCATCTAGTTCTCCTTCACTGTCATCGGAATCAGCGCCAAAACTGTTGTCTTCATCATCATCATCATTATTAAGAGAAATCATTAATTGTTCGTTTTCATTTATAATGACATCTATAATCCGTACTTCCCTTATCAGTTTAGCAACATGGTCTACTTTTTTCCTCCATGACGTAACGCCTACAGTAGCAAGACTTTCACGTAGCAGTCTTTCCATTTATGTTATAGTAAAAGTCTAGTTGTTACTTGTAATGTAAGCCTTGACTTGACTCCAAATCAATTCAATTGGATTAAAATGACAAGGTGTTAAGGCGGTAGCCTAATTACCAAGTGACCCTGCAATTTCATTTACAACGTATTTAGGCGTCACAGGCTTATTTTGTTTCACGAGCGAGTATAACGGCAGCTTTGTCATGCTCATGTGCGCAGCAATGTCTCTCGCCTGCAACCACTACACCATAGTTTCTTTATGGTCACTAGTGGTGGGAGTTTTATCTAAAATCACCGAATGGTATGGTGCACTGTCCATCACAAAAACGGTCGGAACACTAAACTGGAGCAATAAATTTTTAAACCACTGCAGAAACCGTGGGTGGTCCATATCCTCATGATAGTCACCGGTTTTTTCGATCGAAAACTAGAAGTCCTTCAGGCACAAAGCCGTTTGAAGATCCTGCATGGGCCACAATTAATCTGGAGCCTCTTGCTATTGGCTGATGACCGCTGCTATCATCTGTTATCATCTGTCCAGCATTTCTCAACTGATTCTCCAGCGTTGACCTAGGTTTCGTCTAACCATTTGACTGAGTGTATGTCCTTTCCTACAATTTTGTGTAAGAAAATGGTGCGAGCTGCAGCGACATGAGCTTTTTCTAGTAACAGTTTTCGTACATCTAACTTTTTAAAACAGAAGCTCATACTTCTTAATATCATCTTAAGTGACGTTTTCCCCCCTGAGAAAAGTTCACTTTCTTTTGAAAAAATTAGCAACTTCGCTATTGTGGGATATTCTTTCATTTTATAGTATCCGTATATGTGCCGACGAATTGCATCGGATTGGGAAGAATCAATATTTGTAAAAGGACGGGGCTACTTTTTTTTCTTGCCCGGAGTACTTAAAAACACACTGTTTCTTCCACAGGGGCTTTCTGAGTCCTAGAGTTTTCGAGGTACGCTCTAAAACTTTATCGGCAGGAATCGACGCATGCCCATGAACAGGAACAAGTTCTTTTTCTTGCTCGTAAACCTCACGCGTCCTCCGTAGCAATTCCAAAGCCTGACTTTTTAACGGTACTCCACGGCGCGACGGATTGTCGCTTGGTGAACGACATCGGTTTGGTGGCATTGTTCAACAAACAAAAACTGTAGTTGAGGTGGTAACACAACACAACAGCGGGCGTTCGCGCACTAACATACAATGTTTACACGTTAGCCGGCAACGTGGTAGCGTCGACGCCGGAACCGGCTTTTGTTCGATGCTGTTATTGGTTCAGTAAACGCGGCGCCTCCCGTTCCTCTCTTGTTTGTTAGTTAAACTACCAACTCTGCAGCGCTTGGGGAGTCACCTTGAAGTGACGTGTTTCAACGGGCCGGGTATAATAAGAAATAGGGTGCAATTAGCGCATTAGGTCGTCAAAATCCTGAGATAGTGTAGTGAGAGGGCCCTTTCGATAATGCTCCAAATGTTCTCAATTTGGGACAGATCCGGGAACGTTGCTGGCCAAGGTACGGGTTGGCAAGCGTCAAGACAAGCAATAAAAACTAGTGCCGCGTGCAGACGAGCATTATCTGCTGAAATGAAAGCTGAGGATGACTTGCCATCAAGGGCAGCAAAACGGTCCGTAAAATATCGCCGACGTACCGTAGTGCCGCAGGAGTACCGCCGATGACAACCAGTGGGGTCCTACTATACAAACAAATGGCAGCCCAGACCATCGCTCCAGGGTAACGGGCCGTATGGTAGGCGATAGTCAGATTGTTATCCCGCTGTTGACCGGTGCATCTCTAGGCCCGTCTGCAGCCTGGAATCTCATTGAATGCAAGAGAATTGTCTTCGGTGATGACTCCCTCTTCGAGCTGAGCCCCGATGACCAACAAAGACGTGTCTGGAGATGCTCCAGACATTGATGGCATACCAATACGATTGTCGCCCGCCATACGACCCCACAACCAGAAATGATGGTCTGGGACGACATTTTCATTTCGTAGCAGGACTGCTTTGGTTGTCATTTGCAGCGCCCTTACAGCACAGCGCTACGTCGACGATACTATACGCTCCGTGTTGTACACCTTCATGGCAAGCCATCCTGGACTTACATTTCAGCCAGATAACGACCACCCGCATACGACGAGAGTTTCTGTTCTTTACCTTCGTGCTTGCCAAACTCTACCTTGGTCACCAAGGTCGCCGGATCTCTCTCCAGCTGAGAAGATTCGGAACATTACGGGCAGGGCCCTCCAACCAACCCGGGATTTTGACGATCTAACGCGCCAAATGGACACAATTTGGCATCACATTCCTCCGGAAGACCTCGAACAACTCTGTCAGTGCCAAGCCGAATAACTGCTTGCACAATGGCCAGAGGTGGGCCAACGCATTATTGACTTGCTCAATTTATGAAACTCCTTCTCGGGAATAAATCATACAATTTCTCTGACATTGTTACCATTTGTTTCCCTGCACATGTACAATTACATATACGGATTTCCACCCCATTCAGGTAATTCCTTCGTTGTGCGTTTTCTTTGTATTGGCCACTTTACAGGCTGTGACAGAGGGTACACTACTGGCCATTAAAATTGCTACACCACGAACATGAATTTCTACAGACGCGAAATTTAACCGACAGGAAGAAGATACGCAAATGATTAGCTTTACAGAGCATTCACACAAGGTTGGCGCCGGTGGCGACACCTACAACGTGCCGACATGACAAAAGTTTCCAACCGATTTCTCATACACAAACAGCAGCTGAACGGCGTTGCCTGGTGAAACGTTGTTGTGATACCTCGTGTAAGGAGGAGAAATGCGTACCATCACGTTTCCGACTTTGATAAAGGTCGCATTGTAGCCTGTTGCGATTGCGGTTTACCGTACCGCGACATTGCTGCTCGCGTTGGTCGAGATCCAGTGACTGTTAGCAGAATATGGAATCGGTGGGTTCAGGATGGTAATACGTAACGCCGTGCTGGATCCCAACGGCCTCGTATCAGTAACAGTCGAGATGACAGGCACCTTATCCGCATGGCTGTAACGGATCGTGCAACCACGTCTCGATTCCTGAGTCAACAGATGGGGACGTTTGCAAGACAACAAATATCTGTACGAACAGTTCGACGACGTTTGCAGCAGCATACACTATCAGCTCGGAGACCATGGCTGTGGTTACCCCTGACGCTGCATCGCAGACAGTAGCACCTGCGATGATGTACTCAACGATGAACCTGGGTGCACGAATGGCAAAACGCCATTTTTTCGGATGAATTCCGATTCTGTTTACAGCATCACGATGGCCGCATCCGTGTTTGGCGACATCGCGGTGAACGCACATTGGAAGCGTGTATTCGTCATCGCCATACTGGCGTATCACCCGGCGTGATGGTATGGGGTGCCATTGGTTGCACGTCTCGGTCACCTCTTCAGCAGGATAATGCACGACCGCATGTTGCAGGTCCTGTACGGGCCTTTCTGGATACAGAAAATGATCGACTGCTGCCCTGGCCAGCACATTCTCCAGATCTCTCACTAATTGAAAACGTTTGGTCAACAGTGGCTCGTCATAATACGCCAGTCACTACTCTTGATGAACTGTGGTATCGTGTTGAAGCTGCATGGGCAGCTGTACCTGTACACGCCATCCAAGCTCTGACTCAGTGCCCAGGCGTATCAAGGCCGTTATTACGGCCAGAGGTAGTTGTTCTGGGTACTGATTTCTCAGGATCTATGCACCCAAATTGTGTGAAAATGTAATCACATGTCATTTCTAGTATAATATATTAGTCCAATGTATACCCGTTTATCATCTGCATTTATTCTTGGTGTAGCAATTTTAAAGGCCAGTAGTGTACAATTACGCGCTAGCAGTAAACAATAACTAATTTCTAATGATGCGCTAATTATTCAAACTACAAGAAAATCAGAAGATTCCAGTGAAGTATCCTCGCCTAACTGTCATCAGGTCAAACTACTGAGTGGGTGAAACTACTGGTCTCTTTACTAGGTGAAACTACTGAATCTTTACTTATTTTTATCATTTAAAACACTGACCTACAGAAGTTTTCCTGACAAAGACAACTCAAATTTAACCGATCCCAACGCAATCTGAATGCTATACCCTGACAATATGGCTTTAAATAATTAACACAAAAGAATGGCACTGAATTCGAAGAAATCCTAACAATAACCCATACTTTTTTATAAGCCATTTGCCTCACAGAAAATCTTCATAACACTAACTACAGCAATTACAGCAAGCAGCAACTACAGCCAGCTAAATAAAAAGATTCTAACTACTATAGACTCGAATTACTTTGCTGGCCATAGACTCCAATTACTAGGAGGCATATGGCCAGCAAAAGAAAAATTTTGTTGAAGAGCAAACAATGTATTTAGAAGATTTTACGTTATTCATGTGACATCCAGTTCCAAAAATTATATAGTTGTCAATAATTTCACTACCCAAATATTACCAACTACATCCATATTCATTTTACAATGTATTCTACAACACTGAGTCTCCACTAAGAAAATCATGTCCAAGCCCTTCTCTATCCGCTCCCTAACTGCTAGTCGGTCCAACCACAGAACCTCTTGCCGAGGGCGCAGAGCGCTGTCAGCGATATTAATACAGTCTAGAGCGCTGCCAACACACAAACATACAAACAGGCTACTAACACACTGTCTTCCCGCACTTAAAGAAACACACAGTTGACGGGAACGTCCCTTCCAAAAGTATTCAAGAGTAATGTTTCCCTCGGAATTTGCAAACTTCGTGTCCTGTGGAGTAGCAGATCTCCTCTGGTCACTTCCATTGCCTCCTCCGTTGCGCATTATCGTCGTAACAGTGAATCCAATAAAAGCTGCTTTCACAAATGAAATGGCTCGACAAAGTTCACCGACCGCCTGGTTGTGTGGTTAGATACCTTCCCCTGACTTTGGGCCCGTCTCGTGTAGACTCATTTCAAACTTTCGTGGAAATACATTTTGGCAAGAGCGACATAATTTTTTTTAAAAAAAAGGTAGTTGACGAAGTAGCTGCTGATATCAGGTGTAAGGGACAATGGTATCGCCAGGAGTGCCCCAGGGAAGTGTAATAAGGGCGGTATAATTTTCTATACACAGGAATGATCTGAGGAACAGGGTGAGCAGCAACCTGCGACAGTTTGTTGATAATGCTGTGGTGCACGGGAAGATGTTGTCGTTGAGTGACAAAATGACTTAGATGAAGTCCTAGGTGGAGTGATGAATGGCAGCTAGATCTAAACGTAGGAAAATGTAAGTTAACGCAGATGAATGGGAAAAATAATCCTATAATGTTCGAATACGGCATTGCTTGATACTGTCACGTCGATTACATATCTAGGCGTAACGTTGCAAAGCGATGTAAAAAGGAACGAGCACGTAAATATTGTTGTAGGGAAGACGAATGGTCGACTTCGGTTTATTGGGATAATTTTAGGATAATGTGGTTCAACTGTAAAGGAGACCGCGTATAGGACACTAGCGCGACCCATTCTCGAAGACTGCTCGAGTGTTGGGGATCCTCGCCAGGTCGGATTGAAGGAAGACATCGAAGCGATTCAGGGGAGAGCTGCTAGATTTGTTACCGGTAAGTACGAACAACAAACAAGTATTACGGAGATGCTACGGCAACTGTAATGAGTATTCCTAGAGGGAAGGCGACGTTATTATCGAGGGACACTATTGAGAGAATTCAGAGAAGCGGCACTTCAGGCTGACTCCAGAAAGATTCTACTACAGCCAACGTGCATTTCGCTTAAGGATCACGAAGGTAAGAGAAAGTAGGTCTAGTACGCAGTTATGTATACAGTCGTTTTTCTCACGCTCCGTTTGCGAGTGGAACAGAAATGGAAGTGGTACAATATACTCTCCGCCACGCAACGTACTGTGGCTTGTGGAGTGTGTACAGGGTGACAATTATTGAACTATATGAAATGGTGGTGGTTAGTGTTTAACGTCCCGTCGACAACGAGGTCATTAGAGACGGAGCGCAAGCTCGGGTTAAGGAAGGATTGGGAAGGAAATCGGCTGTGCCCTTTCAAAGGAACCATCCCGGCATTTGCCTGAAACGATTTAGGGAAATCACGGAAAACCCAAATCAGGATGGCCGGAGACGGGATTGAACCGTCGTCCTCCCGAATGCGAGTTGAACTATATGAAATAACATCGTTTTAACTTCTAAACTGTTTGCATTAGGACGTCCAAACTGCACGGTTCGCCGCGGGGCATAATGTGAATTAGTATGGTTTTGTTTAGCGACGAAGCCCTCTTTCATTTGGATGGGTTCGTCAGTAAGCAGAATTGGCGCATTTGTGGGACTGAGAATCCGCATTTCGCGATACATAAGTCTCTTCACCCTCCACGGGTGACTGTGTGGTGTGCAGTGTCCAGGCACGGCATAATTGGTGCGATATTCCTTGATGGCACTGTGACTACCTAACGGCACGTGAAGGTTTTGGAAGATGATTTCATCCCCATTATCCAAAGTGGCCGTGATTTCGACAAGATGTGGTTAATGCAAGACGGAGCTCGATCCCATCGAAGCAGGAGAGTGTTTGGTGTCCTGGAAGAGCACTTTGGGGACCGCATTCTGGCTCTGGGGTACCCAGAGGCCACTGACATGGGCCTCAACTGGCCGTCATATTCTCCGGAAATGAACACATGCGACTCCTTTTTGTGGGGCTATAGAAAAAACGAGATGTACAGCAATAACCTCAAAACCACTGCTGAGCTGAAAACAGCCATTCAGGAGGTCATCGACAGCATCGATGTTCCTACACTTCAGCGGGTCATGTAGAATTTCGCTATTCGTCTGCGCCACATGATTGCCAGTGATGACAGGCATATCGAACACGTGATAACCTAAATCCAAATATCTGTAGTGACGTTTATATGTTGAATAAAGTTTGTGCATGCCGTAGTTTGTAACTAATTTACGTTTTTCTTCATATAGTTCAACAATTGTAACCCTGTATGTAGATGTGGATATAGATATCCCTGCTTTAGGATCAACAGACACCTACGGCGACATGGAAATTAGATTTTAGCAGAGTTCCAAAATTCACATTAGTGAATGTTACGATAGCTTATGTCTAAAACTGCTTCAAAAGGGAAAAAAAACCCTAATTACAAAAAGTCCCAGCACTCGTTACTGTTGATGTTATGCAGTCAAGTCCATTACTGCAGTTTAAAATGTTTCATACATTAAGGAAAACAATGTAACAAATCGCTGTTTGCCTGATTTATATGGTATACAGGGTGAAGCGAAATTCACGCACTCGGGCCTCGCAGCGCGACTCCTCATATGCCAGCGATAAAAGAAAATGTCTGTCGCAAAATTTCATTCGGCGAGTGCATCCGGCAGAAAATGGATGTTAAAGAGTGGCAATCTGGCAACACTGTAATCACATATATGGTAAATAACTTTGGTAGCACCTGCTCGTAGCGGTGCACAGTTGGTGCAGTGGATAGAGATTTGGGTTAGGATGCAGGAGGTCGTGGGTTCGATCCAGGGACATAATAGCACAGGCAGCCACCACCAGAAGCGCAGATGCCATAATTTCGATGGACTTCAATAAGGCCTTCGACAGGATCGATCACAAATACCTCGTAGAGACACTAAACAAACTCGGGTTTGGGTAAAAATTAATCACAATCATCCAGAAGATACTAAGTACTGTGAGATCGACAATAATAATCAGTAGGTGGAAAACAAAACAGATAAAACTGGACAGATCCGTGAGGCAAGGCTGTCCATTGTCAATGGCTCTATTCGCTGTAGCACTGGACCCACTGCTGAGGAAACTCACAGATGGCATCAGAGGATTCTCCGTAGGAGACAAAGCAACAGCATGTATAGCCTACGCTGGCGACCTAGGCATCTTTATTGAAGATCAGGAAGACTTTGGGAGAGTAGAAACCATCACGAACACATTTCAAAAAGCGTCAGGCGCCCAAACCAACCCCAGAAAAACAGTGCTACTGCCGACAGGGAATCAACGACTCAAACCAGACAGGCAGTGGTACAAAATAGCAGAAAACCATAAAGTTCTTGGAATATTTATACAGTCTTGTCCACTTAGAATGGCCGCATACAACTGGAGGGACGTGCTACACACCATAAGAGGTCTCTCCAGACAGCACGCGAACCGGAAGCTAACAATCCACCAGAAAACAGAATTGATAAACACGACGATCCTGTCGAAAGCATGGTACCTGGAGCAAATCTTAAGCATCCCGACCGAAATTGCGCGAGCGCTTACGAGCGCAGTGTACTACCTGTTGTGGCGTCGAAATATATTCAAAGTGGCGCAAGCAACGTGCTCGCTGCCAACGAAAGAAGGGGGACTAGGTCTAGTTGATATAAAGACCAAATTTGCAGCCCTTCTACTGAAACGTACGCTCGCCATCCAGGACAAAAACCCTGACACCGTCACAGCCAAGATAATTGGAGGATACAAGCCCGCATCACAAGAAGCGCCGGTCGACGCGAGGCACATTACCTTCAGAATGCGACACATCAGGCTGCACTACACCAACAAAAGTTACGTTCTGGACACCGTGGCGAACCCCAGCCACAGAACAGCCAAGAGAATATACTGGGCCCTCAGGGGGGAAGCAGGCAAAAAACAAAATTGAACACAAATTCCCGCAATACACTTGGAAACAAATATGGGGAAACGTCTCGGAAAACGTGTTGCCTAAACATACGAAGGAGACATGGTAAAAATAGTTAACAAAACGGTAGCAACCAACCAAAGTCTGGCGGAGATAAAACTCGTCGCAAGTGACAAGTGCGACGTATGTGCCATGACCGACACCCTCGAGCACCGATTCACCTGCAGGAATGCCACCAACAAATGGGAAGCGTGCCAGCAGATGGTGGCCCACATCAACAGAACGGCGCCGGGAAGCATCACAGTGGAAGCAATCACCGCCCCAGACTGCAACCCATTTCCACGACCCAAGCGACTGGCGACCCTCTGGATCCTCGCCATGACGGCACACGCCATCGTAGCGAGGAGGCAGACCGACCAGCTGGCCTTCCTGATGGACGTCTGGGAGGAGAACAAGACAGCCCAGCAGCACAGGCGCTACCGCGAGAACTTCAGAAACTTTCTGCAGACTCCACTGCAGACAGCGATCGCCAGAGTCCTCCCCAGCCTGTGACACTCAGCACATTCACCACAAGAAGAACGTGTGCAGTGTTAGTGAATAAGTGAAACAGAAAAGATAAAGTGCTGTCTCCTCTCGCCTCAAATAGTGAAGTATAGTAGTATAAAGTGTTTCTTCTTAGTGAAATTAGTGATACAAAGTGCTTCTCACCAAACATCTGTCATGCTCGCGGCCAAACCAGTCTCAAAAGTATGCCCGGTAGTACTACCAGTGTTTTTTTTTTTTTGTTATTTTACTGTATTGTCTAGGATACAAGCATTACTTAGTGGAAAGTGCCAACTACTCATAATTTTTTCTTAAATGATTTCCTTTACTATGCGCCCTATAAAATTTATATTGTTTATTCACACTTTCCTCTCTGCTTCTCTTATCTAATATGACATAAATTTCTCTCTTCTTCAATTTATGTATAATCTGTAGTATATGTCACAAAGTTTCTTCCACTTCTGCTCCATCTATCATGCTGATATTTCCCTCATACTGACCCACCTAACAGTGCAAACAAGGGAAGAGATCAAACCAGAATGCACAATGTGCCTGGGGCATCACAAGTGCATGACATACAGAAACATGAACTCAAAATCAATGTGTCGATGCGAATTATAAATTATTATGCCTGTCCTGCAATGTTTTACCCCAAAAAACATAACAAATGGCCATGTAAAAGGGTTCAAGGAATAACAATAAGAGCAAAACGAAAAAAAAGGAACATGCAAACGAAAACCTATAAAAATGATAATAATGTTAACCAACACTAGGAATATAATAGGTTAATAGAATAAAATGTTTTTAATGTATCGTTGTTAATATATTTAAATAAATATATATGGTTACAAAAAAAAGATCCTGGGTTGAGGCGCATTTTTTTATTTGCTAATTTCATTCTGATATTTCATACTGTAATATACGCCGTTTCTTAGGTCACACGTATCCTAAATTTACAACATTTTTTAACTTTGTATGTAACAAATACATGGCTAGACAGATAAGAAATAGACGGCTGAAGCAAATGACATCTCATAGGACAGAATAACTACAAAAACAATATCAGTTTCGAGATGCTACAGATGCGACTGTTCCATGTAATGCGCATTACCCCACTGACAGATATTGTTCTACATGATTCATACCGACATCGCTAATTGTGAAATGTTCTGCTTCGAATTACACTGTATCCCTAACGGTAATAGACGTGATGTTTCCAAAATCCCATCGATAGAATAATAATAATAATAATAATAATAGTAACGCATTGAAATACATACTAAACAGCATGTAGTTACCAGACTCAGTGTTGAAAGGCATGGGAACATGGCGATAACACATACAAATAGTAACCGAGTTTGGACATTATTCGCAAAGCACATTGGTAGTCCTATTGGTAACGTAAGGCCCTAAAGAAATGTATAGACCTGAATGAGGCAAGATTACAGTTGTTACTAAACTCTGGGACCATTGGAGGATGATACAAAGAAAACAAGTTTCGCATCTAGTGGATGAGGTAATTGTGAAATTTCATGACATGAAAAGGGCTTCTTTCAAAGCTGACCAATCTTCCATTTCTACGATTGTAGTATGTAAGTGCAAGTGTTTTCTAGAGGATCCACTGAAATCGCTTTTGACGATTAAGATGCCAGATACCGTACCACCTGCACTACATTTACCAAAAAAAAAAAAAAAAAAAACACATAGGCCTCAACCCAGGATCGAACCAGCGACCTGCTGCATGCTTACTCAAAACTCTATCCACTGCCCCAACTGTACAGCACAAGGACTATGTGCTGATAGAGGTAGTTACCATACATGTGGTTACAGTGTTGACAGATTACCTCTCTTTAACGTCCATTTCCTGCCGGATGTGTTCGCCAAACGAAATTTTGTGACAGACACTTTTTTATCGCTGGCATGTGAGGAGTTGCGCTGCGAAGCCCGAGTGCGCGAATTTCGCTTCACCCTGTATGTTCTGAAGGAAATGACACATTGCTTGTAGTTCTGAAACTTGATGGAAGTCTGAAGCCTTTTGTACGTCATGAATGAAATCCTTGGATGTTGAAATGTCTGTCTTCGAAGGGCCTACTAATCAGTAAAAAGCGTCAAAATAGAAAACTATGACGGTGTTTTCCTTCGTATATATAACACTCCAAAACTTTATACAAAAATTTAAAAATATAATTTCCTCTACAGAAATATTGCACATTTTGGAATCACAATTTGAATTTCAAAAGGACTGCTTAACTAAGAACCCAATCAACATAATGTTTCACCACATACTACTAGGATGAAATAACAAATACCACCAGTTGGGCTTTCTTTACCGCGTGTTCTGTCACGATACTTTGCTAGAAAGAATGAAGTTAAAAGCTATAGTAATTATTAATAATTTATTTAATAAGAACATGATATTGTTATCTGACTTGTCAGAAATCGTTAACAGGCCCTGTAAGAGTCGATATTGTCCTGTGGTGGTGTTCATATTTTGTATGAACTGCTTTCACTTTAAAATACACAGTATTATAGAAAATTTTTACAGATGACGTTATTTTATCAGGGTAACTGTAAACAACGTTATAGAGGTATTACAATGGTAAGTATTGTGTTGCGGATAACTTTTCTCTTAATTTCATAGAGACTCTCAGCGCACTCAGTTTGTACGTACACTGAAGAGCCAAAACAAAACTGGTACACCTGCCTAATACCGTGTAGGGCCCCGCGAGCACGCAGAAGTGCCCCAAGACTTCCTGGCATGGACTCGACTAATGTCTGAAGTAGTTGGTTGGTTGGTTTGGGGAAGGAGACCAGACAGCGTGGTCATCGGTCTCATCGGATTAGGGAAGGATTGGGAAGGAAGTCGGCCGTGCCCTTTCAGAGGAACCATCCCGGCATTTACCTGGAGTGATTTAGGGAAATCACGGAAAACCTAAATCAGGATGGCCGGACGCGGGATTGAACCGTCGTCCTCCCGAATGCGAGTCCAGTGTCTAACCATTGCGCCACCCCGCTCGGTGTCTGAAGTAGTGCTGGAGGGGGCTGACACCATGAATCATGCAGGGCTGTCCATAAATCCGTAAGAGTACGAGAGGGTGGAGATCTCTTCTGAACAGTACGTTGGAAATCATCCCAGATATGCTCAATAATGTTCATTTCTGAGGAGTTTGGTGGCCAGCGGAAGTGTTTAAACTCAGAATAGTATTCTTGGAGCCACTCTGTGACTATTTTGGAGTTGTGGGTGTCCCATTGTTCTGCTGGAATTGCTCAAGTCCGACGGAATGCACAATGGACGTGATTGGATGCAGGTGATACACAGGATGCTTACGTGCGCGTCACCGGTCAGAGTCGTATATAGACGTATCAGGTGTCCCATGCCGATCCAGCTGCACACGCCCCACACCATTACAGAGCCTCCACCAGCTTCAACAGTCCCCTGTTGACATGCAGGGTAAATGCATTCAAGAGGTTGTCTCCATAACCTTACACGTCCATCCGCTCGATAAAATGTGAAACGAGAGTCGTCCGGCCAGGCAACATGTTTCCAATGATCAACAGTCCTATGTCGAGATTGGCGGGCCCAGGCAACGCATAAAGCTTTGTGTTGTGCAGTCATCAAGGGTACACCACTGAGCCTTCGGATCCAAAAGCCCATATCGATGATGTTTCGTTGAAGGTTCGCACGCTGACACTTGTTGATGGCACAACATTGAAAACTGCAGCAATTTGCGGAATAGTTGACTTCCGTCACGCTGAACGATTCTCTTCAGTCGTCGTTCATCTCGTCTCCAGCCGCAGTGATATCGGAGATCTGATGTTTTACCGCAATCCTGATATTCACAGTACACTCATGAAAAGGTGGTACGGGAAATTCCCTACTTCATCGCTACTTCGGATATGCTGTGTCACATCACTCGGGCGCCCACTGTAACACCACGTTCAGAGTCGCTTAAATCTTGATAACCTCTCATTGTAGGAGTAGTAACCGATCTAACAACTGCGCCAGACACTTGTTGTCTTATATTGGCGTTGCCGACCGCAGCGCCGTATTCTGTCTGTTTAGATATCTCTGTATTTGAATATGCATACCTATACTAGTTTCCTTGGCGCTTCATTGTAGTTTGTGGACAACCAAACGTAAAAGTAGTATGTGGTAAGATGCTATTATTTGAGGTCCACGCTTCAAAACTATTAGATATACGTGTGAAAGAGAGTTTAATCAGCCCGAATATCATTCTGAATCTTTTTAGAGAAAATAAGTTAACCAGCTGAAGAAATTCATGGCATTTAGTAACCTCCAAATTAACAAAACGATACGTTAACGCACGAGAATTGCGCTGTACTTCCGCTACATCCTTACTGCCTTCCCCTTTATCAATCTAAGAGATCTGGACCAGCATCTTTTCGTACGGAATGAGATGTTGGCTCAGGAAACTACAGTGGATTGCAGTTATCCATCACAGGTCTTTGGAGTAGACGTTTGCATTTCATTGTCAATTTCCGTAAGTTTCTACGAATCCTTACTTTCTGTTATACTCATATATTTAATCTTTAATTTTATAGTGATTATTTGAGAGGTGCACTTCAATTACTTTTTTAAAGTGTGTTTTAATTGCTTCTGTAATCTCATTGAGCAATACATCATACAGTTTTATTTTCGGCTAGTAAATACTGTTTCGAATTTTTTAATTCATTATTAGTTGTTTCTGTTACATGATCATAGATTATGGTATTAATGTAATAATTGCTACTACACTGAGTTAACAGATGTCATGTGACGTCTCCTAATATCGTGTAGATTTCCTTTTGCCCAGCGTAGTGCAGCAAATTGACGTTGCATGGACTCAGAAAGTGGCCAAATAATCGCTCGAATAGTCCAAAATGCTGTTCAAACATATCGCGTACAGTTCTCGGCTAGTGAAATGACATCGTTATTTGGGAACATGAAGTCCATAAGTGGCTGCAAATGGTCTCCACGCAGGCGAACATAAGCATTTCCAATCAACGATCGGCTGAAATGGACCAGAGGACCCACTCCATTCCACGTAAACGCAGCTCACACATTTATGTAACTTGTACAGTGACCTGTCGACAACATGGGTTCTTGGCTTCGTGGGGTCTGCGCCACACTCGAACCCTACCATCAGCTCTTGCCAACTGAAATCGGGACTCATCTGACCAGGGCACAGTTTTCCAGTCGTCTAGGGTCCAACCGATATGGCCACGAGCCCAGGAGAGGCGCTGCAGAGGTTCGAGTCCTCCCTCGGGCATGGGTGTGTGTATTTGTCCTTAGGATGATTTAGGTTTAGTAGTGTGTAAGCTTAGGGACTGATGACCTTAGAAATTAAGTTCTGTAAGATTTCACACACATTTGAACATTTTTTTTTTTTTTTTTTTTTTTTTTTTTTTTTTTTTTTTTTTTGAGGCGCTGCAGGCGATGTCGTGCTGTTATGTCAGCAAAAGCACTCGAGTCGTTCGTCTGCTGGCGTAGCCCGTAATCTGCAAATATCGCCGCACTGTCCTAGCGGATACGTTCGTCGTACGCTCCACACTGATTCCTGTGGTTATTGCACGAAGTGTTGCTTGTTTGCTAGCAATGACAATTCTAAAATGTCGCTGCTCTCGGGTATTAAGTGAAGGCCGTCGGCCACTGCGTTGTCCATGGTGAGAGTTAATGCCTGAAATCTGGTACTCTCGGCACAGTCTTGACACTGTGGATTTCGGAATACTGGATTCCCTAACGATTTTTGTTGTGGCGTATCAAGACAGCCACGCCACTCGGAAGTAGCCGAAATGCACGCGTTACACACGCCAGCTGGCGTGAGGTCTGAAACAGGATACGTAATGAATGCTATAAAGAAAAGTACATAGCTGCTGTAATACTTAACTTTAATCCATCATTGTGGTACATCGCTCTTGACGATACAAATGAGACTCTTTAAATACAAGCACTGTAAGGCTAATGGCGCCTTGCTAGGTCGTAGCCATGGACTTAGCTGAAGGCTGTTCTAACTGTCTCTCGGCAAATGAGAGAAAGGCTTCGTCAGTGTAGTCGCTAGCAAAGTCGTCGTACAACTGGGACGAGTCCTAGTACGTCTCTCTAGACCTGCCGTGTGGTGGCGCTCGGTCTGCAATTACTGACAGTGGCGACACGCGGGTCCGACATGTACTAATGGACCGCGGCCGATTTAAAGCTACCACCTAGCAAGTGTGGTGTCTGGCGGTGACACCACAATTTTTAAAATGGAATGTCCCATGCGTCTAGCTCAAACTACCATTTTGAGTTCAAAGTGTGTTGTTGCCGTTGTGCGGCCATATCACGTCGGAAACTTTTCCGCACGAATCAACAGAGTACAAGTGACAGTCCTGCAAATGATTTGCCCTTTTATACTTTTGTGCGCGAGACTACCGGCATGTGTATATGTGCAGATCGCTATCCAATGACTTCTGTCACCTCCGTGTACTTTTCGTGCTGTGCGTAACAGACTGACAGACATACTCACATAAAGCAGTTCGAAATGCTGCTTCGTGTAATACGTACAGCGAGAGAAGATCCCTGGCACCTGAAGTGAGTTTGGCGCGGCTGTTTCGTGTGACTCTCTCGACCACGAACATAAAAAGATTTTGTGTACGTTTCTATGGCAACGTCTCAGTCTTGACAGTATCAGGTTAATTTGGCTTTTAGTCAATGTTGCGACCGTAGTGTCGACTTTGCGTTTGAAAGCTATCTCGGGGAAGCATGAGTCTAATAGGGGAATAAAACAAATAATTAGAAAAAAATTTAAAAAATGCGAGGTGCGCATAGGACTTCATAGTGCAAGATATCAGCCCCAGGAAATCCAAGACTTTCGAGTATGTTTTAATATCAAGTTCGTAGTCGTATAAAAATGACAAAGAAATATTTTTTCTTATGATGTGATTACACATTAACAAATTCGGATTTTTGCTTTACTTTCACTGTGAACCTTGCTTCTTCTAAAATGTCATGATTCTGAGTTAACGGTAAGCCCTCTATACGTTTTGATGAGTGAATTTTCGAGAATCACATGTTACGTAAATGACCGTTGCTTTTGATTGAACTGACTTAAAAGCTTAAATTTTTTGCACCACCGGGGACTACCGACTTTAATGTATGACATAAAACTGAACTTGTTACGCCATTCTGTTACAGAGAAAAGGGGTCTTAATAGACGGACAGATAAACAGACAGTTTTCGTGTTACATAATTGCAAATTAACAATTACCGGGTTTTTCCTTTACTTGCACTGTGACTCCTTGCTTCTTGCCAAATTTCATAGTTCTAGGTCAACGGGAAGTACCCTAAAGGTTTTCCTGACTGAGTTTTCGACTATCGGAAAATGTGGCTTAAATGGCCGTATTTTTTGATTGTACCGACTCAGAAGCTTAAAATTTCTGTATTCGCAATGGACCATAGACCTTCATACAAAACATAATTTTGAACTTGATGCGTCTTCTTGTTCTTGAGGAAAGGGTTCCTAACCATCGGACAGACAGACGGACAAACAAAGAAACCAACAAACGAACAGACGGACAAACGATCCTATAACGGTTCCGTTTTCACAGGTTAAGGCACGCAACCCTAAAAATTAACAGGAATTTATGATAAAAGGCAATTTTCTCGCCAAATTTGTCTCACAAAATTTGTACTATTATCTGTATACAGTTTAGGTCCATCTTCGAACACTACACACAAAATAATCTGCGTGTCGTTCATTCGAGAAATTCTGGATAGGTTTCCGGAGGTAAGTGGCATTAGATGTCTACAGGTTACGTATTTTCCGTATATTACATAACCGGCTCAAATGGCTCTGAGCACTATGGGACTTAACATCTGTGGTCATCAGTCCCCTAGAACTTAGAACTACTTAAACCTAACTAACCTAAGGACATCACACACATCCATGCCCGAGGCAGGATTCGAACCTGCGACCGTAGCAGTCGCGCGGTTCCGGACTGCGCGCCTAGAACCGCTAGACCACCGCGGCCGGCACATAACCGGTGATTTGTGGAAGTGTAGACCTCACCCGATAGCGTCGAAGGGGTGTTCCATCGTGCTCAGAACAGGAAAATTTGGTCGCCAAGGCATTAACGTGAGTTCATTATCATGTTACACAAATCACTATAACACGATTCTGGCACTGTGACACGTGAAGATACCCTGTTGAAAGACGGCATCGCCTTCGCGGGAGACATAGAGAATGAAGAGATGCAGTTGATCCGCAATGATGTTCACATCGAGCATGGCTCTTAAAGCACTTTAATTACTATCACAGACTGCATGGAAGCCGCATAGGGACGGCGGTTAGCGTTGAAACAACCGGTTTTCAGTTATATTGGTTTTTCCCATGGCAGCGTGACTGTTAAAACCGCTCAAAATAACCGGTTTCTGGAATAACCGATTTTAGGTTTTTAATTCCTATTATTTGGGATAAACATTTTGACTCCCACAGTGTCAAGATATTTAGAATCAAAATATTAAACAGACAGGTAAAAGAGAACTTAGTCTGTCCATCGTTCGCCGCTTTCCGCGAAAAGTGACAAGTGGTCGAATAGCACAAAAATCGCCAGTATTATCCTATTGATTCTAATCATTTGAAACTCTGTTCAAAAATAATGTCGTAATCGGCGATCATACCACTATTTGCGCATTAAAAATAGTCAGTGCCAAAGGGTAAAAACTGAGATTGAAGAACACTGCTATTCGTGTTAATTTGTCCGTTTTCTAGGGTTACAGGCAAATAAAGGCATATTATGTAGCACAGGCAGTAGATCAGCCACTTTGTGTTTTTATTGTGTCCTTTGAATTAATTGTTAAGTTTTTAATTTACTACTGTTAGCAAAATTTCGTTCCTCTTTTATTATTTCATAGAAATGCGGAAAAGTCTTTAACCTTTTAAAGAAAATGATGCAAAGTACTTCTTTGTTACATCATTTCATACAAATACTCACATCTTAAAAGTTTTGCATTACCACGGTTCCCAGAACACCTGAAGACAGACGTCGACTGTGGGTATTGTATCACAGATACAGTCACTTTGACTGTTCAGAGATGTCACTAACCTCGCCCAAAGATGTAAACTACCATGCATGAGCAGCGTATCTTAGACGGAGGGCGTCCGACAGCCGATCAGTTCCAGTCATTCCACCAGGAAGGAGTTACACGGCTTGTCTCGTCTGTAGTTCAACCATGTTTAGACGGTCAATACCGCGGTTCGATCGCGTCCGCATTGTGACTTTGTGCCAGGAAGGGCTCTCAACAAGGGAAGTGTCCAGGTGTCTCGGAGTGAACCAAAGCGATGTTGTTCGGATATGGAGGAGATACTGAGAGATAGGAACTGTCGATGACATGCCTCCCTCAGCCCGTACAAGGGCTACTACTGCCGTGGATAACAGCTACCTACGGATTATGGCTCGGAGGAGCCCTGACAGCAACGGCACCATGTTGAATAATGCTATTCGTGGAGCCGTAGGAGGTCGTGTTACGACTCAAAACTGTGCGCAATAGGCTGCATGATGCGCAACTTCACTCCCGACGTCCATGACAAAGTCCATATTTGCAACCATGACACCATGCAGCGCGGTACAGATGTGCCCAACAAAATGCCGAATGGACCGCTCAGGATTGGAATCACGTTCTCTTCACTGATGAGTGTCGCATTTGCCTTCAACCAGACAATCGTCGGCGACGTGTTTGGAGGCAACCCGGTCACGCTGGGCGCCTTAGACACATTGTTCAGCGAGTGCAGCATGGTGGAGGTTCCCTGCTGTTTAGGGGTGGCATTATGTGGGGCCGACGTACGCCACTGGTGGTCTTGGAAGGCGCCGTTACGGCTGTACGATAAGTGAATGCCATCCTCCGACCGATGGTGCAACACATTGGCAGGATGTTGGCGAGGCATTCGTCTTCAAGGACAATTCGCGCCCCCATCGTGTACAACTTGTGAATGACTTCCTTGGGGGTAACGACATCGCTCGACTAGAGTAGCCAGCATGTTCTCCAGACATGAACCCTATCGAACATGCCTGGGATGGATTGAAAAGGGCTGTTTATGGACGACGTACAACCACTCTAAGGGATCTACGCCGAATTACCGTTGAGGAGTGGGACAATCTAGACCAACAGTGCCTTGATGAACTTGTGGATAGTAAGCCACGACAAATAAAGGCATGCCTCAATGCAAGAGGACGTGCTACTGGGTATTAGAGATACCGGTGTGTACAGCAATATGGACCACCACCTCTGAAGATCTCTCTATATGGTGGTACAACATGCAATGTGTGGTTTTCACGAGCAATAAATAGGGCGGAAATGTTGTGTATGTTGATCTCTATTCCAATTTTCTGTACAGGTTCCGGAACTCTCGGAACCGAGGTGATGCAAAACTTTCTTTGATGTGTGTATTTCGAGACTAGGGTTGGTATCATTCTGCAACAAAACGGAAGTCCCATGATGACAGCGAGTAACTACCGTATCACCAGGCGGAGGCAAGTCTTGCACACTGCACGTGCACGCATAGAATCCGCTCAGAGTAACGTAGCCAGCAGATGCGAAGTCGGCATTAGAGAGCTGCAACGCTCCGTGTTTGACCGGTCACGGCTCGCCTGTTGACGGGGGGACCGAGCAGCTCGTGTCCGGCCCCATACGACTCGGCTCGGTCACGTACTCGCGCCATGTCTGTTGTCCGGATTCCGGACACGCGGATAACCGAGCATGACCGGGCACCGCTGACGTCACACCTCGCCTCGCCACGGCTCGCTGCACCGTACTGTACAAATCCAACGCCTCTCTCTCTCTGTCTCTGTCTCTCTCTCTTTTAATACAACAGTAACGTTTCCGAGAACGGGTACGTTACACAGCTAAATTCATAGAGCACCTGGAAAGTATAATGATATTTCAATACAATCGCAGATAGAAGACGAGTCTCATTTCCAAACAAAAGAGATACTTTTCCTTTCATTTATAGGAAACATTAAATAAGTGCTTTCCCTGTAATCTAGAAGACAACCATCTTCATAAAGAAAGCATACAAAGAACATTAAACATTTACAGACGTAACTTGTCATACGTTTCAATTGTTTGCAACATAAACAAAGTTATAGTTATTGTTGATCAGCAGGAAATCACTAACGCGTTCCGGATTTAATTGGCTGCGGCAATTTTTTAGTAACATGCCGGCTTTACTAAAGCACCTTCCACTAGGTGCGCTTGTTGCTGGGATACATAAAATACGTCTTGCAACTGCAGCCAAACCTGGCAGATCTGTTTCATGTCTGCTCCACCACTTTAAGATGTCATCATCATCTCCGGGGTGCATTAAAATGTACAGATCTACTTCATCTGCTGCGGATGATCTGTTGTTCCTCCATTCCTTGAAACGAGCTCTCTTTCTGGGTGGTGATGACACAGTACTTGAAGGATCTATGATAATAAACAAAAGAGACAAGTAATACAGAACTGATATGGAAATCATTGAAACATTCCCGTAAGAGACCGATGACCTCGCTATTTGGTCTCTCCCCCCAAACAACCCGACCCCCGTTCCCATAAAAACGAGATGTTTTACGTTAATGAAATATTATACGAGTCACAACATTCCCGTTTCTCTATAATACACTTTCCACTAACTATGCAAAAACGATTATGTTAATGATTGAATGTTGTACCTGCGTACGTAGCACACATTTGTCGCACATTGTTAAGAATTTCCTGCTTTTCACTTATTTCTAGCATATTAAGATAACGGAAGGACGGCCAAAGAAACGATCTTCGAGAGGTTTCTTGCAACTGTGTTTCTTTAAATGAGTGGTTCCCGACTGGAAAAACAATAAAGTGGAGCAGTTTATGCACTATACGTACCCAGTAGATGCAATGTTTTCATCTACAACCAACAGAAATGTACTGCATACTTGGCTTTTTAGACCTTCCCGTTTCTTTAATGTGTAAACATTGGTTTCAATCTTACGTCTTACTACACTGGCTTCCTCGCGCTGCATGATTACAGAGAGACACACCACAAATAAGAAGGCCGTACTGGCTGCAGTGTCACACGGAGAGTAAAACGTGTAATGTGTTTGAAGTTATATGCTACGTATTCGGTCACGGCTTCTATGCTCGGTCACAAGAACTAGTCCGGGCAGCCTATCCAGTTAGGGTGTGCTCGCCCCACCTCGTATTTTGTGCTCGCTTACTCGGTCATGCAGGACTCTAGTCGGCATGGTACACATGTAGAGAACAGGAATGGTGGCGGTTACGAGCAGGCGCTGTTAGGGAAACGCCGAGCGCTGGAGGGGAAGTGTAGTTCTATACTGAAGCCTACACTCACATTTTTTGTGAGTATTAGCTGAATCCCATCCCTCGAAACTCACAATTGCATGGTGACCATTTAAAAAGATCTTTTAACCTTGCATTGGTTAGTATCTAAAAAGAATTCTGCTGAAAATGCAGAAATTTAATTTCACCTCTCCCCATTTTCTAACTTTCAGAGGAGCGTCATGAGTGGCGAATTTTGAGTAAAACCCACATATTCCTCTTGTTACCATGTCACAGTTTACTTTTTTTGCCGAAACGTAGCGGAGATGACACACTGTTATCTCACTAACATGTGCAGACGCAATTGCAAGAGAATTCTGAATCAGTGATTTATTAAGTTTATTAAGTGAGTAACTGAGGAAAAGGTAAGGTCGGTAGCTTATGAGAAAACACATCCTTGGTACAAAATAAACATGTAATGTCTTCATTTATGTTGTTTCAATATACATAGCATTTCTCATTTCACCAGCTGTCGGTGGCACTTACAAATTACAGTCTTCCATCGAAAATGTTTGTAGCTAATGGAATAGCATGGCAGATTATGAAGTTTTGCGTAATAACTGTATGGTAAAATACTCTCCACTTTGCATGTTACCTTTCACCGGAATCTCATTTAGATACCTCATACCGTTTGTGAAATATGAGGGATGTTGTGGCTATTTCACTCTAACCTTACCGACGGCGCGGCGCGGTCGCAAATGAGTGTGCTACATCATATCGATTTTTTTGAGCTTGGTGCCAGGTCTAGACCCCCACCCAAGTCTAAATAAAAATCAATATGTTAGCTAAATTCCATACGCATTAACATATTATGTAATATGCACCAAGCGCAAAAACATAGCAACCGCTATTTCCCATTGCCAACTTTTCCGAATTTCGAGCTGTGTCTTACTTCCAGGTAAATATCAGAATAGCTATTACCTTTAACGAAGTCATGAGTAAATCATCATGAACCTGACTTGTAAAGCTATAAGTAACACAAACATGAGATTTTTTCCGAATAGTTTCTGTAAAATCGTTTGTGAAAAATTCTGTCATCACCGACCGGCCGAAAGTTGGCGGACATTGTCGACCTCCCTTCCCGAACAAATGAATGAACACGTCCTGCGCTTTGGACGAAACTCGGTCATTGCGCATCGGCCACCATATCCCTGTGCTGACTCTGCCTTTAACCATGACACACGGCACACGAAAATACGGACAATATTTTCTAAGCAGTTCTGCACGAATTCTCATACCACGTGTTTGTTTGTCGGCGTTGTTATTGAAATAGATCTTATCGCTTTTCCCATTTTCTATAATAACGCAGTAATTCAAACCAACGTAAATTTCACTAAAATTACTCCTTTTTTAAAAAAAGTTTCTTTACGAAAACCGAAAAACTTTAGCGCCGCTGCTACAGGGAATTGATATTTCAGGTTTATACTCGGTTATTAGTAGAAAAATAAAAAACCTGTTTTGACCGAGACCAAACAAATATCGAAAAATAACGGTTATTCACAACTAAAATACCAGTATCGGCTTTGACTGGCCGGTTTTCCCCATCCCTAGCGTGCAGCCTCGACGCCGTACATTTTTCGACCAGCCGTCCGCGTCGACATCGGTGTATCCGGAACCTGGCGTAACAAGAAAAGTGATACATGCGACACATTTCTATTGATCCACGGTCCAATCTCGATGACGCTGTGCCTAGCGCAGTTGTAACTGATGGTGTCGTCGGAAACAAGCAGGTGCGGTCTGCTGCGGAATCCTATGTTCAATTATGTTCACTGAGCACTGTGCTCCGAAACACTTGTGCGACACCAGCTTTGTTCTCTGCCGGCAGAGCTGCCACAGACGGCCGCCTAACCTCCACATTCTGTAATGTGGCTGTAACGTACCCACACTAATTACACAAAAACATAATATTTATGTATATTAATTTTTATCGTACAATAATTTTTTGCATACACTGTTTAATTTAATTTTTGAGTCTTGTAATGATTGTAAAGTTGAACGCTTATTGCGTTTCTTTTTTACTTAAATTCGCAGCAGTAGCTATTGTAAGTAGGCTCTTTAGGTTCTTATATTGGTAACGCCACGTAGCGCTCTGTATGAAAATCACTGGCCGTGCTGTGTGCAGGCTGTGGCTAGTTTGCATTGTTGTCTGCCATTGTAGTGTTGGGCAGCTGGATGTTAACAGCGCGTAGCGTTGCGCAGTTGGAGGCGAGCCGCCAGCAGTGGTGGATGTGGGTAAGTGAGAGAAACAGTACATTTGTAAGAATGGATGTCATGAACTGCTATATATATATTATGACTATTAAGGTAAATACATTGTTTGTTCTCTATTAAAATCTTTCATTTGCTAACTGTGCCTATCAGTAGTTAGTGCCTTCCGTAGTTTGAATATTTTATTTAGCTGGCAGTAGTAGCGCTCGCTGTATTGCAGTAGTAACGAAGATTTTTGTGAGATAAGTGATTTGTGAAACGTGTAGGTTAATTTAGTCAGGGCCATTCTTTTGTAGGGATTTTTGAAAGTCAGATTGCATTGCGCTAAAAAAATATTGTGTGTCAGTTTCAGCACAGTCTTGTATAATTTTTCATAGGGGACATTTCAATATGTATAGAAATATGTATAAAAATTGTAAGGTGGCTATAATTTCGCAACTTACAAGCACTCATCCACATACTTTGCCGCGAACTACAACCACAATTAGGTATCATTTGATATGTTGTACATCGTATATATGAATATTTAAAGGAGACTGACATTAGCACGTACGCTTTGTAAATAACTGTTAACGCTTATTGCATGAAAGGTGACGGATTGTCTTTATTATCACAATGGCGTAATGAATGATTGCCTATACTAGTAGAGGTTGGAACGCCAGTGGAGATGAAATGGTAGGCAGAACTCAAGCTCTGTGGTGGGGGGGGTGGGGTGGGCGGGGGGAGGGAGGCCCTCACAGGTGTTGGTCCTGCTTAAACACAGTAAGTAGCTAGACGGATGTCGTGGCACCTGAGCTCTAGAGCACAATAGGGTGACGGCCGGCCGCTATTGTAGCAGGACGAGAAGGATAACCGGGAACTCTGCAAATCTTGGACGCAGGTGAGAGGAAAGAAGAAGCGGCACCTCGAAAACCACGCAAGCTGGGTTATTTCCAAGGATTTTTACTCAGAAGCGTACCATTGTACAAGTATAGGCTTTTCCTCGCAAACTTTCCCTGCTGAACGACAAAAGACTAAAATAAGGTTGGTCGTCGTATGGAAAAATCTGTAGAGAGCGAGAATATTCCGTGGTTTCGGGAATATGATTCGTTTTCGGAATTACGAGGGTGGGGAGCCGAGCCTTGCTGGGTAGCCGGCGGTGGAGAGACGAGGTATCCTGTTTTGAGGGCCCTTGTGTGACGGTCGCTCAGTATCAGCTTTGTTGTTACAGACGGACTTGCTGTCTTTGCTCTCAGGAGAGTTCTTCTGCCTATACTTACGTTGAGACATTATCTCAACTCCGTCCTTGTGGCTGGGAGTTCGCGTTTCTCGTCTGTAGAACACAGAAAGGAGAAGACAGTATTAGTATTTTTGTCAGAGGACCGCCTTATGCCGTCCTAGTGTTTGAAAGAGTTTATTTGTGGCTGGAGTTCTTCCATTGTCGCACACGAGTACGAGAACCATCACTTCGACGCACCGGACGCAGTACATGCGGTGATATCGCAAATTGCTTCGGCTTATTAGGGCTATAAAGCGAAACAGCTGTGATCACATTAGTTTATTTCCACTGAGGTTCCACACCACAATAGATCATCTTTGAAAGTAGTGTCTTCTAGTGTTTGGTACGTAGATGATGTCTACATCTACATCTACATTTATACTCCACAAGCCACCCAACGGTGTGTGGCGGAGGGCACTTTACGTGCCACTGTCATTACCTCTCTTTCCTGTTCACACGCGTATGGTTCGCGGGAAGAACGACTGACGGAAGGCCTCCGTGCGCGCTTGAATCTCTCTAATTTTACATTCGGGATCTCCTCGGGAGGTATAAGTAGGGGGAACCTATATATTCGATACCTCATCCAGAAACAAACCCTCTCTAAACCTGGACAGCAAGCTACACCGCGATGCAGAGCGCCTCTCTTGAAGAGTCTGCCACTTGAGTTTGCTAAACATCTCCGTAACGCTATCACGCTTACCAAATAACCCTGAGACGAAATGCGCCCCCTTCTTTGGATCTTCTCTATCTCCTCTGTCAACCCGACCTGGTACGGATCCCACACTGATGAGCAATACTCAAGTATAGGCCGAACGAGTGTTTTGTAAGCCACCTCCTTTGTTGATGGACTACATTTTCTAAGGACTCTCCCAATGAATCTCAACCTGGGACCCGCCTTACCAACAATTAATTTTATGTGATCATTCCACTTCAAATCGTTCCGTACGCATACTCCCAGATATTTTACAGAAGTAACTGCTACCATTGTTTGTTCCGCTATCATATAACCATACAATAAAGGATCCTTCTTTCTATATATTCACAATACATTACAGTTATCTATGTTAAGGGTCAGTTGCCACTCCCTGCACCAAGGGCCTATCCGCTGCATATCTTCCTGCATTTCGCTGCAATTTTGTAATGCTGTAACTTCTCTGTATACTACAGCATCATCCTCGAAAAGCCGCATGGAACTTCCGACACTATCTACTAGGTCATTTATATATATATTGTGAAAAGCAATGGTCCCATAACACCCCCCTGTGGTAAGCCAGAGGTTACTCTGCATTGAGAACAACACGCTGTGTTCTGTTTGCTAAAAACTCTTTAATCCAGCCATACAGCTGGTCTGATATTCCGTAGGCTCTTACTTTGTTTATCAGGCGACAGTGCGGAACTGTATGTCATTTCGCGTTAGTGATGTTAGACTGCGCAGTCATAATAAGGGGCAGAGTTGGACAATTGATTAATAATTCTAGTTAGGAAATGTAGACAACTGTACTTAAAGGGTTGATTTTAATTTATAATAAATATATATTGAACAACAACGTTTATCAGTTAGTAGTATTAGTTGCCTTCATCATTCATTTATGTTCAGATTGTAAATAATATGAAAAAAAGAGCGTTAAGAGATCCTAAGATATGCTTCAGGGGGTAGTCAAACAGGGCCAAATCATCATTTTAGCGTTTATTGTTTTCCGTTCCGCACATTCATTTTTACACCCGCTTGGAGTAGCGTCTTGGAAAACTATTGTTGTAAAACAGTACTTATAATCACACACAATTTAAAATCGATACGTACGTTTCGGTGAAACTTGGAAGCACTTATGACGTGGAGGGCGCGGCAAGTTAGAGCGCGCGCCAGAACGTTCGAGTAGGAGCAATCGGGCGAATTTAGCTATGCGCCGACCCTAGGCAGGAAAAAATAATTCGGCCCCTCTTTTCGACATAAATGGACCACCAAGTAACTTAAACCTTACATAACTGAATACTACGACTGCCGCTGGTGCTAATAATCATAATAATAAATACATGAGTACTGAACTCACCTCTCTTTAAGTCACACTAGGTTGTTTACGGCGTGCTTTCCTTGTAGCAAATACGTCGATCACTTCTTCGTAGTCTAACTGCTGTATTGTGTCAGAATTCATAGAGGACGGCCAGATATGTGATTCGATCCTGCGACTTGGATGATCCCAAGTATCTCTTGAGTTTCATGAGTAGTGAGAAAGGGCGCTCGACCGAGCAATTGGCTGCGGCGGTTGACGAACATATTCACAGTGTAATCTCCACATTAGGAAACCGTTCTAGAACGTGGTTTTCACGCAACAGTATAAAAAGTGCTTAGGGAAGAGGTTTCTATTTCGTTGCTCTACGCGTTGAAATGTCTCTGTTAGATTGTTTTCAAACTATTTAACTTCTATTTCGTGCTGCCACGCTCAATTATTTGTAATTTAGTTTTGTACTTCATGTTTGTCCCCATTCACATTTTCCAGTAAGCATCCAATTCTATGTACATTAACGACGTTTTGTGCTCCAAAATTTCCTTTCTCTCTTTATCGTCTGTATGAATGAGTGAGCGAGTATGTTGAATTTGCCTTATATATGGCAGCAGTACAGCATCTGACTGTCTGCTGTGGGGGCAATAGTGCAACCAACGTAGCTTTTTCAGTCAAGGTAAAGAGCTTTGTACCCTTTCGGTAGTCATTCGGAAAGGACCCCTCTGGTCCCTTCCGGCTACTTAGGAAGGTTCGTTTGCAGGGAGAGCGTCCTGTCGGCATTCTGGACTGGACCTTGGGTGAGTGAAGATGGTAGTCTTGAGAGCGACTTGGCGTTGGTGAGTGTGTTATGGGTGATGGTGCGTAACACTCTGATGAACACGTTTTATTTGCTAGTCAGTTTTAAAGTTCGGTAGTAAAATCCTTATATTTTTCAGGGTGTAGTCACGAGTATGTTTTCCGAATTTAGTAAGTTTTTCCGATCCTTGCTTTGTGTAGCCTGAACACGTGGTGTAGGAAGTTCGTTACTCCAGCACAGGTTTAAAATTCAGTTGCCTGACTTCTATTTTAACTTGAATGTATGTGTGATCTTTTCTCTTGTGTGTGTGTGTGTGGTTTTTTTATCTACTTTTGATTTAGTTTCAACTTTCAGATACGTTCTATATTTGTGTTTTTGAATTTTCCACGAGACTCAAAAATTCTGCTTTGTTCATGAGTATTCACTGCATTTGCAGATGTTTCACGTCAGCGTAGTTTAGTTTGATGTGCAAGGTGATGCAGATAAATGTCTTTGTCGGAAAGTGTTCCACAGTATTCTTATTCACAATAATTCAATCATAGCGACAGGGATGAACCTCTGAGCCTCTGACTTATTGTGAAGGGCAAAATTCTTTTTATCTCTATTCTTATTTGTGAATCGCGTATGTTTGTGTGAACTTTTCCCATGAGCGCCGAAGATTTCCTTTTTATTTATCACCGCAATGTACCACAGCACTCCGAATTATAATAGCATAAGGGAGTTAATAAAGTACGTAACAGGCAACGACAGATCACAGGTTAGAATAATTTTGTGAATTTTTAGTATGATATTTTATTTTAATAAACTATGTTAAACTGTGATGACTGTTTCTCAGACAAACCCATCCCCTTTTGTAAGATTAATTTCAATACATGCAAGCTGGCGTTTTTGAAGTGCAAAAGACAGGCATTATAATTTTAGACTTTGTCTGGTTATGTTATTCTTTTTGTTGAGGGTTAAGCTCCTGCTTGCTCTGAATTATTTGATTTAACGGTTGTACTTAAATTGATCCCATATGTTCATTCCATATACTCACTTGGATCTTTTTTATTAAGATAAATACGTTAGTTCTGGTTACCAATTGAGTGATTAATTCAGTTGTTATATTAAATTTTCCCAATTTTAATTAAATTAGGTGGCGACCCAGAATAATTTTGTGGCACGGGAAACTTACAATAGACTGCAGAGTTTCACATTGGCTAACTTCCCACAGTTTCACTCTCCAGGTATCAATATACCCATTAACAACCCTTAAACGTATGTTTTAAAACGAATAACCTCATCATTCAAAAATTCTTCCAAGTCGTCTTTGTAACGCTGATGCAGTTTTCTAACAAATTATAATTGTTCCGTGAGCTCTCGTTCAGGAAAATTGCTTACGAATTAAAAATTGGTACAAAAATCTTGCAACGATTTTTTTCTGTTCTCCAATTCAGATATCAATATCTCTATGATACCAGGTATCATCCTTTTCTTCAAAAGTAGTATCAAGCGGTTTCCCCCTCTTTCGGTTTTCTTGACGTCTTCCTTTTTGTGGCTCTTCTGTGCAAATTTATTTTACTCTTATCGATGTCAGCGTTATCTTATGTCATACATACATCGGTTCTCTCGAACTTGTTCAAGTAAATAATTATACATATTTATTACAGTCGTAATATCGGTGTCAACACATTGCAAAAATTTATTTGTAGCGTTAAATCTCTTCAATGTCACAGACCTAAATGTTGTCATTATTGCAGATTCCAGTCTCGGCAGACTGCTCAGCATTCTAGTCACCTCGCATCTTAATGAAGCCTTTTGAGTTTCATAATGCTGAGTAACTTCCAAAATTGATATTAGTTCTATACAGTTAACCCTGAGACTATAGCAGGCATAGAGGCGCCCTGACCAGTGTGTTTACAAAGGTTGTTTTACGGAGACTGAACTGTTGCATTTTAACTGTAAAACATTCTAGTGGACCGTCGGGGAGTGAGGCAAGCGTAAACTGGTTGCAATTTATAAACGAATCGGCTAATTCTTTTGGTTTGTTTCCTGAACTTGAAATAAAACCGATTAATCTGTCAACAGGAATCGTATCGTTTGATAAATAGCTTATAACAAAAGACAGTTGATCCACATGTTTGATGTTGTGGGTGAAGTTTAACACGGTGGAAAAATATTTAGTTTCTTTCACTTCATCTACAATATATTTTTCACCACTCTTTTTGCCAGAACTTTTATAAAATTCATCACATGTTTGAAAGGAGAGATATGAAGCGCTCCCTTCTCCTTTTAAGCTAGAAAAGGATCCAATTCTGCTATTGGCTAGTGTGCCATGTCGAAATTTCCACAATTTGTTGGCAGAAACGCCGGCCACTATGGTCGAGCGGTTCTAGGCGCTTCAGTCCGGAACCACGTGGCTGCTACGGTCACAGGTTCGAATCCTGCCTCGGGCATGGATGTGTGTGATATCCTTAGTTAGGTTTAATTAGTTCTAAGTCTAGGGGACTGATGACCTCAGATGTTAAGTCCCATAGTGCTTAGAGCCATTTGATTTTGTTGGCACAAACCTTGGTTGTGACTCCTGACCTTGTGTGGAAAAGTTTCTAACCAGAGAAAAAACTCATTTTAACACGCCCTTCCAATGTCTTACTTCTGTCTCAAGCTGAGATGTTAGTTTCTTATCTGTTCTCCTTGTGATTCGTCCTCTAACTTTTGAAGGTAACATACATTTCCCATGTTCGGCTGAAATGCAATGGCTACTTAATCAAGACTGACCGTCTTTCCGGTTATTAAATCCCTCATAAGGTTCTGCATACTGCGATATTCGATTAAACAATACACCTGGGATACAGAATACAGTACCCTTGATTTGAGAGTACCGTATATTACATCCCTGGCGCCGACGTGTTTCAATGATTTCAAATAAAATTCACTGGGAGGTGCCGGAATGCCGAAATCAAGCCCGGCCGAAGTTAACCCAGTCTGTGTAGATTGTATTATTGAAAGTAGTACAGATATATGAATAATTAATTTGAAGTTAATTAAGTCACTGGTTAGTCAGCTGCCACTGGACAGTATTATTTGAGACAAAAAAAGAAAAATCAGCTTTTACGTGAATTATTTTTCAAGTGTGGAGCCCATGGAGCATTACCTTACGCATTTGATTTGTAGCCAAAATTAATCTATACTCTTTATTAAAAAACTAAAAACCGGCCTCGATTGCGAAAAAAGCACCGAGTGTTAACCCAGGTTTCGGCGTAGATAACTACACCTTCTTCAGAATAACAATAAAACCGACAAGTGCCTAAGAAGAACTTTGTCAATGATTAAAAGAAGACCATAACTATACACTTATAAACGAAAAAGAAAAGGAAAACACAAACAGTACATATGTAAAAAGTCGGTAGCTGCAGTTTATAGCGGGTCATGGCCGATTGAACATAGGCCGCTGTGAGGTGGAGCGTACACTATTAAGTTAAGTAGTGGTTTTGACTTTTTACATATGTACTGTTTGTGTTTTCCTTTTCTTTTTCGTTTATAAATGTATAGCTATGGTCTTCTTTTAATCACTGACAAAGGTCTTCTTAGGCACTTGTGGGTTTTATTGTTGTTCTGAAGAAGGTGTAGTTATCTACGGCGAAACCTGGGTTAACACCAAGTGCTTTTTTCGCAATCGAGGCGGGTTTTTAGTCTTTTAATATATTAACTAACGATTGCTGACGCCCTGCGATGTTGAAGGTTCTTAATCTATACTCTGTTTGTTGTGAAATGGAATAAACCTGGGTGGTAGCATAAAAAAATCAAACTCGAAAAATATGAATCACCCTTATGAAACACGGTCGGACAAGTAGATAGTGTTAGACGATCGCTATTTTTCGTTAGGCCCTTCGTGTAAAACGATGTTGATCGATGAACTCTGGAAGTGAAAACAGCAGCGCTGCGAGATCTTGCCTGGCGCACTGTCGGCTGCATGCCTTAGGCCTGACGGCGGGGCACGAGACACCTGTCTTACAAGAGGCAGTCACTGCACGCATCCCGTGCGTCACCGCGCGGGGGTGCCGTCGAGGAATGTGCGTCGGCGCGCGTGTGTGCGCGTGCGCGCTCGGGCGAGCGTTTTCGCAGGTCGGCGGCGCGGAGGGAGAGAGCGGCGCCCCATTGTTTGCGAAACAATGATCATGTTTCCTTGGCGATGGAACCGTCGCTCCTTTATATGCACCAACAATGGATTCTATACGATGACATTTTTATCGTACGGCGCGCTATATAGCGGCTCTTGAATAGCTGGCTGTGAAGGGAGGGGGGCTGTGGCGCGGCCGCAGGAGAAAGGACCGCCGCCGCGCGGGGCTGGAGGCGCGGGCGGGGGCGTACGGGGAGGGAAGCATTTGCGAAGAAAATGGTCCTACTCATACAATCCCCGGAGCCGTGATTAATATCCAGGTATTGACGGCGCCGTGGTGGACCAGGGCCAGCCGTAGTTTAGTTTCAATAAAAGCGACGGGGGCACTGTGGTGGTGGTGGTAGTGGTGGTGGTGGTGGTGGTGGTGGAGGCGGCGGCGACAGCGGCGGCGGCGGCGCCGGAGCCGTCCGGGACGTCGGCGTCCATTGTGGGGGCGCACAATGACCACTTGAGTCCCCGCGGCAGCAGCGCCGTCTTCCATTAGCGATGCCGCAGAGCACAGCGTTATGCCCGTTGTAATTCAGGCCCGGCATCATTAGCACGCAAAAGTCGGGCGGCGCCGGCCGCTTCCTAACTCGCAGTTCAGCGAGCGTCAATGCCCCCGCGCGCCAGAGGAGAGGACACGGGCGGACGGCGGTGGGGGAGGCTGCTCTGCACAAAAGCGCGACCGCTCGTAAGGAGCCGACTAGCTGCTGGGGCTGCTGCGTGTGACAAGCGGCCCCCTCCGACCACCACCGCCAACCTTACTGGAAGGACAAAGGAGAAGAAATGGTAGTGTAACGGGATGTAGCGCCGCCACCAACTGACACCTAACCAACTGGTAGTTTGAGGTTACTCTGTGTCGACACCACACTTTCCACTGGAGGTTGCGAGCCAATGCAGGACGCAAAGCCCTGATGCTGTTACAAACGGTTTCTTATCTCAAGGTCAGTTATAAGGACATCAAGTGTTAGGTTACTCATGTGGGCTTCTTGATGACCCCTACTCCGTCTGCCCCAGAGAAATATAGGGAATTGATCTATGTCACGCAAGGGCGAATCCCCCCAAACATCTTAGGCATTGTGCGAGAGAGGTAGAGAGGGTTTCCCGCCACTTTTCTGTCACGTGACCACTATGACACAATGTTGTGATGGAGGGGCAGCGGATTCCCCTGGGCGACCTACACTGCTGGCCATTAAAATTGCTACACCACGAAGATGACGTGCTACTGACGCGAAATTTAACCGAAAGGAAGAAGATGCTGCGATATGCAAATGATTAGCTTTTCAGAGCATTCACACAAGGTTGGCGCCGGTGGCGACACCTACAACGTGCTGACATGAGGAAAGTTTCCAACAAATTTCTCATACACAAACAGCAGTTGACCGGCGTTGCCTGGTGAAACATTGTTGTGATGCCTCGTGTAAGGAGGAGAAATGCGTACCATCACGTTTCCGACTTTGATAAAGGTCGGATTGTTGCCTATCGCGATTGCGGTTTACCGTATCGCGACATTGCTGCTCTCGTTGCTCGAGATCCAATGACTGTGTGCAGAATATGGAATCGGTGGGTTCAGGACGGTAATACGGAACGCTGTGCTGGATCCCAACGGCCTCGTATCACTAGCAGTCGAGATGACAGGCATCTTATCCGCATGGCTGTAACGGATCGTGCAGCCACGTCTCGATCCCTGAGTCATCAGATGGGGACGTTTGCAAGACAAGAACCAACTGCACGAACAGTTCGACGACGTTTGCAGCAGCATGGGCTATCAGCTCGGAGACCATGGCTGCGGATCTATGCACACAAATTGCGTGAAAATGTAATCACATGTCAGTTATAGTATAATATATTTGTCCAATGAATACCCGTTTATCAGCTGCATTTCTTCTTGGTGTAGCAATTTTAATGGCCAGTAGTGTACATCAATTCCCAGTGGTTCCCAAGGGCACAGAGAGTGAGGATAACCAAGAAGCCCAAATGTGTAACCTGACACCCGATGTCCTTATCAATGACCTTGATATAAGAATACAGTTATCACCAGATTAAGATTTGAATCCATTTTGCTATCCTACTTGCAGGTTATTTTTTGTTTCCTTTTCTGTTTTGTGCAGCAGAAGGACCACTGCCCCCTGCATCACCCTCAGCAGCTGAGTCTGCTTGACCTTAGCCGGCCCTATTCTTAGCTGACACAGTGCTCTTGCTCTGTTAAGAGCTACAGAACATTATTTTCGATTAAGGCTACACCAATTTCAGAAGTACTGACTACCATTCTGTATATCAGTCGATTACCGAATGGTTTTTGAATTCTGCCAGTGCTTTTCCCTGACACACTATGAATCCCAATGCCTTCCCCTCAGGTGCAGATCTGAGGTTCAGTTTCGTTGCCAAAGAGTAAGTTGCTGTCACACCTGATTTGAACATGTCTCAGATCTGTACAATTTTAATTATAATAGCAATAGTGGATACGAAATGTTTTACTGTAATAATAATTAATCAACTGTATTAGAATCAAAACACAAAAATGTACATCACTGAGACAGAGGAAGGGACCAAGATTAGGAAAGGAACTAGGCAATGATACCTCTTATTTGCTTAATTAGTTCATTGAAGAAGCTATTAAGGAGAAGAGAAAGGGAATAAAAGACTATGGTAAAAGGATACACGACAGCTGCAGGCTCCGAAAAAAAGTGAAAAGAATGCTGCAGGTGCTAACAGACCCTTTTAAACTGTGGAATTAAAAGTGGACAAATGAAAAACAGAAGTAATGGTAGTATGGAAAAATAAGAGTGAAATTAAAAACCAGTGTAAAAACTGACGATGCCAGAACTGATCACGTGAAGCAATTTTGTCATTTTGATAGTATAATCACAGAGAAAGAAAGAAGCTTAGGGAAAATAAAGACAAGAATTGGATTGGCAAAACAGGCATTTATGGGAAGACAGATGTCAGAAAATCCTTTGCAAAATCATTTTTATGGAGTAAACTGCTCAGTGAAAGAGAAAGCTGGACTCAGTTTGTCTGTGACTCAGGGTAAACTGGAAACGAATCGACTTGGAGCTGCTCAAATGCGGATATGGTGGAAAATGACATGCTGCACAGAAATGAAAAACCAATCTGTAAGTTTAACTCAAGCAAACAAAGACAGCAGATTATGAAAGGAAATTGAAAAGAGAAAAATAAAATTCATTGGCGATGTCATCAGATATGACATCTTCATTTTTAATGTTCTTGGACGGTTAGTGATGGGAAGGAAAGGAAGAATATGGCATAGAATGAAGTATTTGGAAGACATCAGGAAGAGGACAGGGTGTGGCAGTTATAGGGAACCGAAACAAACTTCCAATGAAAGAGTTTGAGCCCAGGGGCAAGGGGGATAGGCAACCACACATCCAGTGATATGATAATGCTGTAACTGATAAGCAGTAGTTTATCATTGTGAGAATGAGGTAGAGTGGCCTTTCAAGGCCAAGTCACTGATAAGGATTTACAGTATCAGGTTGCACTTCTGGTGTCAGGCTGCACACTTGTGCTACAAGGTCAACCCACAGTCCCCTCCCACTGAGTAATTGAGAATGCACACACTACCCACACACCTTAGACAATTGTGCAAGATGTTTAAAAGGTCATGATGTAACTCGGTATTAGTCACATGATATAAAATTGGTAGCAAACCTGTGGAATGATGGCAGCACATTGAAATGGTGGGAATCCATACATATAAAATGATCAGAAAGAAAATGTAAATATCGTGTAAGAGAATAACATGTATATACAGAAATATAATGGGAAATATAGTATTTAAGTGCTTCTTCCCTATACTAGCTGTAGTGTGTTTTTACCTGACAGCCACAAGTCATCAGAAAAAAAGTAACTATGTAAATAAAGCCATTTTATATATATATATATAAATTATATATATATATAAATTTAAGGACCATAACAGCAACAAACAAAGCAATGAAAGCATCATAATTTAAACAATAAAAATTATCAGTATTTTACCAAGTACTAAGATTATAAACACTGAAAACCATCATGAATTCCTCCGCCCCTCCTCCCTCCTCATTTAATTGTGCCTGTTTTCCCTGAACTGAGATTTATGCAATACTCCAGTCCATGATTCGTTACCATACAATGCTGTGCCACAAATGTACGCTTAAGTTGAGAGAAAAACAGAACGCCTTGAACGACTGGAGACAGGACGTTCATATTACCAGGACATGTATATTAGTTTGTTGTGCAGCGATGACTAACATTTCATTCACGTCGGTTCAGCATGTGTCCTGTTGTCTAATAGGCACAGGGTCTGGCATGGGCCCTGATAACTTTTTCAATGCGTGATGGAATCGACGCGTATACGGCGCGAATGACGTCCTGTGGTATAGCCAGCATTCATTTGGTTCCAAAGTTCACCTGTTGTGGTTGGCATTTGGTCACAGCTCTGCACCTGTCGGTTACCATATCCCACACATTTTCTGCTGGTGACGTCCGTCTCAATAGCTCAAAGGTCAGCGCGTTGGAATGCCATGCACGGGGGCCCGGGTTCGATTCCCGACTGGGGCGGGGGATTTTCTCCCCTCAGGGACTGGGTGTTGTGCTGTCCTCGTCATCATTTCATCCCCATTGTCGACGCGCAAGTCGCCCAATGTGGCGTCACACTCAACAAGACTTGCACTTGGCAGCCGCACTTCCCGCCGGGGAACTCCCGGCCACTGACGCCATACAATCATTTCCATTTCTACTGGTGACATTTCTAGTGGTATGGCGGGCCAGGGCAAAAGGCTGACATCCTGTGACACCAAGAACGCAGGTGCTCTTGCAGCAACATGTGGTCGTGCTCTGTCTTGCTGAAAAATGGCGTCTGGGGAGTTGTGCAGAAAGCGTATGGCTACGGGTCGCAGGATGTCATTCACGTAGGTCACACTAGTCACAGTGCCCTGGACACATACACTTTTTCCTGTGAAACTGCACAAAACACATTAAATTTTGGAGAGTCCCTCTCATGTTGTACATGTGGCTGTTCCGTACCCCTTATTCTCACATTATGACGGTTCACCTTTCCATTTAAATGGAATGTTGCCTCATCACTAAACACTAAGTGTGGAACAAAACTGTCGTCCTCCATTTTGGAGAACCCCACACGTTATTGGTTGTCATCTTCACGAAGATTTTGCAGTAGCTGAATTTTGTATGGTTTCATGTGTGAACGCCGACGCCACATACGCCAGACGGACGTCGGGGCCATGTTGAGCTGACGAGTCGCACGGCAAACAGGTTTCTGCGGACTGCTTGTGAAACTATGGCGGATACGTTCGACGTCTGTGTCAGACACTCGGGGATGGCCCGGCGATTTGCCTTTACACAAAGAACCTGTTTTCGAAATTGTTCATGTCATCGTCTAATGTTCTGTGCTGTAGGAGGATCCACATGATGCCTATAATCCGTTAATCATAAGAATAAACCTGATGTAAACAAACACAAACGAGCTGATTGGTCAGAAGCCGTACCAGACGTACACTGGTGTTGTTACGCTCCTGGAAGTAGGTCCTACTATGTATTGACATCTTATTACTAAGTTATGTTAAATGACACTTTAAGATATTCAAATGTATTAACAGCCATCAACGTTTTTCTTAATCACGCTTTAGCTACGTAGTTTTTATTTCAAAAATTGTGTACAGTCACAGCCTCTGCAGCGTTGTGCTCTGATTGTCGCGCTGTTAATGCGCAGTATCAAAATGGCTGAGGCTGCTTTCTGTTCCATAGTGGAACACGCGCTTGGAACACGGTTAAAAAGAGCCGATAAATAGATTGCTCTTAATATTCTTCATGGGCTGAATTGTGGATACACCGGTTCCCGTGAGCTCACCGAAGTTAAGCGCTGTTGGGCGTGGCTGGCACTTGGATGGGTGACCATCCAGCCGTCATGCGCTGTTCCCATTTTTCGGGGTGCACTCAGCCTCGTGATGCCAACTGAGGAGCTACTCGACCGAATAGTAGCGGCTTCGGTCAAGAATACCATCATAACTACCGGGAGAGCGGTGTGCTGACCCTCTATGAGGATGACACGGCGGTCGGATGGTCCCGGTAGGCCACTCCTGGCCTGAGGACGGAGTTCTTTAAAGTTTTCGTGGCATTGTATATAAAGTCACCCACACTGAACATATAGCGTAGTCAGTTGCGATAGAATAAGTAAAGCGATTGCGGTTGTTTGTTCGTAGGTTCAAATCTCCCCAATAACAATTATTTTTCTCGTTCAATTTGAAATACCTACATCTCGTGATTATAAAATTCGTCATCATTTTTTATGAATAATGGATGTCTTTTTGTTTATAATTACATATTGGATGCGAAATTCGTGTTTACATTTCGAATACAAATTCTCAATTATCGTTGTTTTATGTTAAGACTGTTCAAAAAAGTTGTTTAAATTAAGAAAGCAGTAAAATTTAATTTTTAGGGCAAAAATGAAAAACTATATCCTCTTTATTTCGATTGTGTCCATTGTTTTATACCACAGAGGTAGATACACTCCTGGAAATGGAAAAAAGAACACATTGACACCGGTGTGTCAGACCCACCATACTTGCTCCGGACACTGCGAGAGGGCTGTACAAGCAATGATCACACGCACGGCACAGCGGACACACCAGGAACCGCGGTGTTGGCCGTCGAATGGCGCTAGCTGCGCAGCATTTGTGCACCGCCGCCGTCAGTGTCAGCCAGTTTGCCGTGGCATACGGAGCTCCATCGCAGTCTTTAACACTGGTAGCATGCCGCGACAGCGTGGACGTGAACCGTATGTGCAGTTGACGGACTTTGAGCGAGGGCGTATAGTGGGCATGCGGGAGGCCGGGTGGACGTACCGCCGAATTGCTCAACACGTGGGGCGTGAGGTCTCCACAGTACATCGATGTTGTCGCCAGTGGTCGGCGGAAGGTGCACGTGCCCGTCGACCTGGGACCGGACCGCAGCGACGCACGGATGCACGCCAAGACCGTAGGATCCTACGCAGTGCCGTAGGGGACCGCACCGCCACTTCCCAGCAAATTAGGGACACTGTTGCTCCTGGGGTATCGGCGAGGACCATTCGCAACCGTCTCCATGAAGCTGGGCTACGGTCCCGCACACCGTTAGGCCGTCTTCCGCTCACGCCCCAACATCGTGCAGCCCGCCTCCAGTGGTGTCGCGACAGGCGTGAATGGAGGGACGAATGGAGACGTGTCGTCTTCAGCGATGAGAGTCGCTTCTGCCTTGGTGCCAATGATGGTCGTATGCGTGTTTGGCGCCGTGCAGGTGAGCGCCACAATCAGGACTGTATACGACCGAGGCACACAGGGCCAACACCCGGCATCATGGTGTGGGGAGCGATCTCCTACACTGGCCGTACACCACTGGTGATCGTCGAGGGGACACTGAATAGTGCACGGTACATCCAAACCGTCATCGAACCCATCGTTCTACCATTCCTAGACCGGCAAGGGAACTTGCTGTTCCAACAGGACAATGCACGTCCGCATGTATCCCGTGCCACCCAACGTGCTCTAGAAGGTGTAAGTCAACTACCCTGGCCAGCAAGATCTCCGGATCTGTCCCCCATTGAGCATGTTTGGGACTGGATGAAGCGTCGTCTCACGCGGTCTGCACGTCCAGCACGAACGCTGGTCCAACTGAGGCGCCAGGTGGAAATGGCATGGCAAGCCGTTCCACAGGACTACATCCAGCATCTCTACGATCGTCTCCATGGGAGAATAGCAGCCTGCATTGCTGCGAAAGGTGGATATACACTGTACTAGTGCCGACATTGTGCATGCTCTGTTGCCTGTGTCTATGTGCCTGTGGTTCTGTCAGTGTGATCATGTGATGTATCTGACCCCAGGAATGTGTCAATAAAGTTTCCCCTTCCTGGGACAATGAATTCACGGTGTTCTTATTTCAATTTCCAGGAGTGTAGTATCGTAGAAACATGAAAAAACAATCATTTTCACAGCATCGAGCATATCATACAAATACTGCATTTTTACGTTGCTACTGTACCATTACAATATGAACCCAACAGAACTGATCTGGAACCAAGCTGCGGGATTTGGCCCGAGAAGTAACAAGACTGTTAAGCTGCTATACGTACTAGAACTAATGCACGCAGCTTTTTCACACGTCACGCCGAACGCTGGCGGGATATACAACGGCTAGTCGTAAAAGAAGAGTAAATGCTGCGCCTGGTTGGCTTCGTGGATTCTATTGTTGATAGGCTCGTTATCCACGTAGGAGGTGACACTTCCGGAACTGAAATGTATCTTTCGGGTTCGGATAAGGAAGAAGCTAAGAGATACCGGACGACTGACTGTAATACCTTCAAATGGTTCAAATGGCTCTGAGCACTATGGGACTTAACATCTGAGGTGATCAGTCCCGTAAAACTTAGAACTACTTAAACCTAATTAACAGAAGGACATCACACACATTCATGCCCGAGGCAGGATTCGAACCTGCGACCGTAGCGGTCGCGCGGTTCCAGACGGAAGCGCCTAGAACCGCCCGGCCACACCGGCCGGCTGTAATACCTTCACCTGCTTCAATATGTAACTATAAGGTGAAATCTTTCAATACTCTCTTACTTTACACACAGCTTATGCAGAAAAAATTTTTAAAAATTGGATGATTCTTTTTGATACATGCCGTATACTTACAGGTGAAGTTATCGTGGTGTTACAAAAAGGTACGGCCAAACGTTCAAGAAACATTCCTCACATACAAATAAAGAAAAGATGTTATGTGGACATGTGTCCGGAAACGCTTAATTTCCATGTTAGAGCTCATTTTAGTTTCGTCAGTATGTACTGTACTTCATCGATTCACCGCCAGTTGGCCCAATTGGGGGAAGGTAATGTTGACTTCGGTGCTTGTGTTGACATGCGACTCATTGCTCTACAGTACTAGCATCAAGCACATCAGTATGTAGCATCAACAGGTTAGTGTTCATCACGAACGTGGTTTTGCAGTCAGTGCAATGTTTACAAATGCGGGGTTGGCAGATGCCCATTTGATGTATGGATTAGCACGGGGCAATAGCCGTGGCCGGGAGAACCAGTTGTTTCTGTACCATGTACACCGTGTGCATGTGTCAATCCTCATTTCAGTGCAAATGTTCTCTTTACGGATGAGGCTTCATTCCAACGTGATCAAATTGTAAATTTTCACAATCAACATGTGTGGGCTGACGAGAACCCGCACGCAATTGTGCAATCACGTCATCAACCCAGATTTTCTGTGAACGTTTGGGCAGGCATTGTTGGCGATGTCTTGTTTGTGCCCCATGTTCTTCCACCTACGCTCAATGGAGCACGTTATCTTGATTTCATACCGGATATTCTACCTGTGCTGCTAGAACATGTGCCTTTACAAGTACGACACAACATGTGGTTCATGCACGATGGAGCTCCTACACATTTCAGTGGAAGTGTTCGTACGCTTCTCAACAACAGATTCGGTGACCGATGGATTGGTAGAGGCGGACCAATTCCATGGCCTCCACGCTCTCCTGACCTCAACCCTCTTGACATTCATTTATGGGGGCATTTGAAAGCTCTTGTCTACGCAACCCCGGTACCAAATGCAGAGACTCTTCATGCTCGTATTGTGGACGGCTGTGATACAATACGCTATTCTCCAGGGCTGCATCAGCGCATCAGGGATTCCATGCGACGGAGGGTGGATGCATGTATCCTCGCTAACGGAGGACATTTTGAACATTTCCTGTAACAAAGTGTTTGAAGTCACGCGGGTACGTTCTGTTGCTGTGTGTCTCCATTCCATGATTAATGTGATCTGAAGAGAAGTAATAAAATGAGCTCTACCATGGAAACTAAGCGTTTCCTGACACATGTCCACACAACATATTTTCTTTCTTTGTGTGTGAGGAATGTTTCGTGAAAGTTTGGCCGCACCTTTTTGTAACACCCTGTATACGTATTCAATTTAGTTACGTTTACTACTACTGTAAGTCAGAAGACTATGGGCCACCACATTGAAGCACATCGATATAACTTTGCACGAGCCGCCAATGCACTCGATAAACCGCGCAGTTAAACGGAAGGTACGCAGCTCTTTTAAGAGCAGCACTTGTCAGTAGCTCTGACCGCAACACCCGAAACGCTCGCAGCCGAGCCTGCCGAAGCGCAGCCGAGCCGCTTCTTATATCGGCTGAATTGCAGCCGGCTTCCTCGACGGTGGTCGCGCCAGACGGCCTGCTTCTCCGTGGCCTTCCCATTAACTCTAACAAAGGGGCAGGCGGGGCCAAGGAGGGCACGGCCTTTTCGTGAAAAATGAAATGGGCGAAATAAAGAAATGGGGAGCTATCTCCGCGAACATCAGCCGGGCGCCGGCGCTGCCTGGAAGAAGGCGGCGTCCACAATCGGCGAGTGCGATACCGGCGCGGCGCCCTGGCCCGACTTCCGATTCTTTGCGGGAAATAAAGGAGGCCGCCGGGGTGGCCAGCCAGCAGGTATTGAGCGGGCGTGCCGCATTGTTACGCGCGTCAAAGTGCGGCCGCAGATACAATCGCCTATTGTCGCAGGTTACGACGTGGCCCCAGCCAGATAGCGACCGCGCGCCGCCGACAGCTCTCCGCTCGATATTTCTGCGCGCCGTCACGGCTTCCGATGGACGCGACACTCCTTCACCAGAATACCTACAAGAGTGTACAAAACATAAACCTCCACCCGGCCACCGGCGTCCGCTAAGGGGTGGGTGTGGTGTGTGTGTGTGTAGAGGGGGGGGAGGGGGGGGCAAGGAGGTGTTGTTGTTGTTGTGGTCTTCAGTCCTGAGACTGGTTTGATGCAGCTCTCCACGCTACTCTATCCTGTGCAAGCTTCTTCATCTCCCAGTACCTACTGCAACCTACATCCTTCTGAATCTGCTTAGTGTATCCATCTCTTGGTCTCCCCCTACGATTTTTACCCTCCACGCTGCCCTCCAATACTAAATTCGTGATCCTTGATGCCTCAGAACATGTCCTACCAACCGATCCCTTCTTCTGGTCAAGTTGTGCCACAAACTTCTCTTCTCCCCAATCCTATTCAATACTTCCTCATTAGTTATGTGATCTACCCATCTAATCTTCAGCATTCTTCTGTAGCACCACATTTCGAAAGCTTCTATTCTCTTCTTGTCCAAACTATTTACCGTCCATGTTTCACTGCCATACAGGGCTACACTCCATACAAATACTTTCAGAAATGACTTCCTGACACTTAAATCTATACTCGATGTTAACAAATTTCTCTCCTTCAGAAACGCTTTCCTTGCCATTGCCAGTCTACATTTTATATCCTCTCTACTTCGACCATCATCAGTTATTTTGCTCCCCAAATAGCAAAACTCCTTTACTACTTTAAGTGTCTCATTTCCTAATATAATTCCCTCAGCAACACCCGACTTAATTCGACTACATTCCATTATCCTCGTTTTGCTTTTGTTGATGTTCATCTTATATCCTCCCTTCAAGACACCATCCATTCCGTTCAACTGCTCTTCCAAGTCCTTTGCTGTCTCTGACAGAATTACAATGTCATCGGCGAACCTCAAAGTTTTTATTTCTTCTCCATGGATTTTAATACCTACTCCGAATTTTTCTTTTGTTTCCTTTACTGCTTGCTCAATATACAGATTGAATAACATCGGGGAGAGGCTACAACCCTGTCTTACTCCCTTCCCAACCACTGCTTCCCTTTCATGTCCCTCGACTCTTATAACTGCCATCTGGTTTCTGTACAAATTGTAAATAGCCTTTCGCTCCCTGTGTTTTACCCCTGACACCTTTAGAATTTGAAAGAGAGTATTCCAGTCAACATTGTCCAAAGCTTTATCTAAGTCTACAAATGCTAGAAACGTAGGTTTGCCTTTCCTTAATCTTTCTTCTAAGATAAGTCGTAAGGTCAGTATTGCCTCACGTGTTCCAGTATTTCTACGGAATCCAAACTGATCTTCCCCGAGGTCGGCTTCTACTAGTTTTTCCATCCGTCTGTAAAGAATTCGTGTTAGTATTTTGCAGCTGTGGCTTGTTAAACTAATTGTTCGGTAATTTTCACATCTGTCAACACCTGCTTTCTTTTTGCTTTCCCTTCTTTGCTTAGAACTGGGTTTCCATCTGAGCTCTTGATGTTCATACAAGGAGGTAAGAGACGTCAAATGTCCACTTCTGGAATCTGCAGTACAAATACACCGCACACTTAGCAATGCCGACTGTAACGAGAAATGCACCTTCGTCGTTGCTGTTGCAGTCTTCAGTCCGAAGCAAATATGACTGTCGCATGTACGAGGGTCACTCCACATGAAATACACACTATTTTTGTAAAAATACAGTTTCCATTCTGGATGTGTGAAAGTTTTACAGTGCGCAGATACATCCTTCCCGCTTGTTTTCAAACTTAGTTCAACCTGTTCCCGTGAGTGGCGCCGTCACAGCATGTCTTCCAGATGGCTGCTACACTTGACGTTCGTCAGAAGCAACGTGCTGTCATAGAATTCCTGTGCTGTGAAAACGAGACAGTGGGAAACATCCACAAGAGGTTGAAAAAGGTGTATGTAGATGCTGCTGTCGATCGCAGTACAGTTAGTCGGTGGGTAAGCAGGTTGGGTGATGAAAGCGGGCACGGCAATATTGAGGATTGTCCTAGCAGCGCCAGGTCTCGTACTGCTCACACTCCAGACAATGTGCACAGAGTTAACGAATTGGTGACAGCTGACAGACGCATCACAGTGAACAAATTGTCACGCTACGCTGGGATACGGGAAGTAAGTGTTCGCAGAATACTGATAGTGTTACCGTTAAGAAAGGTTTGTGCCAGGTGGGATCTCAGGATGTTGACAGTGGCTAGCAAAGAAACGGTATGCAGCGAACTTTTGGAACAGTACGAGAATGGTGGAGATGAATTTCTTGGAAGAATTGTGACAGGTGATGAAACATGGCTCCATAATTTTCCACCAGAGACGAAGAGGCAATCAATGGAGTGGCATCATGCAAATTCATCCAAGGAAAAAAAAATTCAAAACCACACCTTATGCTGGAAAAGTTATGGCTGCCGTGTTTTCCGATTCAGGACTCTTGCTTGTGGACATGCCAAGTGGAACTACCATGCATTCTGATGCATATGTGACGACACTGAAGAAACTTCAAGCTCGACTGAGTCGTGTTCGACCACATCGGCAAAAGGAGCCTGTTTTGCTGTTGCACGACAATGCACGACCACCATGGAAGCTATCACAAAACTCGGATTGAAAACACTGGAACACCCGCCTTACAGTCCCGACCTGGCTCCATGTGACTATCATCTCTTTGGGAAACTGAAAGACTCTCTTCGTAGAACAAGGTTTGAAGATGATGACTTCCTTGTGTACGCTGCACAGTGGCTCCAACAGGTTGGTCCAGAATTTTATCGTGCGGGTATACAGGCGCTGGTTCCAAGATGCCGTAAGGTAGTTGAGAGAGATGGAAATTATGTGGAGAAATGAAAATATTGTTCCTAAAGGATGTATCTACACAGTGTAAAAGTTTTAGACGTTTAGAATAAAATATGGATTTAAAAAAAAAATAGTGTTTCTTTTGGAGTGACCCTTGTATTAATAGCGATCAAGACGGACACTTGTATTAGCTACTGATAACTGCCACAAACCCGTGTAATGATTTTATGTCATTTATAAACTTCAACATCAGGATTACGTTGACGCAGCTGTCCAGGCTATTCTGTCTTGTCTCTTCACCTCTGCATAACTACATCTCAAAGATGATGTCCACTCAAGTTTCGCACCAGTCGCATAAAAGTGGCCGTCAGGCTTGCTTTAAATGCACGCTATAACGGTCGTTAGCGTTAGTTACCTTTGAGATTGGACGTGGTGAGTTGATGTTAGAGTCAAGAATAGTCCGCCCCTATAGCTGAGTGGACGTCAGTCGGCTCTCAGCCGTGGCAGCGTGCGGACGGCCCCGCGCGCCGGCCAGTGCTCCACTGCAGGCGTTGTTTACTTCCGCGTCGTAGCTTCAAGGCTTGTGTCCGTCCACCATGAACAACATGTCGAGCGCTTACCGCCGTGCGACCCTTAAAGTGTTTTTCCCAGCTGAACATGCGCGACCTCGTGCACATGAAGTTGAAACGTTCATACGTGAAGAAGTTCGTTTAGATCCTAACCACGTTATCGGAATCCATTTTTCGATCATGAGTAGTGTCGTTTATATTAAAATGACAAACACCGAGGTGTGTGAAGATGTTATTCGCCGCCATGCCAATGGCGACATACTCTGATGGTCACGTCGGAGCTGTAACACTTGAACTCGCAGAGTACGGTCAACGTACGATTAGGGTGTTTGAACTACCTTTTGAAGTGCCGAAGGACGAAGTTGTCTCTGCGTTACAACCATACGGTAACGTCATCGGTTACGTAGAGGAAAAATGGCAAACCTTCACGACCTACCACGTCGTTAATGGTGTGCGACAGGTAAAAATTGAACTGAAGGAACATATACCATCATATCTGACAATTGGCGGGGTGCGAGCCATTGTCATGTACGACGGCCAACCCCGAACATGTGCGGGTTGTGGACAAGAAGGCCACGTCAGATCCGCCTGCATGCGACGCCGCCTGATCCAGACGCCGGTCGGAGAGGAAGCGTCCCCAGCGGTGATCACTCAAATCCCTGTCACATACGCCAAGGTTGCCAAGGAAGGTAGCACCTCTACACAGGGTCTTCCTGCTTCGTTGACGTCGTCTGATCAGGTAGATGCAATCGCTACTGAGAATCCTTCTGAGGTGCCACAGACGCCAGATCCTGACCTGCCGAATCTTCGCAGCAATGTGACTGAAAATGCTACTGAGATGGACGTTGATCCTTGGTACCTACTTCTGCTTTCTTTCAGACTGGTCCGGAGTCAGACGAAAGCCACCCGCAATCAGACTCTGAACGACATGTTCGAAAACAAGGGACGACACGAAAGAGAAAGAAACGTAGCCGTACACCCCCTGATGAATCCATTCTACGGATGGATACCAGGGATGCAGACCCGAAGATGGACGGCAAACCGCTCTTTGATGACCAAAAGTCTGATGCGAACGACCCGCCACAGGCGACCACTGGCAGCGACCACCCCTCCTTACTGCGCCGTCGCCCCCACAGGTCGACGTTGAAGAGAGCCTATCCGATGAGACGAAAACTACGTCTCCTCTCCACGTGGATGATGTGCAGAGCCGATGCCCTACCGCAGTATCAGTCTCCTGGGCAGACGACGTGGAGATCGACGGGACTGGGGTGGACGGTGCTGATGATGGGGCGCCCCCATCGGTTGTACCCGCGCCCGCAAACTCTCCACAATAGCAGCCTCTTCAGCGGACCGGCAAGATCGGCGACCTCTCGCTCCTGAAGAAGAAGCCCCACCTGTGTCTGTGGGACTCCAACACCAGCATTATCGTGTCGCAACGATTAACCTCGCGACCATTCGTGCGCCCCACAAACTAGCGCTGCTCCGCGATATGATTTATGATACGGACATAGATATAGCGCTTATTCAGGAAGTGCATGTCGCGGATTTTTCACCACCACATGGCTTCACGGCGCATCTTTCTCCCGCTTCGGACACCGGTAGTGGTGTTGCCATCATCTTACGCGAAGGTCTTCTTGCCGAAGATGTCCTATACCTCCCCAACGGCATAGGTATGGCCCTTACTCTCTTTGGTGTACGCATCGTCAACATTTATGCGCCGTCGGGCTCCAGCTACCGTCGTGAACGCAATGCCTTCTTCGCGAATGAAGTTACACCCCTTTTTATGGGTCCACACGATGACTGGGTCATGGGTGGAGAATTCAATTGCACCCAGCGACCTCAGGATCAATTGCCGCGTCACTCACCATGCGCAGCTCTGGAAACAGTCGTCACGCGGCTACAATTTGTTGACTCGTGGAGACATGTTCACGGTGATCTTTTGGGCTTTACGTACTACACTGCGCATTCCTCTAGCCGACTGGATCGCATCTACATCTCGCGATCCCTAATTCAACACACTCGACAGGCTGAAATCTGGCCTGTTGCTTTCTCAGATCATGAGGCTTACTTCTGTGATGTTGTTCTCACAAGACAGGCAGTATGGCACGGACGTGGTTTATGGAAACTGAACTCGGCACTTCTTAATTCACCTGACTGTCGACTTCTAATAGAAGACACTTGGATCACATGTAATAGACGCCGACCCACGTATCCGTCTACCATATCCTGGTGGCTTCAGTGTGCAAAACCTGCTCTTCAAAAAACTTTGATCCGGTATGGCAAAGATGTTGTCGCCTGGAGGAAGAGCACTATGGACTTTTATTACAGGATCCTACGAGAATGCTCCACGATGCCAGCCTCCCCTGAGCGCCATACAAGGATGAGCCATACTAAGGCCCAAATCTCCAATCTCATGCGAAGGCATTTGGAAGGAGCGATAGTACGATCTCGTACTGCTGATCGCATGCCTCATGAATATCTGTCGATGTACCATATCATCCAAGAACGCCACAATCGACGCCGATAATTGATTCACGTCCTAACAGATCAAGAAGGGCGTCGCTACGTAACTCAACCTGCAATAGGGAATGTGCTTCACGCCCACTACCAGCAGCTATACGCCGCAATTCCACATTCCCCAGAGTTGATCGAGGAAGTCACACAGCTCAACTTCGGTGGTATCCCAGGCGATGCGGCGACTGACTTGATGTCAGAGGTGACTGATGAGGAAGTCCGCGATGCGATCCGGGCAGGAATCATCAATCGCTCCCCAGGGCCCGACGGTCTTCCCCTCGAATTTTATCGCGCCTTCCGTGATTTGTTAGAGTCCACCTTCACCTCCATCTGTCGGGAACTGATGTCTCCGGAAGTACCTGTGCCGGACGCTTTCATGGAAGGAATTATTATTCCTGTACATAAACCGCATGGTGGCAACAATATCAGTGATTATCGGCCCCTCACCCTCCTTAACAGTGATATGAAAATCTTCACTCGCCTTTTGGCAGCACGACTTAAAAACGTTGCCCGATATGTTGTGTCGCCAGACCAAGCATCTTTGGGAGGGGATAATAATATCCGCACGGCTTTATGCCGCTACAGGGATATGATCGCCGTTACCCAGGCGCAACGCCTCTCTGGGGCACTTGCGTCTTTGGACTTTAGTCAAGCTTTTGATAGGGTTGACCATTCGTTCCTTACGGCTGTTCTCCACCATATGGGTTTCCCAGTCGCCGTTATCACGGTAGTGATGCGCCTTCTGCGGGGTGCTTCGTCCAGGATTATGTACAATGGCAGACTCACTCCACCGATAAAAATAGGTCGATCCGTACGTCAAGGTTGCCCTCTATCAGCGATGTTGTACGCCTTTTCCTTGGAATCCTTGCTATGTGGACTAAGACAACGTTTGGTAGGGTTGTCCATAGATCGCTACCGATTCTGTTGCACGGCCTATGCTGACGATGTGGTCATCTGTTTACGTAATGCCGACGAGGTTCGAGCTGTTTTGACGTGGGTAGCGACTTATGGTGAGGCGTCGGGTAGCTCTTTAAACGTACGTAAGTCACAAGTTATGTTCATTGGCACGGGTCTCCCCGTGGAGTGTGTTACACCTCTCACCACCGTTGATACCATTCGCTGTTTGGGAATAGATTTTTCATCTGATCTCCGGCGTTCAGCCACCATCAACGGCCGACGCCTCCTTTTAATGATCAGAGCAGGTCTTATGGACCATCGCCTTCGATCCCTAGATATTCTCCAACGAGCTCGATATGTCAATATATATATCGCATCCCGAGTTCCCCATGTAGCACAAGTTCTACCTTTCCCGCTTACTGTGGCACGTCGCTTGTTGGCAGCGATGGCATCTTTCGTCAGCTCTGGGCTGTTGTTCAAAGTTAACTATGCAACCCTTACTCTTCCCCGTGAACGAGGTGGGATAGGTCTGTTTCACGTGCCGGATAGAGCTCGCGCCCTATTTGTCAGCTCCCAGATGACGGTATGGACACGTTGCCCAACGAGCCTCACTCGTCTCCTCCTGTTGGCATATTCGCCGGTCTCACTGTCAGCCCCAGTGATGATCTCGGATGTTCCGGCCCAGTTCCATTATATACGATACTTCTTTCTTGAACTCAGTTATCTACGCCTCGCCTTACCAAGACCGCTTTTACTCAAGACAAAGGAAGTATACAATGTCCTCCAATTAGGTCGTACACCTAACCCGATTGAACAAAAGTTCCCCCAGGTTGACTGGCGTCATGTACGGCACGCGGTGTTCGCCTGTTACCTTGACATAAATGTTCAGTCTGTCTGGTACCTAACTGTCAATGGTAAGCAAATCAACCAATTTCGCCTTCATCGTATCAACCTCGCCCAATCACCTCTATGTTCCACGTGTGGAGTGCCAGACAATGATGAACATCGGTTTGTTTGCGGACCGGCGGCGGAGGTTTGGCACTTGGTTCGACGTATTGTGGCTTTTCTAACGCGGGACATTCCGGAACGGATTACTCCCCTTTCGTTATTATTTCCGGAACGTGACTATGTAAGTAGGCTGTTTAGATTTTTATATGGGTAATGCCACGTAGCGCTCTGTATCAAAATCACTGGCTGTGCTGTGTGCAGTCTGTGGCTAGTTTGCATTGTTGCCTGCCATTGTTGTCATGAACTGCTATAGCTGGATGTGAACAGCGCGTAGCGTTGCGCAGTTGGAGGTGAGCCGCCAGCAGTGGTGGATGTGGGGAGAGAGATGGCGGAGTTTTGAAAAATGTCATGAACTGCTGTATATATTATGAATATTGAGGTAAATACAGTGTTTGTTCTCTATTAATATCTTTCATTTGCTAACTATCCCTATCAGTAGTTAGTGCCTTCAGTAGTTTGAATCTTCATCGCTAATGCGACACGCTCGTTACTTGAAAACATATGATTTTTGTAATGCGTTGTGGGCACACAGCTGTGTCAAACACCTGGAGAACAAGCCATTAGGGTGTGCCTTTCATCGCTAATGCGACACCCTCGTTACTTAAAAACATATGATTACTCGCACTTTGTGCACACCTGATTATGACAAGTGTCTTTCTCCGAGAGTTGAGTGCTACTGACTTACGAAATGCCACATGACTATTGAATGATATTTTTATGCTTTGCTTTTCATAGTTGCTTATTTCATTTGATGTCTGGTTTCCAGCTGTGTTGCAGCATTGCTTTTATAAAATGAAATGCATTTGCTAATGTGAACACTTTCTGTCAACAGATCTATTAAATAATTATTTTATGATCCACATTCTTTATAAAAAAGGAGCACTTGGAAAGGAAAGAACAATAAGAAGGAACTAGTAACAGTAACACATAATTTTCTTTTCAAGTACATGGTAATATTTCTTTTTACAATCAGTTGTTATGGTGCACCACTTTAATTACATAGACATTAAGATGTGAATAGACATTTCCCTTGTCTGCATTGTTGTTTTTACTGTAATATTTTTTCTGCTTGAGCTATGTCATGTGTAGGTATAAGTTGCTGCTGTTTGCCAGGCATAGTGTTATTGAATTTGACTTTTGCTAATTTCTTAATGCTGCTTGCTTCGCAAATCTGCGTTTTTTTTTATTCCTGTTTATATTAACTGTTTTATGTGATGCTGCATTGCCTGGTCCCTTAGTTTAGCATCTGAGCTCAGTAGATTTAAGTTAGCTTAAGAGGGGGTAGACTATATAAGAAACTGACTATGGAGAATAGGTAAAGAATGCAATGCGAAGTTATATGAAAAAGATTTGGGCCCAAATGAGTATTGTACAATCAGAAATAATTATTTTGAAAGAAATATGAATATAATACAGGAAGGAGGTATAGATAGGACTTTTTGGGAATAATGATGAATGAAGGCCGATCTCCGAGAAGTAAAGAAAGTTTTGTTTGCAAAATACTGCAGTAAAACAAACCCTGTCCTTTCCTTTGGTATTATCCCACTATATGTTTGTGTACCCTTGTGTATTTGTGTTTTTCCTGTCTTTATGTGTTTAGCTGATGAGAGCTATGTTGTAGAATTTTTCTAATACTCTGTTATTTTCTTTGTAAAGATGCTTAGACATTATTTATTCTGTGTTGTTTTAATGCTCATGTGTGAAGTTGACGTTTCAAAAGTGATTCTGATCTTTTATTTTTGTACTCATGTCATCATTCCTGTAACACTGATGTATATGTTTATTTCTATTCTTTTGTAAAGCCCCTATTACTACAAATGTTATCTGTATTGTTATGTTTTTAATGATGTATTTTGTACCTTTGTTATTGTATTCTTCTGCTATAAAATTGTAATTGACACCAGTTCATCTAATTAAGTAACTTGTACATTACATCTCACTGCACACATTTCTGTTGGTCATAGTATATGGACAATATGTGAGAAGTAGGGACTGATAGTGTTTGCACGTGTGTTAATAATTCAGCAAGGGACTGGATAACAGCATTGCTGGTTCTAAGGACAATTCCAAAAACTTTGTGAGTGCACAAGTGGTGGTTATGGACTTGTTATATTAACTGCAAGACTCTTCACTGGTGATTGTGCACCCACACAGTCGCAACAGATGGCTGCTGGCCGTCTCTACAAGGACTACAGTGGGTCTGCATCTCTGGTGGCCCACCAATACCACAATCTGTACCAGGACTACAGTGGGCCTGTCCATACTTTCTACAAGGACTGCAGTGGGTCTGCACCTCTGGTGGCCCACCAATACCACAATCTCTACCAGGACTACAGTAGGTCTACTCTGTGATGACCTATCTACCAATCTTCTTCAAAACGTCGAATGACTCTGCTGTGGGTTTGCTCTGTTGTGGCCCATTACCTGTCTGCATGTCAAGAGTCAGCACTGTCTTTCCGTTGGAAGGACCACACTACTTCTTCAAGACTGCATGGAAATCCACTACTTCTGTGTGCAATTTTTTTTACTAATGAGACAATCTGAAAAAAAAAACTGTAATTACTATTGTGATGAACGATCAGGACTGTCTTTATGGACGGTGAGAAAATTTTAGCTTTTGACCAACATTGTATCAATAAGTGTGTGCATTGGATATCTTTGTTAGTGTAATTATAAAAAATTTTCTCAAATCATTATTGGCCACTGGCCAAAAAAATTTGTAAAATTTTTTGTGGGGAGCATGGGGACTATGTAAGTAGGCTGTTTAGATTTTTATATGGGTAATGCCACGTAGCGCTCTGTATGAAAATCACTGGCTGTGCTGTGTGCAGTCTGTGGCTAGTTTGCATTGTTGCCTGCCATTGTTGTCATGAACTGCTATAGCTGGATGTGAACAGCGCGTAGCGTTGCACAGTTGGAGGTGAGCCGCCAGCAGTGGTGGATGTGGGGAGAGAGATGGCGGAGTTTTGAAAAATGCCATGAACTGCTGTATATATTATGAATATTGAGGTAAATACAGTGTTTGTTCTCTATTAATATATTTCATTTGCTAACTATCCCTATCAGTAGTTAGTGCCTTCAGTAGTTTGAATCTTTTATTTAGCTGGCAGTAGTGGCGCTCGCTGTATTGCAGTAGTTCCAGTAACGAAGATTTTTGTGAGGTAAGTGATTTGTGAAAGGTATAGGTTAAAGTTAGTCAGGGCCATTGTTTTGTAGGGATTATTGAAAGACAGATTGCGTTGCGCTAAAAACATTGTGTGTCAGGTTAAGCACAGTCGTATATAATTGTGCAAAGGGGACGTTTCAACTATTTTCCTCGGACAAAGACCAATGCTGTGAATTGGATTCGCGGACATGCCATTCACTACCTATTTGGACAAACCGTAGACTCTGTACTCGATTTTTGGACATACCTCAATGACCGTCATTATGTCGTTGTCCGTCACCCAAAATACAGACAATTTTTCTCGAACTTCCTTGGGAGTGCTTTCCACGAGCCGCCTCGCAGCTGGAATGTGTTAAGCCAAGAGAGAAGAAGGTTTCCTGTTTGAACCAATGAACATTTCTGAACAATTCAACGTAACACATCAATTTCGAGAAGACGTGACTCAACATATTACCAGCGGGGCGCAGAAGGCCTCTGATCAAATACGCAAAAAAACTACACAAAACAAAATTTAAAAAAATAAAAATTAAATTAAAAAAAAGGAAGATTTTGTTGTTTGTAAGGATCGCCCTAACCTTGATTTCCCATATTTCCCCCGGTATATAGGCAGCTCTCTGGAGTAGGTTTAGCCAGGAGCCAACGCCTGAAGTGGACCAGATTTTTTTTGTTATAGGATGAAAAGTGGCGGTGGCACTTAGGCTTTTTTTTTAGTTCCATTTCATTAAGGGGCTTTCAAAAAAACAGTAAGATAAAAAAAGTGGTAAAAAAAAGTGGTCAGCGTGACAGAGTGCTGTCCTACCGACCCGGGTTCGATCCCGGCTGGGTCGGACATTTTCCCCGCCCAGGGACTGGGTGTTGTGTCGTCTTTATCATCATTTCATCCCCATCCGGCGCCCAGGTCGCCCAATGTGGCGTCGAATGTGGTAAGACCTGCACCAAGGTGGCCGGACCTGGTCCACGAGGGGCCTCCCGACCAACGACGCCAAACGCTCATTTCCAAAGTCAAGAATGCCTTTCAGATCACAAAGACGCCATTGTCAACACCTCACTGAGTTTGAACGAATGAAATGATAATTAAATCAAGACCCTAAGCTGTCGACAGGTGTTGATATACATCAATGGGGACAGTTAAAAATGTGTGCCCCGACCGGGACTCGAACCCGGGATCTCTTGCTTACGTGGCAGACGCTCTATTCATCTGAGCCACCTTTTTCTTTCCTTTATTAAAACAACCATATATGTACATAAGCACAAAAACAAAATATTGAAGTGCTGGAACTGATTCAACACGAATTGTATCCTACAATAGACTGAAAAACACATTTCAATATAGTGCCATTTGTAAGCTTACAAAATAGAACATAAATAGTAGCCTCTTCAGTCCAGACATGAGACATAGATCCGAAACGCAAACATATATACACTCCTGGAAATGGAAAAAAGAACACATTGACACCGGTGTGTCAGACCCACCATACTTGCTCCGGACACTGCGAGAGGGCTGTACAAGCAATGATCACACGCACGGCACAGCGGACACACCAGGAACTGCGGTGTTGGCCGTCGAATGGCGCTAGCTGCGCAGCATTTGTGCACCGCCGCCATCAGTGTCAGCCAGTTTGCCGCGGCATACGGAGCTCCATCGCAGTCTTTAACACTGGTAGCATGCCGCGACAGCGTGGACGTGAACCGTATGTGCAGTTGACGGACTTTGAGCGAGGGCGTATAGTGGGCATGCGAGAGGCCGGGTGGACGTACCGCCGAATTGCTCAACACGTGGGGCGTGAGGTCTCCACAGTACATCGATGTTGTCGCCAGTGGTCGGCGGAAGGTGCACGTGCCCGTCGACCTGGGACCGGACCGCAGCGACGCACGGATGCACGCCAAGACCGTAGGATCCTACGCAGTGCCGTAGGGGACCGCACCGCCACTTCCCAGCAAATTAGGGACACTGTTGCTCCTGGGGTATCGGCGAGGACCATTCGCAACCGTCTCCATGAAGCTGGGCTGCGGTGCCGCACACCGTTAGGCCGCCTTCCGCTCACGCCCCAACATCGTGCAGCCCGCCTCCAGTGGTGTCGCGACAGGCGTGAATGGAGGAACGAATGGAGACGTGTCGTCTTCAGCGATGAGAGTCGCTTCTGCCTTGGTGCCAATGATGGTCGTATGCGTGTTTGGCGCCGTGCAGGTGAGCGCCACAATCAGGACTGCATACGACCGAGGCACACAGGGCCAACACCCGGCATCATGGTGTGGGGAGCGATCTCCTACACTGGCCGTACACCACTGGTGATCGTCGAGGGGACACTGAATAGTGCACGGTACATCCGAACCGTCATCGAACCCATCGTTCTACCATTCCTAGACCGGCAAGGGAACTTGCTGTTCCAACAGGACAATGCACGTCCGCATGTATTCCGTGCCACCCAACGTGCTCTAGAAGGTGTAAGTCAACTACCCTGGCCAGCAAGATCTCCGGATCTGTCCCCCATTGAGCATGTTTGGGACTGGATGAAGCGTCGTCTCACGCGGTCTGCACGTCCAGCACGAACGCTGGTCCAACTGAGGCGCCAGGTGGAAATGGCATGGCAAGCCGTTCCACAGGACTACATCCAGCATCTCTACGATCGTCTCCATGGGAGAATAGCAGCCTGCATTGCTGCGAAAGGTGGATATACACTGTACTAGTGCCGACATTGTGCATGCTCTGTTGCCTGTGTCTATGTGCCTGTGGTTCTGTCAGTGTGATCATGTGATGTATCTGGCCCCAGGAATGTGTCAATAAAGTTTCCCCTTCCTGGGACAATGAATTCACGGTGTTCTTATTTCCAGGAGTGTATAATTGATTGTCTTAACTGGAATGACAGTTCTGTCATTTGATTCATAACCGTCCAAACTCAGAGTCATTTGGAGCACACAAACGGATAACAAGAGATGCACAGGTACATAAATTAATGAAAACGTCATAATGAAGTTAATAACACCATTGAGAAGTCTGGAGTAGTCCTAGGAACTGGCAAACCCTTACTCGTTGTGTATTTTGTTCGCTACATAGTCTTGCATGTGATTTGTGCCATTACCGGCATCGAGAATTACCCTACGCCTTGTTTTTCAAAAATTATGTCTAACATGTTAGCAAACATCTTCCTGAAATTTGGGTAACGTTTCATCTTCCAGCGTGCCGTTCTCATGTAAGCCTCGAAACTAATGAGATTATCTTCACTATTGTGGATGATGATATATGTCACAAACTGTCCTAACATCCACATCACGGTGTTGTTCTTGGTAGCGGGAAAATGTTTCGCGTCCGGCCAGAGCAGGATGTCGGTGCAGTGGCTGGCTGGGCTGCTGCGGGTAATCAGGCCTAGCCTCTGCTGCACCCATTTCCAGTTAATGAGATGACCACCACAAGTAATGCGATGGCGTAAGGTGTTGACCAGGCCACAGCGGACGCATTTATCACTGTCACTTAAACCGATTCTATGCAACCTTTCATTTGTGGGTATAACATCGTTTACCACTTTATACCATGTGGACGCCACTTCAGCAGTGTGGACGGTTAAACTTATGTTGTCCCAAACTGCCTTCCAATGAACACTCTGGTATTTAAGTTCAATAGGATTTCGGACTATTGGAGATGTCCATCTTTTTAATAACAGGTGCGTCGTCGGTAAATCCTGCGTCAAATAATGTCCATCAATATTGCTTACTTCAAGAAAAAACTGCTTGACATGTCGTAGTTTGTAATGTATTTTACCTACATCAATGGGTGGATGCGTATCGGTGGGTTGTAAGGTTCGGAAGAGCCAACTGGTTACGCTGAGAGGTTCCTTGTCCAACAAATGGGTGATTCGTTTAATATATAACGCAGTACACTTTCGGTTAATGTCAGGCATGTTTAGTCCGCCGGCCTGTCTGGAAGACGTCAGCGTGGTGCATTTCACTTTGAACAGATGCCCTTGCCAGATAAATCTATTAGAGAGTTTCATCACGTGTTTGGCCTGCATCTTGGGGACTGGAAATAGTTGGGCCATATAGTACGCTTTACTGAATATATAACTACTGAGGAGTCGTATGCTTTTGAGAATGTTAACGGACCGCCAATTGTTTTCATAGATGGCACCTTGCATTTTATTGGTGACCTGCTTCCAATTTTTTGCATTAATTTTTAGCGGGCATTTGTCGATAATCATCCCCAGAGTGGTGTGGTTTTCGACACGCTTCGCCCAAGGTATAATAACTGCGTCGAATCCTCGAATGTTGACAAAGGTGCATTTACCGGCGTTGATTTTAGCACCGGAAGCACGACAGTACTCGTCTACCGCGGTCTTGAGGGTTGATACGTCTCCGTCGTTGCGCAGTAACACTCCGACGTCGTCGGCGTAAGCACGAACCACGAAGGACGTCCCGGCGATCGAAAGGCCTGCAAGTTTGTCATGAATAGAGCGTAAGAGCGGCTCGAGCGATAAAACAAATAACATCATGGAGAGAGGGCTCCCCTGCGGCACTCCTCTTTGGACCTCGATGGGTTGAGTAAGCTGTCCATTTACACTGATTCTGGTTGTAATGCCCGTGACGAAATGTTGCACGACATTTATAACCCGTTGCTCAAAACCACACCGCTGCAGTAGCTGTAGGAGGTACTCGTGGCGGACGCGATCAAAAGCCTTGCAAAAGTTGATAAACAGCAATGCGAGATTCACGTTAGTGACCGACGCTATGGATATTACATCTCTATATTCCGCAAGGGGCGTCATAATAGTGCGACCAGGGTGCATGATTGATGGTTGTGAATCACTTGCTTCATTAACGGGGACAATCTGCTGTTGAGTGCTCCGGCGAAGGTTTTGTAATCAAAATTGAGTAAAGTAATAGGTCGGAAGTTATCTAAGGTTTTTCGGTGTTTGCTTCTTGGTATCAATACAATGCGGCCTTCCTTCATTTCGGCCGGCACGTCACTCCCTCGCATCACTTCATTGAGAACATCTGTAAATGCGTGTCCGATTATGGGCCAGAAGCGCACATAAAATTCCCGTGGCAAACCATCAGGGCCAGGGGATTTATTTGATGGCGCGCCAGAAATCAGTTCAAGGACTTCGTCTGGAGCAAAATCGTGTACGACCGCCAAGTTGTCCGCAGGCGTGACTACGGTGGGCAGAGCACTCACGATATCGCCGCCGTCATCACCATATGTATCGCATTGCGAGTACAGATCCGTGAAGTACCGGTAAACTGCAGTAAGAATAACACTCTGTCGGGTCAAACGGAGTCCATCATCTGTGTCCAGCTCCCCGATAAAAGCTCGCTTGCGATGGGCACGATGTTTTATGAGGTGATACAGCGATGCAAGTTCGTCCTCTTGAAGCGATTTTGCTTTAGATCTGATCTTCAGTCCTTCAAGCTGCGTTCGCTTTATGCCTATAAGCTTCGCCTTTATTTGTTTGATGGTCGTCAGCTGTGTGTTGGTTGGTGTCGTAGTCGCATACAACTCTCGCAGAACTGTTTGGTAAAAATCAATCGTGCGTTTGACATCTTGCGCCCGTTGCCAACTGTAGTTCCTTAAAGATAATCGCATTTTCCGTTTGACCACAGCATTCCACCAGGCTATCTTGCTCGGATATCTGCAGCATTGCTTGAGACAATCCGCCCATGTCGTGGAGATGACATCTTGTAGCAAGGCATCGGCGAGAATAGAAACATTTAGGCTCCACGGAACCCTATGCCATTTAGTATGCTGTTTGTCCAGATTTATTGTGACACAGAGGGCGCAGTGGTCGGAGAAGCTAGCCGGAATGACATCGGCGTCCAGAACATGTTGGCAAATGTTCTCAGAGATGTACAAACGGTCTAGACGGCTGCATGCGGTGGTGGTCAGGTACGTGTACTTTACCAGGGTAGGAAATTTTAGTTCCCACGCATCCTTCAGCTGCAGGTGACGCACCAGATCATGTAGTTCCCTACAGTAATTAAAGTTTGGCGATTGGTCTTTCCTGTGGATCACACAGTTGAAATCACCACTAATTATCAACTGGGTTGGGTTGCGGCGTAGCAAGTATATGATGTCTTGTTTAAAGAAGTTAGCTCTTTCTGATTTTAAGGTCGTTCCAGATGGAGCATAGATATTGTCGAGGGTGACATCAAAAGTTTGGCAAGCTATGCCTCTACCGGAGTCCAACATTTCGATATTGCTCACTGGAATTCCGTCTCGTGATAGAATGGCCGTACCTGTACCCCCGTCCGCCACGGTGTTTACGATTGCAAATCCTGATACATGAAAACTTAAGATAGACACTTCCTGTAACAGAACTACACTCCTGGAAATGGAAAAAAGAACACATTGACACCGGTGTGTCAGACCCACCATACTTGCTCCGGACACTGCGAGAGGGCTGTACAAGCAATGATCACACGCACGGCACAGCGGACACATCAGGAACCGCGGTGTTAGCCGTCGAATGGCGCTAGCTGCGCAGCATTTGTGCACCGCCGCCGTCAGTGTCAGCCAGTTTGCCGTGGCATACGGAGCTCCATCGCAGTCTTTAACACTGGTAGCATGCCGCGACAGCGTGGACGTGAACCGTATGTGCAGTTGACGGACTTTGAGCGAGGGCGTATAGTGGGCATGCGGGAGGCCGGGTGGACGTACCGCCGAATTGCTCAACACGTGGGGCGTGAGGTCTCCACAGTACATCGATGTTGTCGCCAGTGGTCGGCGGAAGGTGCACGTGCCCGTCGACCTGGGACCGGACCGCAGCGACGCACGGATGCACGCGAAGACCGTAGGATCCTACGCAGTGCCGTAGGGGACCGCACCACCACTTCCCAGCAAATTAGGGACACTGTTGCTCCTGGGGTATCGGCGAGGACCATTCGCAACCGTCTCCATGAAGCTGGGCTACGGTCCTGCACACCGTTAGGCCGTCTTCCGCTCACGCCCCAACATCGTGCAGCCCGCCTCCAGTGGTGTCGCGACAGGCGTGAATGGAGGGACGAATGGAGACGTGTCGTCTTCAGCGATGAGAGTCTCTTGTGCCTTGGTGCCAATGATGGTCGTATGCGTGTTTGGCGCCGTGCAGGTGAGCGCCACAATCAGGACTGCATACGACCGAGGCACATAGGGCCAACACCCGGCATCATGGTGTGGGGAGCGATCTCCTACACTGGCCGTACACCACTGGTGATCGTCGAGGGGACACTGAATAGTGCACGGTACATCCAAACCGTCATCGAACCCATCGTTCTACCATTCCTAGACCGGCAAGGGAACTTGCTGTTCCAACAGGACAATGCACGTCCGCATGTATTCCGTGCCACCCAACGTGCTCTAGAAGGTGTAAGTCAACTACCCTGGCCAGCAAGATCTCCGGATCTGTCCCCCATTGAGCATGTTTGGGACTGGATGAAGCGTCGTCTCACGTGGTCTGCACGTCCAGCACGAACGCTGGTCCAACTGAGGCGCCAGGTGGAAATGGCATGGCAAGCCGTTCCACAGGACTACATCCAGCATCTCTACGATCGTCTCCATGGGAGAATAGCAGCCTGCATTGCTGCGAAAGGTAGATATACACTGTACTAGTGCCGACATTGTGCATGCTCTGTTGCCTGTGTCTATGTGCCTGTGGTTCTGTCAGTGTGATCATGTGATGTATCTGACCCCAGGAATGTGTCAATAAAGTTTCCCCTTCCTGGGACAATGAATTCACGGTGTTCTTATTTCAATTTCCAGGAGTGTATATCAGTTTCGGACTCATAGATAAACTGCCGTAGCACTGCTAATTTTAAATCTGTCCTAACTCTATTTATGTTCAGGGACAAAAACTTATAAGCTTGACTCATGATCGTCCGAGACTTGTGGGTGATGGGAAGCGTAGGAAGCCCAGTCCATCTCACCGTCGGACTTCGAACCTACATCCGCAGGTTTTGTACCAGTTTTTGCGCTGACTTTACTTTTTGAGTTACTTCGAGCCACGGAGTCCTTTGGTTTAACTTTATTTTGCCGTCGCAAAGGCGTCCGAAGTGTCATTGAAGACGGCGGAGTCGGCGAGTCATGGCTGTAAGCAGTATGTGAAAGTCCTTGCTTCGGAACGGGTGACGGCAAGTCCGAAGACACGGCGTCAGTAGGCTCACTGTGTTTGTTTGGAGCCGCACTGGCTGTTTGTATACAGCTGTCCGGGTCCTCGTGTTGTTTGGAAGCAGTTTCGAGGTGGCGGCTGTTTATGTTATGCTCTACACCGCGTGCTTCATTGGCCGTGTGTACGAGTTGCACTTGACTGACTGCCGCCTCTTGTGTGTTGGCCACCTGCGGCGAGGCGGCAAGCGGCATCGGAACGGATTGCTGTAAACACTCGGCTGCACTCGTATTGACAGTTCCTGCGTCGGGCGGTTGAATGGGAATTTGGCGGGTCGTAACTGAGCCATCCGACACATGCGTGTCCTGTGTGGAGGCACGTGGCTCCGCGTCATCGGTTTGATTTTTTACTGCCTGTTCGCCGGAACAACTACCGTCACTTATAGTACGTCGTCGTTTGTTACCGACAGATAATGCAACACCGGTGGCTAAGGGGTGACTGGCCACGGGTTTTTGAGGCAAGGGTGGGAAGGTGCCGTTACCGAGATCGTTGTCCTCTGACACAGATGCACTCGGTCGGGAGTCAGTCACAGAAGGCGTCTGATTTTGAGTTAGGACATCAGCCAATGTTAATCTCTGTCGTTGTTGCAGATTGTTTCGAAGTACGACAACTCGCCGTGGGCAATCCTCTCGTAAATGGCCACTCGTGTTACAGATGAAACAAGTACCTACTTGCCCCTCGTAAATGACATGAGCCTTATAACCACAAACCATTATATAGGATGGGATATTGACTTTAACGGCCATGTCAACTGAGCGAACCCCACTATAACATTGGAGTTTGTGACGGCTCGACCACTTTTCGTTTCTAATCTGTCGGATGTCACCGTATTTGGCGAGGACATCTCTAAGAAAACAATTCTCAACCTCAGGTGGCAAATTGAACACTCGCACTTGTTTATACTCAAAGTCAGCGTTAGTTATTGAAACTGTACTCACCGACTGATCACGATGTCGGAACTCTGCTTTCCCACCAGTATTCACCAAAATTTTTTCCAGTTGTATCTGGTCTAAAAACTTCACAAAGAAACAGTATTCCGCCATGTCATAATATGCTGTGTGGACCTGATCGGATGTGATGCCAATAATATCTACTATCCAGTCATGGATTTCTAGAGAACTCGGTTTCACATTCCTGGAAGATTTCTCAAATGCAAAACACAGGGTATTCTTACGTGGTACACTGGGAGCCATAACTGCACCATATGCGCGGTCGGGACCGCTGTGAGTAAATTTAGAAGCTTGTGTACGACGGTAGTGAAGAAGCACTGAGAATATCACAGGTCACAATCCCAGAATTATTATAAACACGGCTTGCGGCGCTACGACTACGCGGAAGTACCGACACGTCCGATCGCTGTCGCGTCCCAAGCGGAACTGCCACCGAGGGCACAGTCTGCTTTCAGCCGGTGAGCGGCGAGGACGTCTTGTTTACGTCCCGTCCGCAGAGTCGCGAGCGCGCGTAGTTTGTTTACTTCCTCGCCGCAGCTAACACTCGCGTCCGTTAACACTGAGTCGCCATGGCTCATTCGTACAGAAAAGCTACCATCAAGATCAGCTTCCAGCCCGACGATTCATCCGTGACGAAGTTCAAATACCAACACAGCACATCATCGGCATCCACCTATCCATCACAAGTAGCGTCGTTTACGTCAAGATGGTCGATGACGAGTTATGTCACGCAGTTGTGAACAGATGCGCGAACACTCTCAAGTTCAAACACTCCGATGGTCACATTGGGGAGGTTACTGTTGACCATGCTGGACTAGGATTACGCACACTAAGAGTCTTCGAACTCCCATTCGAAGTACCACCGGACGTCGTTACCTCAGCTTTCCGCCCTTATGGGAAGGTAATTAGCCACGTGGCCGAGAAATGGAACACCTTCGAGACGTACCAGGTCCTCAACGGCATCCGACAAGTGAAAATTGAATTAAAGAAACATGTGCCATCTTACTTAGTCATAGGTGGCTGTCGAGCAATAGTAATGTACGACGGACAACCTCGTACTTGTTCTGATTGCGGCCAGGAGGGTCATGTGCGCTCGGCGTGTATTCAACGTCGGGTTACACAACTTCCATTACATGACACGACGCCACCTCCTACGCTCACGGCCCTCCCCCTCAATTACGCACAGGTGACTCGATCGACCATCATCACAGACGACAATCCCCCCGGAAGACAGGAAGCGTTAGAATGCGCACCTGTCGCCGGTCCTGGATTGACCAACACCATTACGGTGTCTGCAGATGTTGCAGAACGCCGCCCATCGACTCCACATGAAGATTCGGACGAGAGAATGGAACTCGACGCTAGGGTTGTACCGACCTCTGCCTTTCTACCTGAGGGGGATGCTATACGGGAACCACAAATTCTTTCGGACACAGAAACCCACGTCCGCAAACAAAGGTCACCGAGAAAACATAAAAAGCGACGTCGCACACCCCCCTCAGACGATTGCCTCCAGCGGACATCTTCTCCAGTTGACGACCGGACGGCCGACGAAACGACGAGGAAAATGGATGACACGAGATCGCCCTCACCTGTCACTTTGTCTGATTTTGACAAACCCGATTCCGCTCTCTCGGGCAAACGGATGGCCAGTACAGCGCCCGCCGTTGGTACACAACCGGAAACAACTGCGGATTCACCCTTAGTCACTCAGCCCACAAGTGTTCTACCGCAGCCACCGTTAACTTACGGACCTTGGGCGGATGACATTGAAGACGATTCTACGGCCGCTGTGCTGGATGAGGAGAGGGGTCTCTCCTCCCACACCTCGGCCCCTCCCGAGTAGCAACAGATGACGGCGCGGACGCGGCCAGCAGATCATAGGCCCCACCTTTTACGGCAACACTGACGGCGGCCCCCACCGCAGGAGACGATCTACAGACCTATCGCTTAACGACCATCAACATTAACACCATTCGGACACGTACGAAGTTGTCGCTGCTCCAAGACATGCTCAATGCAGCAGACGTTGACATTGTCTTTCTCCAAGAAGCCTTCGTCGCCGATTTCCCGGGTATGTATGGTTATACGGCTCATGTGTCCCACGCCATGCCATCACCACTGAGGACGGACGTCATCACACCACACAACGCGATATTGCTGCAGCCTTCTTCGACCATTACGCACGACTTTATTCTGCTCAATGTTCCGACCCGACGACGGTGACAGCAGTCTCACAGCTGGTTTACGGCATAGTCCCACAGGATTTACAAACTGAATTATTGAACGACATTACGGAAGACGAAGTTATCGACGCCATCGGTAAAGGAGCGGCGAATAAGTCTCCTGGCCCCGACGGGCTCCCTGTGAAGTTTTATAGAACTTTCCAGTATTTACTGGCTCCCAAGTTAACAGACCTCTGTGGGGAGCTTACGTCCCCCGCGGTGCTGCTCCCTGCGACCTTCGTAGAAGGAATACTTATACCGGTTCACAAACCTAAAGGTGGGGCTCGAATACAAGATTACCGCCCGCTAACACTCGTCAACTGTGATATGAAGATATTCACCAGACTATGAGCAAACCGTCTACGACCGACCCTACCTTACGTCATCTCGCCAGATCAGACTTCCCTAGGGGGTATCAACAACATCCACACAGCACTGAGTCGATACCGTGACTTAATAGCCCCTAGCCAGGGTACGCCGCATCCCGGGAGCGCTGGCATCACTAGATTTTAGCCAAGCTTTTGATCGAGTGGATCACGCGTACCTAAAGTCCGTTCTCCAGCATATGCAGTACCCACAGCAATTCACAGACGTCGTGATGCGCCTCCTCCGAGGGGCGACTTCCAAAGTGCTCGTTAACGGGCGTCTCTCGCAGTCCCTCCCGATTTTCCGCTCCGTGCGTCAAGGCTGCCCCTTGTCGACGTTACTATATGCTCTGGCACTGGAACCGCTCCTCTGTTGCCTCCGTCAACGCCTCACCGGTCTTACCCTACGTGACGTTACATTTCGCTGTACAGCATATGCAGACGACCTGGTTCTCGTGTTCCGCAATCGCGACGATGTCAACAGAGCACTAGAATGGATTACCACGTACGGTGTGGCTTCCGGCAGCTGTCTCAACGTCGCCAACTCAGTCGCCATGGCCATAGGAGACGGGTTGACCCCAGCGTGTGTCGAACCCCTACAGCTTCGTGGCACTATAAAATGTCTCGGAATAGAGTTTCACGACGACATACGGTGCACTGCGGCTCTTAACTACCGCCGCTTATTACAACAAATTCGGGTCCAGATCTCCAACCTTCGTCTGCGGACCCTCGACATTCTCCAAAGGACACACTTCGTCAATGTTTACCTCGCATCGCGCCTTCCACACATAGCGCGTGTTCTTCCAATACCGTTACTGATGGCTCGACGTCTATTAGCGGGATTCGGAGCCTACGTCAGTACAGGCATGCTCTTCAAAGTCAGTTATGAGTCAGTGACCCTTCCCCCAGAAAGGGGAGGTCTTAGTCTAGTCCATGTCGACGACAGAGCTGTGGCCCTGTATGTCAGCTCACACATCAAGCTGTGGCGCCACCACCCGGAAAGTTTGATAGGTTTGCTGTTGGAGTCCTTAGCTCCGCCCTCCCTTATGCCCCCACTGACGACGCAAGACATACCCCCACCCTTCTACTACTTCGGAAACTTTTACATTGAACACAGCTATGTCCGTATCGCAGTAGCACCGACGAAACAGGCGTCGGCACGGGATATATATCATGTCCTACAGCAGAGGCGCCCACCAAACATCGTGGAGACAAAAGCCCTCAGGCTAATTGGAAGGTGGTGTGGAAGACGATTCACGCGGTTACACTGGACACAGCCGTCCGATCCACATGGTTCATCACAGTCAAAGGTAAACGGATCACCCGATCACGCCTCCACAAGCTAAAAATGGCGGAATCGCCTCTCTGCGTAGACTGCGGGATACCAGACACGGACGAACACCGTCTCACATGTGGCGCGGCAGAAGACGTATGGCGCTTGGTGCGACAAATTTTGTCGTATTTTCTACGAGTGACTCCGGAACACATTACACCTCGGTTTCTACTATTTCCGGATCAACAGTATTTCCCGCACGCCAAGACCAACGCTGTCACATGGATCCGTGCGCATGCGGTACACTACTTATTTCACGATGGACCTAAAGATGTATTCGACTTTTGGAACTACCTACAAGAACGTCATTGGAAGATCGTGCGGAACCCAAAATACAGACAGTATTTTTCTAACTACTTAGGGAGTGCCCTACGCGACCCTCCACGCAGCTGGATCATCAACAGGTAGGAGAAGACGCCCATTGAGTGAGTTGACAAGACTAAGTTCGATTCTCGGTGGAATAACATGATATACGTGAAGACGTACTACGTGAAGACGTACCTGGATGATGAAGCGTAAGGAGAGTAGCGACACACCCTTCTGCATCCTGTATGAAGCACTCTTTTTTTTCGTTTTCCCCATATACATTACCTCGGTGTAGGAACGTGCCGAGATATTGTTTTTTTTTTTTACTCAGAGCACGATGCGGTGCTAGATACATTTATTTTTGTTGTGGTATAAAGTAAAACCACATTAAGAATGTATTAAAACAGTAAATAAAAATTAATAAATAAATAATGATTCCCACAAAAGATTTCCCCTTCCCATCCCTGATTCCTTGATTCCTTGACGGACGAGGGGGACACTGTGACCAGGCCTCGGGTTACAACCCCTGATCGCTCTGCCTTCCCCGCCCTCCCCGACCTCCTTAAAAAAATAAAAAAGGCAACGTGCTTGCAAAAAAAGTGGCCGAGTGGTTAAAAAAAAGCTAAAAACTTAACAGGATATCAAAAAAAAGAGGGCACAGGGGATAGTGCGACTGCACGGATTTATCCCTTGCACACTCCCCGTGAGACCCACATTCCCAACTTAATGTCGACACACTACATTCGTAGTGCCCCTGCCCATTACACTCATCATTCGCGGTAATATGAACCTTTGCAGAACATTTCTGAAACAGAGCCCCCGATTTTTCCTGTGACACTTCCTTGTACAACTCTTAACAAGCTGCAGAAAGGGACTTTCCAATACCGCGGAGCAAGAATGCCGACGCTAATTCCCAGCGTAGAATAAACATGGCTGCCGTTTGTAGGATGTAAAACTATCTTCAATCTCAAAAATGTGTATGATCATTATCAGAGATGTCTGTCTTGCAAAACTAGCATATAAAACGTAAAAAATTTGTAAGCGAGGTAGGCAGCATCAGAATATGTATCATCTGTGTTTGTTTAAATCACAGTGTTGTTAAGTTTTATATATTTTGACGGTGCCTATCATGCCTCAACTTCTTTTTAATATTTTATATGCTACTACTGCAAGACGGACACAAGTGAGGATCACGTCGGGGGAGACCGGTTTTATAAATGTAAGATTTTTGAGAACAAAACAAGTTTCCAATTCTACATATTTTAAACAGTGTATCGCTGTGTCCTTCGCTGTCCTTGCAGATGGTACCAAAGTTGAGACAAATGTTATTAACGTTTAATGTGTTTCCCCGTTTTGAAGAGTGTTATAAATGGCTTTTTCTTTTTTTGTTTATAACCAGCAGAGTTTTCTCATCAGTCTGAAAAACTTCCTCTTTTAGATTTTTAAAGTTTAGTGCCAATCTAATATTATTAGTAAATAAATGAAAGTACATTCAGTGAATGATTTCTACCTTTATTTAACAGTTCGTTGGATACAATGGATTTAATTATATTTCACATCTTTAATTAACAAACGTTGTACCCACATTTGCATTAATAGCATAGAAAGAGTTACTTGAACGTGCTTTGAAATGCGATTACCATTTCTGTGTCAAATTAACCTACCTTTTATAAAATATATTGAGTGCATAACTTTAATCCTTTGAGGTAAAATAAGATTTGTGTGCAGACTGGTAAATTTTATTCTTGTGGCATAGCACTGTAACATTTTCTGCTCTTAAGATCATCATCCAAAGCATCTAACATGTTACAGCAGGCAGCTAATCTCGTTTAAAATACACAAACCAAAAAAAGTTTTGCATCGCCACGGTTCCCAGAACTCCTGAAGACAGACGTCGACTGTGGATATTGTATCACAGATACAGTCACTTTGACTGTTCAGAGATGTCACTAACCTCGCCCAAAGATGTAAACTACCATGCATGAGCAGCCCCTATTAGACGGAGAGAGTCTGACAGCCGATTAGTTCCAGTCATTCCACCAGGAAGGAGTTACACGGCTCGTGTTGTCTGTAGTTCAACCATGCGTAGACGGTCAATACCGCGGTTCGACCGCGTCCGCATTGTTACTTTGTGCGAGGAAGGGCTCTCAACAAGGGAAGTGCCCAGGCGTCTCGGAGTGAAGACGAACCCTGACAGCGACGCCACCACGTTGAATGATGCTTTCGTGCAGCCAGAGGAGGTCGTGTTACGACTCAAAGCTGTGCGCAATAGGCTGCATGATGCGCACCTTCACTCCCGACGACCATAGCGAGGTGCACCTTTGCAACTACGACACCAGCACGGCACAGACGGGCCCAACAACATGCCGAATGGACCGCTCGGGATTGGCATCACGCCGGCCGGAGTGGCCGAGCGGTTCTAGGCGCTTCAGTCTGGAACAGCGCGACGGCTACGGTCGCAGGTTCGAATCCTGCCTCGGGCATGGATGTGTTTGATGTCCTTAGGTTAGTTAGGTTTAAGTAGTTCTAAGTTCTAGGGGACTGATGACCTCAGATGTTAAGTCCCATAGTGCTCAGAGCCATTCGAACCATTTGATTGGCATCACGCTCTCTTCACCGAAGAGTGTCGCATATGCCTTCAACCAGACAATAGTCGGAGACGTGTTTGGAGGCAATCCAGTCAGACTGAACGCATTAGACACACTGTACAGCGAGTGCATCAAGGTGAAGGTTCCCTGCTGTTTTGCGGTGGTATTATGTGGGGCCGACGTACGCAGCTGGTGGTCATGGAAGGCGCCGTAACGGCTGTGCCATACGTGAATGCCATCCTCCGACCGATAGTGCAACCATATCGGCATCATATTGGCGAGACATTCGTCTTCATGGCCGACAATCCGCGGTCCCATCGTGCACATCTTGTGAATGACTTCATTCAGGATAACGACATCGCTCGACTAGAGTGGCCAGCATGTTCTCCAGACATGAACCCTATCGAACATGCCTGGGATAAATTGAAAAGGGCTGTTTATGGACGATGTGATCCACCAACCACTCTGAGGGATCTACGCCGATTCGCGGTTGAGGAGTGGGACAATCTGGACCAACAGTGCCTTGATGAACTTGTGGATAATATGCCACGTCGAAAAAGGCAAGAATCAATGCAAGAGGACATGCTACTGGGTATTAGAGATACTGATGCGTACAGCAATCTGGACCACCACCTCTGAAGGTCTCGCTGTATGGTGGTACAACTTGCAATGTGTGGTTTTCATGAGCAATAAAAAGGGCGGAAATGATACGTTGGTCTCTATTCCAATTTTCTGTACAGGTTCCGGAACTCTCGGAACCGAGGTGATGCAAAACTTTCTTTGATGTGTGTATTTCGAGACTACGGTTGGTGTCATTCTGCAACAAAACAGATGTCGGATTTATGTTGTACACCAAGAGCATTGGGTGAACACAATGTGTATAACTTGTAAGGCAGTTATCAACTTAATTAGCGTGAAAATGTAGTCCGAAACAGAAATGAGGTATCTGTGTAGGAACAAGGAAAATTAGGCGAGCTGAAACAATATAAATGATGATAATGCTTCTGTAGAGTCTGACAATACCACTGTCGACAATTCTGATGACGAGCTCAGGTATGAAATCTCTGACATCATCGTTACATATGAGCCTCTTGATAATTCACATTGGTTAAGCCATTGCAGTGCTTCAGCCAGTACAACACCTGTTGAATCGTATAGTAAGCATAATAGCACAGGAAAATAGAAAGAAAAATATCACATTACGAGTTTTTAATAATCTATTTACTAGAAGTAAATAAGAGACTAGAAGCTATTAGTAGAATTAACGAAAACATTAACAAAAGTATCAGTCAGACCACCTGTAAGCTAGAAGCAACTGATTAAAGAAACGGCTCTGCTAACGGAATACATTTTCAAAGTCATCAAATATGTTGTACATAAATGGCAATTTTAGGATCTTTCCCCTCTTCGATAAATTTCTGTAGATCCCCGTGCCTTCAGTAAGCTGTATTGCACATTTGGGTATCTAATACAGTCTGACTCCTCAGAGAATTAGATACATAAATACTGCAGGCCATTATAATAACAACGCTGGGAAGGCAGCACCAATGTGAAATTGGCATGAAGTGTACTACGCGCATGGATATGCAAAAATTAGCATTCCAGTACAACTGCACAACGGAAGATTACCGGGAAGTTTTCTTATCCATAAATCGCATTTTAATGTTGGTTGTTTCGTGTCATGCCTTGCATAAGCAGGGGAAATTTCTATCAACATGTGTCGGTCTCCAGTTTATCGTTCCGCGATATTGTTGTCCATGTTGGTCGGATCCCATGACTGTCTTCTGAATATGAATCGTACGGGTTCAAGAGGTCCATACTCAACACCATACAAGACCTCACATAAAGCATGACACTAGCGACTGTGAGGCAGATATATTGTTCACTCAGACGTGCAGAATCACACAGTCACGTCACATTTCTTTAGTCACGAAATGGGCTCATTTTCAGCAAGACAAGTATCTGGATCAGTGGGCGTCAAACTTTCTTGCTCAAGAGGCGATACTGGCGTAGTACCTCGGGCCATATGTGTACCGATCCTGTTGTTAGTTGGTAATCTACATAAATTAGTATGTTATGGGCTCCAAATAGATAATCTATAGTAAGGGCTGAGCCGTGGCTGCCTCATGCTATGCGCTAGATTAAACCTTCATTGCGATTCTGTCTTTAGTCTCTCGCGATTATCGCGATTATGCAATTATCCTCTCCTTCCGCGGGTGGCAGCAGCGGTGTGTATCGAGATTCGCACCTTGGACTATCTTTGACCTGGCGCTTATAGTTTCCGGCTGGGCGGTGTGCGAGGAGTCGGTCGGTTGGCGTGGGGCAGTGAGGAATTCTCGGTGGGGCGTAGTTTGGCCGGGGCCCGCTGGTGGTCTCTACGCGGTGTCGGAGAGTGTGGCGCTGTTCCCATTGCTACGAGATCCGTGGCTCACCGACCCTGGACACGAAAGTTGAGTTCTGATTTAACCTAGCAGCAAGTCAAGACTGTTCACGTTGTGTCATTTGGAGTTCGTTGGGATATTTCCGCGAGCAACAACGTGGTTTTCAAGTTGGAAAATTCTAGCCACATTCCGGTGGAGTTTCACTGTATTTGGTTATTTGAATTGAAGTGCACCAGCGGAATCTTCTACCTTGTGGCCTTTAACGTTTCGGTTACCTGCCCTGGGCGTTGTAGTGTAGTTTCCTTATTGTGTTGTTGTTGTCCAGCACGATGTGTAGTTTGACAGCTCCGTGTATGATTGGTTGTGAGCGCCAATGTTTTCTACGTTGTTCCGTTCAACTCCCTGTAGTGCCCTGGTCGGGTGAAGCGGAAGTTATCTTGCCAGTGGGTCCGCTTGCTGTCGGTCGGTTGCGTTGTCGTCGGATCGTGAATGGTTGGCCCGACTGCCTGTCTCACCTAAGCGAGCGTTAGTGTTTGAATTACAGGCCGATCCTCGAACATCTGGGCGCCCTTATGTGGACTGCCTAATTTTTTTAAATTTGTTCTTGTTGTCGGTACTTGTATGGCTTCTAGCCGGTTTTGTGTTTTAAATTAGAGTTGTTTTACTCTTAAGGCCTTCAGCCCAGTTTTAAGTACTGTTTCACGTAAGAACTTTGGTATTAAAAAAAAAATTAATGTTTTGGAGTTATAAGTGTTCGGCCTTCAGCCGATTTGAATTTAACTTGTTTGCTTCAGCCTAACTAAAGAACTGTTTTAAGATAACGCTTGGCTCTTAAATTTCTGATTATGCTTGCGCTTTAAGTTACTGGCCTTCAGCCATTTTGAAAGTAAAGTTGCTTTAAGTCGGTAATTAAGTCCCAAAGATTAAAGCTGTGTGTTTAAAAAAATTTGAGCTCTTGTAATGTTGGATCAAATAATAAAGTTGTATGTTCGAGTGTAACTGACAGCCCCTTATTTTGGCCCCTTTCCACAATTTATTCTATCTGTCGTGTCCTGCGGGTTAAGCAGGGCATTTCAAGGGTTCTAAAAGTTATATTCAAATGTATTCAAAGTTGTATTCAAATGCATTATGCAATAAGAGACACCTTCACAAATGTTCACTACATGGTTTGAATGACACTTTTCTTCTACGCATTGCGTCGTATGACAAAATTCTTAATTTCACGTTGCTGCAAATAAGTACTGAATTTGAAGATGACCGTCTCTATAATGGGCATTCACGAATCCACGTTACTTGCGCATCAAAGTTTATACCATGGCAGCTGGACGGGACGAGACGCGCACGTCCTTGAGTTGTCACTTCTGGAAGACAAACGATGAAACATTCCCCCCTCTCAGATCCTCTACACCCACAGTGGCCTCGCTGCTTACCTCTCTGCCCCTAAGGTGACTGGCGATATTCACTTAGCTCAGGGCCGAATTCACAAACGTCAATTAAAATTAAACTCATCTTCAAACATTACTGCGTCTGTAAATATTTTTGTTTGTCACTGAGCTGGAAAAATACACTCTTAAGAAGCTCTTAAAATTTGTTGACTTTTTTTTGATTCGGCAGTTATTTGCTAGATGCATGATGGTGAAGAAAAGATCAGTAGGAGCAAAACATGATCCCTTCCAGTACGCATAGCTAGTAATTTGGACAAGAGGCGTTTCGTTTCTGACGTGGCGAAGTCAATAGCTCTGTCGCATCTTCGAGGTCTGCGTAATGTTACCCTGCAACACGGTCACGCAAGACCTCGTGTTGCCCATGTTGTGATGACCTACCTCTATACAGAGGGTGTTCGACTGCTGCCCTAGCAGGACTCTGATCCACTGAAAACACCTGGCCATGAGTCTCCGTGGGACTTTCACGCCAATGTTGCCTGACACTACGTACGGTGTACCCACGTCTGTCATCCAGGCTCAGTTGGACTCGTTGTCCAGCTGGGTTAGAGAGTTGTTGCTGTCAGATGTGGCAGCTCTTCTATGCTAAACCTCGCATCTGTATTATACCGTCAAATCGCCCACAATTTTCATCATTTAGTCTTCAAGCAGTCATGTGTACGATAAGTAAAATTTGGTTATTTGAAAGCTTTCCTGCTGTTGCAGTTTTCATCGCCAGTGATGTAAATTCTGAGAGTAGCTCAACGGGATTTTGTATAGCGCAAAAAGCTATTTCGGTCTTCAAAAATAAGATTAGGTTCATGCAAGATACCAGTCCTGTCACGTATCAGGTATCCTCTTCATAACATCATAACTGCTGCGTACTACACCAACGACGACCGGCTAATTTTTATATCTATACCTGCCCCAGCGATTTTTTCCGTCCACTACCAAGTTAACTACCGTTTTAGCAACAATTCAAGTTATAATATGTGCGTAACCATTCTCTCTCTTCAGTTCAATATGTTCCTTACCAGGCATTGTTTTCTCATTGATCAATTCGTCCAATATGTTGAACTGGTCATCCAGCCACTCTAAATATCATCTCGAATTTTTATTTAAAAACATTATCCTACATCGTTCACTAATAGCCTATGGGCTAAATACAACCGTCGCCTCACCAGAGGGTGTTTGTTACCCCGAACTGCTCACAACTATTTGATCCTCTATGCAGTCAATGTACTGGGTGATCAAAAAGTCAGTATAAATTTGAAAACTGAATAAATCACGGAATAATGTAGTTAGAGAGGTACAAAATGACACACATGCTTGGAATGACATGGAGTTTTATTAGAACCAAAAAAATACAAACGTTCAAAAAATGTCCGACGGATGGCGCTTCATCTGATCAGATTAGCAATAATTAGCATAACAAAGTAAGACAAAGCAAAGAGGATGTTCTTTACAGGAAATGCTCAAAGATGTCCACTATCATTCCTCAACAATAGCTGTAATCGAGGAATAATGTTGTGAACGGCACTGTATAGCATGTCCGGAGTTATGGTGAGGCATTGGCGTCGGATGTTGTCTTGCAGCATCCCTAGAGATGTCGGTCGATCACGATACACTTGCGACTTCAGGTAACCCCAAAGCCAATAATCTCACGGACTAAGGTCTGGGGACCTGGGAGGCCAAGCATGACGAATGTCATGCGCAGTCACTGACGTTTTGCTGTCGAGCGCCATCTGTCGGACATTTTGTGAACTTTTTTTTTTTTGTTCTAATAAAACGCCATGTCATTCCAAGCATGTGTATCAATTTTTACCTCTATATCTACATTATTCCGTGGTTTATCAAGTTTTCAAATTTATACTGACTTTTTGCTCATCCAGTGTATGGCCAACAGGGAACGCAGTGCAGAAATGCGATGACTGCATGCAGTCATCTAACAGCATCGGCCGAAGCCCCAAGCGCTCTCTTGCACCAGCACCCAGTACCTGTGAAGGGTTTCCTTCCCGAGTCATTTGTGGTGCTTGGTCTTAAATGGTAACGTTACATTTCTAAAGCGACCAGGTGTCGATCCCGTCAAGATTGGCTAGCGGCCTCGAAAACCATCCTATGCGCGCCCAACTGTAATCTGCGCAAGAAATCAACTAATGATCAGTTAAAAACAGAATATTCTATATGAACGCTCCCTAAAGATTCCCCAGTCTATCCCTACCAGGTTCACTACTGCATGGGGGCTTATTTAAATAATAAAATGCAAATGCAAATAATTTTTAGTAGCTGTAGGTCCGATTACGCAAGTCTCGTAAACGGCTGGCCCTGACTAGTTTTAGTACGCAATCTGACTGCTTAGAATGACAACAAAGAATGTAAGGAAATTTCTGTTAGCACAATTAATTAATTAAGTCCCCAGCAACTATAAAACCTACGAAACCATCAAAGCACAAGTGTAGCTGTTCTGTATGTGGTAGTATGACTCAACGCACATCTGGCACGGTTCTTCTTCAACAAGACAAGAATTTTTAAATAGCAATTATACTGACGTGATAAAAGAAAATTACAAATACCATAATTGTACAAGGAAACCAAAATTACACTCTAATACAAGAACACAAGCCAGATGCTTTGTTGACTGAACCTGTAATGACACATTATTCAGGACACACAAATAAATAAACAACATAATATTTATTACCTTCATATATATTGACGAAAAGCACTCTGACCATTACAATATCTCCATTGGAATAACATCTGCTATCTCTCCCATCAAACCACTGCATAAAACATGGAACAACACTCTCCACTACCACATCTCACTCTGACTTCACGACAAGCAGTGTCCACCACAACTTCTCGGTAAGCACTGCCTGCCGCTACGTCTCAATAAGCACTGCCAGTGGAGGCGACGGAACAATACTCTCTGGCGCGATTTCTGGCGCTGTGGCTCAGTGTAGCCACCTTTCATATGCCCCTCCTCCACGGGCTAGAATTTGATGGTATTTTTGCCAGCATTGGTGGTGAAAATACCACCAAATTCGTAAAAAAAATACAGACAAAAATAAAAGATAATATTAATACGTAAATATCATATAACTAGATAAAATTTTGGCTTTGCACTGACCTTACAATAGCCTAATATATAAAATACAGTAAGGAATACAATTTCTTTCATACATATGACTTTACATAATAGTTTACACAAATATCATGTGGTTAAACAATTCAATCGATAGCGTCAGCAATGACGAATATGAGCAGGTAAGAGTCTTATAACTTTCCACAAACAGTAATACACAAAAATCAGTTTATACAAATATTCACATAAAATGTTTTCATAACAAGTGGCTGACAGTTCCAGCAGTAGCACCCAGCAATGTTGAGTAGGTGCAGACACCATCAGGTGACATCATTTCAGTAGAAGCAGTTCCATTTGTGGTACCCAGCAATGTTGAAGAGGTACACACAGCAACAAGTCACATTTCTCAGTAGAAGCAGTTCATCAATGGCACCCAGCAATGTTGAGTAGGTGCAAACAGCAACAGGTGACATCATCTCAGTAGAATCAGTCCATCAGTGGCACCCAGCAATGTTGAGTAGGTGCAGACAGCAAGAAGTAACATCATTTCAGTAGAAGCAGTTCCATTTGTGGTACCCAGCAATGTTGAAGAGGTACACACAGCAACAAGTCACATTTCTCAGTAGAAGCAGTTCATCAATGGCACCCATCATTGTTGAGTAGGTGCAGACACCGACAGATGACATCCTTTCCATAGAAGTAGCTCCATCTGTGGCACCCAGCATTGTGGAGTAGGTGCAGACTCCAACAGGTGACATCATTTCAGTAGAAGCAGTCCATCAGTGGCACCCAGCATTGTGGAACAGGTGCAGACTCCAACAGGTCACATCATTTCAGTAGAAGCAGTCCATCAGTGGCACCCAGCAATGTTGAGTAGGTGCAGACAGCAGTCCATAATATTCACTATCACTGATCACACAGTTCATTAGCAGAAATTAAACATGTCCTAGTGGCACCAATCATGTAGAAAAAGTACAAGTAACAGTCCATAATTTCACCATCACTAATCAGACAGTTCAAGCATGAACAATAGTGAATGCACATACAAATGCTTTTACAATGCTCTTACACTAAACATACAAATCATAACAAACACACAAATGATATCAGATAATTGTCATATTACTATTACAAATACACAGACATCAGTAAACCTATAATATATATGGGTGTCAGTGCAAGCCACTACAAACAAATAAAATAATATTTAGGAGATAGGTGGGTAGGATTAGGAAAGGAAAACACACAAAACACACTCACTCATCTTTCATCCACATTAAGTACTACTGTGTAATTGGATAGTGTTAACTGTGTGAATCCACTTCTGTCAAAATTTCATGTTCATCATGTGTATCAAGTAGTAGTGACAGCAATGTATAACAGTCAATAATAGTTAAGTCAACATCATAGTCATCATGTCAAGACCAATGTTTGCCAAGCCAGATCAAAATGTACGGTTGCTGAACAACTGTCAGTGTGCCAAGATATGCAACTTCCTCTCTCCAAAAAAAAGTACATACTGCTTAGTGATTTAACAAAGTGTGTGTAGACAATATTCCTTCCATTTTAGTGTTCTAGTCTGCTATCTTCATCCTCCTTGTTCCATATAGACCAACAAAAAAAAAAAAAAATATGCACCTCACTTACTTTACCTCTTATACACCAAAACTCCAATCAACTTCATATAATCTCAATACCTCAATAATACCTCTTCAATACGTCGATACATATAAACCTTATTGCCAGTATCATTTCACTTCCATAACAACTCTTTCCTCTAGTCAGTCTCCTCGAATAAGTACAGATAAAATCCTAATGCAAACATCATCCCATACAATCCGAAGACACACTGTCAACACACAACCTCTATGTAATCCATCTGACCAAAATCTTCTACTCATTATGAATTATAAACAAAGAATGCATACATGACCTCTAACAGACTTAGTTCGAATAACTCTCAGTAATTAAGTACGATTACGGAGTAAGAATGATCCTAATATTTCACAGTGTGTACACCATTTCAAGAATTATGGCAAACAGAAGCAAACATGTGGAGTATTCCTTGTGTCAAGTGTCACTTCCTATTTCAATTGCTCACGAAAAATGCAGTGTAATAACTGTGTTGGTATGTCATGTCGTTAGCTTCCTTCCTATTGGCATAAATTTATACACCTTCCATGAAACCTCCAGCTCATGTGACTTCTATGATGTTTCTTGTACTAAAGTCGCTCGTCGAATTACTGCAGTTCATTTTCTTACGTTAAAATATAAAGCACTGAGCGTAAGCAAAACAAGCAACAGCGAGTAAATATACCAGTAGTGAACAGAATGTCAACAAGTGGATGCAGCACAATTTCTATAACGAGGCTTCGCCAAGCGAACAATCCGTAACTAATACCACAGTGTAACCTAAACTCTATGTTCATACACAGTACAACAGCATTTCTATATACCAAATTAAAGTATAGTTATGACAACAAGCAGAAATGTGTAAATGTGCAATCCATACGCATAGCAGTAAACATATATCTTACGTACTAAACAGGTCATTAGCATCGTATCTTAATAAGTAAACATGAAGGCGCAAGCAGATAAATCACAAAGTATAACTTACATACCTAACCACATCAGCACAATTAATCAGGTGACAATTATAATTTAAATAAATAGGCACAGCAGGCACATAATTAAAAATATGATATCAGTGAAAAAGCAGTGCAGCCATGCGATGCATAATATACACAAGTAACAATCCAGTTCATTAATAATCATTGTCAAAATCAGTTAACGTACGCAAGCACGTCGCTTCACAAGCAAATTCATAGAACATGTAATTAGCACAAAGTATGAATCACGTAATCGCGAGCAGCAAATTACGTCTAAAGTACGTACCTAAGTGGAAATATGTTACCTGAAAAATAAATTCAATTAATAATTACCTTTTTAGTTTATTACTTTCTTCTTCGAAATGACATTTTTCCTGAAATTTTCTCGATAGCAAGTCGTCTTAACGTCGGAGACACACAGAATTTACCTGAAGTTCTTAAATATCTTATAGAACCGTATCCTGAAAAATACTGAACGTTAGTAACATAATTTATCAAGTCATTATAGCTTTATACTGATTTTATTCGGAGAAAGACTGTGTATTTGTTTACGGCTGTCAGTGCATTCGCACTGAGCGCTCGATCAGCTGTAGGCGCGAGACGTAGGAAGTGATTGTTTGCGGTCAACGACTGCCTTGTGCGGCGCGCAGACTTGACTGTTGCTTTGAGTATATGCCGCCGCCAAAACACAGCGCGGTATCCTTGTACTCTCCGTGTGTTTATATACAACTGTTAGTTTCTCAAAAGTATGTCATTCTACAAAAATTTTTCAAAAGTATATCATTCCACAAAAATTTTAACGTTAGATATATGATGTATTCCCTTAGAGCGTCGTGATTTAAGAGTTTCTACTTCGACAGTGTTATCATGAATAATTTTGCGAATTCTATATGGACCGTTATAAAGCAGAAAAAATTTGCGACACAAGCCTTTTCCTTTGTGAGACAAACGGTGAGGCTTAATTAACACTTTTTGACCAACTGACAAAATTTTTAAACGACCAGGACGCTTCGCTGATTTCTCTCTTCTAGCAGCCGCAGATGCAATATTTTGCAGAGCCAGGTTGACAACTTCAGAATGCCGCAGTTTCCGTGAAGGCGGAAAAGGAACGATTTCAGAAATGCGATTTGTCGGTGCTTTGTTTTTTAATATCAGTATAGGCGGTAAAGAAGTTGAATCATTAGGGAGTTCATTCAGAATGTTTTGAAAAATATGAAGATACTGATCCCACGTTCTGTGATTCTGATGACAATAAAGACGACACAATTTATTGATTTCCTTCATCCATCTCTCTGAAGCGTTAGATTGAGGGTGAAAAAGTGAAATGAAAATTGGTTTAATTTTACGATGCTGTAGAGTACGAAGCCAAATTTTAGAACGAAACTGTGATCCATTATCTGATATAACCTTATCAACATGACCCACTTCTTTAATAAAATGTTTGATGAAAGCATTAGATACTGAACGAGCTGTTGCTTTGCGTAACGGTGTAAAACACACATATTTTGATGTCAACTCCACTGCTACGAAAATGTACGCAAAACCATTAGTAGATCGAACCACTGGACCGAACAAATCAACTGCAGCCATGTCCTTTAATTTTGCTGGAATGATAGGAAACAACGGTGCTCTGTGAGAAACTGTCGGCGGCTTAGCCTTTTGACATAATTTGCATTTGGCAAGAACAAATCGAATACGTTTTTCCATATTATTGAAGTAGCAATTTTCTCGTAATTTATGAAAGCATTTTCTGGGACCAAAGTGTGCATAACTGAAATGCGTATACCAAATCAGCTTATTAACCCACTCATCAGGAATACAAACTAACCAAACAGAGTTGTCGACCGATTTTCGTTTGAAAAGAATGTCATTGCGAACTAAATAATGCTGTCTAATCGCTACGCTTTCCTTTCTCCTCCACTTCTCCTTAATGTCCTTCCAGATTGGATCCTTATTTTGCTCCTTAGCGATGTCCTGGAGCGAAGACGAAATAAAGTTCTCAAACGCAACACCTTGAATATACATCAAACAATAATTGTTTTCCTTGCAGTCCTCTTCAGCACTTTGTTTCAAACCCATAGGTGCACGTGATAAAGCATCGGCAACAATATTTGAAGAACCCTGTATGTAAAAAATACTATAATCAAATTCCTGTAGGTACAACGCCCATTGTGACAATCTACCATGAGTTAATTTTGTCGACATAAGAAATTCCAGAGCTCGATGATCGGTGTAAACCTTAGTATGTCTGCCAAACAAAAACGTGCGAAATTTTGTAAAAGCCCAAACAACAGCCAAAGCTTCAAGTTCCGTAATCGAATAATTCTTTCCTGATTTAGAGAGAACACGACTTCCAAATGCAATAGTTTTCTGGACTACAACGCCGTTTTCTTCTATCTCTTGAAATAAATGTGCACCTAGGCCTTTGTATGATGAATCCGTCTCCAAACAAAAATCTTTAGATAAATCCGGGTGTGAAAGAAGTGGAGCAGCAACTAAAGCATTACGAAGTTGTTCAAATTCTGATTGAGCTTCCTCATCCCAACACCAATTAGATTTCTTTCCAGATAGTTCACATAAACGAGGTGTGGCTAAATCGTCCAATTCAACAAAGCGTCTAAGAAAATTACAGACACCAAGAAAACTACGAACATCACGTTTTGTAGTAGGAACAGCATAATTACGAATAGCGTCTAATTTTTCTGGATCAGGAAGAATACCTTCTGTAGAAATAATGTGAGCGAGAAATTTCACCTGAGAACGACCAAATTCAGATTTTTCCAAGTTCACTGTAATGCCAACTCTTGCAAAAATACGTAATAATGAATCCAAAATTTTGTTGTGCTCACTCCAAGGATGTTTAGCAATAAGAATGTCGTCGACATAAGAAGTAATATTGTCACGAAGATAAACAGGTAAAATTTCATTTAAGCTGCGAATGAATGCTGCTGAAGATACAGTAAGTCCAAACGGTAATTTCCGAAACTGGTAACAGTTACCAAAGGCTAAAAAGGCAGTATATTTTCTACAATCAGGGTGGAGTTCTATTTGCCAAAAACTTGCGCGCATATCAATCGTGGATAAAACTTTAATTCCATGAAAATGTTGAAGAAGTTCATCTAAATTTTGTGGACGGTCAGTTTCAGGAATGATGATATTATTTATCTGTCTGGAATCCAGAACCAAACGAATTGACCCATCCTTTTTAAGAACAACGTGTAATGGGCTAGTATAAGGACTGACTGCAGGCTCAATAATGCCCTGATCTAACATGTACTGAAATTCATTCTTAACCTTGTCTCTGTAAGCCAAAGGAATAGCGTACGTTTTCCCGCGAAATGGTGTGTGTTCTTTTACTTTAAATAAATATTGTAAGCCTTGTATAGTTCCCGTGTGATGACTAAACACTGTAGCATGTGAAGTCAAAATTTGGTGCAGCTCTTCTCTTGCAACGTCATCTGGCACTTCAGCTTTCTTAACCTTTTCATTAATTAATTCTTCGCTATTAATTATATCATCCATCGCGTCTCTGTATCTATTGTCATTGTCATGAATAAACACATTGTCGTCATAATGCTCAACGAAAACATCAGAAGTAAGAAACCTTAAACATTTTGTATCTGACTCAGATCTTGTTAAACACTCGAAAAATTTCAAACATTTCGGCATTCCGGCAACAGTCAAATTCACACTTCCCTCTTTAAAGTTCAAAATTGCCTTATGTGCGTTAAGAAACTCCATACCTAATATAATTTGTGTACTGAGTAATGGAACAATAATAAAATTAGCAGAAAATTCGTATCCTTGACAATTGAAATTTAGGTTGGTCTGTTGTTTAACTTCTACACCTTTTCCAGAAATCGCTCCTCGAATTGTAGTTTTAGAAATAGGTAACACAGGACAGGCAATAGTCCTTTCACATATACGAAAAACTGATTCACTAATGACGTTCAATGGGCTCCCAGAATCTAAAACTGCAGTGAACTTATTCTTACCCACACATACTTCAATAACAGGATGTAAAAATGCGTCTACATTATTTTCCTTTTCGTCTAACAAAATGTCTCTCATGTCTTCCAGGCGTACGTAGTGTAAAGCCGTAGTGTCATTACTTTCTGAACCGTCTATATTGCTGCCAGAAGCCGAAGCTGCTAGTCATTGTCGATTGTTTGCGTCACGTCTTTGATTATTCGCGTCATTTCGCGGATCCATTTCTACGATTTGCACTTGTCTCTCTGAAGTTCTGTCACGTGGAGGATGCCAATTAGGTCCCTCCTGTCTGTTAGATACAAATTCTTGGTTGTGTCTGTTATTAAAATTTCTGTTTTCCTGTCTGTCTGCATAGCTACTTCTTGTGTAATTTCGACTGTCACTTCCGAAATTATTGTTGTATCTACTACCCGGATTATTTCTGTAGTAAGAATTTCTATTACTGTTTGAATAATTTCTGTCTTGATAATACCGATTACTGTTTCCGTATGATTGATCATTCCGGTACGAATTACCGTTATTATAATCGTCTGTGTAATTTCTGTTAGAACGTCTGTTATTGTCATAAGGCTGGTATCTATTGTCCTGTCTGTTACGTCTGTCATTGTCAAAATTACCCATATAACGCCCGTTCCGATCACTATTCCTTTTCTCTGAAAATCTATTGTAATTACTGGTACTGAAAAAGTTACAAGGAGTCCCGTCGTCGTTGTCATACTCAAGTTCTTGCAACAAAGTCTTAAAAGTCTCGATGTCGTCTTTACATCTTCCAGCTAAAGCAATTTGTCTTATGGATTGTGGCAGCTTAGTTAAACAAATGCGAATTAATTCAGTCGGGCTATAAGGGTTGGAAAGGAACTGATTCTTTCGAATCATGTCTTCAAAATATTCCGCTGGCGTGCGGAACTCAGACTGTTTGAAATTACGCTGCATAATAAGACTGTGTTTGACTCTGTCTTGCGTGTTTTCGGACCAATATGCCGATAGAAATGCATGATAAAAATCATTCAGATTATTACAATCTCTAATGAGTGCGCGCATCCGCGTCGCCGGTTCGTTTTCTAAATACCCACACATAAATTCCAGTTTGTGACTTAGTGGCCAATTTGGTGGAAGTGCGTACATAAATTCATCTAACCATGAACATGGATGTATGTCATTCTTAGAATTGCGGAAGATCTTAAATTTCCGAACAGTCAAAAAGTGTTTATAGTCAAAGTTTTCGCCTCGTGGCGACAAAGACCTACCGCGTCTGTCCCAGTCCCAATGTCGATTATTGTCAAGTTCGCGCGCCTGGCGCTCTCTTGTTGCATCCCGTAAATGAAACAAATTATCTTCTTGAAACCCCTCTGCTATCTGTGATTCCAAATTTCTTTTGCTGTCTTTTCCTACAATTTCGCCTTCGATTTGTTTGACTTGCTTTCGTAATGCCTCAACTTTCCTTTTAACGCGTTCATTAAATTTTCCCTGATTTTCAACATGCTTATTTATGTTCTGGTACTCTTCGGTTTCTGCAAATGGCAATGGTGCTGTATCATCTGAATCTCTGTCCCCATTTAAACTAAGACTTGTCAATTTATCTGAAATCTCCTCAACTCTTTCCGATAAATCACCTATTTGTTCTTTCTGTTTATTTAGGTCTTCCGTAAGTGTCGCGACTCGGGTTTCAGTATTAACACATTTAGTAGTTAACTGTTCATACTGTTGTGTTAGGTTATTTAATCTGTCATTTGGTACAGATTCCTCGAGTCTCTCAAATATTTCTTCCTTATCTTTTGCACGTTGTAAATTTAACTCTGAAAATTTCTGTACTATCACGCGATCTCTTTCTTCCTGTTCTCTATCCTGTTCCCTTTGTCTAATCTCTACTGCAACTAATCTATTATTGTGAGCATTCAAAATCGGTTGTACTTCTTCTCTGATTTCTTTCTTTAATTCATCTTTCATAGTTTTGAAACATGTCCCTATTCGTGAATCTAACCGTGTTTCCATTGTCCCCATCTGCGTTTTTAATTCAGATCTAAACTGCAATCCCAGTGAGTCTAACCGTGTTTCCATTGTTCCCATATCAGTTTTAATTGTTCCTATCTCAGTTTTAATTGTTCCTATATCTGTTTTTAATTCAGATCGTAACTGTGATCCCACATTTAATATAGCACTCATCAACTGCTCCATGGTAACTGTTTCAAAATTCTTTTCACCCCTCACATTTCCCACAAAACCAGCTTCCTTCTGCATAGCCATAAGGCCATCTGTGTTCGATACTATTCCAGAATCTTCTGTCGTTAATCTCGGATTCTGTGAATTTTCTGATTGAGAAAAATTTTGAAATGGTTCCAGACTATTTTCCCGACTTATTACATCGTTTTCCACTTCATTATTCATCACACTGTTCTCCTGTGTTGGCGAGTTAACAATTTCGTCACTCTCACTATCCATCATTTTTGCCTTTTTCATCGACCGCGTAATCATTTACAAAACATAAAAAATTCGTCACTGTACGAAAATTACACACAATGACTCTTTATCTCCAACAATACCATTTACATGAAATGTTTCCCTCAAACACGATTAATCGAACAATTGAAATAATTGCACTAAATTGTCAAACGCGTATACAAGACAACAAATCAAATTCTGAGAAAAAAAAATACCATTAGAAGAATGACAATTACCAAATATACACATGCAACATAGACTACAATTACTAAACTACAGATTACTACAACAATACTACTGTCTACTATTTTTACAATCAGAAGAATTCCAAGGGACGATCCGAAGCAGCGGTCGCCACGTGCATGGGGGCTTAATTAAAATAAATATGAATGCAAATATTTTTAGTATCTGTCTGTCCGATTACGCAAGTCTCGTAAACGGCTGGCCCTGACTAGTTTTCGTACGCAATCTGACTGCTTAGAATGACAACAAAGAATGTAAGGAAATTTCTGTTAGCACAATTAATTAATTAAGTCCCCAGCAACTATAAAACCTACGAAACCATCAAAGCACAAGTGTAGCTGTTCTGTATGTGGTAGTATGACTCAACGCACATCTGGCACGGTTCTTCTTCAACAAGACAAGAATTTTTAAATAGCAATTATACTGACGTGATAAAAGAAAATTACAAATACCATAATTGTACAAGGAAACCAAAATTACACTCTAATACAAGAACACAAGCCAGATGCTTTGTTGACTGAACCTGTAATGACACATTATTCAGGACACACAAATAAATAAACAACATAATATTTATTACCTTCATATATATTGACGAAAAGCACTCTGACCATTACAATATCTCCATTGGAATAACATCTGCTATCTCTCCCATCAAACCACTGCATAAAACATGGAACAACACTCTCCACTACCACATCTCACTCTGACTTCACGACAAGCAGTGTCCACCACAACTTCTCGGTAAGCACTGCCTGCCGCTACGTCTCAATAAGCACTGCCAGTGGAGGCGGCGGAACAATACTCTCTGGCGCGATTTCTGGCGCTGTGGCTCAGTGTAGCCACCTTTCACTACCCACCTACACACAGCAACAAGCTCCATTAGCATCGCATTTCGAAAGTTTCTAAATGTTTCATTCCTATTTTCCATAGGGTCTGTGTACGAAAGAGCTGTACTGCTGCTGTAGAATACTTCGTCGTTAGGTCTGGTCCAAGACTCTTGCACTTGTGCTGGAAGGTCGCTCACTACTTTTGAGCGTAAGCAGTGAGTATCGGTCAGAGTTATTAGCAGCGGAAGCCTGGCTATTTCGGGTACTTCGTTGAACTGAACACTGCTCACAAGGCTACTATTCTCTGAGGCACATCATGTAACAGTCAGATCACTATGCAGTAATAACATACACCAAAGAACTCCGCTAAAAGTCTGCCTGAAATGTTACTTTTGTCTCACAGTAAAAATTAACACCCAGGAAAGCGACCGTGGGCTAATTACTGGTATTGGAAATTTGTGGTAAGTTCCTATGGGACGAAACTGCTGAGGTCATCGGTCCCTAGGCTTACACACTTAAACTAACTTACGCTAAGGACAACGCACACACCCATGCCTCAAGGAGGACTCGAACCTTCGACCGGGGGGGGCGGGGGGGGGGGGGGAAAGAGCCGCTCGAACCGTTTCAAGACGCCTAAGACCGCGCGGCTACCGCGCGTGGCAATTACTAGTACAACGGACCCTTTTTTGCTTTCTGTTTAATATCTATGTTTTATTAAAAGTTGATAATTGTTTAAGAATAAGTTTTGTAAAGGGTTACCTCGACCAATTTAGCAGTGGTAGAGACATATATTTTCCAGAAAGGAAAGAAATTATAATGCATTCCACTTACATTCCTGCAAGTGCAGTATCTAAACCTCTTTTTTCATACTGAGCGAAAATGCTCCCAAGAATGCATTTTTCATAGTTAATAAATGAAATTAACATATGTTGGCTTCTCAGGTTACACAATTTAATTTCCAGAACGGCCCAGCTAACCTGTGACTCCTACAAATTGCTATCCCGTGCAGGAATAACAAGAAAATTAAGTACTGTATAAGGGCCTTGGCAAATGCTTACTTCAGTATAGTACTAGCCGTGTCTTCGCCACTCTCAGGCAGCTGACTGTCACGATAATGTACTTGCACTTACTGTAAGATCAGAAACTGTTTTCGGATTTGCTCACAGTGACAAGCCTATTCTCTAGGATATTATATTTGGTTTTGCTGTTAGCCTTACTTTAAATGAGAGATGTTTGGCCCTTATGTTAAAAAAAAACAATGACATGGCAACTGCAGTGCATAGCTTATAATTAAGAAATGCTTTTTACGTAAATTACTGTCTCCATCTGCTTAATGCAATAAGTTTATCACCACATAAAATAGCTTCTCAACTGGAAAGTAACAAATTGGTCACTGCACACCCTAATCACAAAATACGCACAAGGCTACAACTTCGATAAAAGTCTGGATTGTATACTGCCCATGGTGTTTTCCTCACTTAGACAGAGGCTGCTGCAAACTATAAACTCCCCTTACTAAATTTTTCATGACATTCCTTTCACAGCTGTGGTGTCACATGGGATGTATAGAAAACACTCAAACATCATAATTAGAAGCATTGCTACCATCTGTGGATTCTGCCTTGCAAACCCATACAAATGATTGGTGGCTTGTAATATCGACGTGGGCTACGCTGATCATTCAAAACCTGTGACTTGCATCGTAATCGCCGTCTGTTCTTTGCAAATCTTGACGTATATCAAACAAAACGGGCTCATGCTTGCACCAAAACCAAGTTTTTTTCATGACAGCCATTACGCCTTATTCCTCTGCCGTGCCTCAGTGTATTTTCTATAATATTCTCTCCATTTAGCAGCTTGTTCACTAATTCGCCGGCGATACAAGGCTGGACACTAGGACGAAGCAAATCGAGTTCTGTCACTACTAGGCCAATCGGGACCGATCTACCGACGTATCGTCCTCTGCTCTTGCCGTCATCGGATGCGGTATGGAGGGCATGGGTTAGCAAATCCGCTGTCCCAGTCCTTGTCGGCTTTCTTGATCTTGGAGCCGCTACTTTTCATTCAAGTATCTCCTCAGTTGGTCTCGTAAGGCTGAGTGCAACCCGGTCCAGTAATACATGGAATCTAACCCGAGTCCTCTGCATAGCAGTCAGGCGCGCTGAGCAATGAGCTGCGGAGGCGGACGAACCTAATGTACATAATTTAGAAAATCACAGGCCTTTGATTCATTACCTCATTGTAACATCACAATACAGACGTGATTTTTTCAACTTATATAGTTTTGTAATAGCAAAAACATTGGATTTTTGGTAATTTCCAAGAATGATTGCCTATCGAAGTTCCGGTGTCCAAACTAAACATATCGAACGTGCGATCGTAAATCGATCATGCGACTCTGGTGGCGTGCGTTGTGATCAGTTATTTGTGATCGTCATTTTTATCTGTTTCCCGTCGTTGCCTTAGTTGCTCTAAATTACACACCTCCGCGAATTATTTGAGAGTTGCTAGGGAATCCCAGACGACTTTGTGGTTAATGAGTGGGAAGCACCGCCCGCGTAAGCGCTGGCCGTGCGCCAAAGCTCAATCGCGTACGCGGGCGGTCTAGAGATCCTACCGCCCGCGTACGGGATTCGCCTCAGCCAGTTGCTGCCCAGCGCTCGGTGAAGGCAGACGTGCACACTTGCATGTGGCATATATAAGCACTAACAGTCTAAGCCGGCTTCAGTCGGCGTGCAGCAGCGCGTGCAGCAGCATCGTACTATTATTTGAGATGCCTCGATATAGAAGAAGATATAGACGTTCTCGTCTAACTGTTTATAAGGCCTTAGAAGATCTTGAGGTCAAAGTTGCTAACAAAGGAGCACAAGTTATTTTGCAAGGTCCATCTGTGTTTTGTGGGTGCATTATTAATTTTACACTTACCCAATTAGATACACATCAAGCTGGCAATGGTTGGATTACAGTTGCTGTTGTTCGTTATAATGGCAATACAGTGAATAAAGTTACTGGTTTGGAAGCATTTAATGCAAGAGATGTTATAGCGTATCGCACTTTTCATGTTGGAGAAGTTTTTAATAGAGACTTGGGCGTCTCCTACTTCATATCTAACCAGGCATTTTCGTTCAGAACAAGAAATCATCCCCAGCAACTATAAAACCTACGAAACCATCAAAGCACAAGTGTAGCTGTTCTGTATGTGGTAGTATGACTCAACGCACATCTGGCACGGTTCTTCTTCAACAAGACAAGAATTTTTAAATAGCAATTATACTGACGTGATAAAAGAAAATTACAAATACCATAATTGTACAAGGAAACCAAAATTACACTCTAATACAAGAACACAAGCCAGATGCTTTGTTGACTGAACCTGTAATGACACATTATTCAGGACACACAAATAAATAAACAACATAATATTTATTACCTTCATATATATTGACGAAAAGCACTCTGACCATTACAATATCTCCATTGGAATAACATCTGCTATCTCTCCCATCAAACCACTGCATAAAACATGGAACAACACTCTCCACTACCACATCTCACTCTGACTTCACGACAAGCAGTGTCCACCACAACTTCTCGGTAAGCACTGCCTGCCGCTACGTCTCAATAAGCACTGCCAGTGGAGGCGGCGGAACAATACTCTCTGGCGCGATTTCTGGCGCTGTGGCTCAGTGTAGCCACCTTTCACTACCCACCTACACACAGCAACAAGCTCCATTAGCATCGCATTTCGAAAGTTTCTAAATGTTTCATTCCCATTTTCCATAGGGTCTGTGTACGAAAGAGCTGTACTGCTGCTGTAGAATACTTCGTCGTTAGGTCTGGTCCAAGACTCTTGCACTTGTGCTGGAAGGTCGCTCACTACTTTTGAGCGTAAGCAGTGAGTATCGGTCAGAGTTATTAGCAGCGGAAGCCTGGCTATTTCGGGTACTTCGTTGAACTGAACACTGCTCACAAGGCTACTATTCTCTGAGGCACATCATGTAACAGTCAGATCACTATGCAGTAATAACATACACCAAAGAACTCCGCTAAAAGTCTGCCTGAAATGTTACTTTTGTCTCACAGTAAAAATTAACACCCAGGAAAGCGACCGTGGGCTAATTACTGGTATTGGAAATTTGTGGTAAGTTCCTATGGGACGAAACTGCTGAGGTCATCGGTCCCTAGGCTTACACACTTAAACTAACTTACGCTAAGGACAACGCACACACCCATGCCTCAAGGAGGACTCGAACCTTCGACCGGGGGGGGCGGGGGGGGGGGGAGGGAAAGAGCCGCTCGAACCGTTTCAAGACGCCTAAGACCGCGCGGCTACCGCGCGTGGCAATTACTAGTACAACGGACCCTTTTTTGCTTTCTGTTTAATATCTATGTTTTATTAAAAGTTGATAATTGTTTAAGAATAAGTTTTGTAAAGGGTTACCTCGACCAATTTAGCAGTGGTAGAGACATATATTTTCCAGAAAGGAAAGAAATTATAATGCATTCCACTTACATTCCTGCAAGTGCAGTATCTAAACCTCTTTTTTCATACTGAGCGAAAATGCTCCCAAGAATGCATTTTTCATAGTTAATAAATGAAATTAACATATGTTGGCTTCTCAGGTTACACAATTTAATTTCCAGAACGGCCCAGCTAACCTGTGACTCCTACAAATTGCTATCCCGTGCAGGAATAACAAGAAAATTAAGTACTGTATAAGGGCCTTGGCAAATGCTTACTTCAGTATAGTACTAGCCGTGTCTTCGCCACTCTCAGGCAGCTGACTGTCACGATAATGTACTTGCACTTACTGTAAGATCAGAAACTGTTTTCGGATTTGCTCACAGTGACAAGCCTATTCTCTAGGATATTATATTTGGTTTTGCTGTTAGCCTTACTTTAAATGAGAGATGTTTGGCCCTTATGTTAAAAAAAACAATGACATGGCAACTGCAGTGCATAGCTTATAATTAAGAAATGCTTTTTACGTAAATTACTGTCTCCATCTGCTTAATGCAATAAGTTTATCACCACATAAAATAGCTTCTCAACTGGAAAGTAACAAATTGGTCACTGCACACCCTAATCACAAAATACGCACAAGGCTACAACTTCGATAAAAGTCTGGATTGTATACTGCCCATGGTGTTTTCCTCACTTAGACAGAGGCTGCTGCAAACTATAAACTCCCCTTACTAAATTTTTCATGACATTCCTTTCATAGCTGTGGTGTCACATGGGATGTATAGAAAACACTCAAACATCATAATTAGAAGCATTGCTACCATCTGTGGATTCTGCCTTGCAAACCCATACAAATGATTGGTGGCTTGTAATATCGACGTGGGCTACGCTGATCATTCAAAACCTGTGACTTGCATCGTAATCGCCGTCTGTTCTTTGCAAATCTTGACGTATATCAAACAAAACGGGCTCATGCTTGCACCAAAACCAAGTTTTTTTCATGACAGCCATTACGCCTTATTCCTCTGCCGTGCCTCAGTGTATTTTCTATAATATTCTCTCCATTTAGCAGCTTGTTCACTAATTCGCCGGCGATACAAGGCTGGACACTAGGACGAAGCAAATCGAGTTCTGTCACTACTAGGCCAATCGGGACCGATCTACCGACGTATCGTCCTCTGCTCTTGCCGTCATCGGATGCGGTATGGAGGGCATGGGTTAGCAAATCCGCTGTCCCAGTCCTTGTCGGCTTTCTTGATCTTGGAGCCGCTACTTTTCATTCAAGTATCTCCTCAGTTGGTCTCGTAAGGCTGAGTGCAACCCGGTCCAGTAATACATGGAATCTAACCCGAGTCCTCTGCATAGCAGTCAGGCGCGCTGAGCAATGAGCTGCGGAGGCGGACGAACCTAATGTACATAATTTAGAAAATCACAGGCCTTTGATTCATTACCTCATTGTAACATCACAATACAGACGTGATTTTTTCAACTTATATAGTTTTGTAATAGCAAAAACATTGGATTTTTGGTAATTTCCAAGAATGATTGCCTATCGAAGTTCCGGTGTCCAAACTAAACATATCGAACGTGCGATCGTAAATCGATCATGCGACTCTGGTGGCGTGCGTTGTGATCAGTTATTTGTGATCGTCATTTTTATCTGTTTCCCGTCGTTGCCTTAGTTGCTCTAAATTACACACCTCCGCGAATTATTTGAGAGTTGCTAGGGAATCCCAGACGACTTTGTGGTTAATGAGTGGGATGTCTGGTATTCTAGACGCTTCTTCGGCGGAGTCTCTCACAAGGAAAAATCTAATTCCATGTTTATCCAGCGTAGAAAATTGTTCGACTTAGTCGCGAATACGGAGTACCACTGGACGAGGAAAGAAGGGACTGTGTAGACTGTGGCGGTGCGAAGTGTGTAAAACTTCGTAAGAACAGTTTCGCTGCTGAAATACCGCTAACAGTTTCACTGTGGACAGTGCGGAAAACGAACGAGTATCAGGAAGAATACATGGTTCGACTCGTCCAAATTATCCATCCAGACCATCGTAATGGACTTTCACATGACTCCAACACCGACCACGAGTAAGGTTGTCGTCTCTTTTGCAATTAAAAGTATTTTTGTAAAGCTGTTCTTTTTTCGTTGCTGTAGCGACCACCGTAAACATACTCATAACGCCCGCCACCAGAGTCGCATGATTGATTTATTATCACACGTCCCATATGTATCGTTTGGGCCCGGCCATTTTGATAGGCAATCATTCTTGGAAATTACCGGACTTTCTGTAATAACGAAGCTTCACATGTAACTAAAAATACAATGTTGTTGTGGTCTTCAGCCCTGAGACTGGTTTGATGCAGCTCTCCATGCTACTCTATCCTGTGCAAGCTTCTTCATCTCCCAGTACTTACTGCAACCTACATCCCTTTGAATCTGCTTAGTGTATTCATGTCTTGGTCTCCCTCTACGATTTTTACCGTCCACGCTGCCCTCCAATACTAAATTGGTGATCCCTTGATGCCTCAGAACATGTCCTACCAACCGATCGCTCCTTCTAGGCAAGTTGTGCCACAAACTTATCTTTTCCTAAATCCTATTCAATACCTCCTCATTAGTAACGTGATCTACCCATCTAATCTTCAGCGCCGGCCAGTGAGGCCGAGCGGTTCTAGGCGCTACAGTCTGGAACCGCGCGACCGCTACGGTCGCAGGTTCGAGTCCTGCCTCGGGCATGGATGTGTGTGATGTCCTTAGGTCAGTTAGATTTAAGTAGTTCTAAGTTCTATGGGACTGATGACCTCAGATGTTAAGTCCCATAGTGCTCAGAGCCATTTGAACCATTTTTTGAATCTTCAGCATTCTTCAGTAGCACCACATTTCGAAAGCTTCTATTCTCCTCTTGTCCAAACTATTTATCGTCCATGTTTCACTTCCATACATGGCTACACTCCATGCGAACACTTTCAGGAATGACTTCCTGATACTTAAATCTATACTAGATGTTAACAAATTTCTCTTCTTCACAAACGCTTTCCTTGCCATTGCCAGTCTACAGTTGATATCCTCTCTACTTCGACCATCACTAGTTATTTTGCTCCCCAAATAGCAAAAATACAATATGTTTATATAAAACGTGATTTTTGTAAAACAAATTGTAGCTAATTTGCTATCGTATGAAATACAGTACTTAGTACATTTGGTCGCCGTCGTTAGGGAAATAGCAGGAAAAGTTCAGGGAATGTGCCGTATATTTGACAAACAGTAAACTGAAATGTTAGCAACGCCTCTGTGCGCTGCGTGTGTTACGTCTGGGAGTGTCGGCAGTAGAATCTCCAACGAAACAGTGTGGAAGTGTGCATATCGTGCCAGACGAGAAATCGCTTCATGTGAGGCCAAAACGGCGCTTACGGGGCACGGTGTAAGTGATGGAGCCGGCCGTTGTGGCCGAGCGGTTCTAGGCGCTTCAGTCCGGAACCGCGCTGCTGCTACGATCGTGGGTTCGAATCCTGCCTCGATGATGGATGTGTGTGATGTCCTTAGGTTAGTTAGGTTTCAGTAGTTCTAAGTCTAGGGGACTGATGACCTCAGATGTTAAGTCCCATAGTGCTCAGAGCCATTTGAACCATTTGAAAGTGATGGACACTGAGGTGACAACAGTCATGGGATAGCGATATGCACATATACAGATGGCGGTAGTATCGCGTACACGAGATATAAAAGGGCAGTGCATTGGCGGAGCTGACGTTTGTACACAGGTGATTCGTGTGAAAAGGTTTCCGACGTGATTATGGCGGCACTACGGGAATTAACAGACTCTGGACACCGAATGGTAGTTCGAGATAGAAGCATTGGACATTCCATTTCCGAAATCGATACGGAATTCAGTGTTCCGAGATCCACAGTGTCAAGGGCGTGCCGAGGGCACCATATTTCGAGCATTACCTCTCATCACGAACAGCGCAGTGGCGGGTGGTCTTCGACCGAGAGCAGTGGCGCTTGCATGAGACAACCAACATTGCGTGAAATAGCCGCAGAAAAGAATGTGAGACGTACGACGAACGAACCTGTCAGGACGGTGCGGCGAAAGAAAGCGTTAATGGGCTGTGGCAGCAGATGACCGATGCGAGTGCCTTTGGTAATAGCACCGCCTTTCCTGAGCTCGTGACCATATCGGCTGGACTACAGTCTGGAAAACAGTGGCCTGGTCAGATGAGTCCCGATTTCAGTTGGTAAGAGCTGGTGGTACGGTTCGAGCGTGACGTAGATCTCACGAAGCCATGGACCCAAGTTGTCAACAAGGCACTATGGAAGTTGGTGGTGGCTCTGTAATAGTGTGGGATGTGTTTACATGGAATGTACTGCGTCCTCCAGTCCAGATGAACCGATAATTGATTGGAAATGGTTATGTTCGGCTACTTTGAGACTATTTGCAGCCATTCATAGACTTCATGAACCCAGTCAAAACGTCACGTCACCGGGCTACAACTGTTGTCGATTGGCTTGAAGAATATTAGGAACAACTCAAGCCAAAGTTTTGTTCACCCAGATCGCCCGACATGAATCCCATCGAACATTTATCTGACTTAGCCGAGAAGTCAATTCATACCCAAAATCCTACACCGGAAGCACTTTCTCAATTATGGGCAGCTATGGGGGCAGCGTGGGTCAGTATTTCTGAAGGGAGCTTCCAGGGCCTTTTGAGCCCATGCCATGTCAAGTTTCTGCCCCCTACGCCGGGCGAAAGAAGGTCCGACATGATATTGGGAAGTATCTCATGACCTTTCTCACCTCAGTGTATGCGGACAAATTAAAGAAGCTCCACATTACACCAGGATCCTGTCTCAAAATCGTTTGCAACTGATCGGGGTACTCTCGCAATGAACGGGGCTAAAGTAGCGTTGTCGTCTGAACAGCATCGACAGCGAGTAGGATTGTTCACTATGCTTGCCTTAGAGCTTTTGTATGAGATACACTGTGGTATGTGCAGTGATTTCCTTATTTTATTTGAATAACAATGTTACTTCTGTAAAATTCTGTTTCTGTGATCTTGTCATTAATCTCACTCATTGTTACCTATGCTAGGATCATGTACCTTCTCTAATTTAATACAATCCAGCGTCTTTAATCTGTCAAAGAAAAATTATAAAACCTAATCGATGCTAAATTTTCTTTTGGCGAAACCGTTTAAGTCCAAATGAATCAATCATTCTGTTCGATTTAACAATCAGAGGCAGGGTAAACAGTAAATTTAAATAAAATAACACTTCCAAAACTAAGATTGAAACTAAAATTATAAATTTATGAACCTTATATTTCATAGCTATTTTGTGTTTTCTGGTTGACTTGATGATTTTTATTTCGACGTTGCAGCTGTGTTGAATCCTAATTGTTTTATTTAATGTAAATATTTTAAAATTACCTAAAGAGTGAAGCGCTTTAAGTTTTATTATGGAAGTTAAATAAATTAGCCTGTGCAGGTAAACGCTGTTGTGAGGTAACGCAGTTTTGACCATAATAGAGAGATATCGCCATTCATCATTACAGTAAGGATTATTAGCATAACGTTCCTAATTATTACATCTACTTTTCTTTAGTTAATTCAAACAAGAGCTAACTTTTCTCTTTACTGTTTAGTAAAGTTTAATTTTGTCTACGTGTGACAACTACTACAACAGCATACATTTGCTCATACTAATTATGTGGTATTTATTGTTGTGCTAACCAAATGGTTAACTATTGGAGTGTGTCTAATCGGACTGGGAACAGTATTTGCAAATAATTTCACTGATTTGGTGTATTTTACTACAAAAATTTCGTGATAACTTCTCGTTGTCTTCGTCACATGTGATATGCACTGCATTACAATATATATTCAAAAGTTTTGTTAGAAGACAGTGCAGAAACGTATAGCAAAAGTTAGCTGTACATTAATCCCCGTTTAGGCAATGACTATATTAAATTTCTTATATGATTAGGCTCATGCGCTCACATTCAGGAAGATTAGAGAGTTGGAGGGTTACATGATGATTTTTGTTAGAAGTAGAATTTGCGCGATTAATTTGTTACATACATCGTGCCTTTCTCGATGTTCTTGACGAGAAAGTAAATCCGTAGATCGCTTTCACTCGAAGAAAAAACTTTGAAATTCATTGATTAGGCTTCCTATCTTATCTGGATTTACCTTTGTAAATATTGGTCAACGACATTCATGAAACACATCTCGAAAAACATACCTTCAATTTCCGATACAGCCACGAAACAACTTCATGCAGCCAAGCAAATTGGGATGATTGGAGCGTTTTGTTGTTCAGTTGTACCTGTCAAACAAAAAGATCAGAAATTAGCGCGAAACTGCATTAAGACAGTGTAAACCATAATTAGGAAAATAAGAAGTCTGTGAAGTAAAGGTATCACTATGTTTGGGAGTATAGCTGCTGGGGCAAAGTCTGCCTGAGTGAAAGCCACTCACTAATTCCGTTTCTGCAATAAAATATTTCCGTAGCATCTTCTCTGAAACATGACCTATTATCTGCTTGTATCATATGTTTTAAATTACGACAACGCTAATAATGTCTAGCGCGATTACAATAAATACGAGGCGCTGGCGTGAGTCGCGGCATAGCTAGGAACAACTTTGTAATCAGACGCTCAGAACAGAATTTTTGGCAACATACATTGCCTTCGAAGTCACGTGACTATAGTACTACACTCGCAAACAAAGTCGACACTCGACGCGGTGGCTGATGGGAGTGATTGTAAAGGCATTTCCCATTTACAGTCGCTCCCATCAGCCACCGCACCGAGTGTCGACTTTGTTTGCGGGAACAATACGTTGTAATGTCTTCCCGGGTAATATTATTACATCGCTGGTATAGACGGATCCACTTTAGAAGTATCACGTCATTTCCAAACGCGTTCATTGGCGTCTTATAAAGTTGCATTCGATATCTGAAATGAATATGGCTTTCAAGAGGGAAAAGGAAAGGCGTTTTGCTTATTTGCTAAGATGAGACTGTTTTGCTGCATGCAAAGAAGGGATAGCCTCTATATCTTTCAAGTTTCGTATTTCGCCATATCTTACTGCTGAGTCCCAATTTAGTAAATCATGCTATGGCGTTATTTGCAAAATGGCTTCCTAGTATGAGAAAATGATGTAAGTGTCGCTAGAAATTTCGATTTATAGCTACGAAATGCAAGAAATTTAATGACACTTTAAAATATTTTTGTGCATAAAAATTCCCGTTTTCACATTATGGTGCAATCTTTTTAGTCGCGCATAGTGTCTCCATCTCTAAGGCCTATTAGTAGAGTTTCCTAGTGCGAATATTTCAAAATAAGCATAATGGTTTAGATATCTGTATAATCCGGACAAAATAACTCAAATTGACGAATGTAACTCTTATCTGCAGATGAACATCGCTGGAAATAATAAATTCCATTAACTGACTAGCAGCGTAGTCGCATACTATCGAGTTTGTCTAGCACTTGTGTCTTAAACATATGGCGATCAGTCACATAAATAATCTTACGATATTAACTCTTCATTACATTCCGTCTCGATGTCATTTTTTTAAAAAAAAAAAAAAAAAAGCTGCTCTGATGAGTAGTATAACAATCAAAATAAGACCCTCGGGGTACTTACCAATGAAAATAACTTTTACCCATTAGATGTGTTTAGAAAAGCGTCCATAGCAGCAATAGTTATTCACCACGGTAATTACTAATAAATAAATGTGTCGAAACAGGCCAAATACGCGTGATACTAATTTCAGGCTTGGCACAAAAAATCAGCATTTTCAGGCTTAATGCAAAACGTTAACAAATAATGTTATACAAAGGTCACTTAACAATTCTAGTTTGATCTTAGTGACATGCACAACAGACTCTGTTGACTCCATAGATATTCCTACTCCGAATGGTGGCATAGGGATTAATAGCGAAACAATGGTTTGTAATGTCGCTGGTGCCAACGTGCTGAAAATGAACTAACTAGTTGCACGCTCTGCTGGAACCCCGTATCTACCAAGGGAATACATGCAGTTTTGAACTACGCACTGCATGTTAAATTATGCCGAAGCTTAAAACCATTATCTGTCTTTACAGACTCTGAGAGTTAAGCCGACAGTCGCATGTCTGACACTCATTTTTTTTTTTTTTTCAAATTAATCAGATACGTATTCCGTGGTAAAGAAGCAGTTTGTAATATAAGTTCACTTGAGAGTCTGAAATAAGAAAAAGGGTAATATAGTAGATACATCACAACTTTTTTATGTACATGCAGATTTCCGCAACCGCCACGTGTCGTTTAAATGACTCGCAAATGCTATATATATATATATATATATATATATATATATATATATATATATATATATATATATATATATATATATATATATGAGTGTGTGTGTGTGTGTGTGTGATTGTGTGTGTGTTATTTTAGTATGAGCAGCAACAGTACAAGAGAGAGACCAAGGGGGTCGAAAGACCAAATTTCTGACTAATATTACCGCTATCACAATCGAGTGTCAGTTTCCATCAGGAGCTTCTCCATCATCTCATAGACTGTCTATCAGGCGATGGAAGTATCTACATAATCAATAAAATTTTTCTGGGTTTGTGGCCGGATTGTCAATATGTAAAACTATGTTTCAGTCACTGTTGTAAGTGACCTTCTTTGGGGTGTTTTTGTTTACTGCTGAATGAGAAAACTTTGTTTCTTATATACCTGTAGACTTGGCTGTTACCTAGTTCTGATAGGCTGTTAAGGATGAAGGGGAGGGATGTTAGAAGTTCATTATATAGCTATATATACTGGTCATTCAGCAGTAAACAAAAACGCCCTGAAGAAGGTCACTTGCATCAGTGACCGAAACGTCGGTAGTTTTACCTATTGACAGTGACGTCACAAACCCAGAAAAATTGGCCCAGGAAGTACTTTTTAGATTTACATAATGTTCTAAATTTTACCATAGGGAAGCCACCGTATAATCAAAAGATTATGCAACAATTTAAGTTTAGTACAAAATAAGTGTATTTTTACTGTTTATTGCCTATTTTTCCTCAACTATCTAAAATAATTATACTTCTTGTTGGACACCGTAATGTACTGTTAAAGTAGAGCAGTCGTCAAAACGAATGTTGATTTGAGCATCACACAGTTTTACTAGGCGTGATCCTGTTGGAGGTGGTATCTCGTTGCCTTCCCCCAACTTTTGAACTGACCCAGCTATAGTGAACCTCACAGTTTAACGTGGACTACTAAACAAGACGCAACTCGAAAGATCCATCTCTCTATCTCCTCCTCTTCCTTCTTCCTGTGTCTGTCTGTCTCCTCTGTACCCTCTCTGTCTATCCATCGTCCGTAGCTCGTGGTCGTGGGGTAGCGTTGTCGCTTCCCGCGCCCGGGTTCCCGGGTTCGATTCCCGGCGGGGTCAGGGATTTCCTCTGCCTCTTGATGACTGGGTGTTGTGTGATGTCCTTAGGTTAGTTAGGTTTAAGTAGTTCTAAGTTCTAGGAGAATGATGACCATAGATGTTAAGTCCCATAATGCTCAGAGCCATTTGAACCATTTTTTTGTCTATCCATCTCCTCTTCCTCCTCCCTCTATCCAGCTCATTCTCCCACCTCTATCTGTCCACCTTCTCCTCGCCATTCTCTTTGTCTTTTCATTTCCTCATCCTCCACCTCCTACTCCCACATCTATACATCCACCTCCTTCTCACCCTTTCGTCTGTCCATTTCACTCTCCCCCCTCTCACTATCCATCTCTTCTTCCCACCTCTTTCTACTCAGTCGTGCTCACCTACACCTGTATCCCCTGCAACACATGCTGATACCAAACACACACAACACACCTGTTGTAAAGGACAGCCTAAATGTCAGACATTGAAATCCTTTTCCACTCGTGTCTCCTCTCCTGTGGGAGCTAGGAGGTTCTAATCCACACAGTCGTGATTCCCAGACAGCGAGTAATATGTGTACCAAATCTGGAGGAAATCGATCGAGGAGGTGGTGGACATACACATAGGTATATATTCACTGTGTACCCCAGAAACATTGTTACAGACTTTGAGGAGTTGCAGGGGGCGTATTCAGGAGTAAATTGAGGATAGGTATCCTTGCCCTGAAACATCATCCAGTGGCAATGCATCTACTCTGCATGTGCCTGGCAGAGGGTTCATCGACCCACATTCACAATAATTTTCTATTACTCCACTCTCAAACAGCATGAGGAAAAAACGAACACCTTGTAACCTCCCCACACGTAAAATTATTCACCACAGCCTCTCAACAAAAAATGTGAACATAAATGATATTCACGCCAAGTATAACCTTCCCACAAAATTAAAAAAAAATTGATATTAAAAATAATTATTATGATGGATAGCGATTGTCATTTTTGTTTGACCTCAGAACAAAATTGGTTCCCATTTAATGTACCCACAAAATTCTTTTCTCATTTAATGTAAGCACGAAACAGGAAAATTCCTAAGCCTCATAATAAAAAAATAAATTCAGTAACCTGGTAAAATTTGGACGACAGCAGTGCTGCGTCGTGGCCCTGTAAGATCATTCTGAATAAAAAGCAAAAAATTCTTACCTCAATAAAAACGGCGAATATATCTGCTCTTACTTAACATTTTTTTTTTTGACACAGCTCCGTGCAATGCTGGCTTATACATTTGTGATTTGTGAAAAGAAGCAACTGATTTTTTTTAAATGAATGCTTTTTTTTAAAAAAAATTACTTTATATTGCAAAATTATTATTAGGACATTTTTAAAACAGTTGGATGACAGTTCAGATACATTACTAGATATGCGCGACGCTGCTTCTTTACCTTATACAATAATAGTCCATCTCCAGATTCCCGACCAGAGCAGACTGCAGACAAGCGCAGACTACCTCAGACAAGCGACTAGCAACAACTAACTGCTACAGTTACACAGTTCGTACTGCTGTCAACACTGCTCTCTGGTCAGCGATTCTCATATCGCAGACAGCGCATACCTCTTACAACCTATAACCTTCCAGGTGGGCTGTGATTTCCCTCATTTTATTATGACAATCCTTTCTCCCTACGTAGGCCAGTATCAAAAAAATATTTTGGCATTCGGAGGAGAAAATTGGTGACTGAAATTTCGTTGGATCCCGCCGCAACAAGAAATGCCTTTGTTTTAATGATATCCATCCAAAATCCTGTATCATGTTCATGACACTCACTCTTCTATTTCTCGATAATACAAAACGTGCTGCTCTTCTTTGAACTTACTCAATGTACTCCATTAGCCCTACCTGGTAAGGATCTGACACCACACAGCAGTACTCCACAAGAGAACGGACAAGCATATTACAGGCAGTCTCTTTACTAGATCCATCGCGTCTTCTAAATGTTCTGCTAATAAAATGCAGTCTTTCGTTCGCCTCCTACACAGCATATTCTATGTGATCTTTTCAATTTAAGTTGTTTGTAATTGTAATGACTATGTATTAGCTGAATATACGCCCTTTAGATTGGACTGATTTATCGTTCAAACGAAGTTTAAATGATTCCTTTTAGCACTCTATTGGATGACCTTATACTTTCGTTGTTTAGTGTCGACTGACAATTTTCGCACCATTCAGATATCTTTTCTAAATCTTTTTCAATTTGTTTTGATCTTCTGATGACTTTACTACACGATAAACGACGGCATCATCCGCAAACAACCTAGATTGTCTTCTAAGTCATTGGATCCTGCCACAACAAGAAAAGCCTTTGTTTTAATGATATCCACCCACGAGCGCCTCTAACACTACCTTTGGGAACGCCAGAAATCACTTCTGTTTTACTTGATGACTTTGTATCAATTATTACGAAGTGTAACCTCTCTGACAGGAAATCACGAATCCAGTCGCCTAACTGAGTAGATATTCCATAAGCACACAATTTGATTACAGTCTGCTTGGGAAGCACGGTGTAAAAAGCTTTCTGGAAACCTTGAAATGTGGAATAAATTTCAAATTCCTTGTCGATAGTACTCAACACTTCGCTAGAGAACGTCAAAGTTATAGCCGCTGGCGCTGCCACTAGGTCATTCTTTCGGCAGAAAATGCGACTGTGTACAGCGACCGATTATAGGTGGGGCGTCACGCAATATCGTTTGTTATTCAGCGATCGTGACTGATTGCCATGATCGCCAGTGGAGAAGATGGTGCTACCTCCTGTGTAGAAACGCCTTATCTCCTACTAATGCATTGCAGTCAGTCGCGATCGCTGAATAACAAACAACATTGCGAGACATTCTGACTAAGGTCCATCAACGTACAAAGTCATATTTGCTGCTGTAGGGGTGGCCTAATGGCAGGAGTCGACGCCTATGATTTCAGCGTTCTGCAGCGTCGTTGAATGACGTTTCCGGACACGGGTTCCTACCCTCAACTTGTTCTTCAACACACCCTCTACAACCCGTCGAAGTTCGTCAGTATCGTTTTGTAACAATCTGTATATGGTTTGATAATAAATGTCAGTACATTCAAATATTACAAACACATTAACATGAACATAAATATTTAAATGTATATTTCCGTATCTTTTCTACAAAAGAGCCAGTTTCCACTATCGAAACTGAACAATCGAGTGACATGCTTAGTGATGGTTTGGTGTTAGTGGACGAGCACATGAGTAGAGCATTGAAATTAATACACTCCTGGAAATGGAAAAAAGAACACATTGACACCGGTGTGTCAGACCCACCATACTTGCTCCGGACACTGCGAGAGGGCTGTACAAGCAATGATCACACGCACGGCACAGCGGACACACCAGGACCGCCGCCGTCAGTGTCAGCCAGTTTGCCGTGGCATACGGAGCTCCATCGCAGTCTTTAACACTGGTAGCATGCCGCGACAGCGTGGACGTGAACCGTATGTGCAGCTGACGGACTTTGAGCGAGGGCGTATAGTGGGCATGCGGGAGGCCGGGTGGATGTACCGCCGAATTGCTCAACACGTGGGGCGTGAGGTCTCCACAGTACATCGATGTTGTCGCCAGTGGTCGGCGGAAGGTGCACGTGCCCGTCGACCTGGGACCGGACCGCAGCGACGCACGGATGCACGCCAAGACCGTAGGATCCTACGCAGTGCCGTAGGGGACCGCACCGCCACTTTCCAGCAAATTAGGGACACTGTTGCTCCTGGGGTATCGGCGAGGACCATTCGCAACCGTCTCCATGAAGCTGGGCTACGGTCCCGCACACCGTTAGGCCGTCTTCCGCTCACGCCCCAACATCGTGCAGCCCGCCTCCAGTGGTGTCGCGACAGGCGTGAATGGAGGGACGAATGGAGACGTGTCGTCTTCAGCGATGAGAGTCGCTTCTGCCTTGGTGCCAATGATGGTCGTATGCGTGTTTGGCGCCGTGCAGGTGAGCGCCACAATCAGGACTGCATACGACCGAGGCACAAAGGGCCAACACCCGGCATCATGGTGTGGGGAGCGATCTCCTACACTGGCCGTACACCACTGGTGATCGTCGAGGGGACACTGAATAGTGCACGGTACATCCCAACCGTCATCGAACCCATCGTTCTACCATTCCTAGACCGGCAAGGGAACTTGCTGTTCCAACAGGACAATGCACGTCCGCATGTATCCCGTGCCACCCAACGTGCTCTAGAAGGTGTAAGTCAACTACCCTGGCCAGCAAGATCTCCGGATCTGTCCCCCATTGAGCATGTTTGGGACTGGATGAAGCGTCGTCTCACGCGGTCTGCACGTCCAGCACGAACGCTGGTCCAACTGAGGCGCCAGGTGGAAATGGCATGGCAAGCCGTTCCACAGGACTACATCCAGCATCTCTACGATCGTCTCCATGGGAGAATAGCAGCCTGCATTGCTGCGAAAGGTGGATATACACTGTACTAGTGCCGACATTGTGCATGCTCTGTTGCCTGTGTCTATGTGCCTGTGGTTCTGTCAGTGTGATCATGTGATGTATCTGACCCCAGGAATGTGTCAATAAAGTTTCCCCTTCCTGGGACAATGAATTCACGGTGTTCTTATTTCAATTTCCAGGAGTGTATGTTCACCATGTCAATCTGAATTGCAGAATGACAGTGATTTTCATTGAGTAAACTGTCAGCTAGCACTGTGCTTTCATTCCTGCGTGAACTACGACGGGGTTCACGTCTGCTTTATTAATAGATCACCAGTGAGACAATGCGTGTGCACGAATCAGATTTGAATATTTCGAGGTCTGTGCTCTGATGTGGACAGACTTTGAACTGTTTCGTGTCACTCAACGGAATGAAACTGTTTCGTGGATCCGAAGAAGTAGGACATTGTATAGACAAATATTCTCAATAAATACGCCAGTGCCGCGTGTTGCAAGCTGTGCCACTCTGGAACTGCAGTCCTATGAATTCAAGATCCCTACTGGAAGGGGCGTACTACTACCTGTAACAGATATATAACTGGTGTGGAGGCATTATTTTCAAAGTACAATCCTCAAATAGCAGCATCGAGCATCATCGTCACCTGAGGATCTCGGAATCCTCCAACGAGGTGAGGTGCAGCCAATGTAAAGCTTTTGAAAATGACTGCGAAATAGGATTAGGCTCTCACTGCAAAAGTTATGTATTGATTTCTTTTTAAGACCAATGTTGTTCCACTTGTGATCAATATTATTGTTCCGAATTGCCGCAGCAGTACTAACATATAAACAGTGTTTCCTCTATATAATTTTTCTGTTAATTTCAAAAATAGTAGTCACCGATGCTACCATTCATTCAGCGCATTATCGAAGTCCCGCGAATTTAATTTCTGAAGCGTGCAGATTTGCAAACCGACATTTATGACGTTCACGCGAACCTGCCATCAGGCGCCTCGTTGGTCGAGAAGGGCAGCTGGTGCTATATTCAAATCTGACACTGGTGTACACATGGTGCGGGCTGGTTTGTTTATATTATTACGCGAGTAGCATGGGGTGGGCACGCTATCGTGCATTTCTGGCTTCATGCGTACCTATTGTTGAACAGTACTGTAACTGTATACTCGTTGGTGCTGTAACTAATGTCATTCTAGCATATCGTTGTGTTACAGCAGGTAAGCTATGTTAAACACGCGTTCAATAAACTAAAACTAAACTATGTCCGAGCAGACCTCAGAAGGGCCAACGGTACCGCCCGACTGCCGTGTTATCCTAGGCCGACAGGCGTCACTGGATGCGGATTTAGGGGGCTATGTGGTCAGCATACCGTTTTCGCGCCGTTGTCAGTTTTCGTGACCGGAGCCGCTACTTCTCAGTGATGTAGCTCCTCAACTGACCTCATAAGGGCTGAGAAAGGCGCGCAATAACGTGTTTTATAAAAGGAGAGAGAAGCAAAAGCGCCAGTTAATTAACAATTTTGCTTTATTTATAAGTTTCGTCACAGCCACGGCTACAAAGGCAGACCACAGTTTTGCAGTTGAATAAACATTAGGAAAATGTCCAGAAACGTTGGACTATGTGATCGGCGATAAGTCAGCGGCATCAACCAACACTTACAAGTAACTAGGAGTTCCTGCCAAAAATAATTAAAAGTGGAACCACCATATAAATATAGCCATGGAGAATGCAGATTTCAGGCTCAGATTTATTAGGAAAAATCATAAAGAAGAGCACCCAAGAAAAAGGTCACGAACAAAAATTCACGTATGACCAATACTTGAGTATTGTCGATTGGTTTGCGACCATTACCCCTCTAGATTAACAGAAGGGATGGAAAAGATTCAAAGAAAAGCAGCACGAGTCGTCACTGATATCTTTGTTCTGCGTGAGAGAGTCACGGAAATGTTCAACATAATAGCTATGGAGGAGTTGCAAGAGATGCGCCATGTATCACAAAGAACCTGACTCACGAATTTGCAGGAAATCTCGTCGCAGTCATTTAAGAAACATACTAATTAATTTAACGTAAGTAATTGTTATTGTAGTTGTTGTTCTTGTTGTTGTTGTGATCTTTAGTGTGAAGACTGATTTTATGAATATCTCCCCGCTACTCTATCCTGTACAAGTGTCCTCATTCTGAATAACTACTGCAAGCTACATCCACATGTATTTGTTTACTGTACTGAAACCTTGGCCTCCTCCTACTGTTACCACTCCCCTCCCTACACTTCCGCCCCCCCCCCCCTCTCCAGCAACATGCTGCCTCACGATGTCTACTATCAACCCATTCTTTCTTTTACGTTAGTGAAATTGCGGTATAATTTTTTTCTCCCCAATAACAGTCATCAGTTACCCGTAATCTTCAGCGTTCATCTGAAGCGCCACACTTAAAAAGCCTCTGTTCTTTACTTGTCTGAACCGTTTACTATCAAAGTTTTACTTCCCTTTAGGCCTACACTTTAGATAAATACGTTCGGAAAAAGAGTTTCTAACACTTAAATTTATGTTACATGTCAACACATTATTAGTTTCTTCAGAATAGTTTTCTGGGTATCACAAGTTTCCATTTTATATCTTCTTTACTTCTGTCGCTGTTACATGTTTTGCTACTCAAATAGCAGTATACTTCTATTAATCTTAGTGGCATATTTTTATAAATTAGTTCCTTCAGCATCATCTGATTTATTTCGATTACAGTGCATTATCCTTGATTTATTTTCGTTGATGCTCATTTTATAACCTATTTTCCGCTTACCCTCAAGATACTACTCATATCGTTAAAATCACCTCCTAAGTTATTTGCTATCTCTGAAAAAATTACAAAGTCATTCGTAAATCCTTTTGTTTCTTTTCCCTTTCCAAATTTATAATTGCTTCGTACATCGCTTGCTACAAGCAGTTGAGTAACGTACGAATGCAGTATGCCCTGTCTCACTCCATTTCAACTATTCTACTGCCTCCCTTTCAGGGCACTTATCTCTTATAACTGCAGCCTGGTTTATATACAGGTTGTAGATAAACTTTCGCTCCCAGCAATTTATACCAGATAATTCCAACATGCTGAGGAGCGTATTCTAGTCAACATTCTCTTTCCTAATCAACACATGCTGTAATTTTACGCTTTTTTTCAAGCTGTCTCTCATAGATAGCTCTTAGTGTCACTATTTTCTCGTGTATTCCTACGTTTCTCCAAGACTGTAACTAATATTCCCTGATGTTGGTTTCCAGAAATCTTTCTACTATTCCGTGATAGTACATGTTAGTATTTTGCAACCATAACGTATTACTGGTAAGTAATATTCACATCTCTTGCAGCGCATAACCTCTTTCGAATTGGGATTATTACGCCCTTCTTACAGTCACAGATATTTCAGCCTGCTTCACATATCCTGCATAAAAGTTTTATCTTGGTTAGACCTTAATGCTTCGGAGTCATCTAATTTCCCCATAGTTATGCATGGTTCTGCAACTTTTCATGTCTCCTCTAACATTTCCTTCTTTGCAGTTTCGTAGTTTCTCAAAAATCTCATTTTTATACGTTTGTATTCTTTTTCGTCTGCTTCATTTCTTGCGGTCCTGTATTTCACTCCTTTCGCAATAACATTCAGTGTAATAACTGTTTTCAAAGGACTTATTTATATTTCACCTTTCCTTTTTTGTCAAATTATTCCTGTAGTACCTTCATTACCTATTCGCCTTTAGGTGTATTTTTTTCTCCTCTTTCAGCCAATTATTCATGGATCTCCAGCATGCTGAAAGAGAAACAGAACCGCTACATTCTCCTTATTCGTTTATTACTGTAATCTGCTTGAGCGTACCACAAAAACTTTGCGTCTCCATAGCCACTGTAATACACTCCTGGAAATGGAAAAAAGAACACATTGACACTGGTGTGTCAGACCCACCATACTTGCTCCGGACACTGCGAGAGGGCTGTACAAGCAATGATCACACGCACGGCACAGCGGACACACCAGGAACCGTGGTGTTGGCCGTCGAATGGCGCTAGCTGCGCAGCATTTGTGCACCGCCGCCGTCAGTGTCGGCCAGTTTGCCGTGGCATACGGAGCTCCATCGCAGTCTTTAACACTGGTAGCATGCCGCGACAGCGTGGACGTGAACCGTATGTGCAGTTGACGGACTTTGAGCGAGGGCATATAGTGGGCATGCGGGAGGCCAGGTGGACGTACCGCCGAATTGCTCAACACGTGGGGCGTGAGGTCTCCACAGTACATCGATGTTGTCGCCAGTGGTCGGCGGAAGGTGCACGTGCCCGTCGACCTGGGACCGGACCGCAGCGACGCACGGATGCACGCCAAGACCGTAGGATCCTACGCAGTGCCGTAGGGGACCGCACCGCCACTTTCCAGCAAATTAGGGACACTGTTGCTCCTGGGGTATCGGCGAGGACCATTCGCAACCGTCTCCATGAAGCTGGGCTACGGTCCCGCACACCGTTAGGCCGTCTTCCGCTCACGCCCCAACATCGTGCAGCCCGCCTCCAGTGGTGTCGCGACAGGCGTGAATGGAGGGACGAATGGAGACGTGTCGTCTTCAGCGATGAGAGTCGCTTCTGCCTTGGTGCCAATGGTGGTCGTATGCGTGTTTGGCGCCGTGCAGGTGAGCGCCACAATCAGGACTGCATACGACCGAGGCACACAGGGCCAACACCCGGCATCATGGTGTGGGGAGCGATCTCCTACACTGGCCGTACACCACTGGTGATCGTCGAGGGGACACTGAATAGTGCACGGTACATCCCAACCGTCATCGAACCCATCGTTCTACCATTCCTAGACCGGCAAGGGAACTTGCTGTTCCAACAGGACAATGCACGTCCGCATGTATCCCGTGCCACCCAACGTGCTCTAGAAGGTGTAAGTCAACTACCCTGGCCAGCAAGATCTCCGGATCTGTCCCCCATTGAGCATGTTTGGGACTGGATGAAGCGTCGTCTCACGCGGTCTGCACGTCCGGCACGAACGCTGGTCCAACTGAGGCGCCAGGTGGAAATGGCATGGCAAGCCGTTCCACAGGACTACATCCAGCATCTCTACGATCGTCTCCATGGGAGAATAGCAGCCTGCATTGCTGCGAAAGGTGGATATACACTGTACTAGTGCCGACATTGTGCATGCTCTGTTGCCTGTGTCTATGTGCCTGTGGTTCTGTCAGTGTGATCATGTGATGTATCTGACCCCAGGAATGTGTCCATAAAGTTTCCCCTTCCTGGGACAATGAATTCACGGTGTTCTTATTTCAATTTCCAGGAGTGTATGTGATGCTGACATTGATAGTCACTCAAAGAACCATGAAGTCTCGGGGTTCGTTGAAATTGAGCAAACTGTCTGGGGCAGATGAAGTTGACAAAATATTCTGACACATCGAGGTACAGACTTTTCGATAAATCGTCCTAGTTATATCGGTACTGACGATAAAGCCTGTGCAAAATATTTATATTTTCGATTTTCGATACACCAGAAAGGATCGTTATAAATCTTGGTATATGAAATAGTTATGTCTGATTTTTTTCTATATTGCTGATTTTAAAAAGATTGCCCAGATATTTAATTTTTATAAAATACATTTTCATTGATTTTAAATAAAATAAAATATATAAAGCTGATGTAGTAGATTGAACTGAATTTAAAACACACATAAAAGAGAGTAAAACATTGACATTTTTTAAAGTCGTATTTAATGTCTAAGCAGAGTGTTCCCTCAAAGGAATGACATTAGAAAGTGGTGGCAATTTGAAAACTAACAAATAAAATAGGCCGAATCTTTAAAAAAAAAGATCAAAAATCGTCTAACACTCACAATAAAATGTTAATTCCTGACAGGCGCGTTGGGGACACGGGACCTGAAAGTGATCCTATATGAAATTATTTTAATACAATCTTTTAACTATCACTAACGCAAGTGATAACATTAAAGGATGACTAATTTCAGCTGACCATAAAGCTATCTTAAAGCCTGGAATAATAGTCTTTCAGCCAAGTCTGCACATTCTGTTTAATTATTTATAGTACACCCCATTCCTTCCTTCTTGATTTCATGTATTACTATCACATATCAATGGTTAAAATTTTTTTGTGTGTTCGCTTTATATGCATATATTTTTGCATGCCTTTTTCTGAACTTTTTTTATTGTGTTATAATGTTTGGTAGATGTTATTTCATTAATTATTTTATCCGCCGTTTGCTTGTATTTGATTATGTGTGATACATGTTCTCATTTATTGTAACTATGCATACTTGTACAACATCTACCGGCAGGTTGCCTTGTCCTTGTGGTCTTGCAGGAGCACGCATAGCCAGTTAGAGTACTTACAACTCTGAATGGGCCACATACTACTAGACTCACTAGCTTTCCTGTACTAACATGGTTTGGTTGACGACTTACCAGTGTAAGAATACTGTAAGCAAAATCTTGTATATCATTGTGGCCTATTAAGATGGGTCAGTACTGTACATATTTTAGCCTAGTTTCTTGCATTTTTGTTTTTTATTTTATATTGTTGTCCATGTTTATTTCTTAGACTTTGAATAAACAATATTTTATATCAGTGGAATATGACATTATTTTATGTCTCTTACATGAGCATCCACTATGATGCAGACATTTTGTCTTAGCCTCGTTTTACGAGCAGACACTACACATGGTTTTATAATCAGTATGTGATCGATCTTTCTCTTGCATTGTTATGGTTTATGTAATCCCTTTTGGTACTCCTTAGAGCAATTTTATGTCATTTTGAAAATCTGAAGATGGCAGTATAATCAGCGGAAACGCGTCATTTAATGTGGTTCACTTAAGATCTTGACTATTAAAAGACTTTATTAATAACATATTTCCACATTTTGTAGAATTCAGTTTCAAGACGGAGAAAAATCACACAATTTTGTTTGCTATAGGAAGATTTATTTCTTTCTTTTAAAAGTAATGGTCACACAGGTTTTGTGCATATTTCTTTATGTAAACTATTGAAATAAGCTTCACTCCTAAATTTTTGAGCAGCCCAATCAAATATGGATCTTTGATAAGAGTTTACCACACATATTATATCTTTTTTCACTAATGGTGTTGCTATTTTTTTAAAAATGACTTCTCGGCTGGTACAAAAGTCAGAATGACACTCAAATACTGTTTGACGTATTTCTATTTCTCAAAAGGATTCGCTCTGTCACTGATAGCTATAGGTGTTGCCAAGCAGAAGAGTGTTTCCAATGAGTAGATCTATTCAGTACAGGACAGTGGCCATTCTCAATCCCTCCAGTATGTTCAGTATACACAACTTGTGCTGTGATTACGTATCTGAAGAATATGCCCCCTGACGTTTTCAAATTTTGCAATAGATGTTATACTCAGCATCAATTCCACCATTTTTTATGAAGTGCCTCCACATATGAATATTGGGATTCACGCTTCAGTACACTAGTTTCGTGAAGAATTCCAGACTCAGAAAAGAGTCAACGAAAAATGCAGTGCGACAATTCATCAATGTCCAGCCAACAGTTCACATGTATAACAACACCTGGATTTCACTGCTAGCAAAGCTGAACATAATGAGATGCATAATTCTTTTCACACAAACAAGGAAATTACTGACTCGATCGGTTCAGACTGACTAAGGTTTCACCGTCTAGGCAGTTACAAATGCAGCAACCAAGTTTTATACCCCTGTCAGGGTGAATGACATGAATATGAGCAATATATGTGAAATACATTGACTACCAAGAATCCATGAAAACATACATGTAATCAGAAAAATACAGATTAGCTGCGATGTCATATATCAATGTGATACTTGACAAACTTAATGAATCTTGTGCTGTTTGAATCTTTATTTAATTATGTTTATTTTAAAGAATTTATGAAAAACCGAGATTACTCGCATTCAATATCCAGTGGAAGTATGTAGAAACTACAATCATAAAATCCCGATATATATTAGGGAAACGCACCGATATTGCCTATGTATCGATATATTACACCTATGTATGAGTATCGGTATTAAATTTACAAATTATCGATATTTCCGATGTATCGTTGCCATCGGATCGGTAGGACTACAGCAGGTGAGAAATGTGTCGCGGGTTGCCGGCACACAGGCGGCAGTCGTGCAGCGCGCAATGAAACACACACAGGACTACTTACTGTGTTGCTGGTCTAACATCGCCAGCTCGCAAAGCCAAGGTCACGAATTCGAGTCTCGTGTGCAGTTACTTCTTGTTTCCTATAAGGATGAATATGTTAACAACAGAAATTTGTTGCAGATCTTGTTGGTAACATCTTAGTTAAAATACATCAAGAAGTACTTAGGTACATAAGAAAGTAAGTCACACATCTCGTTCTATGCTGAAACCATTGCGGACATCAATTGGGCATTGTCAGAAGAGAGTAAATATTCCAGGTTTCCTGCAGACACAGTTCTTCTGTGGTACGGATAAAAGGTACATCACAGTGTGCGATTCATGTGGCGGGGCATACAGAAACTGGAAGCATATTCCAAAGTTGAAGTACACGAGACAGTATGATTCCCGTGTGAAAAACTCTAAATTGCATACAGAGTCAATGCGAAATTCTGGTGGTGCTGTGTTGTAATCTTTAGTTCGAAGATTAGTGTGATGCAGCTCTCCACGCTACTCTAACCTGTGCAAGCTAGGGGCCGGCCGGTGTGGCCGTGCGGTTAAAGGCGCTTCAGTCTGGAACCGCGTGACCGCTACGGTCGCAGGTTCGAATCCTGCCTCGGGCATGGATGTGTGTGATGTCCTTAGGTTAGTTAGGTTTAATTAGTTCTAAGTTCTAGGCGACTGATGACCTCAGAAGTTAAGTCGCATAGTGCTCAGAGCCATTTAGTGCTCAGAGCCATTTGAGCATGTGCAAGCCTCTTCACCTCAAAATAACTACTGCAACCTACATCCTTCTTAATCTGGTGGCTGTAGTCATCTCTTGGTCTCCCTCTACTTCCCTGTAATACTAAGTCTGTGGTCCCTTGATGTCTCAGAAAGTGTCCTAACAACGGATCCCTTCTTCTATTCAATTTGTGCCACAAATTTCTTTTCTCATCAGTTCTATTCAGTATCTCCTCATTAGTTATTTGATCTATCCATTTAATCTACAGCATTCTTCTATAGCACCGCATTTAAAAAGCTTCTATTCTCTTCTTGGCTAAACTGTTTACACCCACGTTTCACTTCCATACAAGACTACACTCCAGACAAATACTTCCAGAGAAGACTTCATAAACACTTAAGTCTACATTCGAAGTTAACAAGTTTCTCTTGTTTAGAAACGCTTTTCTTGCATTGCAGTCTTCATTTTATAATCTCTCTACTACGGCCATCACCAGTTATGTTGCTGCCAAAAATAGCAAAACTCATTTACTACTTAAGTATCTCATTTCCTAATATAATTCCCTTGGCATCATCTTATTTAATTCGACAACATTACACTATCTTTGTTTTGCTTTTGTTGATGCTCATTTTATATCTTCCTTTCAAGACATTTTCCATTCCGTTTAAGTGCTCTTCCAAGTCCTTTGCTGTCTCTTACAGAATTAAAATGTCATCGGCAAACCTCAAAGTTTTTATTTCTTCTCCCTGAACTTTAATTCCTCCCCAAATTTTACTTTTGTTTCCTTTACCGATTACTCAATATACAGATTGAATAACATCAGGAATAGGCTACAGCCCTGTGTCACTCCCTTGTCAGCCACTCCTTCCCTTTCATGACAGCGGGAAAGCATTATCCGCTAAGTAACAACGCGGACGAACGTGTATGTTTAGTGACTGTTACGGACGATATTTGAAGAAGACTGTGACGAAAAATAAGAGGACGACAGTTGCAAAGGTCGCTGCAGAACTGAATATTGCACTCGGGAATCTTATCAGCACCGAAACAGCACAAAGGGAGCTCCACAAGCAAGGAATTTCAGGGCGAGCTAGTATTCGAAAACCACTCATCAGAAATGTAAAAGCCGGTAACAGGAAAATGTGGTGCTGAATCAATAAAAACTGGACTAAGGAGCGATGGAAGAATATCATTTGGTCAGATGAGTCTTGTTTCATTCTATTAATAACTTCTGGTTGAGTTTACGTCCCAGGACTGAAACATGGCGGGGCTTAGATGATGATTTGGGCAGCCATATCGTGATAGTCCGTGAGCCCCATGCGTGCGCTGCGAAGTCGCATTACTACCAAGCACTATGTGACCGTTTTACTTGATCAGGTCCATCGCATGGTACAAGGTTTGTTTCCAAATGGTGATGCTGTGTTCCAAGACGAGATGGTGCCTGTGGACACCTCTTGCATCGTCCAGGACTAGTTTGTGAGCGCGAGGGCGAATTGTCGCTTCTTCGCTGGACACCGAAGTCACCTGATCTCATTATGATTGAGCGCTTGTGGTCTACTTTGAAGAGAAGGGTGCGTCATCGCTATCCACGCCCACCCTCGTCAGCTGAACTGACCACTATTTTGCAGGAAGAATGAGATAATATTCCCTTGAAAACCATGCAGGATCTGTATTCGCCTATTGAGAGACTATTGGACGCTGGCTGTCTTGAATGCCAAAGGGTTTCTTCCATCGTTTTGGGCTCGGTAATGTGTAGTGTTTTTGGTGTCTCCATATTTTTGTCCACCTCCTGCATACTGCCGTAGTGTACAGTGCTCCATAGTATGTAGTCAGCAGGAGCATTCCGACAGGGGGCGGCTTCCTGGAGGCTCGGCGGCGTTCGAGAGTGGAGAGCTGCGCTCCGCAACGGAGAGAAGCGACTGCCTGCTGGCCCGGAGGCGGCGGCGGCGGTCTCTGGGGGCGGCGGCCGCAACGCTATTGTAGCAGCAGTGGCCATTGTCTCTGCCACTGGCTGATGACGTCCATCCTCTTTCCTTCCACTCCATATACAGCAGCACTTCTCTTTGTGCGACTCCCGTCCGCCGCCGCCGCTGCCGCCCCCGCCGCCCCCTCCACGGCGCCGCCGCCGCCCCCGCCGCTGCTTACCTTTTCACGTCTGCCGCCTCTTCCCCCCTTTCTGTCCGACGCTCTCCCCACCTCCGACTCACACTTTTTTCTATTTCTCCACCGGGCGTGTCCTCCCTTTTATTTACACAATTATACTACACTTCTTTTATGCTATCTCGCCGGCCGCCCAAACCACTTGCGAGGCCTTTCCACACCCCCCGCGTCGACACTCGCCTGTCTTCCTACTATTGTTCCCGTATTCTTTTCACATTTTATTCTCCTAGCGCCTCTTCACAACATATACAATTTTCTTTTACGGTTCTTCTTGCAGAGTCGCTTGAGCGCGAGCGCTCCGGGCTCCTTAAAAATTATGAGGCGAATCTTAACGCGCCGGCGTCTCTTCGGCGACGACTGAGAGCAGAGAACTTCAGCGACTGGCGCCGCCGGGAAACGAGGGAGGGAGAGAGCGGGTGAGCGATGTAGGAAAAAAAAAAAAAAAAAAGAAAGAGATACCGTGAAAGGAAAACAATAATCGCGCGACGCGGGGGTGCAGAAAAGAAACGTGCGCCGATAGAAAAGATTAATGAAACGAAATGCGCTTAAACCGTAACCTCCGGTAGGGCACGCGCGTTCGCTTTCAGCGCGAGCGGCGGGGCGCGACGGTCGCAAGGGGTGGTGGGGGACGTCGGGAGGAGAGGGGAAGCAGCAGGGCGGGGTGGGGGAACTACTGACGCGACGGTTATCACTTTACACGTCACAGGCAGAGGGCGAGCGCGCGCGGACGTGGCGATAGGCGATTGAATGTCGGTCGCGTGACCCCGCGCTCCGGTTCGAAGCCTGCTACAAAACCGGTGGAGCGGCGAGGCGCCGGCACTTGATCACTTCTTGCACAAAGCCGTCCATTTGTACGTAAACAATAGACAGGGCGCCAGAGAGAACAGAAGAGGAGGCCGCCGCGTTGGGGGTAGGCAGGCCCCGGGGGTGGGGGGAGAGCGCGCGCTGCTGGAGGGGGTAGCGCCGGTGGAGGGGGTACCGGAGTGGGGGGCGGGGCCCGAGGACGCGGGTTTGACGCGCCAGTATCAAGAATTGGAACAAAAGGCCGCGGATAACGTCCAACTCGGGCTCTCTGCGGGCCTCGCCCCCACCCCCACCCCCGGAAAGGAAGACACACAATTGCCAACAAAGGTTCCCTTTTGAGCGCGCGGCCCGGGAGGGGCTCGAATTGTCACCGCGGCGGAGGCCTTTCTCTTAGCGCACGACTCTCCTCGCGCTGTGGCAATACCTTCTGCAAAAAGAGGAGAGGGACGAGGAGCGGGAGGAGGAGGAGGAGCAGCAGCAGCAGCAAAATCGTAAAGGATTGCGTCTCTATTTGAAAAAAAGTTGGAGCAAACATGGCAGAAAACAGGTGGAACACGGCGGTGCGAGTGTGTTGTAGGCAGGGAGGGATAATGCCTACCACAGGCCGCGTCGCTCCTTTCACGCACGGCCGCAGGGACAGGAGCAGGACATCAGGAAAGAGTCCGCGTGGCCGGCGGGTGGCGGGTAAAGGATTCGTGGCGGGATGTTTGGTGGGTGAGGGGGGGGGGGGGCGGTTGGGCACAAGGGGATGTACGGGCAGCTGCCTGAGGAGGGAGCCACCGCACTGCGACCATGAAAGTATCTCCGCCGCCGTGTGGCGAGCTGGAACTGGCCGTCTGACCCGCTATTACTAGTCTACATCTACATCCATACTCCGCAAGCCACCTGACGGTGTGTGGCGGAGGGTACCTTGAGTACCTCTATCGGTTCTCCCTTCTATTCCAGTCTCGTATTGTTTGTGGAAAGAAAGATTGTCGGTATGCCTCTGTGTGAGCTCTAATGTCTCTAATTTCGTCCTCATGGTGTCTTCGCAAGATATACCGGGTAATCAAAAAGTCAGTATAAATTTGAAAACTGAATAAATCACGGAAATATGTAGATAGAGAGGTACAAATTGACACACATGCTTGGAATGACATGGGGTTTTACTAGAACAAAAAAAAAAGACAAACGTTCAAAAAATGTCCGACAGATGGCGCTTCATCTGATCAGAATAGCAATAGTTAGCATAACAAAGTAAGACAAAGCGAAGATGATGTTCTTTACAGGAAAGCTCAATATGTCCACCATTATTCCTCAACAATAGCTGTAGTCGAGGAATAATGTTGTGAACAGCACTGTAAAGCATGTCCGGAGTTATGGTGAGACATTGGCGTCGGATGTTGTCTTTCAGCATCCCTTGAGATATTGGTCGATCACGATACACTTGCAACTTCAGGTACCCCCAATGCCAATAATCGCACGGACAGAGGTCTGGGGACCTGCGAGGCCAAGCATGACGAAAGTGGTGACTGAGCACACGATCATCACCAAACGTCGCACGCAAGAGATCTTTAACGCGTCTAGCAATATGGTGTGTCTTTGTTGGTTCTAATAAAACCCCATGTCATTCCAAGCATGTATGTCAATTTTTACCTCTCTGTCTACATTATTCCGTGGTTTATTCAGTTTTCAAATTTATACTGACATTTTGATCACCGGGTATGTAGGAGGGAGCAATATACTGCTTGACTCCTCGGTGAAGGTATGTTCTCGAAACTTCAACAAAAGCCCGTATCGCGCTACTGAGCGTCTTTCTTGCAGAGTCTTCCACTGGAGTTTACCTATCATCTCCGTAACGCTTTCGCGATTGCTCAATGATCCTGTAACGAAGCGCCCTGCTCTCCCTTGGATCTTCTCTATCTCTTCTGTCCACCCTGTCTGGTACGGATCCCATACCGGTGAGCAGTATTCAAGTAGTGGGCAAACAAGTGTACTGTAACCTACTTCCTTTGTTTTTGGATTGCATTTCCTTAGGATTCTTCCAATGAATCTCACTCTGGCATTTGCTTTACTGACGATTAATGGTATATGGTCATTCCATTTTAAATCACTCCTAATGCCTACTCCCAGATAGTATATGGAATTAACTGCTTCCAGTTGCTGACCTACTATATTGTAGCTAAATGATAAAGGATCTTTCTTTCTATGTATTCGCAGCACATTACACCCAAAGACAATGTGTGGCATTTAAATTTTTGAAAGGCCACTCGGCTATACCCGCCTAACTTCATAATACGCTTGGGGTTCACGAAAATGGGGGTTGGAAACGTATGGCTGTGTGTTTAATGTAAAGGTGTGTGTTTGGTGTTTGTGTCTGTCATTACTCCACCATGTGGCCCGTAAGCGTTAACTTTGAGCGTTTTTGCGAAGCTTCAGGTTGTTCTTGGTCTAAATGTTGTATGAGGAGGTGGGGCGATGTCTGTGTTTCTTCATAAAATTTTATTAATTTATCTTTAATGATTGTGTAAACAGTGGGCCGGTTTAATAGGTCTCGTATGTGTGTGTTTGTAACATATCTGCCACCCCCTGAGATGATGTGGAAAGGTTTGCTCTGGAGACGTCGTAGGCTTAAGAGGGTCGTTGGTTGGTTGAGGTCCCATCGGATGAGGAAAGGATTAGGGAAGGAAATCGTCCGCGCCATTCCAAAAGAGCCTTCCCAGCATTTGACTGAAACGATTTAGGGAAATCACGGAAAATCTTAATCAGGATGGCCGGACGCAGGTTTGAAGCGTCGTCACCCAGAATGTGAGTCCAATGTGCTAACCACTGCGCCACCTCTCTCGGTTTAAGAGGCTGGTGTTTGGCGCCACAGACCATACTTCTGAGCCGAGCCGTAGAGGATGACCGGAAGTATAAGCTGGCGCCAGAGCAGGGTTTTTCATTCTATGGTCAACCCTTCACCCTATGTGAGAAGATACAATCGGTATAAGAGAGAGCAACCTTTAAGGTGGTTGTGCCGTGTGAGGCGCCTGTCGATTTCGAGCCCCAGATACGTGAGTCACGCAACGGTAGGTCTCCTCTATCGACTTTATGGTTCAAATGGATCTCAGCACTATGGGACTTAACATCTGAGGTCATCAGTCCCCTAGAACTCAGAACTACTTAAACCTAACTAACCCAAGGACATCACACACATCCATGCCCGAGGCAGGATGCGAACCTGCGACCGCAGTGGTCGCTCGGTTCCAGACTGAAGCGGCTAGAACCGCTCGACCACTCCGGCCGGCCATCGACTGTAAGTAGCCGATCAGGAAGCGTAAGCTTCGTTGTGAAATAAATGACTTGGCATTTGATGGGGTCAATTTTCACTTCCAGACATTACACCATTGCATGATCTTATCTAAGCGCTCCTGTAATTTACGGTGAATCCATAAAAAGTTGTTCCTGCTCTTATAGATGGCGGTCTCGTCAGCGTACAAGGCTATTTCATCGTCGACTTGCTTGGGCATATCGTTAGTGTAGATGGTGTGTAGGATACGACCTAAGACCGAACCTTGCGATACTCATGCCAGGGAAACCACAAAGCCCCAGACGCTGACCGAATCCGTACCCCACTCGTTAAGTACCTACCGCCTCCTGCAATAACATACCTAGTAAGTGTATATAATGCTTGCCACAAATCAACATACTTCCCCTCAACGTGGAAAACTTGTCCAATACAGTTACAGCACACCCACAGCAGTTACCAATAAAGCGAAAAATCACTATCGTTTGTTACCATGGTATTGCTTATTTTGATGATGGTACGCCTTCACAGCTCCTGTAAGACAAACCGCTAACAACTTTTGGACCCCGCTCTAAAGACCGCATGGATGTCCTCCGCCTCAAGAATGAGTGCCTCGGGGACTCTTAGGATGGGTGCCATATTACATAATTTTCGGAGACAATACGAAGAAGACTGCACTAATCTTGACATGCCAACACGACTGGGGGAGCACCATCAACAACGTCATTTACTCTTCTTACCCCCAGCCACACCAGTTTTTCCTGCCAGGAAGATTCGAACCGACTACCCCTGAAACGAAGTCCACTGCTCTATCCGCACTAGTGACCTCTTTGGCAGGGGATCGACTGTCAAATAACGGTTTTCATATTAAGAGCGTGGGGAACTTACAAAATTCTGTGAATGAAGAAACATCCCATGGGGTCTAAAGCTATTCACACCATCCATAATTTTCGTCAGATCATATACAGCTCTGTATATGTTATTATTCGTCCAAATAGTCGCGTACTTGATTGCTGACAAAATATTTCATTCACTTGTACCATCTCTGGCTTTGCAATTTTAACACCTTTGTATGTTTTACCGTGACTCTGAGAATTACTAAGTTTCGATCCTAGTAACTAATGCAGTAACAGTGCCAGTTGGAGTTGTGGAACGAGATGCATAGTGTCAAAGGAAGGAGATCCAACGTGTGCTAAAACGCTAGGACGTTTAATATACACTATGTGATCAAAAGTATCCGGACACCCCCACAAACATACGTAGTCATTAGACATCCTGAGAGAGCAGAATGGGCCGTTCTCGGACTTCGAATGTGGTCACGTGATTGGGTGTCACTTGTGTCATACGCCTATACGCGAGATTTCCGCACTCCGAAACATCCGTAGCTCCACTGTTTCTGATGTGATAGTGAAGAGGAAACGTGAAGGGACACGTACAGCACAAAAGCGTACAGGCCGACCTCGTCTGTTGACTGACAGAGAGTGCCGACAGTTGAACAGGGTCATAATGTGTAATAGGCAGACATCTATCCAGACTATCAAACAGGAATTCCAAACTGCATCAGGATCCACTGCAAGTAATATGGACAGTTAGGTGGGAGTTGAGAAAACGTGGATTTCATGGTCGAGCGGCTGCTTATAAGCCACACATCAATGCCAAACGACGCCTCGCTTGTTGTAAGGAGCGTAAACATTGGACGATTGAACAGTGGAAAAACGTTGTGTGGAGTGACGAATCACGGTACACAATGTCGCTATCCGATGGCAGGGTGTGGGTATGGCGAATACCCGGTGAACGTCATCTGCCAGCGTGTGTAGTGCCAACAGTAAAATTCGGAGGCGGTGGTGTTATGGTGTGGTCGTGTTTTTTATGGAGGGGGTTTGCACCCCTTATTGTTTTGCGTGGCACTATCACAGCATAGGCCTACATTGATGTTTTAAGCACCTTCTTGCTTCCCACTGTTGAAGAGCAATTCATGGATCGCGATTGCTTCTTTCGCCGGCAGTAGTGGCCGAGCGGTTCTAGGCGCTTCAGTCCGGAACCGTGCTGCTGCTGCAGTAGCAGGTTCGAATCCTGCCTCGGGCGTGGATGTGTGTAATGTCCTTAGGTTAGTTAGGTTTAAGTAGTTCTAAGTTCTAGGGGACTGATGACCTCAGAAGTTAAGTCCCATAGTGCTCAGAGCCATTTGAACCATTTGATTGCGTCTTTCGACACGATCGAGCACCTGTTCATAATGCACGGCCTGTGGCGGAGTGGTTACACGACAATAACATCCCTGTAATGGACAGACCTGCACAGAGTCCTGACCTGCAGCCTATAGAACACCTGTGGGGTGTTTTGGAACGCCGACTTTGTTCCAGGCCACACCGACCGACTCGATACCTGTCCTCAGCGCAGCACTCCATAAAGAATGGGCTGCCATTCCCCAAGAAACCTTCCAGCACCTGATTGAATCTATGCCTGTGAGAGTGGAAGCTGTCATTAAGACTAAGGGTCGGCCAACACCATATTAAATTCCAGCATTACCGATGGAGGGCGCCACAAACTGGTAAGTCATTTTCAGCCAGGTGTCCGGATATTTTTGGTCACATACTGTACATCTTAGCATCGTACAGTGGTACTCAGTGAGTAAAATTTTGACACCTACCACCTACGGCTACGTCTATAATTTGCGAGTCCTTGATGTGGATTACGGAGGATACCTTTTATTGTAGTTATCAGACTGTGAAAAATAAAAATGTTTTAGGTTTAAGAAACTCTGCAGTATCCTGCACCTTTTCTGTTGATAAATTGGTACTGAACGCTACTCAGTAGTAGAAGTTAAGCTGTGAGGACGGATCGTGAATCGCGTTTGTATAGTTCAGTCGGTAGAGTACTTGTATGTGAAATGCACATGGTCCAGTTTCCAGTCAAAGCTTTAATCTGCCAGGGGGTTTCAAATCAGCGCACACTTCGCTGCAGACTGCAAATTCATTCTGGCAATACTGCTGGTAATACTACCGATATTGCATCTCATCACTGACATTAATCCTAAAACTGAACTTGTAACTCATCGACGACCGATGCAAAGTTAAGCATTGCAAAACTCAACACATTAGTGATTCTGGTTCCGTGACACGTACCATACACAACCTTAATCTATAAATAATGCAAAATTTCGGAGTATTTTGGAAAACTGTGTGAGGAAGTTTGTTCCTAAACATAATTGCAAGAACTAGCTTAGTTATATATCCGATGATACTTAATAAATAGATCTTGGAGCGGTTAACCAAGGGTTGCAATCAGTTTACTGCTACATCTGCGTCACTCGGATTTCATCACCGCACCATACGCTGGGAGGACGGACGCTTGTTATCATTGGCTCACATATCACTGTGGCGATGGGATTTAAGCGTGCCGGGCTGGAAAAAAGCTATGGAATTCTTTGCGACGTACGGGTGGAGGAGGACTGCCGTGCAGAACAACCAATTATAATTGTTTTGCGGCAGGAGTCGGTAGATCTCGTTTATCGGTAATTGACGTCGTTATATCGACAAGCGCGGTCACTTAACTTCAGGAGGATTCTGGACAAATCACTTGTTAGCGACAAGTCAGCCGGAAAGTTAATTGCAGTGCTTGTTTTATTCACTGGATTTTTTAGGGAGAAAACTGGATTTCAGAGACTTATCAAGCAACGTTTGCTTCTCAAAACCACTCTCATGAGTGTTATGACTTCACCAACAACTAACTTAAACTTATCACAGGATTTGTTTAAAATACTTGAATTTTCGTATGCTGCCCTCTAGAGACACTGGTGAAACTGTCATGTAGTTTATTTTAGTTTTCGTGTGTAATGGTCAGCCAGCTACTGTAACATACTATTACAAAAGTAGGAAATTAAAGGTTTGGTCTACACTGCCCGACAAAAAGAGAAGCATCCAGAAGACATTCTCAGATGTCAATGTAATTTCGTACAAGTACGCAGCACCGACGGGTCTGTGCCAGGTGCAGAAGTATGAAACCGGGATTTCACTATACAGTAGATGGTACCAACCGTGAGTGTAAGGCCCATGAGACCGCGTCTGCAGCGCCATCTCCTTCCTGTAAAGGCTGATGACAAATGTCAACACACAGTAACCTAAGTTCCATACATTGATATCTGTTTCAAACCCGTAAACATGTCTAGTTTTGTGCCTATTAACTTCGATTTGCATTGGTTTTCTGTTATCATTTGAACAAAATTACTGCAGAGTAGCATCGAGTGCTTGTCGAAGCTTTCGGCGAACGTGCTCTTGGGAAAACACTGTGTTTAGAGTGGTTCAAAAACTTCAAAGGTGGTAATTTTGACTTGAGAAACGACGAGCGCGGGAAACATCGAAAAAGTTCGAAGACAAAGAATCGCACGCTTCCTCGGATGATACTCAAATTCAACAGGATCCCGCCGAACAATTGAATGTGACACTGAAAGCCATTTCTTTGGGACTGAAAGCTATGGGAAAGGTGCATAAAGTGGGAAAAATGGTGTAAGACGTGTATATTTCTATTGTCTATTGTCAAACCACAATTTATGAAAGATGTTTATATTTTATTAATAGGATTAAGTAGGAATAATTCATATTTGTCACGTTGGAAATAATTGTGGTAGCAGGGAATGGCAGCACGAAAGTATTGTTGGCAGGAGAGACCGTACACTGATATAGTTTTAAAAAGTGTGGAAGAGACCGCGTGTCGATACATCTTAAGAAAAGAGCGGGAAAGACCGAGCATTGATACATTTTGTAATGGTAGCAGGGATTGTCTGCATCTGAAAGCATTGTTGGCGGGAGAGACCGCACTTAAGTGTTCGTAGGAAGTCAGTAGTAAGCGAGATGTGAAGCGAGTCGGTAGCAGGTCTGAAGCGAGAGGTTGAGAGAAGCGGTGTGCCTGCCAGCCACCAGCTATGATTTACAAGAGATTATAAACGGATGTACAGAGACATCAGCTAACTATTATCATAAGAGGAACTAATATTATTGAATTATTTTTTTGAGAAACTCAAGACTACTGAAGGTATATTTGCGCAATGCAAGTTGTAAGATTATTGTAAAAAGTAAGTCCCATTTGAACGTTTGTGAAATCATTTCATTCATAGCCTGCCGGAGAGGTGGGAGAAATTTATAAATAGCAATGGAATTATTTTGAATAAAATATTGTTTATCAGTTTCAAACAACAGAGTGTAATTATTGCAACCAAATTCCGGTTTCATATTTCTACACCTAGTACATGACTTGAGTTGCAATTCTCTGTAACAGATAGAGCGGCAACAAGAGTGCATTAGTTCTGTTGGCGTTTAGTGTTTTTACCACGCCTGGTAGCATATACGAGGTCTGTTCAAAAAGTTCCGGAACTTTGTCCACAACATTTTTCTGCATAACTTCTTACTTATTGTGCACGATCTCCTTCGACTTCGTCCTTTCAATGGAATTTTTAACTGTGGAAACAAAAAGTCAGCAGCTGCCAGGTCTATGGAGAGTCTATGAGGCAGCACAGTGATTTCGTTTTTTGTGCAAAGTCACGCACCAACGCGGATGAACGTGCGAATGCGTTATCGTGGTACAAGAGCCATGAATTGTCTCGCTACGTTGTAAGTAGTTTCCTTCTCACATTTTTTATCAGGTGTCGCAACACGTCACGGTAGTACCATCGATTAACAGTTTGTCCCTGTGGTCATGATGAACTAATCCTTAAAAGTCAAAGGAAACTATCAGTAAGATGTCGGTAGACGTGGAAGGGTGTCATGAACGGGCGTCGTCTTTAACTTCTCTTCGGCCATTTTAAAAGCATACGAACCTTTCGTAGCACCGAGTACGCCTTAATTACTCGTCACCGTAGGCTTCTTGCATCATTTGGTGCGTCTCTGTGAATGTTTTCTTGAGTTCCACGCAAAATTTAATGCAGACACGTTGCTCCTGTAACTGTGTCTTCTCGGAATTCGCGACATAACGTTCTATTCAGTACAGTACTGAACAATAACTGACAGACATAAAACAATAAAATTTCCGGTAGTATTAAACATAGTCATGTCCACGGATGCCAACCGCATTTCGCTCCAACACACTGTAAGGTGTCAGGCAAATCCAACACCTTCCATGTAAACCCTGACATGATAGCAAATCCGGCAGTATGTCACATAGCTCCGAATAAATCCTGACATTAAATTAACCAAAGTAATACGATCAACGAGTGAGCAAATGGAATACCACAGACTAACACAAGAACGTCTAAATGCATGTCATACCTTCCCACCGTGAAACAAACGCAGTTCCGAGGGGAGAAACGAGAACAGAAGCCAAGAGCAGAGTCGTGTAAGTTAGAAGGCCCTACGATAAGGGACGGACACCCACATCGCCAGCCGATCGCCAAGAGCAGCGCCCAGCCCATGTTAAAAGATAGAGCCCTCCAGAAGAACAGTATAGATCTTACGATAACACTAAAAGGGCCACACCAGCTGCAAGTTTTAGCGTGAGACTATACGTGTCTCTGTTATGTAGCAAACATTAAAAACATTGCCCCACCATGAAAAGTATAACGTTTCTCAATGGAGAGACAGAATTTTTGTAGGCGGAGCGTAAGGTTAACATTGAGACCCTGATTGGTAAGTTGAAAGCACAGCCAGATACCTTTTTCTTAAACCCACTTCAGTAAATTGTAGTAAAGAGAAGTTAGAGAGTTGCTACCGAGACGGCGAGGTGTGTGGAGCTGCGCCGCCCGCCGACCCTGACGCTGCCTAACCACCAACAAGGTAATGAACACAGGCGATGCCGCATAAGAGCGCACAAGGCTTCACTCAGAACTGCAGAAGTCTCATCTGTTACATCCCCTTTTTACGTCATACTCGTGTCGATTGTCAATTAAACATCGTGGTATTCACATTTGCTACCAGAAGTTAAAATCTGAAATGCGATGATTTTTCTGTTATATAATTATTGAGAAGCCACATCAGCCACTGTAGTTTACGACAAGTTAAATAAGTATTTAAAGATAATTGAGGGTCACTGTAGAGCATTTTGATAGTTTTCTCTTTTATGAAACTTAACTTAAACCTAGATTATAGATGTGATATGGCATAGGTCATCCTTCGATTCATTATAGAACTTGGAAACCCATTCAGGGAATATTCGTTCACATTTTCGTTGAACGCAATTGGTTTTTATCATCCTGTACTAAAATATTTCCTTTTATCTATAGTATAATTTATAAACAATGTTTTGTGAGTAGAATAAAAATTCCAGTGGTAAACTTAACTGATTTTTCGACGCTATTTTACCAGATAACTAAAAATAGGAAAGCCTTGAACCCCGTCCACTAAATTTAGTTAGTATTAAGATTCTTTTACAGGGAGTGCAGAGGAGCTGACGCTGAAATCATTAAGTATTTGATTATATCATCGCTAGTCTCACTGAACTCTTCTGAACTCTAGATGCCATGTGTGGTCTGGCGTCTCCTTACCAGCAACAGGTCCCAGGTTCAAACTAGTCAATTCCCTAAAAAACACGCTCAGAGTCTCGTTGCGCGAAAGTGGTAGGGAGACACGACTCAGAACAAACAGACACCACACAGAATTTTAGAACACCATTCGCGCGACATTACGAACTTTTTTTGGGGGGGGGGGGGGGGGGGAAGGGGTGGTGCCGACCTCGTATAGGGGTCGTGAACAGCGTCAGATGTTGGGCGATCAATGTGAAGGGCACGGAGATGCCGCGCTGTCATATGGGACAGTTTATCAGCACCTGACAGAGGCTCATTGTGGGTCTCGATTTGGCCGACTGGTCGAATCGTGTAATATCCAGACCTGTGCGGTATTCGGATGTGACAGTGGTCCACTGTTGGACTACATGAGAATGTGAGGGCAGACATACTCGTCAAGGTTACGGACGACTACATCTCACCAGCACAAGGGAGCGTCGCCGAACTGTGCCCTTAATATACGCGCCTGCTATCCGAAAACAAATCATGGACTCCCTCCAACATTCTGTGCTATCCCACACCACTGGTGGCAACAGGCAGCATGCTTAGGCTGCCGTTGAATGCACAGCAAAGGCCGCTGCGTTTCAGTGTTGCCGTGCCCGGAAGCATGCACTGATGATGACTGGCGCCGTAATGTTTTCAGTGACGCATCACGGTTCTGCGCTATTCTGGATGACCATCGTCGCGTGTAAGACGGCGATCTGGGGAGAGGTCCCCTTCTTCTAATGCTTCGGGGTGGCACAGCAGACTTATTACTGGCTTCGTGGTGTGGAGGTCATCAAATATGCGTTCAGATCACTGCTAGATATGTTCGAGGGAACTCTGACAGCACAATGCTACGTGAAGAATATGCTGCGTCATGTGTTACCTGGTGGTGCCGTTCTTCAGCAGGGCAATTCTCGTCCACTCATGGCACATGTCCCTATAAACTGTCTGCGTGATGTAGACGTACTCTCGTGGCCAGTGAGACCCCCTGATCTGTCCACGAACAGAACATGTGTGTCATCAGGGCTGGCTTGATAATGATCTCACCAACGGTATGCCGCGACGGATTCAAGCCTGCATGAGAGTAGGGTGGTTTATTGATTGATTTGGGGGAGGGGGCCAAGCAGCGAGGTCATCAGTCCCGTCGGATGAGGGAAGGATGGGGAAGGAAGTCGGCCGTGCCCTCTGAAAGGAACCATCCCGGAATTTTCCTGAAGCGATTTAAGGAAATCCCGAAAACCTAATTTAGGGTGGCCGGACGCGGGTTTGAATCGTCGTCCCCCCGAATGCGAGCTGTGACCGCTCAATGTCATTCAATACGATCACGACGACACCCCTCGATCGACGTTAGCATTCGTGGTGTCACTCGCCTTCATACATGGCAGTGGACGTTTGAAAATTCGTGACGCTAGCTCAATGGTCGTCAATTGATTTAAATGTTATTGTGAAACGTCCCCTCTGAACAATTATACATAACTGTGCTTAAACTGACACACAATATTTTTAGTGCAACGCAATCTGACTTTCAAAAATCCCTACAAAAGAATGGCCCTGACTAACATTAACCTATACGTTTCACAAATCACTTACCTCACAAAAATCTTCGTTACTCCAACTACTGCAATACAGCGAGTGCCACTACTGCCAGCTAAATAAAAGATTCAAACTACTGAAGGCACTAACTACTGATAGGCACAGTTAGCAAAAGAAAGATTTTGATAGAGAACAAACAATGTATTTACCTTAATATTGTTCAAAAGTCATATTATATATATCAGTTCATGACATCCAGTCTTACAAATGTACTGTCTCTGATGGACACACGTCTAGATCATCTGCTCTCAAAAATCCGCCGATTTTGATAGAGAACAAACAATGTATTTACCTTAATATTGTTCAAAAGTCATATTATATATATCAGTTCATGACATCCAGTCTTACAAATGTACTGTCTCTGATGGACACACGTCTAGATCATCTGCTCTCAAAAATCCGCCATCTCTCTTCCCCACATCCACCACTGCTGGCGGCTCACCTCCAACTGTGCAACGCTACGCGCTGTTAACATCCAGCTGCCCAACACTACAATGGCAGACAACAATGCAAACTAGCCACAGACTGCACACAGCACAGCCAGTGATTTTCATACAGAGCGCTACGTGGCGTTACCAATATAAAAACCTAAACAGCCTACTTACATAGCCCCCATGCTCCCCACAAAAAATTTTACAAATTGTTTTGGGCACTGGCCAATACATATTTGTTAAAAAAATTTTCACAATTACAATAACAAAGAAATCATATGCACACACTTATTGATACAATGTTGATCAAAAGCTAAAATTTTCTCACAGTCCATTAAGACAGTCCTGATCATACATCACAGTAAAATAGCAGTGTTTTTCTCAAAGTCTGAGCAGTAAAAGAAAATGCACACGGAAGTAGTGGATTTCCATGCAGTCTTGAAGACCGCAGAGTCAGTCGAAGTTTTGAAGAATATTGGTTGGTAGGTCATCACAGAGTAGACCCACTGTAGTCCTGGTAGAGATTACGGTATTGGTGGGCCACCAGAGGTGCAGACCCAGTGCAGTCCTTGTAGAAATAATGGTATTGGTGGGCCATCAAAGATGCAGACCCACTGTAGTCCTTGTAGAGATAATGGTATTGGTGGTCCATCAAAGATGTAGACCCATTATAGTCCTTGTAGAGACGGCCAGCAGCCATCTATTGCGACTGTGCAGGTGGACAATCACCATCGAAAAGTCTTGCGGAGAATATAGCAAGTCCATAAACCACCACTTGTGCACTCACAAAGTTTTTGGAATTGTCCTTAGAAGTCTTGCAGACAATATAGCAAGTCCATAACCACCACTTGTGCACTCACAAAGTTTTTGGAATTGTCCTTAGAACCAGCAGTGCTGTTAAGCAGTCCCTTGCTGAATTATCAACACATGTGCAAACACTAACGGTCCCAACTTCTCACATATTGTGCATATACTATGACCAACAGAAACTTGTGCACTGAAATGAATGCTTACAAGTTACTTAATTTGCTGAACTAGTGTCCATTACAATTTTATAACATGAGAATACAATTACAAAGATACAGAAAACATCATTAAAACATAATAATACAGATAACATTTGTAGCAATACAGGCTTTACAAAAGAATAGAAATAAACATATACATCAGTGTTACAGGAATTATGACATAAGTAAATATATAAAATAATGAGAATAGTTTTCAAAACATTAATTTCACACATGAGCATTGAAACAGAACAGAATTAATAATGTCTAAACATCTTTACAAAGTAAATAACATATTATTAATGCAAATTATATTTGAAGATAACAGTATTCCTCATCATAGCGACTGTAGCTTAGTACTAGAAAATTCTACAACATAAATCTTAGCAGCTAAACACATAAAGACTGGAAAAACACAAATACACAAGAGTACACAAACACATAGCAGAATAACACAGGAGGAAAGGACAGGGTTTGTTTTCAGTGTAACATTTGGTACTGCAGTCCAACCCAAAACTTCATTCTATAGATCTTTTGTCTTATTTCAATATTTGTTTCCACCAAAAAAAATTCTATCCAAGCCTGCTTTCTGTATTTATATGTTCACATATTTCTTACCTCATTATTTATTTTCCATTATCTTACCTCATCATTTATTTCGAAGAAAATCCTACCTATACCTGCTTTGTGTACTTTTTTCGTATAAATTCTCAACGCATTTCTTCCAATTCATCACAACTCATCCTTATATAGTCTACCCCGTCTTAAGCTAACTTAAATCTACTGAGCTCAGATGCTAAACTAAGGGACGAGGCAATGCAGCAGTACAAAACAATTAACACAAACAGCAATGACAAAAAATGCAAATTGGCAAAAGAAGCAGCAATATAGGAATTAGCAAAGCAAATGCAACATTACAACTAATATGAAGCAATCAGCAGCAAAAAGAAAAATCAATCAGTAGTAAAACTGACTTAACAGAGTAATACAAATTGAAATTTAATAGCACTATGCCTGGCAAACAGCACCAGCAAATGCAGTAACTTATATCTAAACATGACAAAGCTCAAGCAGAAAAAATGTTACAGTAAAAATGGCCATGTTTAATTCCTATGTCACATCTTAACACTAGAGTGATGCATCACAAAAACTTACTCTCCAAAAAAGTTCCCAAGTCGTTAAAAAAATTATTATACAATTCCTGTGAGGGGAAATGTCTATTTGTGTTCCATTTTTTTAAAGATAGTAGATCATAGTATTTACTGGATCTGTAGACATAAAATAACTATATTAGTACATGTATTAAATTTTATTTTAACCAATGCTGCAGTACAGCTAGAAACTAGATATTAAACAAAATGAGCAATCTCTCAACTAGAAAGACAATAGATGTGAAATGTTTCTCATCATTTCATTAAGCATTTTAGTAAATATCATAAATTAAGAGCTCCACAGTGTAATCATATGTTTTCAAGTTCGAGCATGTCGTATTTGCGATGCTTTCTACAAAGAAATGTCAATAGCGAGGATAATGGCCTCCTTTTTTTTCCACCTAATGGCTTTTTCTCCAGGAGACTCGCACAACTGGTCACCCTTAACGCATTACTTCAAGGTCATTTAGCTTTCTTACGGAAACATTTATGACACCAGTTTGCACTACAGTGACAGTCTCATATAAAAAATTTCACAGGTCAAGAATTTGCATTGCAAATGTGTAGAAACAAAATCCTATGAATATAACAGTGTCCAAAAAATTTTCGCCGGCATTGTAATACATTCACCCATTTACACACCTTTCATAACTCTTAAAGTACGATTCTTGGTTTCCAACATTCTGTTTCACAAATCAGAGTCCCTAAACACTACTCAATATTCCTTACCTTATTACACACATTCATCAACACGTCTTCAATATTTCAACATAATAAATACATAGCATAATCAAATTCCTCATTTAGCGTCAGCTTATTGATCATAAACAAATCGCAACAGCATACCACACATCGTCATCGTAATAACAACATCACAACAGATCAATCACATCTCAGAATCGTCGCAGCTTCTTTCAATAATTTCAAGACCTTCAATAAAGTCATCTACCTCAAACGTACTTCAAAAATCATGATCCCTTACCAAATACATCATTCAAAGCTCTCATAGTATCACAATGGTTCCGGAAAAATATGAACAGTTCACAAAGTACAGACAAAATACAATTTCGTAAGTGTGAAGTTATCCAACTGTGTAATTGCGTAAACATCTGTCACTGATGTAGTAAAAAAAAAGTTTGTCTCTATCAGTTAAATGATCAGATAGCTGTGTAATTTATGTGTTAGAGAAACATGGTACCGATGTGTAAAGCTGTATAACCAAATACCATATTAGCTAGGGCTCCTTGTTCTTGCCAAACACATGGTACACAAAGTAAGCGTGTACCCCCCTGAGGATTAATGTAATTATACCCTCAGGTGTTACAGATTACAGCAATGGAATGAAATGTATCATGGGAAACCTTTGTATCACTGTAATTGAAAAATCTTTAAAAATAAATGTTTTAAGTACGAAATTAATCACTCAAATACGTGTACTGCAGCGCAAAACTGTGCGTCTTGTTGTAAGATAATCTCTGTCACCACTTAGCGGTAAAAATGTGCTAAGTGTAGTAATTATCGTCGTCTGTAAGCGAAGTTCTGTAGAAGTCAATGTACTTACCTCATAATAAACAAAAGTGAAGTGCTATGCATATAGATATCATAGTTATTACGTACAGTACCGTGATCAAGAAAGTACTACACTGTAACGTATTGTTGTGTTACGAAAAAGGCTGTCTCATTGTAGCTATACCACAAAAGTTACTACTAAAACATGTTTTACTTTCCAGAAGAATTCAGAAAAACTGTGCAGATATAAAACAGACACACCGCAAAAGCAACAATGTAAATTGTGTCACATATTAGTAGCATCGTGATATAATCATGTAGCTGTCAAAGAAACAAAATACTAAGTCATCTTTAATCGCACGGAAAGTACTTCAAATAAAGAATGTCTTTTCAAGTAAACCAAAATGTTGCATTAAAGTCTCATTAGCAGTATATGTTCTAAGTATGTAAGCCTTATAGTAGTCACGTAATCGTGCAATTAACAAGCAAGAATGCACACACACAATAACACCGTGTCCTCTGTTCACTATAACAATGCGTTCGAAATTTCTGTTTAAATAAGTTCTCTAGGTTCTTGACTGGATATTTAACTTCAAAAATTGTTGCATGTTAACAGATTCTAAGTCTGAAGTAGCATACTAGTAACGTAAAGTGAAAATTTTATAGCAAAGACTAAGTTAAAAAAACAGATTATCTCTCAATAAACGGTTTTACATGTGAAATGTGGTGCAATCCTTTACTCTTCCAAGTACACAGAGTTTCAACTTCAACGCAATTATCATGTTGTATACGTTGGTAAGGAGGCTAAAATTTTTCTCAAGGTTAGCGTCTATTTTATTTTTCTCTGAGCCAGCCGGCGCACGGGGCTGCGAGTCATTGTCTCCTATCTCTTTGTTGGCGTGCATCGTTATTGGGATTAGGAGACCTAACTTCTACAGATCCACTTTGACGAGAAGGCCCTGCCCTGTTTGAAGCTCGTCAGTTCTGATGCAATTCAGATCTGTCGTTACAATCATATCGTCTGTCATCATGTTGGTAGATTCCATAGTTTCTTTCTTGTCGGTCACGAGGTGGAGAATTTCTCCCTGAATCGTAACTGCGCGCTGGACCGTTGCGTTTGAAGTTATTCTGCCTCCCTTGATAATAATTATTTGGTTCCCATATTGTCTGTATCTCTGATTGTTTCTGTGGTAGTCATTACCACGGAGAGGTGATCTTTCCCTGTAATTATTACTACTCTGCCAACGGTTGTCATACGGGCGGTGTCTGTTTTGGTCATGATTTACGTTGTAAGAATAGCCTTGTAGTGTATCGTTTCTGTCGTCGCGGAATTGTGACAGATGTGACCTGTAATTGTTGTGCTCCTGTTCTCGCGTTCCGCGATTGTCAGTGTCAATTTCCATTTCTTGTAACAATCCCTGAAAAGCTTCAATGTCGTCTTTGCAACGTCCTGCTAAAATACACTCCTGGAAATTTAAATAAGAACACTGCGAATTCATTGTCCCAGGAAGGGGAAACTTTATTGACACATTCCTGGGGTCAGATACATCACATGATCACACTGACAGAACCACAGGCACATAGAAACAGGCAACACAGCATGCACAATGTCAGCACTAGTACAGTGTATATCCACCTTTCGCAGCAATGCAGGCTGCTATTCTCCCATGGAGACGATCGTAGAGATGCTGGATGTAGTCCTGTGGAACGGCTTGCCATGCCATTTCCACCTGGCGCCTCAGTTGGACCAGCGTTCGTGCTGGACGTGCAGACCATGTGAGATGACGCTTCATCCAGTCCCAAACATGCTCAATGGGGGACAGATCCGGAGATCTTGCTGGCCAGGGTAGTTGACTTACACCTTCTAGAGCACGTTGGGTGGCACGGGATACATGCGGACGTGCATTGTCCTGTTGGAACAGCAAGTTCCCTTGCCGGTCTAGGAATGATAGAATGATGGGTTCGATGACGGTTTGGATGTACCGTGCACTATTCAGTGTCCCCTCGACGATCACCAGTGGTGTACGGCCAGTGTAGGAGATCGCTCCCCACACCATGATGCCGGGTGTTGGACCTGTGTGCCTCGGTCGTATGCAGTCCTGATTGTAGCGCTCACCTGCACGGCGCCAAACACGCATACGACCATCATTGGCACCAAGGCAGAAGCGACTCTCATCGCTGAAGAAGACACGTCTCCATTCGTCCCTCCATTCACGCCTGTCGCGACACCACTGGAGGCGGGCTGCACGATGTTGGGGCGTGAGCGGAAGACGGCCTAACGGTGTGCGGGACCGTAGCCCAGCTTCATGGAGACGGTTGCGAATGGTCCTCGCCGATACCCCAGGAGCAACAGTGTCCCTAATTTGCTGGGAAGTGGCGGTGCGGTCCCCTACGGCACTGCGTAGGATCCTACGGTCTTGGCGTGCATCCGTGCGTTGCTGCGGTCCGGTCCCAGGTCGACGGGCACGTGCACCTTCCGCCGACCACTGGCGACAACATCGATGTACTGTGGAGACCTCACGCCCCACGTGTTGAGCAATTCGGCGGTACGTCCACCCGGCCTCCCGCATGCCCACTATACGCCCTCGCTCAAAGTCCGTCAACTGCACATACGGTTCACGTCCACGCTGTCGCGGCATGCTACCAGTGTTAAAGACTGCGATGGAGCACCGTATGCCACGGCAAACTGGCTGACACTGACGGCGGCGGTGCACAAATGCTGCGCAGCTAGCGCCATTCGACGGCCAACACCGCGGTTCCTGGTGTGTCTGCTGTGCCGTGCGTGTGATCATTGCTTGTACAGCCCTCTCGCAGTGTCCGGAGCAAGTATGGTGGGTCTGACACACCGGTGTCAATGTGTTCTTTTTTCCATTTCCAGGAGTGTAATATGTCGTAAATGTTCAGGCAATTTGATTAAGCAAATGCGGATGAGTTCTGAGGGGCTGTATGGGTTTCAAAGATACTGATTCTTATGCAACATGTCTTCAAAATATTTCACAAGACTGGAAAATTCAGATTGTTCGAAACGTTTCATCATTATGATGCTATGTTTTACTCGGTCTTGTGTAGCTTGAGACCAATACGCTGAGAGGAAGGCATGATAAACTTCACCTTCACTGAGCCAATCGTGAATGACCGATTGCATTCTTACAGCTGGTTCATTCTCTAAATAGCCATACATAAATTCTAATCTGTGCTCCAATGAGCAGTTGGGAGGAAAACAATGAGAGAATTGATGAAGCCATGCTTGTGGATGAATGTCGTTGCCAGAATTCTTAAATGTTTTGAATTTACGTGTAGTAATGAACAGCTTATAGTCAAAATCATCGTGTCGGCGAGTCGCACATCGCTCATTGTTACTTCGTTTCGGCGGTTCCATCTCAAAATCCAATGCGCCTTGCCAATTTCTTTCATAATTTTCGAAGTGTCCTGTGTTATTATTTTGTGGTTGTTCCGTATTGCTATGTCCCTCTTCCCCTACTGGAGCGCGAGTGTCCTCTGAAATATGTAATTCTTGTATTACTTGTGCCAACTGATCTTGTACTTCCCGGATTTCTCTTTTGTACTGTGTATTGATTTGATTTTGTTTGAATTTTCTAATTTGTTCATACTCTTCAGTGTCAGTGAAGGCTACAGGTCTTGTGTCATTCAGATCATCATCTACCTTTGTAGATAAGTTAGTGAACTGATCTGAAAGTTCGGCTACTTTATCCGATAGTGAAATTATTTCCTCTGTGTGTTTTTCTGAACCAAGTTTCAGAGTGTCCAATTGTGTTGAAATCGTATCTACTGTGTCCTTTTAAGTTTTCCTGAGTTTTTGCAAGTTGCGTAACCGAATCGGTAGATGCATCTGCGTCAATTTTAGCTTGCAAGGAGTCGTGATTTTCATGAACAATAGTTCGCAGTTCTTTTATGGCTGCTTTGTGATTCTGTAGTGCATTTTCATGACGCGAAAAAATAGGTTGGAATGCTCACAAATTTGTGTTTTTACGTCATTAGAGACTTTTTGACATTTCGATTCGATTTTAAGTAACTCAGCAGTTAAACCTTCACGTGTTTGTTCAAGCGTGTGTTCCATTGAGTCTAACTTTTGAAGCTTTTGTTCCATTGCGTCTAACTGTTGCTGTGTTTGTCTCCGGTGTTGTTCCATTGTGTCTAACTTTTGAAGATTTTGTTCCATTGTGTCTAACTTTTGAATATTTTGTCCCATTTGTTGCATTAACTGTGAATTTGATGTTGGGTTGTATGGAGTTTAGATGTGTAAGGAAGTCAAGGAGTTTATCCATACCATGTGGCCAGATGACGAACGTGTCGTCCACGTAACGGAAAAAAGCAAGTAGGTTTCCATACGGATGACGACAGGGCTTCCTCCTCGAAGTTCTCCATGTACAAATTCGCTACCACTGGTGAGAGTGGGCTACCCATCAAATTCACTATGGAGACTGAAACGGAGGGTAAATTACCTTTCCTTGACGTCTTGGTCAAGAGAAGGGCTGACGGCACCCTAGGTCATGGGGTGTATCGGAAGACAACGCAGACTGATCTGTATTTGCACGCAGACAGCTGCCACCACCCTTCACAGAGGAACGGGGTACTTAAAACTCTAGTACATAGGACGCGCACTATCTCTGACGCAGAGAGTCTACCCCAGGAATTGGAACACCTGAGAACTGTATTTCGAAAAAATCGGTACTCAGAGTGGCAGATTCAACGTGCTCTCCGCCCAACCACTGCAGCACAACCTGTTGAGATGGATGAAGTCACGAGGGAGGAGGTAGGCACTGCATTTATTCCATACACAGGCGCACTCTCGGGGAAAATCGCCCGCATTCTGAAGAAACACCAGGTCGGAACTGTGTTTTGTCCTCCAAATAAAACTCGTGCACTGGTGGGGAACGCCAAAGATGACCTCGGTTTGAGGAAGGCCGGCGTGTACCAGATTCCGTGTCAATGTGGCAAGTCGTATATTGGTCAGACGATGCGTACCGTCGAGGATCGATGCCGTGAACACCAGAGGCACACTCGACTGATGTATCCGAGCAAGTCGGCGGTCGCTGAACATTGTTTGTCGGAAAATCACGCCATGGAGTATGACCGCACGAGGATTCTGGTACAGACGTCGAGATACTGGGACAGCGTTGTTAGAGAGGCCATTGAAATTCGCACCAATGACGACCTCATAAACCGTGACTGTGGCTATAATCTCAGCAAGGCTTGGGAACCAGCGATTGGGTTAATCAAGAGTAAATCTAGCAAACGTATAGTTGTGACGACCACGGCGGACAGAGCCATCACACCGACGTCATCTCAGACGCCGTCGCAATCTGTTCCACCGCGCGACCGTGGCGCGGGGCGCGGACGGCGGAGGGAGCGCGCCGCGGGAGGAGGGTATTTAAATCTGCCGCCACCGCGACCGAACCCAGTTCCCTCTGAGCAGCCATAGCGTACGGATCTCCGTGCCGGCACGTTCACAGGAGCTCAGTCCGTCAGTTCACCTGATGATGGCGACGTGTATGATCGCCGAAATATTGTGCCCGTTGGACACTGTAGACCGGCAGTACACCCGTGGATATTTTGATTATCAAATACGCCGGGAGAAACTCAAGAATCACAAAACCTACACTAATTACACAAACTACAAGAAAAAATCAGAAGATTCCAGTAAGGTATCCTCGGCTAAGGGTCGACATATGAAACGTCCCCATAGAAAAATTAATGAATTACTGTGCTGGTAAGCCCCTACGTTATTTGATTTTCAAACAGCTGAGCAGAACTGAACGTACTCAGACATTTCGCATTTCGCTCTTTACCTGTTCTGATCAACACTAAAATGACACACAATATTTTTAGCGCAACGCAATCTGACTTTCAAAAATCCCTACAAAAGAATGGCCCTGACTAACATTAACCTATACGTTTCACAAATCACTTACCTCACAAAAATCTTCGTTACTCCAACTACTGCAATACAGCGAGTGCCACTACTGCCAGCTAAATAAAAGATTCAAACTACTGAAGGCACTAACTACTGATAGGCAAGATTTTGATAGAGCAAACAATGTATTTACCTTAATATTGTTCAAAAGTCATATTATATATATCAGTTCATGAAATCCAGTCTTACAAATGTACTGTCTCTGATGGACACACGTCCAGATCATCCGCTCTTAAAAAATCCGCCATCTCAATTCCCCACATCCACCACTGCTGGCGGCTCACCTCCAACTGCGCAACGCTACGCGCTGTTAACATCCAGCTGCCCAACACTACAATGGCAGACAACAATGCAAACTAGCCACAGACTGCACACAGCACAGCCAGTGATTTTCATGCAGAGCGCTACGTGGCGTTACCAATATAAAAACCTAAACAGCCTACTTACAATTCCCGGCTGACTCTTAATTCAATTACTGCCACGGGGTTGAGGAGAAAGAACACATCCTGGTGATACCAGCATTATGTGTATTTAGATGTTCGATTAATCTGAATGGTTTGCAATGTTCCAGCGATTCTATTCGAACTCTATGCTGATGTACCGACAAGACCATTTTCGCAGGTATACATGCAAGTACGTAATGGATGTTAAGATTCTCAATATAGTTCGTCGCACTCACACATTATACATCCGCTGTAAGAACAGTTTCATGCATTTATATTTTTCTTGTGTCCCACAATATTGGTTGGCTAAATATTATGACGATACGTTGTATACAACTTCCACAGATATTGTTTATCATGTAGTCAAGACTACGTAATGAAGCCAAAATCGTGGATAAAATTGAAATGTAGTTTGTTTATTAACACTTTTCCTTTCACTAACTAAATATGAAATATGAATCGGGATTGGAGGTGATGATCCTATCCTTCTTTTCAGTATTAGAAAGGTCGATATCGTGTTCTGAATCGCGTGTCATATAATGTCCAAATATCGACACGACCCAGGCTCTCAATTCGGCACTTAAATGTCTATTCTTCGCTCTCGAAATGTTCGATGTGAATGTCTTTCACACGCAGGGTTCAATTTAACGGTGTATGCACTGTTTTTAGTATTTTAGGTCCCTGTTAATTAATATCTGGCGGTTAATAAGCGAACTATTTTTGTGCTGGCGCGTTGTTTGCATCAGTTACCCCCGCAACCGTCCAAGGATAAGATTCTCTTAATGTTCCGCGCACACGCGTATCACAATTTTATAAAATGCAGAATTACGTAAACTATAGCTTTCTGTTGCGTACAACTTTCGTGGGTTCCACAACCATAATAGTTTCCCGAGAGTAGTTTTCCCAGCTAACACGAAGTTCGAATTACGTTGTCGGAATCATTTTCACTTCACCCGACAATAAACGTCTCTGATCACTTCGTCACACGTAATGTATTTTAAACGTGCTTGAAGAGTCTTTAAATAACCTCCTTAACGAATTTCGCAGCCGCGTACCACTTTTTCATCGACTAGCCCGATCGCGATAACTGGAGGTAGATTTGCTGAATAATGTGTTACATGTTCTTTTATATGTATTAAAAAACAAACGCGCCCCTATATCTTTCTGTCCCACTTGGTCTTTGCTACTTTGCTTTTTATTACTTTTGATTATATTGCTTCTTAGTAATACTGTGGAGTTATTAAAGTTTCGTATCACTTTCCCCTTTTCAATTCTTCCAAAATAAAGCCTATTTATCCCCGAATTTAAGTAATATGATGCTAATTGACACGCCTGCCCGCAAAGTACCGTTATAGAGCCCAGTGTGCTAACCACTCCGCCACCTCGCTCGGTGCATCAGAGTAAGATGACGTTCCACCGCGTACTGACGGTGCTCAGGAGTGCTGTGGTAAACTCCCATAGGAAACAGACGAATTAGTCGTTACACAGGTATTTTTAATTTGTGTCCGTTCCAGTGACAGTATCAAGAAATCAAGGACCAGTTACAACAGTTATGCGCCAGCTTGCCTCAGGACAGGATACAATCGCTTTATGACGCTTTTCCAAATTGAATCCAGACCAGATGTGTTGCGACTGTTAAGGGTGCTAAGTTCTTTCTTTGTAAATCTGACTCGATTTGATAATCACTGAAAGAACACCACAGACTCTCTGAACCCGTGAAATTTCGTTCCGTGACCTCTTTCACTTCTGCAGGCTTAATTTTTTCCCCGGTGGTGTATATAAAATACACTGAAGCGCCAAAGAAACTGGTATAGACTTGCGTATTCAAATACAGAGGTATGTAGACAGGCAGAATACGGCGCTGCGGTCGGCAATGCCTGTATAAGACAACAGTCTGGCGCATTTGTTACATCGGTTACTGCTGCTACAGTGGCAGGTTATCATGATTTAAGTGAGTCTCAGCATGATGTTATAATCGGCGTACGAGCGATGCAACACAGCATCTCCGAGGTTGCGATGAAGTGGGAATTTTGCCGTAAGACCATTTCAAGAGTGTACTGTGAATATCAGGAGTACGGTAAAACATCAGATCTCCAACATCGCTGCGGCCGGAAGAAGATCCTGCAAGAACGAGGCCAGCGATGACTGAAGAGATTCGTTCATGGCAGAAGTGTATCCCTTCCGCAAGTTGCAGCAGATTTCAGTGCTGGGCCATCAACAAGTGTCAGCGTGCGAACCATTCAACGAATCATAATTGATGAGGGGTCTCGGAGCCGAAGGCCCACTCGTGTGCCCTTGATGACTGGCACGACACAAAGCTTTACGCCTAGCCTGGGCCCGTCGACACCGTGATTGGACTGTTGATGACTGGAAATATGTTCTCTGGTCGGACGAGTCTGATTTCAAATTGTGTCGAGCGGATGGACATGTACGGGTATGGAGACAACCTCATGAATCCATGGACCCTGCATGTCAGCAAGGGACTGTTCAAGCTGGTGGAGGCTCTGTAATGGTGTGGGGTGTGTGCAGCTGGAGTGGTATGGGACCCGTGATACGTCTGTATACGACTCTGGCAGGTGACATGTACGTAAGTATCCTGTCTGATCACCTGAATCCATTCATGTCCATTGTACATTACTATGGACTTGGGCACTTCCAGCAGGAAAACGCAAGACCCCACACGTCCAGAATTACTACAGAGTGGCTCCAGGAACACTCTTCTGAGTTTAAACACTTCCGCTGGCCACCAGCCTCCACAGACATGAACATTATTGAGCATATCTGGGATGCCTTGCGACGTGCTGTTCAGAAGAAATCTCCAACCCCTCGGACTCTTACGGATTTATGGACAGCTCTGCAGGATTGATGGTGTCAGTTCCCTCCAGCACCACTTTAGACATTAGTCGAGTCCAGGCCCTGACGTGTTGCGGCACTTCTGCGTGCTCGCGGGGGCCCTACACGATATTGGGTAGGTGTACCAATTCCTTTGGCTCTTGAGTGTATTATACAACCTGTTACCAGAGTTAAGTATCAAAGTTGCTTGCATTTAACAAGGGACGCATTCAGTATAAAAGCACGATTAAATTGAGAAATCACACCTAGCCACTTGCTGCTCAAACTGACCACGTCTCTTGTCAGCACTCCCTGGCCACACTGACCATCGTTGAGTCATGTATGGGCCATTGACGAAGATGTTATGTGACTGCACTGTTGGCAGTCAATACTGAAACACCATAAAGGCAATGCTGGCCTTGTGTCTACTCGGCCAGCAAACAACAACACAGACAGGAGTTGTGGACATGGGCCTCCTTCAGACGACAGACAAGGCAGCGCCGCGCTCTGCAAGGCCACCGTGCGGCAACCCGAGCGCCACCAGAGGTCCCTGGCCACGTGGACCTTTCTCCTCCTCAGGCCTCGTGACCAAAAGCAGTGCCGCCAGTGTCTTGGTGTCAAGGGCAGTGTTTAGACCGGCGCCAGGGCTACGCTGGAGCAGTTCACTCCGCGAGAGTTTCCTGAGCCAGGCGTCGATTGCGAGAGCATTCCCACAATCAGACCTCCCTCTGCAGCCGCTGCCGTCCACGTCGACCTCCACCTCCACGAGCTGCCTGCTTCGACCTACGCCACTCGTGGCTTCAACCCCTAAGAGAGGTAGCCAACGACTTCGTCACCAGCAATTGCACTTTGTAATACTAGTCTATGTTTTTCATCGGCAGTGGGCCAGATTTAAACATTTGTCCTTTCTCCTCTTGGAACTTAAATTTTTGCACATCCCTTCCGGACTTTGTGGCATGTTTAGTACAGGACATTGGATTCTGGAACTCTCAATCTACTGTGACAATTTCAAGCCTTCGGCCTCCAGATATTATTTTTTTCTATCGATATTCAGGAAGTGGCGCGTTCTCTGTTACTGTTTCCAACTAAACATCATTAGAAAAGATCATTTATGTGTAGAACAATAAACTTCATTAATTTTATACTTGGATATTTTTCTAGCACTGCCTCTGGCGGACTTGTCAAGTGGCATGTAAAAAATGTGAATCTGATCTGAGGTGAGTACGTGACTGGACACGTAAATGATTAATATTCCAGCAGGTAGGAAAGACTCCATAACCATCCAGTACATAATGAAAGATTACACACTAGGTTTTTGGCAAACAAATAGATTTGAAACTTGGCTGTTTGTGAGAAGCTCGCGTTATGCCTCGTGTATGAAGGAGAAGCGTATACCAGCATGTGTCCGGTTTTGAGAGATGCAGGTTTGTGACGCATCGAGACTACGATTTACTTTTCAGTGATGTTTCTGCTAAAACTGGTTGGAACCATACGATGTCATGCGAATATGGAATCGATGGGTACTGGAGGGCTATTCTCAGAGCCCTACAGATTATCAACGGCCCACTCCACTAGCACCCGAGAGGACAGACAACTTTTCACTCGGTCGTGCAGGATTTTACAACTACGTTACGTACCATGAGTTTGGAATTTGCAGTATCCAAAACAGTATACAAAAACTACGGATCGGTAGTTTTGGTACAGTACATAAATGACATAGTAAATGGTAGGATTATCGTTAGTACTGGTAGAACTGTTAGAGAAAGAAACATGAATGAATGTGAGACAGAGAAATGGGAGCCGACGATTTGTCTCTGTGTTTTGTTTCACTGTTTTGACATAATTAGAACTGGACACCATCTGTGTTAGTCTATAGTGTAATTTACAGCCTCAAAAAGTATAAATTACGTTTGATGAGTGATCTAGCAACTTCTGCAGCTCATGTAACTAAGGCAGTTACTGTTGATAAAAGTACAGTTTACATGCACAAACCTAAAAAAGTCTATATAATTGTTGTTATTATTTTGTACTCAGTAGAAATTTCTTCATCATCCCTTTTTTCTAGGCTATAAATTAACAATTTTCGAGTAAATCCTGAGTTAAATGCCGACTTTTCAGTTTTAAGAAACAGACAGAAGGATAACTAAGTAGAACAGAACTGTTCCGTAGGTTACGCGTCCTTTTTATATCCTCACTCAGTTTCTAGACGGTTCACCGCTTCCGTTTTCAAGAAGAATATAATAAGACACTGATCGATACAAAAACAAAACGATTGAAAGGAGGTAACGCACGATGAGTATGGAACACATCTAACGTTTAGGCAACGCCATTACGGTCTTAACCGACCATGGCTGTTAAGAAAACTAGCATTGTCTACGGTTACTTCAGATAGTCTACGGTCCCCTACCGTAGTTTTACAACTCCAGTTCACACAACAGTGCCACTACGCCTGGAGCACCATGGACTACCAATTACAAAAAAATGGTTCAAATGGCTCTGAGCACTATGGGACTTAACTTCTGAGGTCATAAGTCCCCTAGAACTTAGAACTACTTAAACCTCAGTAACCTAAGGACATCACACACACCCATGCCCGAGGCAGGATTCGAACCTGCGACCGTAGCGTTCGCGCGATTCCAGACTGTAGCGCCTAGAACCGCTCGGCCACTCCGGCCGGCTACCAATTACAGTTGCTGCCTCCCTCCATGCTGGAGGCTATAGTGTGTACTGTTTCTCGACACTACCTATTCATTTTTTCCTCTTTCCTCAACCATACGTTATCGCTGATCTGTACTAGTAGTAAAATGAATTGACGCTGTACAGCGCTTGAGTAATGCTAAATCTGGACAGTGCTGCAACATAATGGAAATTTGACAGTTCGATCCTTTTGTGTAATATTTTTTCATATTTCAATAAAGCTGATAAAATTTAGAGGAGATAAACACCGATGACCCAAAAAATTATGATCACCTGCTCAATAGTTTGTTGACCCGCCTTTGGAACGAAATACAGCAGCGATTCTGTGTATTATGGATTAGACAAGTTATCGCAAAGAATCCGGAGGTATGTTGCACCAGATTTCTACAAACAGGTCACGCATATGCCGTAAATTACGGGTCGTTATACGAGGGCGCGTAGTTATGCCCGATAATGTCCCAGGAGTGCTTCACTGGGTTCAGATGAGGTGAATTTGGTGGCCAAGACATCGACCTGATTTCGCTATGATGCTCTTGAAACCACTGTGCCACGGTTCAGGCCTTGTGACACAGACAGTTACCCTGCTGGAAGATGCTGTCACTGGCGAGGAAGAAATCAATATGAAGGTATGCAGACTGTCTTCAGCAATGTTCAGGTATTTCACAGTTATTGTGATGTTTTCGATTACTATCATAAGTAGTAGTATTAGTAGAAATAGGTAACTGGTTAGGGTTTTATTATAGTTTTGTATTAGTAGAAGTAGTTGTAGTGTTTTAAAAATTAACTATCAGAAATAACTAGTTAATAAGTATTTTATTACTCTCCAAGGAAATGAGATTTGTGTGGCCTATTTTAGCTTTTAAGATAATAGGCTGTAATAAATAAATAAATATCATAAATCTCACAGAAGTCCAGATGCATGTTCCCCGCGGCATAATACTGTTCTTAGGAGCCAGCGCCGGTGGTGCGCTGCGCTGCGTGTTTCGACCAGCTGTTCGTCTGTAAAACGACGTACCCAGACTATCATCGACCTATTGTAACAAAAAACATGGTTCATGTGACCGAGTGACACATTTCAGTTGACCCAATCTCGATGATCTCGTGCCCCCTGGAACCATAAATGGCGATGTGTTTGGGTCAACAAGGCAAAACCTAGTGACCACCTGTTGCGGACCCCCAAGTCAACAATGAGGGGTGAGCGGTATGGTCTGAAAGACATGTACCTACATCAGCAATGTACCCTATAGTCAGATCTACTCTAGATCGCCGTCTGTCTTACTTTACAGAGCCGACAAGCATCCGACCTCCAAGTTCTGTGATAAGACATAGATATCCAATACCTTATCGCCTACCCGTGGTTTCGCTGCCCTTCGACCTCTTTCCTATACATAGAAGCACGCAAACAGTCAACCAGCTTCGCTATTTCCATGCCCATTCTTGGGTGTTTGGCCGTAGCAATCAGCCTTCTATCAAAATCGCTTATGTCAGTATACATTGAGCTGACAGAAGTCACGTGATATCTCTTACTATCCTATCGGACCTTTTTTTGCCGGCGTAGTACAGCAACTCTACGTGGCATGGACTCGTTGGACGTCCCCTACAGAAATATTGATCCACGCTGCTTCTACAACCGTCCATAGCTGTTCAAGTGTTCCCGGTAAAGGTTTTTGTGAGCGAATTGACCTTTAGATTATATCCCATAAATGTACGATGGGGTTCATGATGGGCGATCTGGGTGGCCAAATTATTCGCTCTAACTTACCACAACGTTCTTCACACCAATCGCGAACAATTGTGGCCAGGCAATATATCGCATTGTCATTCATAAAAATTCCAACTTTGTTCGGGAACATGAAGTCCATTTATGGCTGCAGATAGTCTCCAGGTAGCTGAATATAACCGTTTCCAGTCAATGATCGGTTCAGATGGACAACGTAAACCAAGCCCACATCATTATGGAGCCGCCACCAGCTTGCATAGTGCGTTGATGACACCTGCATCCACATCTACATGATTGCTTTGCTATTCACAATAAAGTGCCTGGCACAGGGTTCAATGAACCACCTTCAAGCTGTCTCTCTGCTGTTACACTCTCGAACAACGCGAGAAAAATGAGCACTTAAATTTTTCTGTGCGAGCCCTGATTTCTCTTATTTTATCGTGATGATCATTTCTCCCTATGTAGGTGGGTGCCAACAGAATGTTTCCGCAATCGGAGGAGAAAACTGGTGATTGAAATTTCATGAGAAGATCCCGTCGCAACGAAAAATCCTTTGTTTTAATGATTGCCACTCCAATTTACGTATCATGTCTGTGACACTATCTCCCCTATTTCGCGATAATACAAAACGGGCTGCCCTTCTTTGTACTTTCTCGATGTCATCCGTCAGTCCCACCTGATGCGGATCCCACACCGCACAGCAATACTCCAGAATACGGCAGACAAGCGTGGTGTAAGCAGTCTCTTTAGTAGACCTGTTGCACCTTCTAAGTCTTCTGCCAGTGAGTCGCGGTCTTTGGTTTGCTCTACCCACAACACTATCTATGTGATCGTTCCAATTTAGGTTATTTGTAATTGTAATCCCTAAGTATTTAGTTGAATTTACAGCCTTCAGGTTTGTTTGACTTACCGCGTATCGAAATTTAGCTGATTTCTTCTAGTACTCATGTGAATAACTTCACACTTTCCCTTATTCAGGGTCAATTGCCACTTTTCGAACCATACAGATATCTTATCTAAATCATTTTGCAAGTCGTTTTGATCATCTGACGACTTTACAAGACGGTAAATGACAGCACCATCTGCAAACAATCTAAAACGGCTACTGACATTGTCTCCTATGTCGCTAATGTAGATCAGGAACAATAGAGAACCTATAACACTTCCTTGGGGAACGCCGGATATTAATTGTTTTACTCGATGACTTTCCATCTATTACTACGAACTGTGACCTTTCAGACAGGAAATCACGAATCCAGTCGCACAACTGAGGCGATACTCCGTAGGCACGCAGTTTGGTTAGAAGACGCTTGTGAGGATCGGTGTCGAAAGCCTTCTGGAAATCTAAAAATATGGAATCAATTTGACATACTCTGTCGATAGCACTTATCACCTCATCGGTATAAAGAGCTAGTTGTGTTGCACAAGAACGATATTTTCTGAAACCGAGCTGACTATGTGTCAATAAATCGTTTTCTTCGAGGTACTAAATAATGTTCGAATAAAGTATATGCTCCAAAACCCTACTGCAGTCGACGTTAGTGATATAGACCTGTAATTCAGCGGATTACTCCTGTTTCCCCTTTTGGGTATTGGTGTGACTTGAGCAATTTTCCAGTTTTTAGGTATGGATGTTTCTGTGAGCAAGTGGTTGCATATAATTGCTAAATATGGAGCTATTTTATCAGCATACTCTGAGAGGAACCTGACGTATACAATCTGGACCGGAGGCCTTGCCTTCATTATGTGATTTAAGCTGCTTCGTTACTCCGCGGATATCTACTTCTATGTTTCTCATCTTGGCAGTTGTTCTTGATTGGAATTCAGGAATATTTACTTCGTCTTCTTTGGTGAAGGAGTTTCGGAAAACCGTGTTTAATAACTATGCTTTAGTGGCACTGTCATCAGTGACTTCACCGTTTTTATCGCGCAGTGAAGGTATTGAGTGCGTCTTGCCACTGGTGTGCTTTATGTATGACTAGAATCTCTTTGGGTTTTATGGCAGATTTCGAGACAGAATGTCGTTTTGGAAATTATTAAAAGCATCTCGCATTGAAGTACGCGCCATATTTCGAACTTCTGTAAAACTTTGCCAATCTTGGGGATTTTGCGTTCTTTTAAATTTGGCGTGCTTTTTTCGTTCCTTCTGCAACAACGATCTGACCCGTTTTGTGTACCATGGGGGATCAGTACCATCACTTATTAATTTGTGTGGTATATACCTCTCAATTGCTGTCGATACTATCTCTTTGAAAACATTCCACAACTTTTCTACACTTTCATGATCAGATCGGAAAGAGTGAAGACTGTCTCTTAAAAAGGCGTTAAGAGCATGTTTATCATCTTTTTTAAATAGATATACTTCGCGTTTCTTTCTGATGGTTGTAGGTGTTACGGTATTCAGCCTAGCAGCAACTGCCTTGTGGTCGCTAATCCCTGTATTCGTCACAATACTCACTATTTGTCCAGAATTATTTGTTGATAAAGGTCAAGTATGCTATCGCAACCATTTACGCTTCGAGTGGGCTCAGGAACTAATTGTTCAAAATAATTTTCTGAGAAAGCATTCAGTACAATTTCAGATGACGTTTTATGCCTGCCGCCGGCTTTAAACGTATAATTTTTCCAACATTGACCCACGGCTTCGCGGGGTCTTCATCACACTCGAACCTTACCATCAGCTCTTGCCAACTGAAATAGGGACTCATCTGACCAGGCACCATTTTCCAGGCGCCTAGGGTCCGACCGATATGGTCACGTTCCCAGGAGAGGCGCTGCAGGTGATGTCATGCTGATATCAAAGACACTCGCGTCGGTCGTCCGCTGCAATAGCCCATTAACGCCAAATTTCGCAGCACTGTCCTGGCGGATACGTTCGTCGTACGTTCCGCACTGATTTTCGCAGTTATTTCAAGCAGCGTTGCTTGTCTGTTAGCACTGACAACTCTACACAAACGCCGTTGCTCTCGCTATTCAAGTGGAGGTCGTCGGCCACTGCGTTATCCGTGGTGAGAGGTAATACCTGAAATTTTATATTCTCGTCACACTCTTGACACTGTGGATCTCGGAATATTGAATTCCCTAACGATTTCCGAAATAGAGTGTCCCATGGGTCTAGCTGCAACTGCCACTCCGCGTTCAAAGTCTGTTTACTCCGATCTTATGGTCATAATCACGTCTGAAACGTTTTCACGTGAATCGCCTGAGTACAAGTGGCAGCTGCGCCTCTAACTGCCTCTTTATACCTTGTGTAAGCAATATTAACGCCATCTGTATTAATTGTACATATCGCTGTCTCATGAGTCTTGTATTTCCTCATTTGCGGCCCGTATCAACGACTCTCCATTCGTCTCTGCTCCACTTTTATACACCCCTTATCGAGTAAAGTGCGCGGAACGCCACTAGGCAGCATTCAGTCCCGAGGGGGCCTCTGTGAAGATACTGGGAAGGGATGCTGCCACGTGGTGTTATTGAAAGTGAGGATGGCGGACGGGTTTCAACGTGTTTGATGCTGGATGTGGTCTGGACGTCAGACAGGCAGAATCGGCGTCTGGTCGCCGCAGTGCTACTGGTAGTGATAGGAAAGCCTTAAATAGAGCTTTTGTTGACTACACGCTCAAGTCTAAAGTAATACCTTTCAATGAAGTTCAAGACTGAGAGACTGATGTATAGCGATCCCTAAATCAAAGTAATATTCCTGTTTGCTGTTATCATGAAGGGATTATAATTGAACATAATAGTGCTTGCGACGCAACGATAACACTTTTTATCCAACCAATGAATATTAATGCTTTCAGTTTAATTTTTTAAGGCGTCCTCGACATCGTCACCTATGCCTTTTACTAGTATTTTGAAATTTCATAACTCAAAAACTTTAATAGATACTGAAATGAAACTTTAACCCAATAATTAGTATACTGCGCACGCTGTGTGGAAAAGAATTAAAAACCATAAAAGATATAGTGGAGTGGATATGGATTTTCCTCTTACGTACTGAATTACGTGTAATTTTTATTTTAGGTACACTGCACTTCCACGCAGTTCAAAATAAGAGAAAACAAATTTTATTCTTTTAATTGTTAACTTGATGAAATACGAGTAGTAAACCAGTAACATTTACCAATATACTATTTTGTGTATTTATTTTAAAAAAAATGTTTGAGGTTTCAATTTTACTCCTAATAATTTAAGAACGTATGACATTATCCAGCTTAAAAAATTTAATACATTGTTAAATAATGTGATTCACTGTGTAGCCAAGCACTATATTATTATTGATGTAAAATCTTGGATGAGATAGTGATATCTAAGTATGCAAAAAACGTTGATTATGGGAAGTGAAACTAAAGATTAACAGGTCATTTTCTTCTCAGTGATAACATTCCAGCCTCATAATCTTGTCGATTCTGAGTGTCATTTTCATCGCCTTTAGTTTTCTTTCTTTTCTTTATTATTCTGGCCCCCTTTGTCATGCATTCAGCATTTTTTTCAGCTTCAGCGACAAGGTGCCTGTCCACCCTTAGCAGGCCACCTCTCCTGTTGTTCCTTGTTTGGTTCCAAGTCTGCTGACGGTTTTTGTATGATTGTTACTCCATCATTAAAACTTATGACGTCCATTACTCCAATCTGAGAAGCTGACATGCCAACAAAACAGTTTTAGGCAAGCGTTCCGAAATTTGACTATTGAAGCTTCCATTCGGATTCTGTGTTCTGCCATGTACTCTTGAATAACCTTATTCAAGAGTTCAGAATCTGAAACATCTCTCTATACATCGGCTTTACTTCCACACTAACAGTTTCTGGCATGCGGTGTGCATGAGTTTAATTTTTTTTCCATTTACTTTGCATCTATTACTCGTACTTGCGCCACGACCTCTCTCCTTTTGCTCAGAGGCCACGCTGTGGATGCTCGTCAATGGATATTCTGTGAAACAATGTTGGCCAGATTGCTTTTTTTCATCTCACTGGTATTTTCACTATTTCTCCTGATGTACCGACCGCTGTGGTCGAGAGGTTCTAGGCGCTTCAGTCCGGAACCAAGCGGCTGCTACGGTCGCAGGTTTGAATCCTGCCTCGGGCATGGATGTGTGTGATGTCCTTAGGTTTGTTAGGTTTAAGTACACTCCTGGAAATTGAAATAAGAACACCGTGAATTCATCGTCCCAGGAAGGGGAAACTTTATTGACACATTCCTGGGGTCAGATACATCACATGATCACACTGACAGAACCACAGGCACATAGACACAGGCAACAGAGCATGCACAATGTCGGCACTAGTACAGTGTATATCCACCTTTCGCAGCAATGCAGGCTGCTATTCTCCCATGGAGACGATCGTAGAGATGCTGGATGTAGTCCTGTGGAACGGCTTGCCATGCCATTTCCACCTGGCGCCTCAGTTGGACCAGCGTTCGTGCTGGACGTGCAGACCGCGTGAGACGACGCTTCATCCAGTCCCAAACATGCTCAATGGGGGACAGATCCGGAGATCTTGCTGGCCAGGGTAGTTGACTTACACCTTCTAGAGCACGTTGGGTGGCACGGGATACATGCGGACGTGCATTGTCCTGTTGGAACAGCAAGTTCCCTTGCCGGTCTAGGAATGGTAGAACGATGGGTTCGATGACGGTTTGGATGTACCGTGCACTATTCAGTGGCCCCTCGACGATCACCAGTGGTGTACGGCCAGTGTAGGAGATCGCTCCCCACACCATGATGCCGGGTGTTGGCCCTGTGTGCCTCGGTCGTATGCAGTCCTGATTGTGGCGCTCACCTGCACGGCGCCAAACACGCATACGACCATCATTGGCACCAAGGCAGAAGCGACTCTCATCGCTGAAGACGACACGTCTCCATTCGTCCCTCCATTCACGCCTGTCGCGACACCACTGGAGGCGGGCTGCACGATGTTGGGGCGTGAGCGGAAGACGGCCTAACGGTGCGCGGGACCGTAGCCCAGCTTCATGGAGACGGTTGCGAATGGTCCTCGCCGATACCCCAGGAGCAACAGTGTCCCTAATTTGCTGGGAAGTGGCGGTGCGGTCCCCTACGGCACTGCGTAGGATCCTACGGTCTTGGCGTGCATCCGTGCGTCGCTGCGGTCCGGTCCCAGGTCGACGGGCACGTGCACCTTCCGCCGACCACTGGCGACAACATCGATGTACTGTGCAGACCTCACGCCCCACATGTTGAGCAATTCGGCGGTACGTCCACCCGGCCTCCCGCATGCCCACTATACGCCCTCGCTCAGAGTCCGTCAACTGCACATACGGTTCACGTCCACGCTGTCGCGGCATGCTACCAGTGTTAAAGACTGCGATGGAGCTCCGTATGCCACGGCAAACTGGCTGACACTGACGGCGGCGGTGCACAAATGCTGCGCAGCTAGCGCCATTCGACGGCCAACACCGCGGTTCCTGGTGTGTCCGCTGTGCCGTGCGTGTGATCATTGCTTGTACAGCCCTCTCGCAGTGTCCGGAGCAAGTATGGTGGGTCTGACACACCGGTGTCAATGTGTTCTTTTTTCCATTTCCAGGAGTGTAGTTCTACGTCTAGGAGAGTGATGACCTCAGATGTTAAGTCCCATAATGCTTAGAGCCATTTGAACCATTTTCTCCTAATGCTAGATCACAATATTCCGTGAGGTGAGTTAGTGAGTCTGACTTGTCCCCCAATTGCTTTGCCATCAGAAAGTTTTTTTCCTGTTATGTCCTAGCAGAGTTTACTAAGTCTCGACCCCATTCACTTCTGCATGTCTTATACACTCCAGCTGTCCAGTAGATTAAGTCAATCGAACAGTCACCCTCAAAAAAAAAAAAAAAAAAAAAGTAAACTTATATTTACATAACATCAAATATTATAGTATATACTTATATTAAACTAATAATAAAGTATCAGAACCTAATAAAACGCGAATGTTAGGAAAAATATTTGGAAGTGTGAAGACGCGAACCACCGCCCCAACAAACTACTCAATACAGTCATACAGTCAGTGACGCTACGCGTTTTTTTTTTTTTGTCTCAATTTGTCAATTTGGTCTGTATTGTTCCTTCAATTTGGTCGGGGTGGATGTCCGATGACACCCGTTAAGGTTCTGTGTTGATCCATCTAACCCTCTAACCGAACACGCTGAGCTACCGTGCCGGCGCGTTAGGCTGAACCAGGAACACATCCCTCGCATCTAATCATAGTATGCTATCCGTTGCTGAAAACCCTAATCGTAGATATGTTACTAATTGCAATATAATTATAACAAATTGTACCAAGAACAATGCGTTTTGGGTGGATCTTCAGTGTGTCACTGCCTTCAAGTAGCCTACTCTCATAATACGCAAGTTACAGTAATTCTTTTGCCACGAATATGATGTTTCTCATTATTGTATTGGAACGAATAACACAGTTAACAACGGGTTTTCCAATGATTCTCAATTTGCTGGTGCTCAGAAGCGGCAAATATACATATAGGCTTGAAGTGAATGCTAATATGGCGCCTCACAACTCTGTACTGAACGGAGACGGCGTGCGTGTGACGTAAGTGGCGTTGTGCCATCTCATTGGTCAACGCTCAGACGCACGCTCAGAATATCTGACATGCCATGATATCTTGCGAACCATGGACGAAGGGTATCAGACGGATGCCATATCCTTGACTTCCGGAAAGCGTTTGACTCGGTGCCCGACTGCAGACACCTAACTAAGGTACGAGCATATGGGATTCACCGAGCGAGGTGGCGCAGTGGTTAGCACACTGGACTCGCATTCGGGAGGACGACGGTTCAATCCCGTCTCCAGCCATCCTGATTTAGGTTTTCCGTGATTTCCCTAAATCGTTTCAGGCAAATACCGGGATGGTTCCTGTGAAAGGGCACGGCCGATTTCCTTCCCCATCCTTCCCTAACCCGAGCTTGCGCTCCGTCTGTAATGACCTCGTTGTCGAAGGGACGTTAAACAACACTAACCTAACCATATGGGATTTGTTCCCAAGTATATGAGTGGCTTTGATACTTCATAAGTAATAGAACCCAGTACGTTGTCCTCGATGGTGAGTGTTCATCGGAGGTGAGGGTATCTTCTGGAGAGCCCCAGGAAAGTGTGGTAGGTCCCCTGTTGTTTTCTACCTACATAAATGATCTTTTGGATAGGGTGGATAGCAATGTGAGGCTGTTTGCTGATGATGCTGTGGTGTACAGGAAGGTGTCGTCGTTGAGTGACTGTAGGAGGATACAAGTAGACTTGGACAGGATTTGTGATTGGTGTAAAGAATGGCAGCTAACTCTAAATATAGATAAATGTAAATTAATGCATATGAATAGGAAAAAGAATCCTGTAATGTTTGAATACTCCATTAGTAGTGTAGCGCTTGTCACAGTCACATCGATTAAATATTTGGGCGTAACATTGCAGAGCGATATGAAGTGGGACAAGCATGTAATGGCAGTTGTGGGGAAGGCGGATAGTCGTCTTCGGTTCATTGGTAGAATGTTGGGAAGATGTGGTTCATCTGTAAAGGAGACCGCTTATAAAACACTAATACGACCTATTCTTGAATTTGGGATCCCTATCAGGTCGGATTGAGGAAGTACATAGAAGCAATTCAGAGGCGGGCTGCTAGATTTGTTACTGGTAGGTTTGATCATCACGCGAGTGTTACGGAAATGCTTCAGGAACTCGGGTGGGAGTCTCTGGAGGAAAGGAGGCGTTCTTTTCGTGAATCGCTACTGAGGAAATTTAGGGAACCAGCATTTGAGGCTGACTGCAGTATAATTTTACTGCCGCCAACTTACATTTCGCGGAAAGACGACGAAGATAAGATAAGAGAGATTAGGGCTCGTACAGATGCATATAGGCAGTCATTTTTCCCTCGTTCTGTTTGGGAGTGGAACACGGAGAGAAGATGCTAGTTATGGTACGAGGTACCCTCCGCCACGCATCGTATGGTGGATTGCGGAGTATGTATGTAGATGTAGTAGATGCCAGATATTGCTCTGCACGTTCGGAAAGACTCCCGAACGTGCCATTCCACGCTATGACGTCAGAAACTCGGCACGCTCAACGGTCGGATGCACGGTCCGTGTGCCGACGGCTTTAGCCGCAGCGGCGGGCTGGTGTGCGGCGAGGAGCGACTGACTGCTGCAAGCCGGTCCCGTGGCGGCGCGGCGCGGCGCTCGCTCGCAGACATTCGCCACGCGGCCCCCCGCCGTGGGCACACAGCGGGCCGCGGCTCGCGGACCGCGTCCAATTCAGCGGCCGGACACCGTGACGCCCGGACGTCCCCCTGGCAGATGAGCGACCGCTCTGCGCCCATTCTCGCGCCGGCCCGACTTCGAGCCGCTCTCTCCAAAACGGATGCGACCGCGGCGCTTAAATGACTCTCGCAGTGCGGGAAATGGGCTAATGTTGCGCTCATTCTGAAGGGTCCTGCAGCCCGTTAAATGAAACGGCTTGTCGGGGCGCGCACGAGAAACTGCTGCCATTCCTTCTGTTGTGTCTAGACAAGACAGCCTAGACACAATGAGAGGAAGCCGAAAGGCACGCGCTTAAACTCACGCAGGCTGGCGTGAGGTCTGAAACAGGATTCGTAATGAATGCTATAAATAAAAGTACGTAGCTTCTGGAATACTTAACTTTAATCCATATTTGTAGAACATCGCTCTGGATGATACATTAATAGAATCTCAATATCACTTGAATAGGGCGCCTTGCTAGGTCGTAGCAAACGTAGGTGAAGGCTATGCTAACTATCGTCTCGGCAAATGAGAGCGTAATTCTCAGTGAACCATGGCTAACAACGTCGGCTGTACAACTGGGGCTGAGTGCTAGTACGTCTCTCTAGACCCGCCGTGTGGCGGCGCTCGGTCTGCAATTACTGACAGTGGCGACACGAGGGTCCGTCGTATACTAGCGGACCGCGGCCAATTTAAAAGCTACCACCTAGCAAGTGTGGTGTCTGGCGGTGACACCACACCTTCCATCTGTAGCCGATATGAAATGCTGAAGGTGAAAAAAGAAAGGGGGAGGGAGTTCTGCTCTGCTACCTAATTACAAGATGCACTGTGAAGTACCGAGTGTCAGAACATCTACATCATTATTCTGCAATTCACTCTCAAGTGCCTGGCTGAGGGTTCATCGAACCACCTTTGAGCTACTCCTATACCGTAGCGCACCCGAAAGCGCTCGGTAAAAAGGAACAATTAAACCCTTCCGCACGATCTCTGTTGTCTCTTATATTTATTATAAAGTGCGCGTCATTTATGACGGCAACCGAGTTCAGGCTCGTTCTGCACATCTGACGTCACAAAACAGAATCAGCCAATGTACAGAGAACGATGTTGCCAGAGCTCGACTGCAGTGCAGAGCACAGACGAGTGTCTTCAGTTTTAGAAACGTTCACACATAAATAAAGTAATTGAACAAAAGCAATGTCTTGATAGCCGACTTTCTTTTATAGGAAGTTTGGAAAAAGCATTCTTTATACCAATTGCTTCATATTCTATTAATTAATTAAACCAGACAAGCAATAAGCCTCCTAATTCAGGCGATAGCAAGGAAAGGTGTTTGTATCATTCTCACTAACCGCTTTTTCGCAATGAAGAACAACGGTGATTGTTTATTTCCTATTGTACTTCGACGAAACGTGAGTAATTCATAGTCATACCAACAGTGTTTGTCGGTATTTTGCGTGATATCTTGAAGTCCTCTGGGAAGTCTATTGAATGACGAGCTGCGTTAGCGTAATGGTTACAGTATTTCGCTGCTAAGTGAAAGGTTTTGACTTCAAACCATGTTCAGTGCTTAATATTTTCTTTATTTAAAAACAATATCGAAGTGTCTTACTTCATGAATTTTATTCGTTTGAATGTAATTTTTTGAAATTTCTAGTGGCAACTAAAATCGTCCATACGGAAAGTATACGCTAGGGGCTTTTACCTCTGCAAACTCTTCAAAATTTCGTGCAATGGTGTACTACACCTAATGCTGCACAATAACTGCGTTGAACATCGAAAGAAAATTAAGTCATTTATGGGGGGAAGGCATCAGTCAAGAAGATGTGTAAAATCAAATTTTTGGGCCAAATAGTTTTTGTGAAATCGAATGATAAAGTGTGTCAAAGCAGTCGAAACACCACGTGTCTGCAGAGGCGAGCAGTGCAGTGATGGCAAAATCGCGCACGGCGCGGAAAGCGGGGAGCACGTCTCTGTAGCAGCGAAAGGGTTAATGCGGCCATGGTGGCTTTATTTCATAAACTGCGCGCTCCTCCCTAAACGTAAGTTTGCGAACTATACTGTGGCGCTGCTTCTCTTGGCGCGTGCAACTGGCAACGCAGCAATCTCCCGCGTCTGGGCGGGCATGCGCGAACCGCCAAGATAAAAGAATTGAACTATAGTGATCATTCCTCCCTATGTAGCTGGGCACAGTATTCTTCGAGTACATATTCTCCATATTTATCTGACAGGGTTCCGCGATAATTTCCTGTTTAAGTTACACTTTTGTATGGACTACGCCGACCAGTTACGATCCTGTCAGTGGGTCTCCGTATTCCTTCAATGTCTTTTACCATGCCTACTTCATAAGGACTTCAAACACAGAGCCGCGCCGGGTAGCCAAGCGGTCTTAGGCGCTTTGTCACCGTCTGCGCGGCTCGCCCTGTCAGAGGTTCGAGTCCTCCCTCGGGCATGGGTGTGTGTGTTGTCCTTAGCGTAAGTTAGTTTAAGTTAGATTAAGTAGTGTGTAGAGTGCAGAGGAACATGATATTGAGGTCTGTGGGGGCCTACAGGACATCTCCAGGGGGAGCCTATTAGTTATAATGGGGCTCTGTCCTCTGGCCATCAACATTAGAGAACAAGCAGTGTGGTGCTGGCCAAAAAAGGGGATATCATGAAAACAGGGGACATATGGGTGTTAGGGTTGAGGACAAGGGTGCGATAAGGAAAAGAGGTGAATAGTTGTGACAGGAATCATGGGAAGCGGAAGAAACTGGCCGAAGAACATTTGAATCTTTACCAGATGTGAAGGAACGACTAGGTATGAAGTACTTCGAGCGAACCCGGGGATTGTTCCATTTTCATGGGCCCTACCCGACATACCTATCTCAGTTTGGGAAGAGGGCTACGCCCGCGTGTGACTGTGGCGCATCGGAGGGTACTCCCGACCATGTTGTTTACGAGTGCCTCCTTTTCAATGATGTAGCAACCACACTACGAGACCAATTACCTAACAATGACACTTACCACTTACTGAGACGTGAAGACACATTTCAAACTCTGAACAGTTTGGCAAACAAGGTATCACGGAAAGTGTTGACAGAATATCTGAGGGATATTAATTAACTATTAATTCGCGTTAAATAACCAACACCAAATGCGTCCAGTACCCTAATCCTATACCGCCGTTGCGTGGGCAGGCCAACCTACATTATAATTGTAATCCGCCACATGCAGGACTACGGGGAGTGCGATGCGATAACACCACATCAGGACATGTACCGAACATGACATAGAACAGAACTTAGATAGTGGGACTTAGAATCAGGAAATTAAAATAGGAACCTGCAGCGATAGACATCCTCGGCTTGCCTAGTGTCAGGGGCTCACTCATCGGGGTTAGCTCGGTGAGCAATGCTGCATAGTGGGTTTATATGTTTTCTGGCACACCTGTGACGCTGCAGGCAGTATAGATTAGATATAAGTAGCCATTACAAAGTAGAGTATTAGTAGTAATAAAGTTGCCCATTGTAATTCTGTACTGACTGTAGTTCACTTGTAAAAATTGTAAATTAGCTGCAATTACAATGATATGTAACATTTAAGGACCCGTTAATCATGTAAGGTGGTGGGTTGCATATGTATAATTATAAGGATTTGTGAATAAAGATTTTTTTAAAAAGATAAGAGAAGTAGTGTGTAAGCTTAGAGACCTTACCACAAATTTCCAAATTTTTTCATATACGGGAACCGTACTCTAGAATTAGTCGCATTAGCGACTTTTACCCGATTTCGTTTCTCGATGCACTGAGTTTTTCCAGAGCTGTTCCAAAAAATCTATGTCTTCCATTCACCTTCCCTAATACTGACTTTACGTGATTCTCCCACTTCCTATCACTTCTTAGTGCTACCCCTAGATACTTACACGATGTGACGTGCTCAAGATGTTCGCTACTGACCTTGTAATCAGTTCATAGTTGACATGCCACAGCTCCTTCTCCAAAGGCCGTGTGAAATATGTGGACGTAATATAAATAACGTAGCAGATAGAGAAGTGAATAAAATTAATCGCTGAAATGCAATTCGTTTAGCCTTAAAAACAGACTCTTTCTGAAATGTTGCAATCAAAAATTGTGCTAGACTCATACATTATTTACTTGCTGCAGTAGCAGACTGGTGTCCGCTCCCTGTGATCCTGTTATGCTGAAGCATCTTTTGCTTTGATTACTTCATTTCTGCTTTTCCTTAAGCAATTTTATTCTGTGTTGATTTTCCCCACTCTTTCACGTTAATAAGCTAACCGTTAGAGCTATATCTTGAACGTCTTCTTGAAAATCGTGGAAATCGTATCGCTGTAGGATGTTACGCTTTACGTGCACATCCCTAATATTTTATAGACGATTCAACATAATGAGTCGAGGGTTGCAACGACTGGGAGAACGCAACGCAGAATGCTGAGAAACTGTGTAAAATTATGGGAAAAGGATTTGGAAATGATTGGAGAAGTATGATTTAAAGGGTTAAATGACTTTTTAAGATTGTTTCGGAATATATTGTCTGTTAAAGGGGGGTTTTCAGCTAATAAAGCTAATGAAGAAAAAATTGAATAATAAGATTTCGTTCTAAATACATGGATATAAACATTTAAAATGTTCTGATGTCCATCTTCAAATGATTCTTTTATACCTCTTCAATGCCGCGGTGACACTTTGGTATTTCTTTCCACTATTACTAGTGTCCTAGCAGGTCCTCACGATCGTCCAAACATTTGTTACGGTGCACTTTCATTGACTAATAAATAAATATTCAAACAACTTTTTAAAAATTTCCAGCACGTATTTTCACACACAAGCTTTACGTGATACATTCACAAGGTTAATAATACTTGACGTGCGTACAATTTTTACATAAGTCATCATATGTGTTTGGTCTCTTTCAGATCTCAACACAGACAGACAGCTACTAATTAATCAATGCGCGTTGGATTCCTCACTAATAATCGTCTATGGCCTCGCTATCGCATATCGTTGTCACAGATGTTATTGCTATCTAGCGGCCAGAGGGCACGTCTTTTAATCACCTTAAAAATGACCGCCGCAATCGAAGCAACTCTAGTTGTTTTTGAATGTGATATAGTAATCCATTCGTAGCTCTTGAATAGAAAAGTCGATGATATAATACGTGGTAAAGTCCGGAGAAATTTTTTCCTAAACATACGTTTAGTGTACGTTACGCTACAGGGGACAAGTCACCGGGCGCAACGTAATAATGCTGCCATTGTGACGTAAACATTACCTAGGTGCAGCCGTGCCGGCAGACTTCAGCCTCATATTGTACTTTTTGCGGATACTTAAGCGAAAAATTTAATTGAGTTTTTAGGAACCGCCACAGCACCATAATCCACTTTTCCAAGATTTATTTTATATTGTTCAATAGGTACACCGTTCAGCTAAAAATAAAAGTTGTTGACTCAACCCTTCCGCATATAACATAAAGTTTCGATGCCTCTTAATGTTTATGGGTCCTTAGGTATGTCCACTTTACGTGGGACGCCTTCTTTATACCTTCACATGTGCTGTGTTATTATTAGAGACCGGATTATATGCATTTGCATGTTGCCTATGCATTTGCATATTTGGCTCCTTTTCATCAGTTATTGCGTATTTTAACTAAAAACTAGTGACGTTGTACGTATTCGCTATATGTTTACAATATGTTAAAAAATTTAGACGGGCTGTCTCTAGCTCAATCTAGTTTTCATGTCTCACATATTGACCGCTACCTAGAACAGCGCGCAGTTCCTAACCGAGAGGGCACTGCCTAGCGAAATCATTACAGAAGAGGAACAGGAACAGGCAGACGGAGTCAATGCTACTGCGCCCGCACCCCCCGGTTAATCGCCCCGCTGTCATATTGTACGTGTCGGCAACAATTAAATTAAACTACGCAAGCTTTTAGTCGCATGTCCATTGTTTCCGTTTAGCTTTCTATTTACTTGTACACAGGTGAACGTGTATACGACGTATAGTGTGCAACGTGTTGTGTGCCATGCCACACGAAAAAAGAAACATCGTTTTGTGGATAGCTGACCATCCTGGAACATTTACATTATGACGGAATTATTTTATATTGTCGAGTTTGCGAGAAAAACGTTTCACACAAAAAAAAAGTTTCAAATAGACCAACATGTCAAGACAGTCTTCATATCGCAGGAATGCAGAAGAAAATACCACGACAACAACTTCTGACAACAGCAAGTTGCAGTAGCAGGGATTTATCCAAAGGTAACAACAAAAGTCGGTTTGAAGCACACAGTTTTAATCTGCCAGAAAGTTTCATATCAGCGCACACTCCGCTGCAGAGTGAAAATCTCATTCTGGAAACATCCCCCAGGCTGTGGCTAAGCCATGTCTCCGCAATATCCTTTCTTTCAGGAGTGCTAGTTCTGCAAGGTTCGCAGGAGAGCTTCTGTAAAGTTTGGAAGGTAGGAGACGAGGTACTGGCAGAAGTAAAGCTGTGAGTACCGGGCGCGAGTCGTGCTTCGGTAGCTCAGATGGGCAGTCGGCTTTCAGACGTGATACCGTGCGGACGGGCTCGGCGCGCCGGGCAGTGCTCCGCAGGTGTTGTTTACCCGCTAGCGCGCGGTCGCGTCGTTGTATTGCCGTATAGTACCTGTACCGACCCAACATGGCGTTCTCATATCGAAAAGCACGAGACCGAAGGCCCATGAAATTGAACGGTTTCTACGAGACATCATGCACATAGAACCACAAGAACTGATAGGAATTCATCTGTCTATTGTAACCAGCACAGTGTACCTCAAACTGATTGACAAAGCGGCCTGCGACAGATTACTCCAACGATCTGCAAACGGCTTTCGCTTCTGTCACGGAGACGGTAACGTGAGCGTGGTAGGAGTTGACCATGCTGGTCTGGGAGTGCGTACCGTGCGCATCTTTGAACTACCGTTCGTAGTTCCTGCCAACCTAGTCGTTGATGCGCTGCGACCATACGGCACAGTTCTGAGCCACACAGAGGAGAAATGGAACACATTCGAAACGTACCCTGTCCTTAACGGGGTACGACAAGTGAGCATAGAACTTAAGAAGCACGTTCCATCATATGTCATATGTTTTCGTTGGTGGCTGCCGCGCAATTGTTATATGTGATGGACAACCGAGGACCTGCTCGGGCTGCGGCCAGGAGGGCCATGTTAGAACTGAGTGTCTGCAGCGCCACGTCGTTCAGGTGCCCCGCAATGGACTTCCCCAACGATCCACTATGACCTCTCTCCCGCTAACATATGTGGAGGCGGCACGACATGATGTGATGGATGATCAAAACCTGCTACCTCCTCAAGCCGCTGCCAGCTCCGATGGAGAGTCAGCGCCGTCGACGACGCCGCAACCCAACGGTGCAGAGGTTCCTACAGCCTCTGCCCACCGCAGCGTCGTGGGCACCCAGCCATCGTCACTGTCGGGATCGGACACAGAGGTTCCTAGCGACCGAGACTGTGTCGAGCCCCGCCCTCCAGTGGATGTCGAATCTCGGACCCGAAAGCAAAAATCACCCATGCGACACAAGAAGAGGCGATTGTCAGCTGAAGAACAGGACAGGGATGTGAAGCCGGCGGAAGACATCGACTTCGTTGACTCGTCCACAATTGCAACGGACTCCAGTGGCATCATTCACCAGAAGGTGCCTGAAGACAAGGAACACTCTCCCAAATCTGGTGGCCCAGAAAACGAGGCGCATTGCGTCAACTCCCAAAATGTGGGCTCCTGCGAAAGCGACCAGCCCCCAATGACATCACAATCGTCTCTTGGTGATTGGGCAGACGATATGGAGGCAGATGATGCACAGACAATATCGATATCTCCACCAGAGCCCATGGCTGACATTGAGCCCGGAGGGCTCTGCCAGTCAGGGAGTCATACGGCACAGTAATGAACAGCATGTAGATGGATGGCTGTGTGGTGCGTGAGATCACTGTGGGCTTGCACCGGCACACTGCCTCCGCCACTTGATATGTCTCAGTCATACCGTGTGGGAACAGTCAATGTAAATGGTGTCCACTCCACTGTCAAGACCCGCATGTTACACGACATGATCAGAGCGGCAGACTTGGATATTGCCCTTCTCCAGAAGGTCCGTCCCGAGCTGCGTTTAGACCTATATGGCTACACCACGTACAGCCTACCCGTAGGTGATGGCGCAGGAGGAACGGCCATCCTTCTCCGAGATGGCATAGACGCGACGGACGCGATGTACTTGCCGAACGGGCGAGGCATCGCACTCACACTTGGCGCAGTCCGCCTCATTAACGTCTACGCTCCCTCCGGTAATTCGCACCGTGGTGACAGGCATGTCTTCTATTCGGAGGAGGTAGCCCCACTTTTGCAAGGAAATATGGACCATTCCATAGTGGGCGGCGATTTTAACAGTGTTCTGCGGCCCGAGGACCAGATACCGCATTACGTCCCATGCCCGGCTCTACAAGCATTGATACGTGACCTCGCGCTCCACGACACATGGCTCTTACATCATGGGACCCAGAGTGGATATACGCACTTTACCAGCCATTCTGCCAGTCGTCTGGACCGGATATACGTCTCGCGTGCCCTCCGCACAGCAACCCGTGATGCAGAACTCTGGCCGACGGCCTTCACGGACCATCTCGCGTACATCTGCACTTTCACCTTGCCCCGACAACTCACAAGACGCAGCTGGGGCCCGTGGACGATGAACGTCTCCCTCCTTCGCGAGGAAGCATGTCGGCGAGCAGTCACTGACACGTGGCGTCGATGTATTAGGCGACTGCCCATGTATGCTTCCACGTTGCTGTGGTGGCTGGGATGTGTCAAACCTGCACTCCGAAAGACCTTGATGGCCTACGGGCGTGACAGATGGAACTGGCAGAGGGCAACAACCGAATTTTACTATACAGCGTTACGTGAGCTGGCGACGCAACCGCCGTCTCCCGAACGTCAGATGTCCGTACAACGCATCAAAACTCGTCTACTTCGCATCAGGACAGAGCAGCTAGAAGGTGTCTGCATCCGTGCGCGAGTGCAAGACTGTATCCCCAACGAAACAACGTCAGTGTATCACATTGTGCGCGAGAGGCGCCACCGCAAACGTCAGCTCATTACGGTGGTAAACACGGAGGAGGGCGGCCGCGCAGTGACAGAAACGGACATCGCGCACACGTTCGCCAGACACTATGGGACCTTGTACATGGAAGATCCGCGAAATGTACGTGATTATGACGAGCTGTTGCACGATTTTCCCGCCCCTCGGGACGTGGCACCCGATGATAGTCTGCTGTTGCCCATTACACCCGACGAGCTGACATCGGTCTTGGTACGTGGAGCACCGAACAAGTCGCACGGACCGGACGGTTTACCCCTGGAATTCTACCGCACTTTTTACCACCTTATGGGTGACAAATGGCTCCAAATGTTTCAAGACCTGATCCACCCTGATTTCACTGTCCCCACAGAATTCACAGAAGGCATCTTGATCCCAGCACCGAAACCGAATGGTGGTTGTAGGTGGCAGGATTTTCGCCCACTCACACTCCTCAACAACGACTACAAGATCTTCGCCCGTATCCTCCGCGCGCGTCTCCACACCGCTATCGGGAAAGCCATCCACACCGATCAGACATGTTTAGGTGGTGTCAGCAACATTCATACTGCGTTAGGAGCATACCGCGACGTAATTCCTTTGATGGCGGCCTGCAAAATACGAGGCGCCCTTGTCGCCGTAGATTTTGACCACGTGTTCGACCGCGTCGACCACGGCTTCTTACGAGCAGTTTTGCAACACATGGGCCTCTCTCCGGAGTCTGCACAGGTGGTCCTTCGACTGGTCCACGGAGCGCGCTCCCGCATGATGGTCAACGGTTATCAGTCTGGTCACATTGTTGTTGGACGGTCAGTGCGACAAGGGTGCCCCCTGTCGGGTATATTATTTGCTGCAGCGCTTGAACCAGCTTTACATGGTCTACGGCAGCGATTAACTGGTATCTCCTTGCGGGACGTGACCTTTCGTTGTGGTGCATTCGCCGATGACGTGGTGTTCCTGGCCAGATCAGAGGATGAAATGCATATGGCGCTACAGTGGCTACGCCAGTACGGGGCGGTCGCTGGGAGCGTCATCAACGTGAAGAAGACAAAATACATGGATGTCGGAGGGGGGTTTTCCCACACAACGGCGGTGCCCTTTGACAAGGTGCCCGTACTCAAGTGCTTAGGAGTGCAATTCTATAGCAATGTCCGCCGCACGGCGGCGGCTACGTACCGTCGGCTCCTACACCAGACGCGTGCTCTGCTGCAGGACAACAAACTCCGTCGCTTGGATATGCTCCTCAGAACACGTTATGGCAACACCTATCTTATCTCAAAACTGAACTATTTTGCGCATATCCTTCCCTTGACGGCTACGATGGCCGACAGATTTCAAGCAGCATATGGACATTTCGTAAGCACCGGTCTGGTTTTTAAAGTCCGATACGCCATCCTGACACTGCCGCAGCGGGCGGGCGGTATCGGTTTAATTCATGTATATAACCGTGCGCGATCGCTTTATCTCAACACTATGCGTCGCAAGTGGACCTCTGTCCACGCCACTCTGACGGGCACCCTGATAGCGGAAGTGGCACCACACTCTCTGCATCCCCCGGTTTCTGTAGGACACATTTCATCGGCACTCACCCACGTCAGAGAGTTCTTGATTGACTTCAGCTACTTACGGTCAGAACTTCCGACGACACGGAAGCCCAGCACAAAAGACTATTATCGCCTCTATCAACAGCAGCAACCTGTAAATACTGTCACCCACAGACATCCTGAAGTTGCCTGGAACACGTTGTGGCGAGCGGTACACACGCCTTTTCTACCTACGACGGTGCGTTCATTGTGGTACGTGGTTGTGAATGGGAAGTTCGCTACTCGTCAGCGGCTACATTCCATACATCTGATGGACGACCCCTTGTGTCCGACATGCTCAGTCGCTGACTCGGACGCACACCGTCTGACGTGTGCCGCGACCAGCGAGTGCTGGCTACTGACGCAGCGCATGCTGGCGTTACTCTTGCGGCGATTGCCGGAGTCTATCTACCCTGATGACGTATTGCGCCCCGACGGCGTATACTTTCCATCAGCCAGAACGAACGCCGTTAACTGGCTAAAAGGCATGGCCGTTTACTACATATTTTGCGATGCTCCCAAAGGCACACTCGACTTTGGTCCCTATTGATGACGACACATGCAGCTTTCAGGCGCCACCTGAAGTACAGAACTCGTTTCGCAAATTATTTAGGTTCATTATTTGCGGATCCTCCTGCTCACTGGGGCGTTCCGGGTATGAGACGCTGAAAATGAAGAAGAATCCTGGAGCATATTGATCCTCTACGGACGGAATAGGGGGGAACCCCTCCCAACAGACGAGAAGACGACTCGGACGCTTGGCTACGGCAGTTGTAGGTTCTTTCTTTGTAATGAAACAAAAATAAATCTGTAATACAAAAAAATGTTATAAAAAATAAAAAAAGATGGTAGAGCACTCGCCCGCGAAAGGCAAAGGTCCCGAGTTCGAGTCTCGGTCGGGCACACAGTTTTAATCTGCCAGGAAGTTTCATATCAACGCACACTCCACTGCAGAGTGAAAATCTCATTCCGAAAAGTCGGTTTAACATGGATCTATGTGAAACCTTCATTGCGAGCAATATTCGTCTTCACAAACTTACAAACCCTATCCTTAAAGGCTTCCTGCGCAAATATTGCTTAAATCAAAAGATACCAGATGAACAACACTGCGTAAAAATTACATACCGACAATTTAGGTAAATGTTCTGGAGGAAATACACATTATCTGGATTTCAGTTGAAGAAACTACAGACACTTGTGGCCGTTACATTGCAAATTTAATCGTCGGTGCTTTAAAAGGAGAGCCTTCGTCTTCCTATTTAGCGGCCTGCAAAGAACTTGAAAAAGTAAATCATTCTACGATCACCAGATTAGTGAATGAGGGTATTAGAAAAATATTTCCAGAAGCTTCGGCAGGTGAAAAGGTGTTTGTGTTTATTTCAGATGCTGCTCCCTAAATGATCAAAGCACGAAAAGCCCTCCGAGTATTTTATCCCAATTTGATTCATGTGACCTGCTCTGGACATGGAGTACATCGCCTTGCTGAAGAAGTATGTTCCATGTTTGTGAATGTAAATAAACTGATTTCATTCACAAAGCAAGTGTTTCTATAGGTTCCTGCTAGCATCAAGAGCTACAAAGAAAAACTACCAGATATGCTTTTACCTCCCGAACCAGTGATAACTCGTTAGGGTACGAGGGTGGAAGCTGTGTTGTTTTACGATGAACATTTCGAGGCCATTGAGAGGTAGTAAACGATTTCTATAGTGCGGAGCTTTGGCAATTCGCCAGTGCAAGGAAGCTTTTAATGATTCCGGTATTAAAAAAGACACTGCAGTCGTTACCACTCATTTTTCCCATATACCTGCAAGTATTAAAAAGCTTGAAACTCAAAGTTTGCCGTTGAATGTATCTATTCAGTTAATAAATAAAATTATTGTAATGAACTCCTCATTGTCCGATGTATTCCCAAGAAAACTTAAGGTTTTGAACCCTTGTGCCAAATTGATAGTTTTATTGATAGGATGGGTGAACTTTTACCAGAAACAGTAAGCGCCAACATAGTACCCAAAGTCAAATACGGCCGAGTTACATCAGTTGATGTAGAACGGCCCTTCTCTGCTTTTAAAAATGTTTTGAGTGATCGAAGACAGAATCTTACTAGCGAACATTTGGAATACTACTTGGTCGTTTATGTTTACAATACTATAAAAATGTAAAATATATTGTAAATGATGCTTTGGTCCAATAGTATTAATTAAATGTTAATCCCGTTCAAAAAATTCATGATTGTATGTTGTTTTTAAATAAAATTAGGGAATTTTTGAGCATGCCCCTCTGCGTGCGATATATCTCGAAGCTGGTCCTGTACATATCGACTGTTTCGCTACGTCTCCATCGCATCGCGTCCGCTTGTTACCGACAACCATAGCAAAGAAGGAACAATTCTTGAAACACGGTATGCGTCCCCATTTTGCAATTTTTTAGAAAATAATCCCAGAAAGGCCCCCTTCCTAATCTCCGCCAGAAAGTATTCAGAAAACAATATCATCGTTCTAAATGTACCGTTTTCTCGCGTGGCCGGCGCTCTTCCTCGTAATTGATATGCACAGGTCCGACTTAGAGATACAATGTACGTGGTAATTACCATGTTCTTTTAGTATTTGATTTTGCATATTTCGTTACTTTTCATTCATTTTTAAGCATTTCCCATGCATATTTGCATGCATATTTTAAGGTTTTTATGATGCATATAATCCGGTCTCTACTTATTATTAACATGAATTTGTTTTGGAGGAACTTCAAAATCCAGTCATTGAAATGTATTACTAGCAGATATGAATTCGTTCACAAAAATAGCTAAGAAGTTAACCAAACTCCGCCCGAACAGGCCATGAAGGCCCAACGGGACCGACCGGCCGCCGTTTCATCCTCAGCCCACAGGCGTCACTGGATGCGGATATGGAGGGGCATGTGGTCAGCACACCGCTCTCCAGGCCGTGTGTCAGCTTCCGAGGCCATAGCCGCTACTTCTCAATCAAGTAGCTCCTCAGTTTGCCTCACGAGGGCTGAGTGAACCCCGCTTGCCAACAGAGCTCGGCAGACGGGGTGGTCACTCATCCAAGTGCTACCTCAGCCCGACAGCGCTTATTAATTTCGGTCATCTGACGGGAAGCGGTGTAATAGTCGAATTCAGGTACTCTGACAAAAATGTCGTCGTTTCCAATTCTTTTATTCCTTACTCCAGTATGAGTTTGTACAATTCAAATTAGAAAATGTATTTTCCTGGTTCAGTCGGAAATTTTAAATGCTGTGTAAGAGGAACTAACTGTAGTTTTGTTCACATTTACAGTCATCTCTGATTGTTCTATCTTGATTTCACCTCATCTACACATCTCCTCTATGAGACATGTTGCAATGAAATAACTTATGAGCAGAGACACATTCTGCCACTGCTTGAAAAAATTAATCTCTAGGTGTAGAAGAGCTTCATGAGGTGTTGGGTCAGCTGCAGTATGTCTCCCAAACAAATCGAAACGTGGTAACTGGGTACGTCCAAGAAACACGGTGGACACAGTAGTAGAATACTAGCTCGTCCATCAGAGTTTTGTGGCAACATCCAGTCGTCCAGAAAAATATAGTATCGCCTTTGGGACGAGCATGCGGCAAAAAGGGCGGATGAAGGACCTCCCCCTTAAGCCTTCTAGCCAGTAAAGAATAGTTTCATGGCGTGTATGGCCAAACATGCATCATTGTTGATTTCTGGATACGCGTTCAGTTCTTCATCACGATTTGGGACTTTTGGGCTGAAATGTGGGACTTCCCCATTACACGCATTCCCAAATGTGAACGTGTGGATGGTCAGAACCGACACTAAAACGCTACTCGTTAGGGATCAAAAGAAATCTACTTTCAGTATGCACCATCCAATTCGTTATTACACCGAATTACACATACCTTCACCGAAGAGTCAAGCAGTATATTGCTCCCTCCTACGTATATCTCGCGAAGAGACCATGAGGATAAAATCATAGAGATTAGAGCCCACACAGAGGCATACCGACAATCCTTCTTTCCACGAACAATACGAGACTGGAATAGAAGGGAGAACCGATAGAGGTACTCAAGGTACCCTCCGCCACACACCGTCAGGTGGCTTGCGGAGTATGGATGTAGATGTAGATGTAGATGAATGATTCGGTGCAGTATAGCGTTCTTTTGTTAGTAGTCTTATGTACACAGAAACTGACTTCATAACACAAACTAGGGACTATTTACGTCGGTATTGTGTTCCATGATAGTTACTTGAAACGCTCGCTGTAGTTGGCAGCACGTATTCTGACGAGCTGTAGCACTAATGGAAACGATCACCTGTGTCAGTATCTCCCCATGGATGCTATTCAACAGATCGTCTCATGATACGCATGATTGTTTGCTAATGCGTGCTCAACCTTGAAGTCACACACTGATGAACAATCGAGTTAGTGAGACATGCCTATTGTGAGGATTACGCTTTTCGGCTGTGTAATTGACTCGGTGAAGATCTGCCCCCGAAGGCAAGGTCCATTGTTAGAGTCCAGTTCCGAGACACAGTTTTTATCTCATAGGTAGTCTCTTTCATTATTTATTATGGCTTTTTTATGGCCGGGGAAGGTGCGCGCTACTCTACCACACTGCTCTGCTGACAGCAAATGAAAGTTACCTGTATTGTCTGGGGCTGTGAAGTCCAAAAATAGCTTCAGAAATGAAAGCCGTCTGAACGCTCCAGGGGCTTAATCTAGGCTAGAAAGGCAGGGGTAAAACGTGTATGGCCCAACACCTCAAGCGACTACCCCAGTGGGCACATGTCCTGCTGTTGTATCAACAAGAAACGCCACTCGTTCCTGGTATATCTGCAAAGAAATGATCATTATCGTAAAAGTTTGAGAAAAATTAAAACCATGTGCCATACAGGGATTCGAACGCAGACCTTTGTCTTTCGTGGGCACTGCCTTCACCAGTCGAGCTAACAAGGCACTTCCGCGAAATACGAGGTTCCGGGCTATAATCTCGGTCGGGCGCACAGTTTTTAAAGTATCATCAATTTTCGAATACAGGCTTTCACGGTTGGTATTTGCTCTATTCCTGATATTTGATTTATGAGCATAAGGCCATGATCCATGGCTGCCTAACGTTTCGTCTTCCAATACTGCAGCCACCGCAGTTACAGTCTCAGAGAAGCTCAAGAAGCCAAACCGTTTGTGTGTATCCATGAAACGGTCGATTTATAGCATCAGACCCGAGCCGACATATGTTATGAACCCTGTAGCTTGTTTTATTTAGCATTAAGGCCTATAACCCTTCTAATTTCAATCCTACTTCTATTCTGTTAAGGTTGTTTATATGATTTTGAGTTTCTGTGGCCGCTCTGTACATTCTAGCATAACAATGACGAGATCTTGTTAACAACAAAGAGTCAGAGAAATGAATTTGGTGATTCTCGGGTCCCAGTGCTTGATCTTCTAGAGCTGATTTAACCGTCATACCGAGGCAGTCAAGTGCACATGTTGTTGTTCTAGTCTTCAGTCCGAAGACTGGCCTGATGCAGCTCTCTAAGACATTCTGTCCCATACGAGCCTCCATCTCCGAATAACTACTCCAACGTACGTCCTTCTGAATCTTCTAACTGTATTCATCTCGTGGCCCTCTACGATTTTTACCCCTCACACTTCCCTCCAGTGCTAAACTGGTGATCCCTTGATGTCACAGATTGTGTCCTGTCAACCGATCCCTCCTTTTGGTGAAGATGTGCCACAAATTTCTTGTCTCCCCAATTCCACACAGTACCTCTTTATTAGCTGCGTGATCTATCTGTCTAATCTTCAACATTGTTCTGTAGCACCACATTTCAAAAGCTTCTTTTCTCTTTTTATCTAAACTGTTTATCGTCCATGTTTTACTTCCATACCTAGCTACACTCCGTACAAATACTTCCAGAAAAAACTTTCCAACACTTCACTCTACATTCTACGCTAGCAGATTTCCCTTCTTCAGAAATGCTTTTCTTGCCACCACCATTCTTCATTTTTTGTCCTTTTCACTTCGACCATCGTCAGTTATTTTGCTCCCAAATAGCAAAACTCATCTATTACTTCAAGTTTCTCTGGCCAGTGTCCATTAATTTCTGCTGCTCTTGCAAGTTCTTTGCTGTCTCTGACAGAATTACAGTGTCATTAGCAAACCTCTAAGTTTTTATTTTTTTTGCCCTGAACGTTAATTCCTACTCAAAATTTTTCTTTGGTTTCCATTACTGCTTGTTCAACGTACAAATTGAATAACATTGGGGACAGGCAGCAACCCTGACTCAACTCCCTTCTCAACCACTGCTTCCCTTTCATCCTCCTCGACTCTTACAACTGCCAGACCCCAATCGCAATTAAATTTTCGTCTTATTTAACTATATGAATAATTTTATCTCACTACACATTTCTTCAATCTCTGCCTTATTTGAGGAGCTAGTTGGAATATAAAGTTTTAGTACTGTGGTACGTGTGATCTTTGTGCTCTCTTGGCTATGATAATGCGTTCACTATGCTGTTCATAGTAGTTTGCCCGCATTCCTATTTTCTTATTCATTATTAAACTCACTCCAGCATTACCCCTATTTTATTTTGTATTTATAGCCCTGTATTCACCTGACCAGCAGTCCTCCCGCTACCGAACTTCATTAATTCCTGCTATATATATAACTTCAACCTTTCCATTTCCCTTTTTAAATTTTCTAGCCTACCTGCCTCATTAACGGATCTAACATTCCACGCTCCGATGTGTAGAATGTCAGATTTCTTTCTCCTGATGACGACATCGTCCTGAATAGCTCCTGCCCAGAGATCCGAATGGGGAACTATTTTACCTCCGGAATATTTTACCCAAGAGAATGCCATCATCATTTAACCAGGCAGTTGCATGGCCTCGGGAAAAATTAAGGCCGTAGTTTTCCATTGCTTTCAGGCGTTTGCAGTAGCAGCACAGCAAAACAATTATGGTTGATGTTACAGGGCCAGATCAGTCAATCATTCAGACTGTTGCCCCTGCAATTACTGAAAAGGCTGCTGCCCCTCTTCAGGAATCATATATTTGTCCTCTCAACAGATACCCTCCGTTGTGGTTGCATCTACGGTACGGCTTTAAACTACCTCTTTAACTATTTTTATTAAACACTGACCTACAGAATTTTCCCTGACAAAGAAAACTCAGTCTTAACGTATTCATTTATTTCCCACAACATACAAGCCGAGCGAAATCTGACTGCTATACATTGACAACATGACTACGAATAATTAACACAAAAGAATGGCCCTCAATTGCAAGAAATCTTAACAATAACATAAATTAAAAAAATATGAAATCAAAGAAATATGAAACTACCTCCAACTCTGTTAATTGGCTATACTCATTTCAGTCACGAATCCCATCAGTGCAAACCCCATTCTTTTTCATAAGTCACTTACCTCACAGAAAATCTCTATAACACGAACTACAGCCAGCCAAATAAAAATATCCTAACTACTATAGAATCTAACTAACATTTCCTTGCGTATTTTCTTATAAACACAGCATTTCATATCACTTCACAATGCATGTCCTAAAAACACAGTCTCCACTAAGAATATCATGTCCATACACTTCCCTATCCACTCGCTTAATGCTAGTCCGTCCAAACACAGAATCTCTTGCCGAGGGCGCAGAGCGTTGTCAGCGATATTAACACAGTCTATAGCGCTGCCAACATACAAACAGGCAGCATACAGGCTATCTGTGTCGCTGAAGCACGCAAACCACCCCACCGAAGGCACGGTCCATGGCTCATGGGGGGCAACTGCACATAGGAACTACAAAAAGAAGCATTGACACCTGCCTTAACAAACATAAGCAATTGTCGCCTGGGAAAGACAGATAAATCAGCAGTAGCAGACTATGCACTGGGACCAGGAAAGCACGAAAACGTTTTCTCTCACACTGTGGTATTAGCAATATCTGATTATTATCCTACCATTCTAAGATGTACAAAAGGGCCATAAAAATTCAAAAACACAAAACATCTTAAACAGGAAGAAGAAGGTTTGAAATTCGACAAGTTAATGGATCTTAGTGCTAAATACAACAAACACTGCCAGCACTTGCCCTCTGCATGCTTCATAACGTACGTCGACACGAGTCTGCGGTCTTAGGCAGTGGTCTGATGACGTAAGGAACCGACGGTTCATTGGATACATAGAAACAGATTAACTTGCTGAGGTTGTTTGAGACTGTAACTGGTTTCTGAGTCGTTAAAGACTTTTATGACGTCTGCAGCATTCGAAGACGAAACGTTAGGTAGAGAGTTATGACTTGGACCGCGGGCAATTAAACAAATATCATCAATAACGCTTCATAAATCTATAATTAATGATATGAACAGGTTTTTCTTAATACACCTATGGAAAAAATCGCAAGACCAAGAAGGAGTTGTACGACATAATCCGAAGTACGCAGATGTGTTACTACATCTGAAACATGATGTATATTCAAATTTTGCGTCAATCACTATGCAAATCAGGTTTGGTTTAAATACGTGCTGTAATGGTCGTGACCGTTAGTAACATTTGAGATTGGAAGTGGTGAGCTGATGTTATTCAAGAGCGTCTTTAAGGCGACAAAGACGCCATTATAAACACTTCACTGAGTTTGTACAAGGTCGTGAGTAGTAGGGAAACCTGTGTTCTGGCAAAATTTGATATAAAATTGATATGGCTCTGAGCACTATGGGACTTAACTTCTGAGGTCATCAGATCCTAGACCTTAGGACTACTTAAAACTAACTAACCTAAGGACATCATCAGACACATCCATGCCCGAGGCAGGATTCGAACCAGCGACCGTAGCGGTCGCGCGGTTCCAGGATGTAGCGCCTATAACTGCTCGGCCACTTCGGCCGGCTATGAAATTGATATGTCATTAATTATTCAAATTAATTAAATTGACTAATTAATTACCCCACCACTGATGACGTCATGCGTTTTCCCTCGTCAGCATGTGTCTGTTCCTCCACCACTCCTTTGGGAATCCCCCCTCACTCCTATAACGTCACCCACCCCCCACCACTCCACCTGCCCCTGAAAATGGCGGGAAAGTCTGTGTTGGGGAGTTCGACTGGGAGGACCTTATGATGGTAGGTTAATATAGCATGCTAATAGCATTGTTTAAATAATTTATTTAAGAATATTGTTTATTTATTTCTGATATCACAATACACCTCGAAATTGACACTGGTGTTTAATCAATTCAGACAATGTGTGGAATATTGTTTATTTAGTTCTAAAATCACAATACACCTCAAAATTGACACTGGCGCTGGAATATTACTATTGTTTATTTACATTGTAGAATACTGTCTAAGCAATTTAGACAATGATAAACAATTGTGGTATTTTTTATTCCGATAGCGAAAGGAATCACTTAATTACACTGTCACAGATTGCGCTAAACACAGATGAGAAACTTCCTCGCGCGCTCCGTCCACCAGAGACGTGGCTCCTGGAAGGAGCCGTGCGCTGGGCTCACGGTACCGGCCAAGGTCCGCGAGGCGGCAACCACAGGGCTGAGCTGAACACTTGCCGTCTTGCGCGAAATACCCAGCCTGCATCCTGCCTGGCGCACTTTCTTTCTTTGTGGCACTCTGATCACGCCACGTAGAACCGGCAGCAGTCCAGAAGCCACACTGCCTTGCTCCCTGGAACACTTCAAAAGCTATTGTGGGAAATGCCCAAACCTTTCTTTATGGCGCACTTCGCTTATTGCAGGAAATACCGCAGCATTTCTCCCTGGTACACTCTCTTTGTGGCACACTTGGGGAAAATACCCCAGTCTTCCCCTTGTTGCTGAACATGAACTGTGTCATTAAATCTGGCGTTTAAGCAATGTGAGGAGGAATATTGTCACATATATATCTTGAAGACGTCACCAAACTGTGCAAATGTTGCTTCAGAAGATGTACCACAGGAAATATTAATTCAAAATTCGCTTCACAAATTAAATGTTGAAAAGTGGCTACACTGAGTCACAGCGCCAGAGATTGCGCCAAAGAGTATTATTCAGCCGCCTCCACTGGCAGGAGCCATTGTTGAGAAGTCGTAGTGGAGAGTGCGTGTCGAGAAGTCGTCGTGGAGAGTGCTTATTGAGAAGTGGGCAGTAGGAGTTCTGATGTAGCCGTGACTAGTTGTGAGCATGTTGTATGCAGTTGTTCTGATGGGCTAGACAGCCGATGCTGTTCGATGTTGTAATGATCAGAGTGTATGTTTAGTCAATATATATGAAGGTAAAGAAAATTTTTTTATTTCAAATGTCCTAACTAACAATGTCTCTTGGTCACAGGTTCAGTCAACAAAGCATCTGGCTTGTGTTCATGTATTAGAGTGTAATTCTGGTTTTTATGTGCAATTACAGTATTTCTATTTTTTTTATTACTTCATTGTAGATGGCGTTTAAATCATCTTGTCGTATTGAGGAAGAACCGTGCCAGATGTGTACGTTGAATCACACTTCCACACACAGAACAGTTACACTTGTGCTTTGTTGTTCCGTAGTTTTTGTTTCGTAGCTTTTATAGTTGCTGGGGACTTAATTAATTAATTGTGTTAACGGAAGTTTTGTTTCATTCTTTGTTGTTATTCTATGCAGTCAGATAGCGTACTAATACTGGTCAGGGCCAACCGGTTACGAGACTGCGTAACCGGACAGACAGCGAAGAAAATTAAAAAATATTTGCATTCTGTTTAATTAAGCCCCGATGCACGTGGCGACCGCTGCTTCGGATCGTCCCTTGGAATTCTTCTGATAGTAAAAATAGCAGACAGTAGTATTGTTGAAGTAATTTGTAGTTTAGTAATTGTAGTCTATATTGCATGTGTAGATTTGGTAGTTGCTGGGGACTTAATTAATTAATTGTGTTAATGGAAGTTTTCTTTCATTCTTTGTTGTTATTCTATGCAGTCAGATCCGGTTACGAGACTGCGTAACCGGACAGTCAGCTACCAAAAGTTAAAAATTATTTGCATTATATTTAATTAAGCCCCCATGCACTTGGCGACCGCTGCTTCGGATCGTCCCTTGGAATTTTCTGATAGTAAAAATAGCAGACAGTAGTATTGCTGTAGTAATTTGTAGTTTAGTAATTGTAGTCTATATTGCATGTGTAGATTTGGTAACTGAACATTTGTAGTTGTCTTGTTATTCTTTTAATGGTATTTTTGCAGAATTTAATTTTTGTTGTCTTGTATAGAGGTTTGACAATTTTGTGCAATTATGAAGATTTCAATTGTTCGTTAGGCGTGTTTGTCAGGAAGCATTTCGTGTGAATGGTATTATTGGTGATAAAGTATTGTATTGTGTGTAATTTTCGTATAGTGACGAATTTTGTATGTCTTGTAAATGATACGCGATCAATGAAAAAGGCAAAAATGATGGATAGTCAGAATGACGAAATTGTTGACATGGCGAACTCGCCAACACAGGAGAACAGTATGATGAATAATGAAGTAGAAAGCAATTTAGTGAGTCGGGAAAATAGTCCGGAACCAGTTCAAAATCTTTCACAATCAAAAAATTTGCAGAATACGAGATTAACGACAGAAGATTCTGGAATAGTATCGAACACAGATAGCTTTACAGCTATGACGATAGAAGTTGGTTTTGCGGGAAATGTTAGGGGTGAAAGGAATTTCGAACCAGTTAATATGGAGCAATTGATGAGTGCGATATTAAATTTGGGATCTGAATTAAAAACCGAGATGGAAGCAATGGCAACACGGTTAGGCTCACAAATAGGAACAATTAAAACCGAGATGGAAACAATGGAAACACAGTTAGGCTCACGAATAAGGACATGTTTCAAAAACATGAAAGATGAATCAAAGAAAGAAATTAGAGAAGAAGTACAACCGATTTTGAATGCTCACAATAATAGTTTAATTTCAATAGAAATTAGACAAGAGGAACAGGACAGAGAACAGGAAGAAAGAGATCGCGTGATAGTACAGAAATTTTCAGAGTTAAATTTACAACGCGCACACGATAAGGAAGAAATATTTGAAAGAATCGAGGAATCAGTACCAATTGACAGAATAAATAACCTAACGCAACAGTATGAACAGTTAACTACTAAATGTGTCAATACCGAAACCCGAGTCGCGACACTTACGGAAGACGTAAATAAACAGAAAGAACAAATAGGTGACTTATCGGAAAGAGTTGAAGAGATTTCAGATAAATTGACAAGTCTTAGTTTAAATGGGGACAGAGATTCAGATGATACAGCTCCATTGCTATTTGCAGAAACCGAAGAGTACCAGAACATAAATAAGCATGTTGAAAATCATGGAAAATTTAATGAACGCGTTAAAGGGGAATTTGAGGCATTACGAAAGCAAGTCAAACAAATTGAAGGTGAAATCGTAGGAAAAGACAGCAGAAGAAATTTAGAATCACAGATAGCAGAGGGGTTTGAAGAAAGTAATTTATTTCATTTACGAGATGCAATAAGAGAGCGCCAGGCGCGCGAACTTGACAATAATCGACATTCGGACTGGGACAGACGCGGTAGGTCTTTGTCGCCACGAGGAGAAAACTTTGACTATAAACACTTCTTAACTGTCCGGAAATTTAAGATCTTCCACCAAATTGGCCACTAAGTCACAAACTGGAATTTATGTGCGGCTATTAAGGTCCTCAGGGGGTTCACTACACTAAGTGAATATGTGCTGTAGCATGCACAGGGCCCCGAGCTGTAGTAGTGCTATTTCTCTTTTAGTTTTCTGCACTGCTGCCTACTCTTTTACTATTCTTTGCATCTATCAAAACAACTCTTCGACTATCAATCTATCTAGAGAGACGGTAAAAAATAACCGGATATGACTATTTTACCCAAAAGTGATTTCGGAAATTACCGTTTGGACTTACTGTATCTTCAGCAGCATTCATTCCTAGTTTAAACGAAATTTTACCTGTTTATCTTCGTGACAATATTACTTCATATGTTGACGATATTCTTATTGCTAAACGTTCTTGGAGTGAGCATAACAAAATTTTTGATTCATTATTACGTATTTTTGCAAGAGTTGGCATTACAGTGAACTTGAAAAAATCTGAATTTGGTCGTTCTCAGGTGAAATTTCTTGGTCATATTATTTCTACAGAAGGTATTCTTCCTGATCCAGAGAAACTAGACGCTATTCGTAATTATGCTGTCCCTACTACAAAACGTGATGTTCGTAGTTTCCTTGGTGTCTGTAATTTTCTTAGACGCTTTGTTAGATTGGACAATTTGGCCACACCTCGTTTATGTGAACTGTCTGGAAAGAATTCTAATTGGTGTTGGGATGAGGAAGCTCAATCAGAATTTGAACAACTTCGTGATGCTTTAGTTGCTGCTCTACTTCTTTCACATCCGGATTTATCTAAAGATTTTTGTTTGGCGACGGACTCATCATACAAAGGCCTAGGTGCACACTTATTTCAAGAGATAGAAGAAGACGGCGTTGTAGTACAGAAAACTATTGCATTTGGAAGTCGTGTTCTCTCTCAATCAGAAAAGAATTATTCGATTACGGAACTTGAGGCTTTGGCTGTTGTATGGGCTTTCACAAAATTTCGCATATTTTTGTATGGCAGACATACTAAGGTTTACACCGATCACCAAGCTTAGGAATTTCTTATGTCAACAAAATTAACACATGGAAGATTGTCACGATGGGCGTTGTATCTAGAGGAATTTGACTTTAGTAGTGTTTACATACAGGGGTCTTCAATTATTATTGCTGATGCTTTATCACGTGCACCGATGGGTTTGAAACAAAGTGCTGAGGAGGACTGCAAAGGAAACAATTATTGTTTGATGTATATTCAAGGTGTTGCGTTTAAAAATTTTATTTCGTCTTCGCTCCAGGACATCGCTAAGGAGCAAAACAAGGATCCAATCTGGAAGGACATTAAGGAGAAGTGGGGAAGAAAGGAAAGCGTAGAGATTAGACAGTATTATTTAGTTCGCAATGATATTCTTTTTAAACGAAAATCGGTCGACAACTCTGTTTGGTTAGTTTGTATTCCTGGTGAGTGGGTTAATAAATTGATTTGGTACACACATTTCAGTTATGCACACTTTGGGCCCAGAAAATGCTTTCATAAATTACGAGAAAATTGCTACTTCAGTAATATGGAAAAACGTATTCGACCTGTTCTTGCCAAATGTAAATTGTGTCAAAAGGCTAAGCCGCCAACTATTTCTCACAGAGCACCGTTGTTTCCTATCATTCCAGCGAAATTAAAGGACATGGCTGCAGTCGATTTGTTCGGTCCAGTGGTTCGCTCTACTAATGGTTTTGCGTACATTTTGGTAGCAGTGGAATTGACATCAAAATATGTGTGTTTTACACCTTTACGAAAAAGCAACAGCTCGTTCAGTATCTAATGCTTTCATCAAACATTTTCTTAACGAAGTGGGACATGTTGATAAGGTTATATCAGATAATGGATCACAGTTTCGCTCTAAAATTTGGGTTCGTACTCTACGGCGTCGTAAGATTAAACCAATTTTCATTTCACTTTTTCACCCTCAATCTAACGCTTCAGAGAGATGGATGAAGGAAATCAATAAATTGTGTCGACTTTATTGTCATCAGAATCACAGAACGTGGGATCAGTATCTTCATATTTTTCAAAACATTCTGAATGAACTCCCTAATGATTCAACTTCTTTACCGCCTATACTGATATTAAAAACTAAAGCACCAACAAATCCCATTTCTGAAATCGTTCCTTTTCCGCCTACACGGAAACTGCGGCATACTGAAGTTGTCAACCTGGCTCTACAAAATATTGTATCTGGACAAATCAGCTGAACGTCCTGGTCGTTTAAACACCTTGTCAGTTGGTCAAAAGGTGTTAATTAAGTCTCACTGTTTGTCTCACAAAGGAAAGGGCTTGTGTCGCAAATTTTTTCTGCTTTATAACGGTCCATATAGAATTCGCAAAATTATTCATGATAACACTGTCGAAGTAGAAACTCTTAAATCTCGGCGCTCTAAGGGAATACATCATATATCGAACGTTAAAATTTTTGTGGAATGACATACTTTCGAGAAACTAACAGTTATACGTAAACACACGGAGAGTACAAGGATACCGCGCCGTGTTCCGGCGGCGGCACACACTAAAAGCAACAGTCAAGCCTGCGCGCCGCACAAGGCAGTCGTTGACCGTAAACAATTACTTCCTACGTCACGCGTACCTACAGCTGATCGAGCGCTCAGTGCGTTGAACTGACAGCCGTAAACAAATACACAGTGTAATTTCTCCGAATAAATACAGTATAAAGCTATAGTGAGTTCATAAATTATGTTAATAACGTTCAGTATTTTTCAGGATACGGTTGTATAAAATATTTAAGAACTTCAGGTTAATTCTGTGTGTGTCCGACGTTAAGAGGACTTGCTATCGAGAAATTTTCAGGAAGAATGTAATTTCGAAGATGAAACTAATAAACTAAAAAGGTAACTATTAATTGAGTTTATTTTTCAGGTAACGTATTTCAACTTAGGTACGTACTTTAGACGTAATTTGCTGCTCACGATTACGTGATTTATACTTTGTGTTAACTAATTTTGACAATGATTGATTAAGGAACAGGGTTGTTAATTATGTATATTATGCATCGCTTGGCTGCACTGCTTTTTCACTGATGTCACTTTTTTTTTTTATTATGTGTCTGCTGTGCTTATTTATTTAAATTATAATTGTCACCTGATTAGTTGTGCTGATATGGTTATGTATGTAAGTTATACTTTGTGATTCATCTGCTTGCGCCTTCATGTTTACTTATTAAGATTACATATGAACATTTATTTGCTTATGCTGATGTGAAGCTAATGACCTGTTTATTATGTAAGATATACACTCCTGGAAATGGAAAAAAGAACACATTGACACCGGTGTGTCAGACCCACCATACTTGCTCCGGACACTGCGAGAGGGCTGTACAAGCAATGATCACACGCACGGCACAGCGGACACACCAGGAACCGCGGTGTTGGCCGTCGAATGGCGCTAGCTGCGCAGCATTTGTGCACCGCCGCCGTCAGTGTCAGCCAGTTTGCCGTGGCATACGGAGCTCCATCGCAGTCTTTAACACTGGTAGCATGCCGCGACAGCGTGGACGTGAACCGTATGTGCAGTTGACGGACTTTGAGCGAGGGCGTATAGTGGGCATGCGGGAGGCCGGGTGGACGTACCGCCGAATTGCTCAACACGTGGGGCGTGAGGTCTCCACAGTACATCGATGTTGTCGCCAGTGGTCGGCGGAAGGTGCACGTGCCCGTCGACCTGGGACCGGACCGCAGCGACGCACGGATGCGCGCCAAGACCGTAGGATCCTACGCAGTGCCGTAGGGGACCGCACCGCCACTTCCCAGCAAATTAGGGACACTGTTGCTCCTGGGGTATCGGCGAGGACCATTCGCAACCGTCTCCATGAAGCTGGGCTACGGTCCCGCACACCGTTAGGCCGTCTTCTGCTCACGCCCCAACATCGTGCAGCCCGCCTCCAGTGGTGTCGCGACAGGCGTGAATGGAGGGACGAATGGAGACGTGTCGTCTTCAGCGATGAGAGTCGCTTCTGCCGTGGTGCCAATGATGGTCGTATGCGTGTTTGGCGCCGTGCAGGTGAGCGCCACAATCAGGACTGCATACGACCGAGGCACACAGGGCCAACACCCGGCATCATGGTGTGGGGAGCGATCTCCTACACTGGCCGTACACCACTGGTGATCGTCGAGGGGACACTGAATAGTGCACGGTACATCCAAACCGTCATCGAACCCATCGTTCTACCATTCCTAGACCGGCAAGGGAACTTGCTGTTCCAACAGGACAATGCACGTCCGCATGTATCCCGTGCCACCCAACGTGCTCTAGAAGGTGTAAGTCAACTACCCTGGCCAGCAAGATCTCCGGATCTGTCCCCCATTGAGCATGTTTGGGACTGGATGAAGCGTCATCTCACGCGGTCTGCACGTCCAGCACGAACGCTGGTCCAACTGAGGCGCCAGGTGGAAATGGCATGGCAAGCCGTTCCACAGGGCTACATCCAGCATCTCTACGATCGTCTCCATGGGAGAATAGCAGCCTGCATTGCTGCGAAAGGTGGATATACACTGTACTAGTGCCGACATTGTGCATGCTTTGTTGCCTGTGTCTATGTGCCTGTGGTTCTGTCAGTGTGATCATGTGATGTATCTGACCCCAGGAACGTGTCAATAAAGTTTCCCCTTCCTGGGACAATGAATTCACGGTGTTCTTATTTCAATTTCCAGGAGTGTATATTTGCTGCTTTGCGTATGGATTGCACATTTATACATTTCTGTTTTGTTGTCATAACTACTCTTTAATTTGGTATATAGAAATGCTGATATACGGTGTAAGAACATGGAGCTTAGGTCACACTATGGTATTAATTATAGATTGTTCGCTTGGCAGAGCCTCGTTGTAGGGATTGTGCTTGACATCCTGTTCTCTACTGGTATATTTACTCGCTATTGCATGTTTTGCTTACTCTCAGTGCTTTATATTTTAAGATAAGAAAATGAACTGCTATAATTCTACGAACGACATTGGTACAAGAAACTTCATTGAAGTCACATGAGCTGGAGGTTCTATGGAAGCTGTATAAATTTATGCTAATAGGAAGGAAACTAACGGCATGAAATACCAACACTAGGTTTAGACCATTGACAGTTATTAGACTGCATTCTTCGTGAGCAATTGAAATTTCAAGTGACACTTGACGCAAGAAATACTTCATGTTTGCTTCTGTTTTGCCATGATTCTTGAAGTGGTGTACACACTGAAATATTACGATCATTAACACTCCGTACTCGTACTTACTTACTGAAAGTTATTCGAACTAAAGGCTGTTAGAGGTCATGTATGCATTTCTTTTATTTTATGATGGACAAGGTAACCAAAATGTATTTTATAATTCATAATGAGTAGAAGATTTGGCTCAGGTGGACTACACAGAGGTTGTGTGTGGACATTGTGCCTTCGGATTGTATGGGATGATGAATTGAAGTTTGCACTAGGATTTTATCTGTACTTGTTCGAGGAGACTGACCAGAGGAAAGAGTTGAGATAGAAGTGAAATGATATTGGTAATATGGTTTATATGTATCAACGTATTGAAGAGGTATTATTGAGGTATTGAGATTGTGTGAAGTTGATGATTATTGGAGTTTTGGTGGACAAGAGATAAGGTAAATGATATTGATGATAAGGTTTATATGTATCGACGTAAGAGGTATTATTGAAGTATTAAGATTATGTGATGATAATGATTATTCGAGTTTTTGTGGATAAGAGGTGAAGTAAGTGAGGGGCATTTTTTTGTTTGTTTGTTGGTTTATATGGAAAAAGGAGGATGAAGATGGCAGACTAGAACACTCAAGGGGAAGGAAGATTGTCTACACACACACTTTGTTAAATCAATAAGCAGTATATATTTTTTTTGGAGAGAGGAAGTAATTGCATATCTTGGCACACTGACAGTTATTCAGCAACTGTACATTTTGATTTGGCTTGGCAAACATTGGTCTTGACATGATGAATAAGACGTTGACTAACTATTATTGACTGTTATACATTGCTGCCACTAGTACTTGATACACAAGTTGAACATAAAATTTTGGACAGAATTGCATTTACACAGTTAACACTATTCAATTACACAGTAGTACTTAATGTGCATGAAAGATGAGTGATTGTGTTTTGTGTGTTTTCCTTTCCTAATCCCAAATAATTGGTACCGACCTATCTCCTAAATACGTATTATTTTACTTGTTTGTTGTGGCTTGACTGACACCCATAAATATTATATGTTTTGGTATTTGTGTATTTGTAACATTTAATATGACAATTATCTGATATCATTTGTGTGTTTATGATATTTTGTATGTTTAGTGTAAGAGCATTGATAATAATTTTGTAAAAGCAATTGTGTGTGCATTCAAACTGTTGTTCGTTCTTGCACCTATCATTATTCATCGGTGCCACCTGGAAATGTTTAATTTCTGCTGATGAACTCTGATGAACTGTCTGATTAGTGATAGTGAGTATTATGGACTGTTACCTGCACCTGATCAACATTGCTGGGTGCCACTGGTGGAACTGCTTCTACTGAAATGATGTCACTTGTTGGTGTCTGCAACTGTTCAACATTGCTGGGTGCCACTGGTGGAACTGCTTCTACTGAGATAATGTCACTTGTTGGTGTCTGCACATGCTCAACATTACTGGGTGCCACTGATGGACTGCTTCTACTGAAGTAATGTCACTTGTTGGTGTCTGCACCTGCTCAGCATTGCTGGGTGCCACTGATGGACTGCTTCTACTGAAATGATGTCACTTGATGGTGTCAGCACCAGTTCAGGAATGCTGGGTGCCGCTGATGGAATGCTTCTGATGAAATGATGTCACTTGTTGGTGTCTGCACCTGCTCAACATTACTGGGTGCCACTGTTGGAACTGCTTCTACTGAGATAATGTCACTTGTTGGTGTCTGCACCTGCTCAACATTGCTGGGTGCCACTGATGGAACTGCTTCTACTGAAATGTCACTTGTTGGTGTCTGCGCCCGCTCGCCATTTTTGGGTGCCACTGTTGAAGCTGTTTAAATACTGCTGATGAAATGTTATGAGACTGCTATTTGCACCTGTTGATCATTGCTGGGTGCTACTGTTGGAACTGTCAACTACTCTGAGGAGTTCTACTTGTTTATTGAACTATTGAAAGGATTTTATGTGAATATTTGTATAAACAGATTTTTTTGTGTGTTTACTGTTTATGAAATGTTATGAGACTCTTACCTGCACCTATTCGTCATTGCTGACGCCACTGATTGAATTGTTTAACCACATGATACTTGTGTAAACTATTATTTAAAATGATATGTATGCAAGCCTTTGTATTCCTTACTGTATTTTATATATTAGGTAATTGAAGGGTCAGTGCAAAGCCAAAATTTATTTAGTTATGTGATATTTACTTATTAATATTACTTTTTTATTTTTGTCTGTATTTTTTGAACGAATTTGGTGGTATTTTCACCACCAATGCTGGCAAAAATACCATCAAATTCTAGCCCGTGGAGGAGGGGCATATGAAAGGTGGCTACACTGAGTCTCAGCGCCAGAGATTGCGCCAAAGAGTATTATTCAGCCGCCTCCACTGGCAGTGCTTGCTGAGAAGTCGTAGTGGAGAGTGCTTGTCGAGAAGTCGTCGTGGAGAGTGCTTATTGAGAAGTGGGCAGTAGGAGTTCTGATGTAGCCGTGACTAGTTGTGAGCATGTTGTATGCAGTTGTTCTGATGGGCTAGACAGCCGATGCTGTTCGATTGCGGATGTTGTAATGATCAGAGTGTATGTTTCGTCAATATATATGAAGGTAAAGAAATTTTTTTTATTTCAAATGTCCTAACTAACAATGTCTCTTGGTCACAGGTTCAGTCAACAAAGCATCTGGCTTGTGTTCATGTATTAGAGTGTAATTCTGGTTTTTATGTGCAATTATAGTATTTCTATTTTTTTATTACTTCATTGTAGATGGCGTTTAAATCATCTCGTCGTATTGAGGAAGAACCGTGCCAGATGTGTACGTTGAATCACACTTCCACACACAGAACAGTTACACTTGTGCTTTGTTGTTCCGTAGTTTTTGTTTCGTAGCTTTTATAGTTGCTGGGGACTTAATTAATTAATTGTGTTAATGGAAGTTTTCTTTCATTCTTTGTTGTTATGCTATGCAGTCAGATTGCGGAGTAATACTAGTCAGGGCCAACCGGTTACGAGACTGCGTAACCGGACAGTCAGCTACCAAAAATTAAAAAATGTTTGCATTCTATTTAATTAAGCCCCCATGCAATGTATATCACAAAACTACTCGAAATACAGTTGCACGCAAAATATTGTGAAAGTCGCAGTTGGAATATTTAGCAGGCCGTTGTGGCCGAGCGGTTCTAGGCGCTTCAGTCCGGAACCGCGCGACCGCTACGGTCGCAGGTTCGAATCCTGCCTGGGGCATGGATGTGTGCGATGTCCTTAGGTTAGTTAGGTTTAAGTAGTTCGAGAGTGGAACGGAGCTTGCAGGTGGTTCATTGAACCCTCTGCCAGGCACTTTATTGTGAACAGCAGAGTAATCTTTACGTACCGCGCACCGGCAGAAACACCGCCAGTCGTAGCGCGAGAGGTCGCTGCCCCCGCAGCGCCCCTCTGGCGTCCGCGGATGGAGCAACGAGCTGCCACCCGTGAGACTCGCGACTCGGGCCTACAGCAGCAGCAGCAGCACGAGGAGCGGTCGCCCCAGCCAGGCTCCTCCCACTGGCATGACCCGGTAGCGCAGCCACAAGCTCCTCCTCATCCTCGTCAGAATCGTCATCCTCAGCGAAAGGTATGTGTGCCTCGGCATCTCGCCGACTCTATCAACAGGATGGACCTCATCGCCCCCTAGTGGTAGTATTATTAGTATAATTGACTGGATTTCAGAAAAGCTGAGTAGTTGCAAACAGACAGGTATTAGTTGGTTCTTGGTGCATTTATTCCAAATGACATGTTTCGGGCCCTGCCCGTCATCGGATTTCCTGCTGTAAAAAATCTAACAAATAATTTGTTCTATATTTATTCTAAACACTAAACGTTAACAAGAAAGCGCAAAATCGAACTATTTCATAGCAAAAAATAACTTTGACAGTTTGTTCGTTACTCATACCTGGACGAACCAAAAGGTGTGGAATATAATTTAAACTTTGAAAATGGGAATGTTGGTCGTGAGAACGACTACAGAAAACTGCTACTTCAGTGCGCTCGCACTTGCTAGGTAAACCGTGCGGTGCAAGAGCGCATCACCTTACGGCATTTCGGTTATGCAAATGCCGATATGTTTACTAAAAATTAAAGCAGTAACCAGTAACAACTAAAAATACATGTTGTGTGCCTTCACATAGGTACATTAAAACACACATCTCAGTAGCACCGACAGCAAGAAAGTACATTACAAAATTGTAGAGAAACATGTTTTGTCTTGGAAAGACATGACTTGTCGAAGATTACAAAAGGATTTGTTTGGCTTACAAAAGTACATTGAATGTATGAGTAAGGAACAAATTGTCAAACTTGTTTTCGTTATGAAATAGTATGAATTGATTGTGACACTTACTTCGATTTTACGCTTTCTTGCTAACATTTGCTGTTTTTAAAGAAATTTATAACTAATTATTTGTTACATGGTTTACATAAGGAAACCTGATGATGGGCAGAGCCCGAAACATGCCATTTGGAACAAATGCGTCAAAAAACACCTAGTATCTGTTTGTTTATGACTACTCAGCTTTTCTAAAATCCAGTCAATTATATCAATAATAAAAGTCGCATTCCTCTACTGGCAGTGTCAGGCCGACATAAGTACTCTTAGTAACAGAGCTGCTCCTGTTCCTGCTCAAACTCAAATGGCTCTGACCACTATGGGACTTAACATCTGAGGTCATCAGTCCCCTACACTTAGAACTACTTAAACCTAACTAACCTAAGGACATCACACACATCCATGCCCGATGCAGGATTCGAACCTGTGACTGTAGAAGCAGCGCGGTTCCGAATTGAAGCGCCTAGAACCGCTCCGCCACAGCGGCTGGCTGTCCTTTTAGCGATTGCACACATCTTTGAGGAGCGAATCTCTTTCACGAGAATCGAGTATTCGGCAGGAGGCTATTGCTACCCTCTTGAATTTCTATTCTAAGAGCGTGCCTTTCTGTCGTGGCAGCGGAGCTTTTTTTTTTCCTTAATCTTATGGGACTTAACTGCTAAGGTCATCAGTCCCTAAGCTTACACACTACTTAACCTAAATTATCCTAAGTACAAACACACACACCCATGCCCGAGGGAGGACTCGAACCTTCGCCGGGACCCGCCGCACAGTCCATGACTGCAGCGCCTGAGACCGCTCAGCTAATCCCGCGCGGCGGCAGCGGACCTGCTCAGTGTAATCAATTATCTGCGGTATCCCGCCACGAACTGCAGCACAGTGCTGTATATTGAACTATCGCACAACCCCCACCCACTACCCCCCGAAAGTTGCCTCTGGCATTGTAGAGATAGGGATCATTATCTTTTGGGGGGGGGGGGCGGGGGATGGCGTGATAACGCAGACCACATCAATCGCCGAGTGGTTTAGTGAATTCATATGTCGATTTTCTGAGACGGAAGTTCGAGGGACAGCAAAAGCACTCAGCTGAATACTACACCTGGACATCCATACACATGTCTATGATCCAGTAAATGGAGGGTCTAGTTGTACCGAGCTACCGAAATATATAGCAGATAATAACCCATGCACTAATGTGCAAAATAAAAAGGATCGGGCTTGTTTTGCATGGTCAATCCTAACTTGCAAGAGAAATTACATGAAAGATCCGCAGCATACAAGTAAATAACATGTGCGCAGAAACACGACCCCCGGGCGGTACAACTTCCCCTTGAAGATCGAGGACATAACTAAATTTGAGGTGCAGAATACCGGAATATCGGTTTACGTTTATGGTCTGGAGAAACGCAAGTCAAATGAACGGAACAAGCATATAGTCGTTGGCCTCCTCCATTTCTTAAAATATGCCGGTAAGCGTAAGATTCATGCAAACATTCTCTTATTCTCTGATGAGGAAAATATGCAGAAACGCAGTTATTGTCATATCTAGATGATATGTCCCGACTACTTTCCTCCCAATTGTCAACCGATAGTTATGTAAAGCATATTTTCTTAGGGTGCATCAATTATTTTTCCTCAGACAAGTTATTGGCTCTGAGCACTATAGGACTTAACATTTGTGGTCATCAGTCCCCTAGAACTTAGTACTACTTAAACCCAACTAACCTAACGACATCACACACATCCATGCCCGAGACAGGATTCGAACCTGCGACCGTAGCGGTCGTGCGGTTCCAGACTGAAGCGCCTAGAACCGCTAGGCCACTCCGGCCGGCAGACAAGTTATTAGCAGTGCATCTAGTATATTGCGCTTCCGAAGACCCGTGTTATTATGCCTACTGACGAAAACAAATTCCTAAAGCTTAAAAATGCCCACCATCAGAAGCGATGTCCGTTTGTGGTGTACGCCGACTTTGAATGCCTCCTCGCTCCTGTGACCTGCTGTGGAGGTGATGCTACAGCCTCACACACCACCTTTTCAGAAAAACACGTACCGTACGTGGCAGCGTACTAAATTGTATCATCCTATGATTCAAGTCTTAACCGCTACAAATCTTATGTCGGGGATAATCCTAAGAAATGACTGCTCACATAGGTGCGAAAAGAGGGTTAGTACACTTTCAACTACCTAGTTTCAACTGCCGGCATCTCGTGGTTGTGCGGTAGCCTTCTCGCTTCCCACGCCCGGGTTCCTGGGTTCGAGTCCCGGCGGGGTCAGGGATTTTCTCTGCCTCGTGATGGCTGGGTGTTGTGTGCTGTCCTTATGTTAGTTAGGTTTAAGTAGTTCTAAGTTCTAGGGGACTTATCACCGCAGCAGTTGAGTCCCATAGTGCTCAGAGCCATTTGAACCATTTTTTGAACCTAGTTTCAACTACTTTTCCAGGTTACCCGACTAGTCACTTCCTGCTGTTTTGCGCAATAACCATGCAAAAGACGCTTATGGATTATTGTAAATAGGAGACAATTTAAGGATTTTTGGCATGGCAAGGTGTTCTGCAAAGCAGTGGGTAGTCGGGTGTCCAGTAAAAGTAGTCAAAAGTATGTATCTGAAAGTATAGTAACCCGCTTTTCGTATCCATAGAGGAGCAAACCGCAAGTTTATCCCCGACATAAGATTTGTAGCGGTTAAGACTTTAATCATAGGATGATGCCATTTGGTACACTGCCGCATATGGTTGGTGTTTTTCTGTAAACGTAGTATGTGGGGCTGTGGGGTCGCCTTCACACCAGTGTGTTGTGTTTCCTGATGAAAGCTGGTTCTGTCTCGGTGCAAGTGACGAACGCGTGTTGGTTAGGGGGCACCAGATGAGCGCCTCAAACCAACCCGTCTACGTGCTACACACTCTGGACCTATATAGGAACACTCTCGTGATTATACCATGCACCCTCATTGCGAATCTGTACGTCAGTCTGATTATTCGACCTATTGTGCTGCTGTTCATCAACAACATTCCACGGTTCTAAGCGCTTCAGTCCCGAACCGCGCGACCGCTACGGTCGCAGGTTCGAATCCTGCCTCGGGCATGGATGTGTGTGCTGTCCTTAGGTTAGTTAGGTTTAAGTAGTTCTACATCTACATCTACATTTATACTCCGCAAGCCACCCAACGGTGTGTGGCGGAGGGCACTTTACGTGCCACTGTCATTATCTCCCTTTCCTGTTCCAGTCGCGTATGGTTCGCGGGAAGAACGACTGTCTGAAAGCCTCTGTGCGCGCTCTAATCTCTCTAATTTTACATTCGTGATCTCCTCGGGAGGTATAAGTAGGGGGAAGCAATATATTCGATACCTCATCCAGAAACGCACCCTCTCGAAACCTGGCGAGCAAGCTACACCGCGATGCAGAGCGCCTCTCTTGCAGAGTCTGCCACTTGAGTTTGTTAAACATCTCCGTAACGCTATCACGGTTACCAAATAACCCTGTGACGAAACGCGCCGCTCTTCTTTGGATCTTCTCTATCTCCTCCGTCAACCCGATCTGGTACGGATCCCACACTGATGAGCAATACTCAAGTATAGGTCGAACGAGTGTTTTGTAAGCCACCTCCTTTGTTGATGGACTACATTTTCTAAGGACTCTCCCAATGAATCTCAACCTGGTACCCGCCTTACCAACAATTAATTTTATATGATCATTCCACTTCAAATCGTTCCGCACGCATACTCCCAGATATTTTACAGAAGTAACTGCTACCAGTGTTTGTTCCGCTATCATATAATCATACAATAAAGGATCCTTCTTTCCATGTATTCGCAATACATTACATTTGTCTATGTTAAGGGTCAGTTGCCACTCCCTGCACCAAGTGCCTATCCGCTGCAGATCTTCCTGCATTTCGCTACAATTTTCTAATGCTGCAACTTCTCTGTATACTACAGCATCATCCGCGAAAAGCCGCATGGAACTTCCGACACTATCTACGAGGTCATTTATATATATTGTGAAAAGCAATGGTCCCATAACACTCCCCTGTGGCACGCCAGAGGTTACTTTAATGTCTGTAGACGTCTCTCCGTTGATAACAACATGCTGTGTTCTGTTTGCTAAAAACTCTTCAATCCAGCCACACAGCTGGTCTGATATTCCGTAGGCTCTTACTTTGTTTATCAGGCGACAGTGCGGAACTGTATCGAACGCCTTCCGGAAGTCAAGAAAAATAGCATCTACCTGGGAGCCTGTATCTAATATTTTCTGGGTCTCATGAACAAATAAAGCGAGTTGGGTTTCACACGATCGCTGTTTCCGGAATCCATGTTGATTCCTACATAGTAGATTCTGAGTTTCCAAAAACTACATGATACTCGAGCAAAACACATGTTCTAAAATTCTGCAACAGATCGACGTCAGAGATATAGGTCTATAGTTTTGCGCATCTGCTCGATGACCCTTCTTGAAGACTGGGACTACCTGTGCTCTTTTCCAATCATTCGGAACCTTCTGTTCCTCTAGAGACTTGCGGTACACGGCTGTTAGAAGGGGGGCAAGTTCTTTCGCGTACTCTGTGTAGAATCGAATTGGTATCCCGTCAGGTCCAGTGGACTTTCCTCTGTTGAGTGATTCCAGTTGCTTTTCTATTCCTTGGACACTTATTTCGATGTCAGCCATTTTTTCGTTGGTGCGAGGATTTAGAGAAGGAACTGCAGTGCGGTCTTGCTCTGTGAAACAGCTTTGGAAAAAGGTGTTTAGTATTTCAGCTTTACGCGTGTCATCCTCTGTTTCAATGCCATCATCATCCCGGAGTGTCTGGACATGATGTTTCGAGCCACTTACTGATTTAACGTAAGACCAGAACTTCCTAGGATTTTCTGTCAAGTCGGTACCTAGTATTTTACTTTCGAATTCACTGAACGCTTCACGCATAGCCCTCCTTACGCTAACTTTGACATCGTTTAGCTTCTGTTTGTCTGAGAGGTTTTGGCTGCGTTTAAACTTGCAGTGAAGCTCTCTTTGCTTTCGCAGTAGTTTCCTAACTTTGTTGTTGTACCACGGTGGGTTTTTCCCGTCCCTCACAGTTTTACTCGGTACGTACCTGTCTAAAACGCATTTTACGATTGCCTTGAACTTTTTCCATAAACACTCAACATTGTCAGTGTCGGAACAGAAATTTTCGTTTTGATCTGTTAGGTAGTCTGAAATCTGCCTTCTATTACTCTTGCTAAACAGATAAACCTTCCTCCCTTTTTTTATATTCCTATTAACTTCCATATTCAGGGATGCTGCAACGGCCTTATGATCACTGATTCCCTGTTCTGCGCTTACAGAGTCGAAAAGTTCGGGTCTGTTTGTTATCAGTAGGTCCAAGATGTTATCTCCACGAGTCGGTTCTCTGTTTAATTGCTCGAGGTAATTTTCGGATAGTGCACTCAGTATAATGTCACTCGATGCTCTGTCCCTACCACCCGTCATAAACATCTGAGTGTCCCAGTCTATATCTGGTAAATTGAAATCTCCACCTAAGACCATAACATGCTGAGAAAATTTATGTGTAATGTATTCCAAATTTTCTCTCAGTTGTTCTGCCACTAATGCTGCTGAGTCGGGGGGTCGGTAAAAGGAGCCAATTATTAACCTAGCTCGGTTGTTGAGTGTAACCTCCACCCATAATAATTCACAGGAACTATCCACTTCTACTTCACTACAGGATAAACTACTACTAACAGCGACGAACACTCCACCACCGGCTGCATGCAATCTATCCTTTCTAAACACCGTCTGTGCCTTTGTAAAAATTTCGGCAGAATTTATCTCTGGCTTCAGCCAGCTTTCTGTACCTATAACGATTTCAGCTTCGGTGCTTTCTATCAGCGCTTGAAGTTCCGGTACCTTACCAACGCAGCTTCGACAGTTTACAATTACAATACCGATTGCTGCTTGGTCCCCGCATGTCCTGACTTTGCCCCGCACCCGTTGAGGCTGTTGCCCTTTCTGCACTTGCCCGAGGCCATCTAACCTAAAAAACCGCCCAGCCCACGCCACACAACCCCTGCTACCCGTGTAGCCGCTTGTTGCGTGTAGTGGACTCCTGACCTATCCAGCGGAACCCGAAACCCCACCACCCTATGACGCAAGTCGAGGAATCTGCAGCCCACACGGTCGCAGAACCGTCTCAGCCTCTGATTCAGACCCTCCACTCGGCTCTGTACCAAAGGTCCGCAGTCAGTCCTGTCGACGATGCTGCAGATGGTGAGCTCTGCTTTCATCCCGCTAGCGAGACTGGCAGTCTTCACCAAATCTGATAGCCGCCGGAAGCCAGAGAGGATTTCCTCCGATCCATAGCGACACACATCATTGGTGCCGACATGAGCGACCACCTGCAGATGGGTACACCCTGTACCCTTCATGGCATGCGGAAGGACCCTTTCCACATTTGGAATGACTCCCCCCGGTATGCACACGGAGTGCACTTTGGTTTTCTTCCCCTCCCTTGCTGCCATATCCCTAAGGGGCCCCATTACGCGCCTGACGTTGGAGCTCCCAACTACCAGTAAGCCCACCCTCTGCGACTGCCCGGATCTTGCAGACTGAGGGGCAACCTCTGGAACAGGACAAGCAGCCATGTCAGGCCGAAGATCAGTATCAGCCTGAGATAGAGCCTGAAACCGGTTCGTCAGACAAACTGGAGAGGCCTTCCGTTCAGCCCTCCGGAATGTCTTTCGCCCCCTGCCACACCTTGAGACAACCTCCCACTCTACCACAGGTGAGGGATCAGCCTCAATGCGGGCAGTATCCCGGGCAACCACAGTCTTAGTCCGATCGGGGGATGCGTGGGACGAGCTGGCCGTCCCCGACAAACCCCCATCCGGACCCCCACAGTGATGCCCATCGGCAACAGCCTCAAGCTGTGTGACCGAAACCAACACTGCCTGAAGCTGGGAGCGAAGGGATGCCAACTCAGCCTGCATCCGAACACAGCAGTTGCAGTCCCTATCCATGCTAAAAACTGTTGTGCAAAGAACGTCTGAACTAATCTACAGAGAGCGCAAACAAAACGACACAAAATTGAAACGGTTATTAAAATACAAGATTGCCTAGTAAATGCAGTAATGCTGCCACTTGTGCACTGCTGACACACTGCTCGGCGGCGGAAGGAGACTACGCGATTTAACACTATTCGAGTACTAAAACGCGATGCTACAACTCTCAAATACTATAATACGCCCGAAATTTATGAATTAAACAATGCAAGTACCAAAAACACGCAAAGAAATTAAGAATTAAACTGTGTAACAAATGAGTGAGCTAGGAGTATACGACTTGCTGCTGCAGCTGCTTATCCAACGGCAGTTGGATAAGCAGCTATGCAGTTCTAGGGGACTGATGACCTCAGATGTTGAGTCCCATAGTGCTGAGAGTCATTTGAACCATTTTTGAACAGCATTCCAGGGGGTGTTTTCCAAAACGATAACGCTCACGGGCGCTGTTGTAACCAGACATTCTCTAGTGAGTGTCGACATGTTGCCTTGGCCTGCAGCCGGCCGCTGTGCCGAGCGGTTCGAGGCGCTCCATTCCGGAACCGCGTGACAGCTCCTGTCGCAGATTCGAATCCTCCATAACAGTAACCATATATGTCTCTAGTTGTACACGTCTAGCGTCATCCAGAACTGACATCAACCGTTTCTGTGTTGATCGACCGATTGCAACATGCATGGAACTCCGTCTCACAAACTGACATCCAGCACCTATGCGACGCAACGCATGCACGTTAGCATTGTTGCATTCAACATTCCGGGGGTTACACCCATTATGAATGTACTATTTTACATTTGCGATGGCTTCTCTCGCGCTTACATTAACTTGTGATCTTGAAATGTTAATCACATAAATACGTTGTAACTTACCCACAGTAAAAAATATACTTATATAATTCACATTCAGTGTAACTACCCAACAGATAAATTCCGTAACCTATCAATAATAAAATGACTAACCTCTCAATAAAATTGTGGCTCATTTATAACCTTTCAATAATTGACTGTGAATTTAAACTGGTAAATTTGGACGTCAGCAGTGCTGCGTCATGGCCCTGAAAGGTCATACTGAATATATAGAGAATTCTTACCTCAATGAAGTCGCCGGATAACGCGTATATATCTGCTCCAATAAGAATTTTTTCTGGCGCAGCCTGGTGCAGTGCTGGCCGATAGGTTTGTCATGTATAAAAAGAAGCAACTGATTTTTCTTTACAATAATCGGAATGACCATCGATTGGAGAAATTAGTAAATTCTTTAAATTGAGATGAATGATTGTCAAAAGTTAATTTTTATAAGAAAGATTATTATTAAGAGATGTTTTTAAAAAACATTTACATGGAACTTGATATTACAACAGTACATGTGCGCGAGGCTGCTTTTACCTTGTACTACTTCGCTCAGGCACCGCCATCGCTCCCCACGACCGGCCCAGCCAATTCCATACACCAGACTGCTACTTACTCCTACTGACACACAGTTCCTACTGCATACAACACTGCTCTCTGGTCTGAGATTCTCTTATAGCTTACATATCGCAGGCAGCGCGTGAGCAATCCATCGAAATTACATCTGCGCGAGTGCGCTTGCAATAAATTCCTTAGTCATGGACCTCTTACAACGTCGGCTAGACAAATACAGGGTGAAAAGCATTTAAACCTACAAACTCTGGGAGGTTGTAGGGGACATCAAAACAAATATTTTTCCCTCATGTCATTTTTTCCTATCCGGAATATTTAAACCGGTAGAGGAAGATTTCTCTGGTCGCAAATTAATTAAACCAACAAACATTTTTCCATTTTTTAATGACGAAGAGACAACACATCAACACAACCCAATTTCAATTACAGTAGATTTTCAAAAATGCCTCCATTGACACGTAAACAAAGGTTACACCGTCGGATCATGTTCTGTCTGACACGGGCAAAAACCCCAGGAGTATCCTGAATTGTTCCTACTCCTGCTACTATCCGGGCAACCAGATCCTCTTCTGATGCAACAGGAGTTGCGTAAACAGGGTTGCGCATCTAGCCCCACACAAAAAAAGTCCAGAGGGGACATATCTGGGGATCGAGCCGGCCATGGTACAGGACCACCTCTGCCAGTCCACGTTTCTGGGAACCGTCGGTCTAGGAATCGACGCACACGACGACCGAAATGTGCCGGCGCCCAGTCATGTTGGAACCACATGCGATTTCTTGTAGGGAGCAGGACGTCTTCCAGCAATTCTGGCAAAGCTCTGGCGAGAAAATTGTAATAGTGCCTGCCATTTAATGGCCTAGGTAGCAGATACGGCCCAATTAAACAGTCCCCAACAACACCGACCCACACATTAACGAAGAACCGCACTGATTGAAGGATCCCGCTCCACATGTTGCAAGACAGCTTCCTCAAATTGCAGCGTTCTTACCGTGCGACGGCGTCTCTGTCCAGGTAATCTGCTAAATGATCCGGTCTCACGCAGACGTCGTATGATGGGGGATACGGCGATTAGGATATTGTTGTTGATAAACACGCTGTGCAGCTCGTCCGTTGTGGTGCGATACGTAGTACACACCAACCATATCAGTGTACTCAAAAAATGGTTCAAATGGCTCTGAGCACTATGAAACTTAACATCTGTGGTCATCAGTCCCCTAGAACTTAGAACTACTTAAACCTAACTAACGTAAGGACATCACACACATCCATGCCCGAGGCAGGATTCGAACCTGCGACCGTAGCGGCCACGCGGTTCCAGACTGAAGTGCCTAGAACCGCACGGCCTCAGAGTACTCACTCCAGGTGTATCGCTCCATTAGTAAACAGAGACAATGCACTACTACACTGGTGGACAGCAGTTGCCTACAAATGAAGAGCGTAATACGCCCTCTAACAACCGAAGGTGTTCCCCAGGGAAGCGTCCTGGGACCTATGCTGTTCCTGATCTATATAAATGACCTGGGTGACAATCTGAGCAGTTCTCTTAGTTTGTTCGAAGATGATGCTGTAATTTACCGTCTAGTAAGGTCATCCGAACACCAGTATCAGTTGCAAAGCGATTTAGTAAAGATTGCTGTATGGTGCGGCAGGTGGCAGTTGACGCTAAATAACGAAAAGTGTGAGGTGATCCACATGAGTTCCAAAAGAAATCCGTTGGAATTCGATTACTCGATAAATAGTACAATTCTCAAGGCTGTCAATTCAACTAAGTACCTGGGTGTTAAAATTACGAACAACTTCAGTTGGAAAGACCACATAGATAATATTGTGGGGAAGGCGAGCCAAAGGTTGCGTTTCATTGGCAGGACACTTAGAAGATGCAACAAGTTCACTAAAGAGACAGCTTACACTACACTCGTTCGTCCTCTGTTAGAATATTGCTGCGCGGTGTGGGATCCTTACCAGGTGGGATTGACGGAGGACATCGAAAGGGTGCAAAAAAGGGTAGCTCGTTTTGTATTATCACGTAATAGGGGAGAGAGTGTGGCAGATATGATACGCGAGTTGGGATGGAAGTCATTAAAGCAAAGGCGTTTTTCATCGCGGCGAGATCTATTTACGAAATTTCAGTCACCAACTTTCTCTTCCGAATGCGAAAATATTTTGTTGAGGCCAAGCTACATAGGTAGGAATGATCATCAAAATAAAATAAGAGAAATCAGAGCTCGAACAGAAAGGTTTAGGTGTTCGATTTTCCCGCGCGCTATTCGGGAGTGGAATGGTAGAGAGATAGTATGATTGTAATTCGATGAACCCTCTGCCAGGCACTTAAATGTGAATTGCAGAGTAATCATGTAGATGTAGATGTAGACGTAGATGAAGATCGTAATACTGCCTCTAACAACTGAAGATCGTAATACGGCCTCCACCGGTTTAAATAATCCTCATAGGAAAAAATGACATTAGGGAAGAATATTTGTTTTGATGTCCCCTACAACCTCCCAGAGTTTGTCGGTTTAACTACTTTTCACCCTGTATATTCTAGAAATTTCATTATTCTACATTAGTTATTTTTTGCTGTTGCGAATTTTTTCCGTCTCTGTATTATTCCGTAACGAGTACGTGTTGTGGGCGTTGAATCCTCGTCTTGGGCACTGCAGACGGGAACGGCAGCCTAGCGGGCTCTGTCGGGAACGAGCCGCGTGCGCTAACCTTTGTTTACAGGGAGCGCGCACCGTTTGACCGCAACTTTTGTTACTCGGCTGCGGGCTCCTTATTAGACTTGATGATAAAGGCCGGCCCGGGCGCACAATGGAGGCAACTTAGCAACTTTATTAATAATCCGGCCAGCCCCGTAGATCCTTTATTCGACAGCAACAAAGACACGAGGAGGAGGGCCGAGTGGTCGGCCGGTTGCATGCGGGGCGCCGCGCACCCCCGCCGAAACTTGATACGCCCAATCAAAAGTCATCGGCGGTAATTGGAATTCCGGCGCGACAAAGGCGGCGCGCGGCGCGCGTTTTGTTCCCGCCACAAAAGAAGGCGCAGGAGGCGGCGGCGACGGCGACGGCGACGGCGCGCTAACAATGCAGACCGGCGTACGGCGTCCGGCGCCGGCCACTGCAGCGGCGTACACAGGAGCGCCGAGCGCCGCACCGGTGCGTACCGTACGTCGCGTGACGCGCTGGCGGCAGTCGTGTCTTTTGCCGCGGATGTCCAGCTCTGTAGCTGACGAGGAGAGCGCGGCAAGTGCCAGAGCCCGATTTCCCAGAGACTTCACTCACTGGAAGAGGGGCCATAAAATACAAACCCACGTCTCGACGTAGCCGTAAATATTCGACCTTTTCTAACAAAACGACGGTCTAAGTTTTCGAAGCAATTGATATGCCTTTTAAAGAGCAAACATTCTTATCAAAGTGATGGAACAGTGGCTAGCGTTGCGTTTTAGCAGTGTTTTCTCCCGTGTTCGAAACCAGATTATTGATTTTATTGTGTTTTCATTTCTTATCCATGTCCATAGAAGATTGCTACATGGATCTTTTTCAGAGTATATAGAAAAATCTTTGTCCTTATTCGTCTGCTAATTCTATGTCCGGCGAATGAATTTTTAAAAAAGAAAAAAAAATCAATAACTGAATGCGAGAATTATTTGAAATTCCAGAATGAAATTTTCACTCTGCAGCTGAGTGTGCGCTGATTTTGAATCTTCCTGGCAAATTACAACTGCGTGACGGACCGAGACTCGAACTCGGGACCTTTGCCTTTCGCGGCCAAGCGCTCTACCCTTTCGCAGGAGAACTGTGAAGTTTGGAAGGTAGGAGTCATGGTACTCGTGGAAGTAAAATTGCGAGGACGGGTCATGAGTCGTGCTTGGACAGCTCAGTTGGTACAGCACTTGCCCAAGAAAGGCAAAGGTCCCGAGTTCGCGTCTCGGTCCGTAACACAGTTTTTATTTGAAATTGTTTCCGGTAAAATTCCTGTATTGTGTCTTGATTTGTAATCAGTTGCAAGCGCCAGTGAATTGTTACACGTGGTTTACCGCAAAATTATTGCCAAAGTGGTAAATCTTCAGCAGTGTTAACGATGTTTCTTCCCTGAGTGAGATTCATACGAAAAAAAGCGGTTGTGGCAAACCTGCCTTCGTCTGATGGTCGTGGTGTTCGGAATTTTTATGTTTCTAATGTTTCTACGATCGGTATCAACCTATGGAATGCACCAAATCTTCATGAAGAATAAACATAACAATAAAATATAAGAATTAAGAATGCACGTAAGAATGAAATATAATAATATAAGAATTTACGAAGATCGTAACGCCATAAAACACATATATTGTACGACACTTATTGTGAAACTCAGTTGTGATTTTACAATTAATATAAGGCCCTTGTATCCCTTAACTTGATTGCATTGTTTAATAGTCGATGCAGTATGCCAGTCGGTGTAAAATAGTTTTTTTCTCGCTGAAAGTCTCGTATGCAGAAAGAAAGAAAAGGCAGATGGTACTTCCACGCCGGTAGCATCAGTAATTCAGAGGGTAAATTCGATAAGAGCCAATCATAATGCTCGATTCATTCATTCACAAGCCATTCTTTTGTGTTGAGGTATTGGGGTTTTTACATAGCGGAGTAACATTTGTCTGTGTTGAAAGCAGGATGGGTAACACGTAATGGACGGGGTACCACGTTAGGACAGCTAGGAAGACTGCATTCGATGTTATTCTGCGCTATTTTCGTAAACAGGGTCTGATAGGGCAAGAATTTCTGTGCTTACAAGCTGAGACATCAAGAAAGCGAGCGTTAACTATTTCTGGGACACTATACAATTTCCTAGAGGTCGACTCAGTTCTGATTTTACGTAGCCATGTGACCTCGTGGTCAACACACTGTTTCCCGCCATCTTGGAAAATGGTACTTGCGTCATCAGGTGATGTCATGGCATCCATCTTGGATTACATTACAGATGAGAGCACCCTCTGGCAGTGGTACTGTGTACTAGGTCATTGGAGTCCAGACCCCATGGTAGTCACACTGTTTCGCATCATCTTGGATAATGGTACTTGCATCATCGGTTGACAGCATACCACCATCTTGGATTACGTCATAGATTAGAGTGCCCTCTGGTGCTGGTACTGTGTACTAGGTCAGTTCGAGTCCGGACCTCATAGTGAACACACCAGATGGTTGTAGTGCATCAAATTGTTTAAATAAATAGTGCATGCAAAATAATGAAGACTTATGTCCAGAGCAGGTTGAGTCCTCTTCCCACCATTTTCTAGGACTAAGTGGTGGTCGAGTGACTTAGGTTAGTGTAGGTAGCTCAAGTGCCCTTTCATCCCCGCCATTTTCTTAGGTTAGAATATAGCCCAAGTGACCTTTCTTTACCCCAAAATTCAGACTTCCCACCAATCCCTAGGATGAGGTGGCGATCAGATGACTTACGTTAGTGGAGGTAGCCCAGTTGACCTATCTTCCTGCCATTTTCTTAGGTTAGCAGAGGTGTGTTGCATTGTCCTGATGGAATTTGAACTTGCCACCATTTTCTGGGGGAGGGGTGGGGAGGGGGCGTTAGGTTACTGGAGGTAGCCCAATTGACCTATCTTCCTGCCATTTTCTTAGGTTAGCAGAGGTGTGTTGCATTGTCCTGATGGAATTTGAACTTGCCACCATTTTCTGGGGGATAGGTGGGGAGGGGGCGTTAGGTTAGTGGAGGTAGCCCAATTGACCCATCTTCACACCAAAATTCAAACTTCCCACTAAAACCAGCCATCTTGAATGGCGCCATAGCCGCCATCTTGGATGAAGTTGCGATGTTGCCAAGTCTACACGCCGCCCTCTTGGATGACGTCATTGCAGCCATCTTCGATACGTCTGGCAACAATGCAGAGTGTGCCAGAAACAGCTTTGTCCCAATACTGTCGTGTTGTGGCACTTCTGTATGCTCGTGGGGGTCCTGCACAATATTTGGCTCTTCAGTGTAGGTTCAATAAGACATCTTGCTCTAGATAGATGGTAATTAAACAGTCTCTTTTTGGATGTTGCTCTTCCAGAAAACGAAATCATGGCATTCATGGACAAAGCAAGCCCTTCACCTACGTCAAACACAAATGGCATATGTGGCTGTGCGATCTGTGACAGCTGTATGGGTTATGTGTATGAAATGTTTCTACAGGATTTATTCTTGGAATTGAAATTTGACACCATGAGTTGAATTTGGACCCTGTACGCCAAAGACCGACTGCTTTTTCTCCACTCTGTAAATCTGTTGTAGACACCGTGTTCTGTCTACGGGTGACGGCCGCCTGCTACCCTCTCCGTCGTGCCTCGCCGGCCATCTGCTTGCCGTCACCTGAGAGCCGCGCCAGCCCTCCGCCACGGCTCGGTGCGACGCCCGGCGGCGGCGGCGTTGACGGCGGCGACTGCGACGCTGCGGCGCGAACCTTTCAGAGCGGCGTCCGCAAACTGCCAGCCTCACTCTCACACCAAATTCAATTTCGGCTACAATGCGAGCCTGGCGTAATGTAATATTACTACACGGATTCCTATTACGGGCCCGAAGAGTGCAATTTGATTTCCGGCCCTCAGAACGAAAGCGGACGGCCCGCCAGGGGGGAGGGGAAAAGCATTGCGACAGGGCGGCGGCAGCGCCGGCAGCGGCGTTCACTTGACACCGCGAGTGATGAAATGCCGGTCCGCGATATTAAAAAGCAAACACGCCGCGCGGCGGCGGGGCGGGGGCAAGCGCGGCTGTCACACCGGCCATTGTGCCGCCCACGCACAAGGAGGCGCGGCGCGGCCCGGCCGCCTTCCTGCACTTTCATCGCGACCGCATCCTCGCGATACATTCAGCACGCTACGCAAACACGAAATGAAGGCAATAACGCCTTTTACGAGTTGGAAATCCCGTGTCAATCTGACCGCAGAATGGGTGCTATCCGTCTCCGTAGCTGAGGTTGCTAAGGCACGCTTGGACGACAGCCCCTCGATCCAGGGTAACCATTTCAAATTCACGGCGTGGAATAAATGTGGTTGCCACATTCGAGGCATGTTTACTGTGACCATAACAGTCTGTGTTTTTTGTTTTTGTTTTTTGAGGGTTGGCAACACTGATTGATACGGGGGATCCGCTGACCACAGCGGAGCACAGTAGTACCTAAACTCACGTTGCAGTGTCCAGTTGTGTGAAAGATGTCGGTGTGAAATCCCGCCAAGCGCGAGCCACGTGCCGTGATGCGCTTCCTACTCGCGGAAGGAACAGCACTTGCCGTCGAAAGGCAGAGGTCCCGAGTTCGAGTCTCGGCCCAGCACATACTTTTAATCTGCCAGAAATTTTCATATCAGCGCACGCTCCGCTGCAGAGTGAAAATCTCATCCTGGGAATAGCATCTGCCGAAATTTTTTCCGCGAATCAAAATGGTATAGGGCGAAGGTGATATGAACAGAACGAGTGTATTTACATGGTGTAGGGAATTTAGTGGAGACAGAACAAACGTCCAAGACGAACATGGGCGTGGAAGACCTTACATTCTGACTGATGAGTTGATGCAAAAAATCGTGGAAGCTGTTCGTGAAGATGACCGATTGACAGTGGATGAAATTTCTGCGATATTTCCGCAACTCTCCGGAACTCTGTTATACGAGACACTCACAAACACTGAGTTACCGGAAACTTTGCGCCACATGGGTCCCAAAACAACTGACAGATCAGTACGTGAAAAATAGGATTAATAGCGCACGCGCGTTCCTTTGAGCGACTTGAAGTGGAAGGTTTCAATGGCTCGACAGTTACACATCTAAATGATACCTCCTATGAAATTAAGCAGAAATTAATATGCCTCTGAAGCCTGGACATTAACAACTAAAGATATTGAAATACTGTGTAAGTAGACTGTTTATGTTTTCTTATTGGCAACGTTACATAGCGCTCTGTATGAAAATCACTGGCTGTGCTGTGTGCAGTCTGTGGCTAGCTTGCATTGTTGTCTGCCATTGTAGTGTTGGGCAGTTGGATGTGAACAGCGCGTAGCGTTGCGCAGTTGGAGGTGAGCCGCCAGCAGTGGTGGATGTGAGGAGAGAGATGGCGGAGTTTTGAAATTTGTAAAAATGGATGTCATGAGCTGCTGTATATATTATGACTTTTGATGACTAATTACATTGTTTGTTCTCTATTAAAATCTTTCATTTGCTAACTATGCCTATCAGTAGTTAGTGCCTTCAGTAGTTTGAATCTTTTATTTAGCTGGCAGTAGTGGCGCTCGCTGTATTGCAGTAGTTCGAGTAACGGAGATTTTTGGTGAGGTAAGTGATTTGTGAAAGGTATGAAGTGTCGTGTGACTAGGGCCTTCCGTCGGGTAGACCGTTCGCCTGTTGCAGGTCTTTCGATTTGACGCCACTTCGGCGACCTGCGCGTCGATGGGGATGAAATGATGATGATTAGGACAACACAACACCCAGTCCCTGAGCGGAGAAAATCTCCGACCCAGCCGGGAATCGAACCCGGGACCTTAGGATTGACATTCCGTCACGCTGACCACTCAGCTACCGGGGCCGGACTGTGAAAGGTATAGGTTAATGTTAGTCAGGGCCATTCTTTTGTAGGGATTATTGAAAGTCAGATTGCGTTGCGCTAAAAATATTGTGTGTCAGTTTAAGCACAGTCATGTACAATTTTTCTAAGGCGACGTTTCATATGGCGACCCTGCCAGGATTCGAACCTGGAATCTTCTGATTTTTTTCTTGTAGTTTGTGTAATTAGTGTAGCTTTTGTTTATTGCTAGCGCATAATTATAGAGAGAATTTCCTTGGTAGTTGTGGTTTTTCATTGTTGCACAGTAAAACAGTTGTGGCATGCATGTAGATTTGCACCAAGTATTTCGCAGCTGCGCTTGCAATTAACTAGATATTATTTTCAGTGCTATGTTAATGTGTTCTCTTATTTTTGCTCTTGAAATTGTGTTTTTTTTTGTGTTGTCGTGTGAAATATTGTGACAATAATGGCGTGTGATAAACGTAATACTAGGCTCCAAAGTAAACTGAGAAATGACAGTGAAGACGAAAGCAGTGTGTCAGCGCCACTGAGTAATGAATTAACTAATGTTCAAAGTAGTAATTTGGTAATTGTACATAGGGAAATGGAGTGGGCTGCAAACAATGGTGTAGACAGTGAAACAATTAGTGAACAGGGAAGCATTATCGATCGATCGGTCGGCAACAGCTTGCCTCAGGAATCCGAAATGACAGGACACAATCTTGCAAATACTGTAGATTCAGGTTTTGCGTCCTCACACTTTTCTCAAATAAGTTAAGACACATTTTCTGCTATTCAAAATGTGAATGTTGCCGGTGAAAATGCACTGCCAAAAAGCATAGAGAAACAGATTCCAGACACTAATACATTATTATTGCAATTAATGCAAAAAATGGAACAAAATCAGAAACAAACACAGAAACAGTTAGACACAATGGAATAAAATCTTCAAAAGTTAGACACAATGGAACAAAATCTTCAGAAGTTAGACACCACACTTGAACAAACACGTGAAGATTTAACTACTGAGTTACATAACATTGAATCGAAATGTCAAAAAGTCTGTAATGACGTAAAAACACAAATTTGTGAGCATTTTCAACCTATTTTTTCGCGGCATGAAAATGCATTACAGAATCACGAAGCAGCCATAAAAGATCTGCAAACCATTGTTCATGAAAATCATGAGACCTTGTGGGCTAAAATTGACTCAGTTGCATCTACCGATTCGGTTACGCAACTTGCAAAAACTCAGGAAAACTTAAAGGGCACAGTAGATTCGATTCAACACAAATGGACACTCTGAAACTTGGTTCAGAAAAACACACTCAGGAAATGTGTTCACTATCGGAGAAAGTAGCTGAACTTTCGGATCAGGTCACTAACTTATCTACGAAGGTAGATGACAATCTGAATGACACAAAACCGGTAGTCTTTAATGACACAGGAGTGCGAACAAATTAGGAAACTGAAACAAAATCTGAATCAAATTAATACGCAACACCAAAGAGAAATCCGCGAAGTACAAGATCAGCTGACACAGGTAATACAAGAATTACATATTTCAGAGGACACTCGCGCTCCAATACGGGAAGAGGGACATAGAAATACGGAACAGCCACAAAATAATAACACAGGGCACTTCGGAAATTATGAAAGAAATTGGCAAGGTACACCGAATTTTGAGATGGAACCGCCGAAACGACGTAACAGTGACCGACATGCGACTCGCCGACATGATGATTTTGACTATAAGCTGTTCATTACTACACGTAAATTCAAAACGTTTAAGAATTCTGCCAACGACATTCATCCACAAGCGTGGCTCCATCAATTCTCTCATTGTTTTCCTCCCAACTGGTCATTAGAACACAGATTAGAATTTATGTGTGGCTACATGGAGAATGAACCAGCTGTAAGAATGCGATCGGTCATTCACGATTGTCACAGTGAAGGAGAATTTTACCATGCGTTCCTCTCAGCATATTGGTCACAAGCTACACAAGACCGAGTAAAACATAGCATCATGATGATGAAACACTTTGAAGAATCTGAATTTTCCAGTCTTGTCAAATATTTTGAAGACATGTTGCATAGGAATCAATATCTTTCAAACCCATACAGCCCTTCAGAACTCATCCGCATTTGCTTAATGAAATTGCCTGAACATTTAAGAAATATTATTTTGGCAGGACGTTGCAAAGACGACATTGAAGCTTTTCAGGGACTCTTACAAGAATTAGAAATTGACACTGACAATCGCGGAACGTGAAAACAGGAACACAACAATTACATGTCACATCCGTCACGATTCCACGATCAAAGAAATAATACACGACAAGGCTATTCTTACAACGTAAATCGTGACCAAAACAGACACCACCCGTATAACAACCGCTGGCAGAGTAAAAATAATTACAGAGAAAGATCGCATTTCCATAGTAATGACTATCACAGAGACAGCCATAGAAACAGACAATATGGGAACCAAAATAATTATTATCAAGGGAGACAGAATAACTTTAGACGCAACGGTCCAGCGCGCAGTTACGATTCAGGGAGAAATTCTCCACCATGTGACCGACAATAAAGAAACTGTGGGATCTACCGACATGACGACAGACGATATGATCGTAATGACAGAGCTGAATTGCATCAGAACTGGCGAGATTCAAACAGAGCAGAGCGAGCACTCTCGACAACGTGAATTTGTAGAAGCTAGGTCTCCTAATCCCAATAACGACGCGCGCCAACAAAGGAACAAACAATGACTCGCACTGCAGGCAGCCATGTGCGCATGCTGGCTCAGAGAAAAATAACATACATGTAACCTTAGGAAAAATTCCAATATTCCTTACCGACGTATACCACATGATAATTGCGTTAAAGTTGAACCTCTGTTTATTAGGAAGAGTAAAGGTTTACACCACATTTCACATGTAAAACCGTTTATTGAGAGATAATCTGCCTTTTAACTTTGTCTTTGCCATATAACTTTTCACTTTACATTACCAGTATGCTTTGTCAGACTTAGTATCTGTTAACATGCAATAATGTTTGAAGTTAAATATCCAGTCAAGAACCAAGAGAACTTATTTAAACAGAAATTACGAATGCATTGTTATTGTGAACAGACGACACAGTGTTATTGTGTGTGTACATTCTTGCTTGTTAGTTGCACGATTATGTAACGACTATAAGGCTCACATACTTAGAACATTTACCAGTACTGCTAATGAGATTTTAATGCAACATTTTGGTTTACTTGAAAATACATTCTGAATTAAAGTACTTTCTGAGAGATACCTGTTGACACAGTGGTTAGTTTATGTGACAGATACACGATTTTATCACGACACTACTAATGAGTGACAATTGACAATGTTGCTTTTGCAGTGTTTCTGTTTTATATCTGCACAGTTTTTCTGAATTATTCTGGAAAGTAAAACATGTTTCAGTAGTAACTTTTGTGGTATAGCTACAAGGAGACAGCCTCTTTCGTAGCACAACAATACGTTACAGCACAGTACTTTCTTCATCATAACAATAAGCGTAATAACTACGATATCTATACGCAAATCATTTCACTTTTCTGTATCATGAGGTAAGTACATTGACTTCAGCAGAACTTTGCTTACAGAGAACGATAACTACGACACTTCCACAGAATTATCTTACAGCAAGATGCCCGAAAAAAATCCTCAGGGGGGTACACACTTTGTGTACCATGTGTTTGGCAAGCACAAGGAGCCCTAGCTAATATGGTATTTGCTTATACAACTTTGTGCATCGGTACCATATTTCTCCAACACAGAATTACACAGCCACCTGATTATTTAACAGAGAAACAAACATTTTTTTTACTACATCAGTGACACATGTTTACACCATTACACAGTTGGGTAACTTCACACTTATGAAATTATATTCTGTCTGTACTTTGTGAACTGTTCATATTTTTTTGGAACCATTGTGATACTATAAGAGCTTTGAATGATGTATTCGGTAAGGGTGCATGATTTTAAAGTACGTTTGAGGTAGATGACACTCTTGAAATGAGCAGAGAATTTTTTTTAGGTTTTGAAATTTTTGGATGAAGCTACGACGATTTTGAGAGTTGACTGAGGTGTTATGATGTTATTATTACGATGACTATGTGTATTATGCTGTTGCGGTATGTTTATGATCAATAAGCCGATGCTATATGAGTTATTTGATTATGCTACGTATCTGTTATGATGAAATATTGAAGAAGTGTCGACGAATAAGGTAAGGAATAATGAGTAGTGGTTAGGGACTCTGGTTTGTGAAAAAGGATGTTGGAAACCAAGAATCGTACTTTAAGAGTTATGAAATGTATGTAAATGCGTGAATGTATTAGAATACCGACGAAAATTTTTTGGACAATGTTATATTCATAGGATTTTGTTTCTACACATTTGCAATGCAAATTCTTGACCTGTGAAATATTTTTATATGAGACTGTCACTGTAGCGGAAACTGCTGTCGTAAATATTTCTGTAAAAAAGTTAAGTGACCACCTGCACGTAATGCGTCATGGGCACCCAGCTGTGTCAGACACCTGGAGAAAAAGCCATTAGGGTGTGCCTTTCCAGAGGCACAGGTATAAAAAAAAAGGGAGGCCATTATCCTCGCTGTTGACATTCCTTTGTAGAAAGCATCGTAAATATGACACCCTCAAACTTGAAAACATGATAACACTGTGGAGCTCTTAATTTATGATATTTACTGCAATGCCTAATGAAATGACGAGAAATATTTTTATGTCTATACACCTGATTATGACTACTGTCTTTCTAGTTGAGAGAAATGCCATATGGCTTGCTTTATGTATTTATTTGCTCATTTTCTTTAATATCTAGTTTCTAGCTGCACTGCAGTATTGTTTAAAATAAAATTTTATGAATGTACTAATATAGATATTTTATGCCTACAGATCCAGTAAACAATAACTTAAAAAAAAACGAAGGAGCACAAAAAGACATTTCCCTTCACAGGACTTGCATACATAATTTTCTTTTCGAGTACTTGGTAATTTTTTGTAGAATTAGTTTTTGTGGTGCACCACTTTAATTACATAGACATTAAGATGTGAATATACATTTCCCTTATCTGCATTGTTGTTTTTACTGTAATATTTTCTCTGCTTGAGCTATGTCATGTTTAGGTATAAGTTACTGCTGTTTGCCAGGCATAGTGTTACTGAATTTGACTTTGTGTTACTCTGCTAAGCCAGTTTATTACTGATTTATTTTTCTTGTTTGCTGCTCATTGGATATTAGTTGTAATATTGTTGCTTACTTTGCCAATTTGATTTTTTGTCATTGCTGTTCGTGTTAATTATTTTGTGCTGCTGCATTGCCTCGTCCCTTAGTTTAGCATCTGAGCTCAGTAGATTTAAGTTAGCTTAAGAAGGGGTAGACTATATAAGAGAATGAGTTGCGATGAATTTGAAGAAATGCACTGAGAGGTTATACGAGAAAAATACAGAAAGCATGTTTGGATAGGATTTTTTTGGTGGAAGCAAAGGTTGAAATAAGACGAACGATCTATGGAATGAAGTTTTGGGTTGGACTTCAGTACCAAATGTTACACTGAAAACAAACCCTGTCCTTTCCTTTTGTGTTATCCCACTATGTGTTTGTGTAACCTTGTGTATTTGTTTTCTTCCTGTCTCTGTGTAGTTTCATAGAATTTTTTCTTCTTCTACTACTAAGCTACATTCACTATGATGAGGAATACTGTTATCCTCAAATATAATTAGCATTAATAATATGTTATTTACCTTGTCAATATGCTTAGACATTATTTATTATGTTTTGTTTTAATGCTCATGTGTAAAGTTGATGTTTCAAAAGTTATTCTGATCTTTTATGTATTTACTTATGTCATAATTCCTGTAACACTGGTGTATATGTTAGTTCGATTCTTTTGTAAAGCCTGTATTACTACAAATGTTATCTGTATTGTTATGTTTTTAATGATGTATTTTGTACCTTTGTAATTGTATTCTCATGTTATAATATTGTAATTGACACCAGTTCATCAAATTAAGTAACTTGTAAGCATTCATTTCACTGCACACATTTCTGTTGGTCATAGTAATGCACAATATGTGAGAAGTTGGGACTGATAGTGTTGGCACGTGTGTTAATAATTCAGCAAGGAACTGGATAACAGCATTGCTGGTTCTAAGGACATTTCAAACAAATTTTTTTGTGAGTGGACAAGTGGTGGTTTATGGACTTCCTATATTCTCTGCAACACTCTTCGATGGTGATTTTGTACCTGCACAGTCGCAGCAGATGGCTGCTGGCCATCTCTACAAGGACTACAGTGGGTCTGCATCTTTGATGACCCAACAATACCATTATTTCTACAAGGACTGCAGTGGGTCTGCACCTCTGGTGGCCCACCAATACCGTAATCTCTACCAGGACTACAGTGGGTCTACTCTGTGATGACCTACCTACCAATATTCTTCAAAACGTCGAATGACTCTGCTGTGGGTTTGATCTGTTGTGGCCCATTACCTGTCAGCATGTCAAGAGTCAGCACTGTCTTTCCGTTGGAAGGACAACACTAATTCTTCAAGACTGCATGGAAATCCACTACTTCTGTGTGCATTCTATTTTACTGCTCAGACTTTGAGAAAAAAAACTGTAATTACTATTATGATGAATGATCAGGACTATCTTTATGGACTGTGAGAAAATTTTAGCTTTTGACCAACATTGTATCAATAAGTGTGTGCATTTGATATCTTTGTTATTGTAATTATGAAAAATTTTATCAAATCATTATTGGCCACTGGCCAAAACAATTTGTAAAATTTTTTGTAAGTAGGCTGTTTATGTTTTATTATTGGCAACGTTACGTAGCGCTCTGTATGAAAATCACTGGCTGTGCTGTGTGCAGTCTGTGGCTAGCTTGCATTGTTGTCTGCCATTGTAGTGTTGGGCAGCTGGATGTGAACAGCGCGTAGCGTTGCGCAGTTGGAGGTGAGCCGCCAGCAGTGGTGGATGTGAGGAGAGAGATGGCGGAGTTTTGAAATTTGTAAAAATGGATGTCATGAGCTGCTGTATATATTATGACTTTTGATGACTAATTACATTGTTTGTTCTCTATTAAAATCTTTCATTTGCTAACTATGCCTATCAGTAGTTAGTGCCTTCAGTAGTTTGAATCTTTTATTTAGCTGGCAGTAGTGGCGCTCGCTGTATTGCAGTAGTTCGAGTAACGAAGATTTTTGGTGAGGTAAGTGATTTGTGAAAGGTATAGGTTAATGTTAGTCAGGGCCATTCTTTTGTAGGGATTATTGAAAGTCAGATTGCGTTGCGCTAAAAATATTGTGTGTCAGTTTACAATTTTGTGTGTCATGTACAATTTTTCTAAGGGGACGTTTCAACTGGATGCATTTGAAAGAAAGGTACTTAGGCGAATTATTGGCCAAATCTGTGAAAGAGGAAGATGGAGGAGAAGATACAACCATGAATTGTATATCATATACAAAGACCAACCCATCAGAAGGATAGTGAAATCATCCAGCCTGAGGTGGGCGGGACATGTGGCTCGCATGAATGATACAGAAGTACCAAAAAGAATATTACAAGGAAAGCCAGGAGGGCAGAGAGGACGTGGTCGACCAAGAACCAGATGGGAAGATGGAGTAATTGAAGACCTTAGGACGATGGGCTATAGAAACTGGAGAGTATTGGCCAAGGACCGAGAGAGATGGAAGGAAATTGTAGAAGAGGCCAAGGCTCATCATGAGCTGTAGAGCCAAGAAAGAAGAAGAAGAAGAAGTGGAAGGTAAAGATTTTCTGAGCTCTGTTGTGAAACATGAATGGCTCAGTACATGCCTGAGACAGACAGTCGTCACAATGGTGTCACACCAATTCCACATCTGCGATAAACTTCAAAACCACGATTTCAGGCAGAAAAGGTCTCAGTATTTTGGAATGGAAAAGGCATCATATTGGTAGACTTTCCGCCTTACTGGCAGCCCATCAGTGCTCAACAGTATTGCGAGGCCCTAAGAAAAACTCGAAAGCAGCATTCAAAACAGAAGGAGGCGAATGCCGACGAGCTTGTTGCACGATGACGCCCGTCCGCAGACAGACTTAGCCACCGAGGCGCTCTTGGACTCATTTGGTGGGGATGTTTCTAACCACTCCTCGTATTCCCCTGACTCGGAGCCTTCAGATTATCATCTTTTCACCTCTCTGAGGGCACATATGAGTTGAATTAAATTTTCAACTGACGAGCAGATGCAGAAAGGGGTTCTGATGTGGGGAAGAAGGTAGCGGGAGAGTTCTTCGATAAGGACATAAAAGAAGCTTGTGCCACGGCTCAATACATGCACTGAACAGGATGGCGATTATGTGCAACAACAATCAACAAGTGTATTAACAAAACCCTGAAATATTTTTTCACATACACTTTTTTCTAAAAATATAATGTAAGGATCACAGGCTTGGGCGCAGCCACCAGGTGCGGGTACGGGTGCGAGCTGGCGTTATCGTGGACGAACTACGGTGTCAGTCAGTATACGCCGGAGTCGCCCTGCGGTTCGGAATTTAACTGGTAACCGCTATCTCGATTGATAAGAGTCTCGCTGTCTGACAATTTTACTTCTATGGATTCATTTATAATTGAACTCCAGAAATTTGATGTTTGACAGCGAGACTCTTATCAATCGAGATTAAATTCCGCTTGGAATCCTGTTGTAGAGAAACTTCGTAGTCAACGTAGTTATCGGTATAAAGATGAAGATCGATCTGATATCGAAATGCCAAGTTTTCACCGCGGAGGGCACCAGGCGCAGCGCACGGAGTTGTGAACGCGCACGCTAAACAGTACATGCGCAGCGCATGCGCAATGCAGCCCCCTTGGGCTTCAAATAACAGAGCTCAGCGCGTATTCGCCAGTACTTCTACAGCTGTACTCGTCTGAAGATGGCCAGAAGACTTCGTGCCGAAATATCGTGGCAAGATGTTACTGACTTACGGCAGTTCTCCCGTGTTTTTATGGAACAAAATGTCTATAATGCTCCTCCAGCTACGTATTTAAGTTATTTAAGTTCAGAAAGACGGCTAAACTTCCAAGGTCTGTCTCTCAGGCTGGTGCGACACAACTGCAAGACCGACACATTTTTGTCGCAAACGTGATATGAGTGGTGCGACTTCAAACACCGCGAAACCGCGGTTATAAGTGTGGCAACCTTGGGTGACTATTTCAAGCGCGAATAATATCGAACGTAGAAAATCGTCTAGTGTGGAATAAGTGTTTACTTGTATATTTGTAAAGGTCACACACGGGTGCTAATAGGCACCGAATATCGAGGTTGAAGCGCCGAGGTTATTTCAGTATAATCGTGGAACATAAATCATTTGTGGTGGTCGAAAGTAATGATTTAGCATGTCGCATTCGCCACTGCAGACACTCAACAATAGCCTTAATTGCGATAACTAATGAGGAAGTATGGGGCAGTCAAATAAAAACACCGCAAAAGTTCCGTTATGTTGTCCTTACTAGTCGTAATAACCCAATCAATTAGAATAGGGCTCTAGTGATTAGCAAAAAGAAAATAATTAATGGCATTCATTTACGTTAAGTCTGCTATTACAGTCGTTCAATCCTTCTACAGTCTACGTATTTTTCTTACTGTACTTCTAATACGAGTCATCCAAAGTCAAGGTTACTTTCTTGTTGGTGGTCTATTGTTGTATAACGTGATATAGTTTCGCGGTTCCTGCGTTTCTTTTGTATCCTTGTTTCTCTGCAGGTCGCTGTGGACTAATAAGGTACAATTCTACTGTTTACCACCAGCAGAAGATATTAAGCGAGTCAAATATAATTTCACATAGTGACTATCAAATCTGCCGACAGGAGAACGAGAAACAGTGAAGCTTCTGGCAAGTTTATTTATTTTGTTTATGCACACTACCAAGTTAAAAAAAAAAGGTAGGTTTACGAAAGATGTATTAGATGACTGGAAGTACACGAATATTTTGTTGAAAATGCATGAAGAAAGCAGTTCAAATAGGCAAACGGTAATTTTGTGGTTAGTTCGCAAAAATAAGGTTGAGCGTGTCGATTCTCAAACTGTGAGTCAATCTCAGACCGAACAAAAGTACTGGCGGACACTCTTAGAACGAATCACTGCAGCTACAACTTTTTTTTTAGTAGAACGAGGTGATGCGTTTCGTGGTAGTGATGAAACTGTTGGATCATATCACAACGAAAATTATTAGAATTTAATTTTTATATATTATTTATTTATTTATATTTATTATTATATATTTATATTATTTATATTATATATCATATAATTAATTAATTATTATTAATTATTATTAATTATATAATTATTATATATTTATATATATATATATTTATATTTTTTTATTTATTAGAATTAAGAGAAAAACTTGTCAATAGTCATATTTATCTAAAACATAATGCTTGGAATTTATCCATCTAGCTCCATCATATTATTTGTGAATTTAAGAGATGAAAATGTTATTGTGTTTCATTGGATTCAACTCCAGATACATCGAGTGTAGACCAACTGACTCTTATTTTACACCATGTCCTGCCATCTGGACCAGTAGAAAGATCTGTAAGGTCCTTGGACATGGAAGGCCATACGGCAGAGGAACTCGCCCAAAGCTTACTAGATTTCTTAAATGGGAGTAACACTGGTATCAAATTCGAGGGTAAAGGTATGACAATTCAACAACTTAGAAGCGCGAATAAATAAATACACAGACTACACTCCGTGCTTTGCACATTAATTAAATTTGGTTGTCAAGTTCGCTCCAGAATGCTGTACAGCGACATCCTTTCTCTTCGATTTCGTTAAAACACCCTATATATTTTATTCCGCTTCTACCTATCGATATAGCCTTCTTTTAAAAGCATTGAAAGAAACTATTCAGAAATTACGGTTTTGACAATGTTGTCGGGCACTAGGTAGACGACTTGCAATATGTGGTTTTGTCACTGTCAAGCAAGTTTTGGATTACAAGTACAATAACACGGATCAGGAGGCAGAGTGTCGTAACCAGACTTGCGGACTAGTTAAGAAAATGGGTTGATTTGGAAACTGGAATAATGATTATCGCTTGGAACGAAATCCTAGAACGGTTGCAAGCGACTAGTGCTTCGCTACAGTCGTCTGACCAAGGCTTCAACACGGAATACGCCATTTATAAATCGTTATAGGGCATATCTATGCAATGCGAGCGACATTTTCAGATACTGAAGCAAAAGCCAAAGTGCTGACCGGCTGTGAAGAACATAAGCAACAGACTTCAAGACACGCAAGCGAATTACAAAGAACGGCCATTTCAGCGGCTCTGCTACACTCGTAAAAGACGGAGAAAGTCAAACACCCAGTCAAAATTTTGAAATTCAGATGTTTATTGTCACAACTGATAATGTGCTGTCTGCATTAGCGAAAAGAATGGAAGCGTACCATCAAGTAACTAGTGTATTTGGAATACATCGGCAGTCTAAGCCCTTAACAGCAGAAGAGATCTTGAAAAGAGCTCCAATTATTGTCAGTGTTTATCTAGGTGATTTAGAAGAAACTCTAGGTCACGAACTGGTGCAGCATGATGTGCCGTTCAAAACAGATGGGGCTGCTACTATTGACAGCAAAAAGAACGAGGTCTTGAAACTGCAGCTTCATAAATTTTTAATGGAAAATAAATTAGAATCGTGTTTCCCAAACGTATGGTTAGTCTTACGCATTTATTTGTCTTTGATGATCACCAACTGCAGTGTAGAATGTTCTTTTTCAATACTAAAGCGCATTGAAAATGAATTAAGGATCACTATGGGACAATTTCCTCTAAATGGCCTCAACTTCATAAACACATTTAACACTGCAACAGCATTTACGTAGCTTATGTAATCAAAACCAAGCTAGTCCTGTCACGGAAAAGCCACGTATAACACTTCCGTCTGCTACTGCTATACCATAACCTTAAAGTTGGAAGCAGGTCGTGAAATAAAACTATCTTGTTAAAGCAATTATGGTATAAAGCAACAGAGCAGTGTTACCCTCTGAGAGGAATTTTGTTATGTTGACCGTGTTGTACCTAACGGAGTTGGCTTATCGGAAATCAAGTCAGAATTACGTAAATATTCGAACAGTAACAAACAATATTTTTGCCTAGCTATACTGTTTAAAGACTAAGGAAAACGGTCGCCAGCCTAATTAGGCAAGAGAAAGATTAACGTTCTCGTTTAAGAAAGTAGGTATGCGTAACTTTAACGGACAAACACAACCTAGACTTGGCCACACGCGAGTGCCATGAACTCTGACACCTGCATATGTTAACGTTAAGGTTGGAACAAACAGCTAGAGCAGCACAAACTATTTGTAAAAATATACCAGATACCGAAACACACTATTACTTTCAGGGCTTGTTCAAACTGAATGGCCTTTATAACATTACTATTAACATTCACTGCAGATCATAAATTGGACATAGGTTAAGTCTCTCTCCGTTAAATACTTTACTATTTAAAATGAAAGTTAGTTGAAATTCACTAACATGTTACTTCTCACTGTCTTTCGAATAAATAAATTATGGTTTTCATAAATAGTAATCTTTCCGTTTCTTGTTACCTAGCATTAGCACAATAGACAGACTGTGTATCCTGTTATTCTATTAATATGCACTTCCAATACACAAGAGAGACAAACACTTAGCAAACGAGTATATAACCTTCCATAAATGCAATTCACGACTTTTACTACAGTGAGACACAATGTTGACAAATTTGCAAGACACTGACTCACCTTCTGCGATTTACAACAGGCAGCAATGTGATCATTTACTAAGCAAAACTTTATAAGCCTCAGTCTTAAGAACTATTAATTTCGAAGTTGGCAACAACACTTTAATAAGCAGTTTTAATAGGAAAATTATTTTCAGTAAGCATCATTTACTTTAACTCACTCTCTTGCCACATTAACTTTAACTTTCTTTTAACTATGTTCAAGAGGCATTAATTAGCAAAACACTGGTCTTTAATGTTCTTTCAGTAGGGACACTCGGTAATCACTTTAGTTCAAACGGAGAGGAACCTGAGAGGAGTTATGATAAGGAAAAAATTAAGGTAGGTACATAAATTCAGTTATAAGTTACCTTATATTTGTGCACACTAAATCGCCCAATAAGCTGATCCTTCACTGTACATTATTATAGTACTCCTTTACAGTGATTGCGCAATGTGGTGGCAACTGCATGTTGGTAGGCGGATTTGCAGGCAGAATTGCTGGACTCTGGCCCTTCTTGGTGGCGACGATGAATACCAATTCCATAGTCGTTCCAGCTATTTATCCATCCATCCGAGGCATTAGAAATTGGCAGAAAAAGCCTATCTCGGAACCAGCACAATGTACAACTTTAACATGGCAATGCACAGTTTGGTAGTTCGTCCCCGACTGACTTTTGGTTCCACCTTTTCTACTTAGGCCAACCACAATTTGCGCGCGCTACACAGTTCCGTTCCTGAGGGGAACCACTATGGCTTTTACATACAAACTAACTAAGAATCCGAAGTGAAGATCAGCAGTTTACATAACAGCAACCAAATACATTAAATAAAACAGAACATTTGCACATATTGACATTTCTACAAAAAATTATTTAAACAAAACTACAATTATACGCAGTAAGTTTTGTTCCCTCCAAATGGGACAAAGAATTTAAATGACAGATATACTACATAGCATAGAATCAAACTACGACATCAAAGTTTTAACGAAGAAAGGAGTATACAATTTTGTGTTATCGATTCAAACACAGTTACAGATACTCAATGATGTAACATTAAATGAAAGGAAAAAAGCAAAATAAATCATAGAGCACTAGAGTTATGGTGTTACACACACACACTACTGGCCATTAAAATTGCTACACCACAAAGATGACGCGCTACAGACGCGAAATTTAACCGACAGGAAGAAGATGCTGTGATATGCAAATGATCAGCTTTCCAGAACATTCACACAAGGTTGGCGCCGGTGGCGACACCTACAACGTGCTGACGTGAGGAAAGTTTCCAACCGATTTCTCATACACAAATATACAATTGACCGGCGTTGCCTGGTGAAACGTTGTTGTGATGCCTCGTGTAAGAAGGAGAAATGCATACCATCACGTTTCCGACTTTAATAAAGGTCGGATTGTAGCCTATCGCGATTGCGGTTTATCGTATCGCGACATTGCTGCTCGCGTTTGTCGAGATCCAATGACTGTTAACAGAATATGGAATCGGGGGATTCAGGAGGGTAATACGGAACGCCGTGCTGGATCCCAATGGCCGCGTATCACTAGCAGTCGAGATGACAGGAATCTTATCCGCATGGCTGTAACGGATCGTGCAGCCACGTCCCGATTCCTGAGTCAACAGATGGGGACGTTTGCGAGACAACAACAATCTGCACGATTAGTTCGACGACGTTTGCAGCAGCATGGACTATGAGCTCGGAAACCACGGCTGCGGTTACTGGCGTATCACCCGGTGTGATGGTATGGGGGTGTCATTGGTTACACGTCTCGGTCACCTCTTGTTCGCATTGACGGCACTTTGAACAGTGGACGTTACATTTCAGATGTGTTACGACCGGTGGCTCTACCCTTCATTCGATTCTGCGAAACCCTACATTTCAACAGGATAATGCACAACCGCATGTGCAGGTCCTGTACGGGCCTTTCTGGATACAGAAAATGTTCGACTGCTGCCCTGGCCAGCACATCTCCAGATTTCTAACCAATTAAAAACGTCTGGTCAATGGTTGCCGAGCAGCTGGCTCGTCACAATACGCCATTCACTACTCTTGATGAACTGTGGTATCGTGTTGAAGCTGCATGGACAGTTGTACCTGTACACACCATCCAAGCTCTGTTTGACTCAATGCCTAGGCGTGTCAAGGCCGTTATTACGGCCAGAGGTGCTTGTTCTGGGTACTCATTTCTCAGGATCTATGCACCCAAACTGCGTGAAAATGTAATCACATGTCAGTTCTAGTATAATATATTTGTCCAATGAATACCCGTTTATCATCTGCATTTCTTCTTAATGTAGCAATTTTAATGGCCAGTAGTGTAGAATGTGATTCACTCAGAGATTGGTGTGACCAGTGTTGTAATTGAATTTGCCCAAATTAAATGGAGAAAAGTTTTTTCTAAAGTGCTGTTTTAGTTTATATCCTGAACTTCGATGCCTAAATGAATCCAAGGGCTTCTTCCAGTCATTTAATACGGACTGCGTGCTGGGTTAATCCGGCACATCCTGCGTTGCAGAGGCCCCTAAACCACGGGGCTATTAGCGTGTGCTACATGTCTCAGGTGTGCTGTGTCGTCGTTAGGTGGGAGTTCCACGAGCTTCGTACTGACCAACAGGCCGGTCCTCCGCCCGTGGAAGAGTGCGGGAGGAGCAGGCAAGCGGTTGGCGTCTCCTGGCAGCCGCTGCTAGAGGTGCTGGTGGGTGAGGGGATGGAATTAACGTTTGTGCAGCCATTGTGGGCCCAGCCGGCACCGCGAATCAATTAATCCCGGCGCTGCCCGCACCTGCGGCCCGTCCTCGCTGTTCGCCGCCTCTCCGTGGTCACCCTGCGATGACCCCCACACGGCAAGCCTTCCAGTTCTCTTGGGTACACCTACTCCAGTCGCAGTCCGTAGGCCGCATCGCCCCGTGGGAGAATACGTGGTGAATCTGACGGGGAGAGGTTCTCATCTGGCACGTTCGCACCTTGAAAAGCGTGCATGATAGCGTGCTTGGCGCTGTTTCTGTTTGTGTGAAGTGACTGTGTCAGCTTTTATCACCTGCCTACACAATCAGCTAACTCTGTAACATGTTCGATATGAGAAACCCCAACTGCTACGACATTTTGGAAGAAGTGAGGAGATGAGCCTTGGGGAAGACAAGGGAGGATTTCCAGAGAATCTGACAGCAAATCTCCCAATCTCTAGACCTTGAATGGCGTGGGAGCTCAATCTCTGTGTGTAAGTAGGCTTGTTTAGGTTTTTATGTTTGTAACGCCACGTAGCGCTCTGTATGAAAATCACTGACTGTGATTTGCATTGTTGGAATATTTGCCATTGTAGTGTTGGGCAGTTGGATGTGAACAGCGCGTAGCGTTGCGCAGTTGGAGGTGAGCCGCCAGCAGTGGTGGATGTGGGAAGAGAGATGGCAGAGTTTTGAGAGCGGACGATCTGGACGTGTGTCCGTCAGAAAAACGAAATTTGTAAGACTGGATGTCATGAACTGATATACTGGGTGATCAAAAAATCAGTATAAATTTGAAAACTGAATAAATCACGGAATAATGTCTATAGAGAGGTACAAATTGACACACATGATAGGAATGACATGGGGTTTTATTAGAACCAAAAAAATACAAACGTTCAAAAAATGTCCGACAGATGGCGCTTCATCTGATCAGAATAGCAAAAATTAGCCTAACAAAGCAAGACAAAGCAAAGATGATGTTCTTAACAGGAAATGCTCAATATGTCCACCATAAATCCTCAACAATAGCTGCAGTCGAGGAAAAATGTTGTGAACAGCACTGTAAAGCATGTGCGGAGTTATAGTGAGGCTTTGTCGTCGGATGTTGTCTTTCAGCATCCCTAGGAATGTCGGTCGATCACGATACACTTGCGACTTCAGGTAACCCCGAAGCCAATAATCGCACGGACTGAGGTCTGGGGACCTGGGAGGCCAAGCATGACGAAAGTGGCGACTGAGCACACGATCATCACCAAACGAAGCGCGCAAGAGATCTTCCACGCGTCTAGCAATATGAGGTGTTTTTTTTTGTTCTAATAAAACCCCATGTAATTCCAAGCATGTGTGTCAATTTTTACCTCTCTAGCTATATTATTCAGTGGTTTATTAAGTTTTCAAATTTATACTGACTTTTTCAATCTTTTATTTAGCTGGCTCTATTGCATTAGTTCGAGTAACGAAGATTTTTGTAAGGTACGTGATTCATGAAAGGTATAGGTTATTGTAAGTCACGGCCATTATTTTGTAGGGATTACTGAAAGTCAGATTGCGTTGCGCTAAAAATATTGTGGTGTCAGTTTAGTGATGATCAGAATAAGTAAAGAGAGAAATGTCTGAGTACGTTCAGTTCTGCTCAGCTGTTTGAAAATCAAATAACGTAAGAGGTTTGCCAGCACAGTGATTCATCAATTTTTCTAAGGGGATGTTTCATGTGGATCCTGAGTTATTCCTCGTACAAGGAGCTATCACTACAGCCAAAACGACGAAAAACATGTTTTACTTTTGACACCAAGTACTGTAGTTTAGTGTAGTTTAGTGTAGTGCAGCGCAGTGTAAATCCATTTGGTGTTGTATAATGCAACATAGGAATGCAAATTACAAAGTCTGTTCAAATGGCTCTGAGCACTATGGGACTTAACTTCTGAGGTCATCAGTCCCCTAGAACTTAGAACTACTTAAACCTAACTAACCTAAGGACATCACACACATCCATGCCCGAGACAGGATTCGAACCTGCGACCGTAGCGGTCGCGCATTTCCAGACTGCAGAGCCTAGAACCGCTCGGACAATCCGGCTGGCACAAAATCTGTGACGTAGTAATGGGTTACATTACGATAGTGTACTAACATGTTGTAAGGGTTTTCACAATCGTGCTGGAGCAAATGTAATTTCGATGTATTGCTCACGCGCTGCCTGCGACAGAAAATATCTTTGCTGCAATAGAGTCGCAGGTCAGAGCAGTTTCGGCAGTAATTGCAGTCGCTCGCTGCTACAGGGCAGATGTAGTCTGTCGCTGGTACAGTGCAGTTCATAGCCATGTATTGTAAGGTAAATTTTATTATTATATTGTGAAGAAGCCCAGAAGGGGAGACGGAAACTAAATTTCAGAAGTTGAGAGGGTATGTCATGTTATATCAGTGCTTGCAAAACAGAGTCAAATTTACCAAGAACTGGGCTGTATGAGCCCACCTGTCGGGACGACGTTGCATCCCCTGTGGCCTGGATGCATGTACTGATTCGAGTGTATCCTCTCTTGAGGAAAGCTGTTCTAACTGGTCCTTAATATCCTGGATATAGGGACTAGGACAGAATTGACGCAATAGCTGGTACTATACATGGTCTGTCAGGGACAGACCTCGTATTGTTGCGGGTCACTGAAGTATCCTAACATCATGCACGCAGTTCACAGACACATTTGCCATATGTGGATGAGCAATGTCCTGTCGAAAAATAGCACCACGATACCGTCCCATGAGAGGTTAACACATGACGATGTAGGATGTCCGTGGTTTAACATTGTGCTGTCAAAGTTAGCTCAATCACTATAAGCCGTGAGCTGGAGTAATACCCAGTGGCTTCTTACACCATTTCGCCAAGAGTAACAACGCTGTGCCTCTCCAAAACATCGGGAAAATGGGACGTCTCACCATGTCGCCGCCATGCTCACTGACGATTGTCATCTGTAGTAAAGCAGAACCGCTATTCACCGCGACACAATGTGACGCCTTTTATCAACACTACATTCTTCCCCGTCACGGCACCACATCAAACGCAGTAGTTTGTGTTACATTAACGGTAACCGATTCATGGGATGGTAATTGTCTGACCCAGCAGTTACTGGTGCTGATAACGCTATCTCCTATCGTTACGCCGCATCTCCGTCTCCGTCGCAGTGACCATTCAACATCTGATACTGTTGACGCATCTCAGTACCAGGCCATCAATACCAATTCACTCCGGTGGACGGTGTCTCTGTTGCAAGTCATTTACACACCCGCCGATGGTTTGTACTTGAGAAAGTTACGTTGACATCACTCTTTTTCACAGATGGTGTTTTCTGTGTTATACTCATTAGAAGGCCTCAGGAAACGACAGAAAGGGCGTGCCGGCCGGGGTGGCCGAGCGGTTCTAGGCGCTACAGTCTGGAGCCGCGCGACCGGTACGGTCGCAAATTCGAATCCTGCCTCGGGCATGGATGTGTGTGATGTCCTTCGGTTTGTTAGGTTTAAGTAGTTCTAAGTTCTAGGGGACTGATGACCTCAGAAGTTAAGTCCCATAGTGCTCAGAGCCATTTGAATCATTTAAAAAAAGAAAGGGCGTCCGTCTAAAAGGGGACAGGTAAAACACAGTAAGGTAATTGTAGAAACGATCAGTATCGTAGTTGTAAATTGTCGTAGCTCAAATAGTTATAGGCGCAGAAAGCTTGCCAAAGCCAAAAATAAGTTCAGCTGAATTTTTTTCAAACGATCTAATAGTGTTAAGAAAGGGTAGATTAAATACAGTTGGTGGTGGAGTATTTATTGCTGTCATAAATAGTTTACCTTGTATTGAAATTGAAGTACACAGTTCCTGCGAAATAGTATGGGTAGAAGTTATACTTGACAATCGGAGTAAACTATTAATAGGATCGTTTTACCGACTCCCCGACTCAGAAGATATAATTGCTGAACAGTTCAAAGAATACTTGAGTCTCATTTCAAATAGGTATCCCAATCATACAATTATAGTCAGTGGTGACTTCAGTCTACCCTCGATATGCTGGAAAAATTATACGTTTAAAGCCGGCGGCAGGCATAAAACGTCATCCGAAATTGTACTGATTGCTTTCTCAGAAAATTATCTTGAACAATTAGTTCATGAACCCATTCGAAGCGTAAATGGTTGCGAAAGCATACTTAACCTCTTAGGTATCGTGATTCAAGGATTAGCGACCACAAGGCAGTTGTTGCTAGGCTGAATACCGTAAGACCTACAACCATAAAAAAGAAACGCGAAGTATATCTACTTAAAAAAAAGCGATAAAAATGATCTTAACGCCTTTTTAAGAGACAGTCTTCACTCCTTCCGATCTGATCATGTAATCATAGAAAATATGTGGAATGATTTCAGAGAGATAGTATCGACGGTAATTGAGAGATACATACCACATAAATTAATAAGTGATGGTACTGATTCCCCATGGTACACAAAACGGGTCATATCGCTGTTGCACAAGCAACGAAAAAAGCATACTAAATTTAAAAGAACACAAAATCCCCAAAACTAGCAAAGTTTTGCAGAAGTTCGAAATATAGCGCATACTTCAATGCGATATGCTTTTAATAATTTCCACAACGAAACTCTGTCTCAGGAACTGGAAGAAAACCCAAAGAGATTCTTCTCATACATAAAGCACACCAGTGGCAAGACGCAATCCATACCTTCACTGCGCGATAACAAAGGTGAAGTCACTGATGACAGTGCCACTAAAGCAGGGTTATTAAACACGTTTTTCCGAAACTCCTTCACCAAAGAAGACGAAGTAAATATTCCTAAATTCCAGTCAAGAGCAATTGCCAAGATGAGAAACATAGAAGGACATATCCTCGGTGTAGAAAAACAGCCTGAATCACTTAATAAAGGCAAGGACTCCGGTCCAGATTGTATACCAGTTAGGTTCCTTTCATAGCATGCTGATACAATAGCTCCATATTTAGCAATGATATTCAACCACTCGCTCACAGAAAGATCTGTACCTAAAGACTGGAAAATTGCTCAAGTCATAGCAATACCCAAAAAGGGAAGTAGGAGTAATCCGGTGGATTACAGGCCCATATCACTAACGTCGATTTGCAGTAGGGTTTTGGAACATACACTGTGTTCTAACATTATGAATTACCTCGAAGAAAACGATTTATTGACACATAGCACGGATTCAGAAAATATCGTTCTTGTGAAACAGAACCAGGTCTTTATACTCATGAAGGAATGCGTGCTATCGCAGGGGATGCCAAATTGATTCCATTTTTTAGTTTTCCAGAAGACCTCGACGCCGTTTCTCACAACGTCTTCCAATCAAACTGTGTGCCTATGGAATGTCGCCTCAGTTGTGCGACTGAATTCGTGATATCCTGTCAGAAAGGTCACAGTTCGTAGTAATAGAGGGAAAGTCATCGAGTAAAACAGAAGTAATATCCGGCGTTCCCAAAGAAGTGTTATAGGCCCTCTATTGTTCCTGATCTATATTAACGACATAAGAGACAATCTGAGTAGCCCTCTTAGATTGTTTGCAGATAATGCTGTCATTTACCGTCTTGTAAAGTCATCGGATGACGAAAAAGAATTGCAAAACGATTTAGATAAGCTATCTGTATGGTGAATAAAGTGGCAGTTGACCCTGAATAAAGGAAAGTATAAAGTGATTCACAAGAGTACTAAAAGAAATCCGCTAAATTTCGATTAAGCGATAAGTCATACATATCTGAAGGCTGTAAATTCAACTAAATACTTAGGGACTACAATTACAAATAACCTAAATTGGAACAATCTCATAGATTGAGTTGTGGGTAGAGCAAACCAAAGACTGCGAGTCATTGGCAGAACACTTAGAAGCTGCAACAGGTCTACTAAAGAGACTGCTTACACCACGCTTATCTGCCATATTATGGAGTATAGTTGTGCGGTGTGGGATCCGCATCAGGTTGGACTGACAGATGACATCGGAAAAGTTCAAAGTAGGGCAGCTCGTTTTGCACTATCGCGAAATAGGGGAGTAGTGCCACATAGATGATACATGAATTGGAGTGGCAAACATTAAAACAAAGGCGTTTTTATATATATGAAGATGGTATCTGTTCTTTCGGGCATGTTCGAAAGAACAAATACCATCGGTGACGTTGCAGCTCGTTAGAATTAAATTACAATGAAATGAATACCCTTAGCTGCATACAGGCCTTGGTATAAGTCAAAGGGGACAATTGAAAATGTGTGCCCCGACCGGCACTCGAACCCGGGATCTCCTACTTACATGGCAGACGCTCTATCCATCTGAGCCACCGAGGACACAGAGGATAGTGCGACTGCAGGGACGTATCTCTGACACGCCTCCCGTGAGACCCACATTCGCAACTTATTGTCCGGCACTATATTCATAGTGCCCCTGCCCATCATACTCATCACTCGCGGCTTTACTGCCGATTCCGTAAGAGTTCGGGCACTGTCTGTGCATCCGCACAGAAGAAGATGGTCAAATGGCCGGTGAGCCTTAACTATATATATATATATATATATATATATATATATATGGTATCTGTTCTTTCGGACATTTTGGTCTTATTTACTATCAATTTTCGTGTTATTTGTGCCAAGACTGGTGTTAGTTTCTGACAGCTTATGTTTGTAATACCGAATGTTCCTTATTTTTGTCTTATTTCGTAAGTTTTCAATCTCATATTGATAACGCAAATATAAATATCAGTTAGTTGCAAAAATGTATCGTTACCAGCGCGTGGGGTGGTGAGGACGTGGGACACAGCGTGTTTCGAAAACCAACACACACGAACAGATATCTGCACAAACTGTCAAATCATCACCATAGTCAGAAAAGAGGAATGGTTAATACACTCGCAAAGCGCACTAGACGAATATGTGAGCAGCAGCATCTCGGAAGCGAGGTGCAGCACCAGGAAAGCGTTTCAAGGAGCAAGGGGTTCTCACCCAGTTACGTAGAAATTGTCACCAAATCCGAAACTCGGTGAAGTCACACACCGGACCAACAAATGTTAAGCGCAACCTCTTTGCCACATATCCCCAGGGTGGAGGACGGAATCGGTCGCGCATTGTGCAAACAACCGTAAAAACTATCTACAAACCGACGAAAGGTGAAAGAGAGTCTCAGATCGGCAAAGGGCAAAAAACAATCAACTCACAACGCCGGGAAACCACTGCATACTCTATACAGGTGGAAAAATCTATGTTGGAATAACTGGACGATCAACCAACACCAGTATCACCAGACTCAAACGTTCATAACGGGTGGCAGGGACAAAGAATCCAGCGAAATTTTTTTAAGTGCTTTATCTGAAAACTACCTTGAGCAGTTAAACAGAGAACCGACTCGTGGCGATAACATATTAGACCTTCTGGTGACAAACAGACCCGAACTATTTGAAACAGTTAACGCAGAACAGGGAATCAGCGATCATAAAGCGGTTACTGCATCGATGATTTCAGCCGTAAATAGAAATATTAAAAAAGGTAGGAAGATTTTTCTGTTTAGCAAAAGTGACAAAAAGCAGATTACAGAGTACCTGGCGGGTCAACACAAAAGTTTTGTCTCAAGTACAGATAGTGTTGAGGATCAGTGGACAAAGTTCAAAACCATCGTGCAATATGCGTTAGATGAGTATGTGCCAAGCAAGATCGTAAGAGATGGAAAAGAGCTACCGTGGTACAACAACCGAGTTAGAAAACTGCTGCGGAAGCAAAGGGAACTTCACAGAAAACATAAACATAGCCAAAGCCTTGCAGACAAACAAAAATTACGCGAAGCGAAATGTAGTGTGAGGAGGGCTATGCGAGAGGCGTTCAATGAATTAGAAAGTAAAATTCTATGTACTGACTTGGCAGAAAATCCTAAGAAATTTTGGTCTTATGTCAAAGCGGTAGGTGGATCAAAACAAAATGTCCAGACCTCTGTGACCAAAATGGTACTGAAACAGAGAATGACAGACTAAAGGCCGAAATACTAAATGCCTTTTTCCAAAGCTGTTTCACAGAGTAAGACTGCGCTGTAGTTCCTTCTCTAGATTGTCGCACAGATGACAAAATGGTAGATATCGAAATAGACGACAGAGGGATAGAGGAACAATTAAAATCGCTCAAAAGAGGAAAGGCCGCTGGATCTGATGGGATACCAGTTCGATTTTACACAGAGTACGCGAAGGAACGTGCCCCCTTCTTGCAGCGGTGTACCGTAGGTCTCTAGAAGAGCGTAGCGTTCCAAAGGATTGGAAAAGGGCACAGGTCATCCCCGTTTTCAAGAAGGGACGTCGAACAGATGTGCAGAACTATAGACCTATATCTCTAACGTCGATCAGTTGTAGAATTTTGGAACACGTATTATGTTCGAGTATAATGACTTTTCTGGAGACTAGAAATCTACTCTGTAGGAATCAGCATTGGTTTCGAAAAAGACGGTCGTGTGAAACCCAGCTCGCGCTATTCGTCCACGAGACTCAGAGGGCCATAGACACGGGTTCACAGGTAGATGCCGTGTTTCTTGACTTCCGCAAGGCGTTCGATACAGTTCCCCACAGTCGTTTAATGAACAAAGTAAGGGCATATGGACTATCAGACCAATTGTGTGATTGGATTGAAGAGTTCCTAGATAACAGAACGCAGCATGTCATTCTCAGTGGAGAGAAGTGTTTCGAAGTAAGAATGACTTCAGGTGTGCCGCAGGGGAGTGTCATAGGACCGTTGCTATTCACAATATACATAAATAACCTTGTGGATGACATCGGAAGTTCACTGAGGCTTTTTGCAGATGATGCTGTGGTGTATCGAGAGGTTGTAACAATGGAAAATTGTACTGAAATGCAGGAGAATCTGCAACGAATTGACGCATGGTGCAGGGAATGACAATTCAATCTCAATGTAGACAAGTGTAAAGTGCTGCGAATACATAGAAAGATAGATCCCTTATCATTTAGCTACAAAATAGCAGATCAGCAACTGGAAGCAGTCAATTCCATAAATTATCTGGGAGTACGCATTAGGAGTGATTTAAAATGGAATGATCATATAAAGTTGATCGTCGGTAAAGCAGATGCCAGACTGAGATTCATTGGAAGAATCCTAAGGAAATGCAATCCGAAAACAAAGGAAGTAGGTTACAGTACGCTTGTTCGCCCACTGCTTGAATACTGCTCAGCAGTGTGGGATCCGTACCAGATAGGGTTGATAGAAGAGATAGAGAAGATCCAACGGAGAGCAGCGCGCTTCGTTACAGTATCATTTAGTAATCGCGAAAGCGTTACGGAGATGACAGATAAACTCCAGTGGAAGACTCTGCAGGAGAGACGCTCAGTAGCTCGGTACGGGCTTTTGTTAAAGTTTCGAGAACATATCTTCACCGAAGAGTCAAGCAGTATATTGCTCCCTCCTACGTATATCTCGCGAAGAGACAATGAGGATAAAATCAGAGAGAGTAGAGCCCACACAGAAGCATACCGACAATCCTTCTTTCCACGAACAATACGAGACTGGAATAGAAGAGAGAACCGATAGTGGTACTCAGGGTACCCTCCGCCATACACCGTCAGGTGGCTTGCGGAGTATGGATGTAGATGTAGATGTAGACAATAAACGGCACTGCAGATTGGGACAGGTGGAGAAATCGGTAGTGGCGAAGCACGCACTGTGTGAGACCGACCACGTAATAAAGTTGACCGACACGGCGGTTGTTTTTGTGCAGAAGAACTGCCACGCCTGCTTGTTCAGGAAAGTCACAGAAATCCACAAACAGATTCAGTAAGAAAGAGGAAAGCCTCGAGCTTAACAGATCCTCAATTTCCCGTGCTGCAGCGAACAACTATTGCAGGTACCAAGGAGAGAAAAACAGCGTCAATGACCACGGAAAAGCCCTTGGATGTTGGAGCGCCATGTACATACAATCACCAGCCCCGAGCTCGGCTCCAGTCCACCACCAGCAATGGATTTTGAATTTGTGAGAATGCCAGGCACTCGTGTTGACGAAGCGTCAGGAAAATCTTCAAACCAACGTCGGCCGAAGAACCCAAGACAGAAGTCAACAGGCAATTTGCCAAGTAGCTTCGAAAGCCGTAACAGCTGTATTAGTGCGAGCGTTTGCCCAAAATAAAAATTCTGTTTTACAAGTTTCCACCCCGATTGCGTCCTATATAGATATTACCTGTAGCAAATTTAATTAAAGCCAATATGAGTTACTTTCGTTGGAGGTCAGGGTCCACATACGGGTGAACACGGGGATATTAATAAGAGCTTTGACTCTGTGCCTTGTGATCATCCCATGCTCCAGTTGCGTTTTAAATACAGTTCCATTTTCATAAACATAATTAAAACTATGCTTATGTTTTACATTAGTGATTAAGAACGAGCAAAATACGCAGATGTAGTCACTTTTATTTGTCAATACTTCAACGCTAACAGTTCCAGTTCGCTCTCAGACTCGTCATCATTGTTACAATAGAATTTTGACGATTAGCAGTGATATCCTGGGTTTTGATCATGAAAACCATAAAAATTTAGTTGAAACATCGTAAATGACAATTAATGTTTCATATTATTCACACAGGATTGCTAAATTCCGACCAACTGGCCACTTTTTAAAAAATTACTTCTTAAATAACCCTTTATTACCATCTATTCATCCGTATTAATGACTAAAATCTTTCTCTCATCACGTCCCCCCTCCCTTACTCATCGTCTACAGTAACATGACGTATTACATTCGCTACTGTTCTTCATAATGCCGTTTCTCAAAATCCTGAGTGCCTCCACACAACTCTGATGGCTCACTGACCAGACTGAGAAACAAGAGCGTTCGAGTCAAATGCTTCACATTGTCAACACTAAATGCCCAACGACTGATTGTCGACTTACCAGAGAACTTGACTTCGGTAGTTATTGTACGCTTACACCTGCAGCACATAAAGCTTAATTTGAAATTTACCCACTCAATGCTTTCAGAGCCTTCTAGTCATCCTTCGATACAGAAACTTCACGGACTGATATTAACAGTGGTGCTATCAACAACACTGATAATCAAACTTTCCAGTAAATGATACGAAACCTGGCGACACGCGACATCACAAAGTACTCTTCCTGCCAAAAAGAAAGTGAATCGCTCAGAAGGGGCAGCGGAAACGAAATGAAAGTTTACGAGTTGAGAGGGTATGTGATGCTGTTTCAGTGATAACAAAATCGAGTCAAATTTACAAAGTACTTGGCGGAATGACCCCACTTATTAGTACGCCGTTGCACCTTCTCTGGTCTAGGTGCATGCAAAGATTCGTTTGGAAAGGGTGCCATAAAGCCGTTGTATCCTCTCCTGCGGTAAGCTGACCAAAAACTGATGTTTATTGTTAGTCTATATCCTTGTTACTGGCACTGGGACACATTTTCTATTGGGGACCGCTCTGGGGATCTTGCTGGCTACGGGAGTACCTCTGGCACACAGTTCACAAATACACTTCCATGTAGGAACGAGCATTGTCCTGTTGAAAAATGGCACCACGGTACTTTCGCATGAGAGGTAACACATCAGGACGTAAGATGTCCGTGGCACTCCGTTGCACCCCATAATTCCCTCAATCACTACCGGCTGTGTCCTGACGCCGCACCTGATGAACCCCAGTCCTCACAATATAACACCACTGTGCCTCTCCAAATCATTGGAAGAATTCTACAACTTGTGCGTCCTGAGAAGGACGTTTTGGTTGTTTGCTCTGCTTTCTATGACCGGGAGGCCTTTTCGGGCAATTCGGTCTCATCCTGTTGTTGTTACTCATTTAGCACCACCCAGGAGACACGTGTGACTTAGGGTATGTCACGGACGCGAGTAACCTTATAAGTAACATCCAACCTCCAGCTCTACGAAAATCAGATGCTCTCCTGAAGACCTGGAGAAACATTCAGAAGAACCACCAGCTACCCGTACACAACGATATATTAATAGCAGAAGCCGGCCGGAGTGGCCGAGCGGTTCTAGGCGCTACAGTCTGGAACCGCGCGACCGCTACGGTCGCATGTTCGAATCCTGCCTCGGGCATGGATGTCTGTGATGTCCTTAGGTTAGTTAGGTTTAAGTAGTTCTAAGTTCTGGAGGACTGATGACCACAGCAGTTAAGTCCCACAGTGCTCAGAGCCATTAATAGCAGAACATCAGCGTCTGAAGTCAAGGAAACCACCTTGGCGAACTGCACGACATTTGAAGCCTCCGACTTTAACATCAACGAAGTATGGAGAAGTCAATGGGAAGAATCGTCAGTGTTCAACGGTCACCTGGTTGAAAAGCTTTCCATGCGAGTTCCACGTTTCAGAACCCCCCCCCCCCCCCAGACACCAGTGGAGAACCATCAACCGCATCCGAACAGGACAAGGGAACTGCGAATATCTAAAGCACAAATGGGGCTGGGACACATCTCCAGATTGTGGCTGTGGAGCTGCCCTGCAATTAATCACATTGTTGGTGAATGCCCGAAACGAGCCTTTGGGGGATCAATAAATGACATCCACCATGCATCACCTGAGGGGCACAACTGAAGCAACAGGCTGGACTTAGATATCTAAGAACTTGTGTAATATGTAGATAATTTAGCATAATACTTCGAACATTTGACTCTGTACATGCATTTTGCTTGTCATTTCTTACAATGTATACTCTTAAAATTATTTATTTGATCCAAGCTCTGTATTATCATAGGATAAATAAATAAATAATTGGAAGAATGGGTCCTCTCCCCAGGTCACCGCCATACCCACTGGCGAGGGTCATCCGTAGTACTGCAGAACCTCGAGTCATCGCAAAATACGACGCCACTAGTCAGCAGTCCATGTTAGCCAGTCAGGGCACACACCCAAACGCAGCAGTTCGTGTTCTGTTAACGACACCGTGCACAGGGGACGGTACGGTAAGTCCCTAGTCCGGCTGTTGCTAGCGTCCAACCAATTCTGTGGGACGACAAAGAATGTTTCAGGGAATACATTACTTATTCTCGTATGGCAGCATGGTGCGCTATACGGTGATCCTCTCTTGCGGGGGTCTCACTTAAGCCACTGGAACGTTGACGACATGTATGTCTGTCCTCAAGTTCCCATGCAGTCGAACATCGGAGCACCGTGAAATCCGAATGCCCCACAAATCTACACTGAAATGCCAAAGAAATTGGTACTGGCATGCGTACTCAAATACGGAGATATGTAAACAGACAGAAAACAGCGCTGCGGTCGACAACGACTTTATACGACAACAAGTGCCTGGCGCAGTTGTTGATCGGTTACTGCAGCAACAATGGCAGATTATCAAGATTTAAGTCAGTTTCAACCTGGTGTTATAGTCGGCGCACGAGCGATGGGACACAGTGAGGAAGTGGGGATTTTCCCGTACGACCATTTCACGAGTGTATCGTGAATATCAGGAATCTGGTAAAACATAAAATCTCCGACATCGCTGCGGCCGGAAAAAAATCCTGCAAGAACGGGGCCAACGACGACTCAAGAGAATCGTTCAACGTGACAGAAGTACAACCTTTCCGCAAATTGTTGCAAATTTCAGTGCTGGGCCAACAACAAGTGTCAGCGTGCGAACCAATCAACGAAACATCATCGATATGGGCTTTCGGAGCCGAAGGCTCACTCGTGTAACCTTGATGGCTGCACGACACAAAGCTTTACTACGCCTCGCCTGCGCCTGTCAACAACGACAATGGACTGTTGATGACTGGAAACATGTTGCATGGTCGGACGAATTTCGTTTCAAATTGTATCGAGCTAATGGGCGTGTACGGGTATGGAGATAACCTCATGAACCCATGGACCCTGTATATCAGCAAGGGACTGTTCAAGGTGGTGGAGGCTCTGTAATGGTGTGAGGCGCGTGCAGTTGGAGTGATATGGGACCCCTGATACGTCTAGACACGACTCTGACAGGTGACACGTACGTGAACATCCTGTCTGATCACCTGCATCCATTTATGTCCATTGTGCATTCCGACGGACTTGTGCAATTCCAGCAGGACAATGCGACACACCACACGGCCAGAATTGCTGCAGGAACACTCTTCTGAGTTTAAACACTTCCGCAGGCCAACAAACTCCCCAGGGATGAACATTATTCAGCATATCTTGGATGCCTTGCAACATGCTGTTCAGAAGAGATGTCCACCTCCTCTTACTCTTACAGCCCTGCAGGATTCGTGATGTCAGTTCCCTCCAGCACTACTTCAGACATTAGTCGAGACCATGCCACGTCGTGTTACGGCACTTATGCGTGCTCACTGTGGTACTACACTATATTAGGCAGGTGTACCAGTTTCTTTGGCTGTTCAGTGTATAGAGTGCATGAGTCGACCAGACTGCCAAATGGTTGTCCACAGTGAGCGCCCTTTCAAACTCCGCCAGGTACTGACAACGCTGTGTCCTTCATAGTGATCACTCAACATCTGAAGCTATTCACATCTCTTCGTAGCCTACCAGGCCTGGTAACAACACTAAACACGAACTAGACTGATGCATTCTTGTGGCCGTCCTATGTGTTACAGATTATTGCAACTTTAATTACGTACATAGTCGTCAGTGGTATGTTCATGAATGAACATATCTTCTGGGTGCTTAACTTTTTTTTTGTCAGATAGTTTACAATATGTAAACATGGCAGGCTGGGGAATTACAGCCTTTTCCTCTCTCTCTCAGAGGCCATACAGTAACTGCCGGAAGCCTTGCTGTGTTTTAAACCCATCACACTTTTCCACCGGACTAGTATACTTCTGTCACAAAGTTTGCCCTGACAATCCAGGTAAAACCGAATTCTCCTGTGTTACGAGAAATGTCCCAAAATAACAGACAACTGGATGTGTAGGTTAGGCAGCAAGGGCTTTAGTCATTGTGTTACTTTAATTGCTGCCTGCAGTAGCCTGTGTGCTCACCACACGTGTCGTGTTGCAGTAGCGAGAGAAAGTTGCAAGAAGCCACAGAGGTGTGAGCCAGCAGGTTCTCGTTACAGATCTGGGTCTCTTTTGTTCTGCACGTTAATTACGTTCGCCGCCTTGATTGTGACCTCAAGCCTGAATGCGTGTTCTTCGTTTATTGATACAGTCCTGATTGTGGCGCTAATAACGTATGTAATGCACTCTTTCAGTCCGGCGGGAACGAAAAGCGAAATGACTTCCGGCACACGGCCCTTATGCACCTGTTGTGTGAACACAATGCAAGCGGCTGAGGTTGCTATTGTCTACAAAACAAAGAAATGCTAATGTAGCTGCTAATACAGTTCTCGCATTTTAGTTCTGTTGCTGTTTATGTCTTACACGGCACGAGTTACGTATTAACCCTCGGTTGTCAGCGAAGCTGCACGCAACGCACTGCGCACTTTTCGCTTTTCTACGTCGGGTTCACGATCTCGAGTGGCTCCATGATACCCACCCTGAAATATTCCAGAATTCGAATCAAGAACAGCTACCAACATGAGTAACGTAGAAGCAAATATCCTAGGAGTAGTGAAGCAACTTAAATCACTTAATAAAAGCAAGTCTTCTGGTCCAGACTGTATACTAATTAGGTTCCTTTCGGAGTATTCTGATGCATTAGCTCCATACTTAAAAATCATATACAACCGTTCGCTCGACGAAAGATCCGTACCCAAAGACTGTAAAGTTGCACGGGTCACACCAATATTCAAGAAAGTTAGTAGGAGTAATCCACTAAATTACAGGCACATATCGTTAACGTCGATATGCAGCAGGATTTTAGAACATATAGTGTGTTCGAACGTAATGAATTACCTCGAAGAAAACGGCCTATTGACACACAGTCAACAAGGGTTTAGAAAACATCGTTCTTGTGAAACACAACTAGCTCTTTATTCATACGAAGTGCTGAGTGCTACTGACAAGGGATTTCAGATCGATTCCGTATTTCTGGATTTCCGGAAGGCTTTTGACACTGTACCACACAAGCGGCTCGTAGTGAAATTGCGTGCTTATGGAATAGCGTCTCAGTTACGTGACTGGATCTGTGATATCCTGCCGGCCGGAGTGGGCGAGCGGTTCTAGGCGCCACAGTCTGGAACCGCGCGACCGCTACGGTCGCAGGTTCGCATCCTGCCTCGGGCGTGGATGTGTGTGATGTCCTTGGGTTAGTTAGGTTTAAGTAGTTCTAAGCTCTAGGGGACTGATGACCACAGCAGTTAAGTCCTATAGTGCCCAGAGCCATTTGAACCGTTTTTTTGTGATTTCCTGTCATACAGGTCACAGTTCGTAGTAATTGACGGCAAGTGATCGAGTAAAACAGAAGTGATTTCAGGCGTTCCCCAAGGTAGTGTTATAGGCCCTTCGCTGTTCCTTATCTATATTAACGATTTGGGAAACAGTCTGAGCAGCCATCTTAGATTGCTTGCAGATGACGCTGTCGTTTATCGACTAATAAAGTCATCAGAAGATCAAAACAAACTGCAAAACGATTTAGAAGAAATATCGAAATGGTGGGTAAAGTGGCAGTTGACCTTAAATAACGAAAAGTGTGAGGTCATCCACATGAGTGCTAAAAAGAACGTGTTAAACTTCGGTTACACGATAAATCAGTCTAATCTAAAAGCCGTAAATTCAACTAAATACCTAGGTATTAAAGTTACGAACAACTTCGATTGGAAGGAACACATAGAAAATGTAGTGGGGAAGGCTAACCAAGAGTGCGTCTCGTTGGCAGGACACTTAGAAAATTTAACAGACCTACTAAGGAGACTGCCTACACTACGCTTGTCCGTCCTCTTTTAGAATACTGTTGCGCGGTTTGGGATGCTTACCAGATAGGACTGAGTGAGTACATCGAAAAAGTTCAAAGAAAGGCAGCACGTTTTGTATTATCGCGAAATATGGGAGAGAGTGTCACAGAAATGATACAGGATTTGGGATGGACATCATTAAAAGAAAGGCGTTTTTCGTTGCGACGGAATCTTCTCACGAAATTCCAATCGCCAACTTGCTCCTCCGAATGCGAAAATATTTTGTTGACACCGACTTACGTATGGAGGAACGATCAGCACGATAAAATAAGGGAAAGGTATAGGTGTTCGTTCTACCCGCGCGCTATACGAGATTGGAATAATAGAGAAATGTGAAGGTGATTCGATGAACCCTCTGCCAGGCACTTAAATGTGATTTGCAGAGTATCCATGTAGATGCAGATGTAGATGAGTTACTACACGGTACGCTATGAAAAGCGATTGAATAGGCCATATGTTTACTTCTCTCTCGCCTTGGAGGCATCACTACCTCAGTACAAAAAACAATGACACCTTTCAAGCAGTACGAGGTGCATTCAAGTTCTACGGTCTCCGATTTTTTTTCTCCGGACTGGAAAGAGATAGAAACATGCGCATTGTTTTAAAATGAGGCCGCGTTCATTGTCAATACGTCCTAGAGATGTTACCGCCAGCGGCGAGTATGAGAACTGTTTTAAATACTTAAAATGGCGACGTTTCCCTTACTTGAACAGAATGCAATCATTAGTTTTCTGAATTTGCGTGGTGTGGAACCAATTGAAATTCATCGACAGTTGAAGGAGACATGTGGTGATGGAGCTACGTATGTGTCGAAAGTGCGTTCGTGGGTGCGACAGTTTAATGAAGGCAGAACATCGTGTGACAACAAACCGAAACAACCTCGGGCTCGCACAAGCCGGTCTGACGACATGATCGAGAAAGTGGAGAGAATTGTTTTGGGGGCTCGCCGAATGACTGTTGAACAGATCGCCTCCAGAGTTGGCATTTCTGTGGGTTCTGTGCACACAATCCTGCATGACGACCTGAAAATGCGAAAAGTGTCATCCAGGTGGGTGCCACGAATGCTGACGGACGACCACATGGCTGCCCGTGTGGCATGTTGCCAAGCAATGTTGACGCACAACGACAGCGTGAGTGGGACTTTCTTTTCGTCGGTTGTGACAATGGATGAGACGTGGATGCCATTTTTATATCCAGAAACAAAGCGCCAGTCAGCTCAATGGAAGCACGCAGGTTCACCGCCACCAAAAAAATTTCGGGTAACCGCCAGTGCTGAAAAAATGATGATGTCCATGTTCTGAGACAGCGAGGGCGTAATCCTTACCCATTGTGTTCCAAAGGGCACTACGGTAACAGGTGCATCCAACGAAAATGTTTTGAAGAACAAATTCCTTCCTGCACTGCAACAAAAACGTCCGGGAAGGGCTGCGCGTGTGCTGTTTCACCAAGACAACGCACCCGCAAATCGAGCTAACGTTACGCAACAGTTTCTTCGTGATAACAACTTTGAAGTGATTCCTCATGCTCCCTACTCACCTGACCTGGCTCCTAGTGACTTTTGGCTTTTTCCAACAATGAAAGACACTCTCCGTGGCCGCACATTCACCAGCCGTGCTGCTATTGCCTCAGCGATTTTACAGTGGTCAAAACAGACTCCTAAAGAAGCCTTCGCCGCTGCCATGGAAACATGGCGTCAGCGTTGTGAAAAATGTGTACGTCTGCAGGGCGATTACGTCGAGAAGTAACGCCAGTTTCATCGATTTCGGGTGAGTAGTTAATTAGAAAAAAAATCGGAGGCCTTAGAACTTGAATGCACCTCGTAGATGCAGGTAAACAGATGGATTCTGTCTTCCTAGATTCCCGTAAGGCGTTCGACACTGTGCCACCACCAAACAAAATACGATCAAGCGGAATATGTGACTGCATCTATGGATATTTGTTAGGATGGCGAAAATGCTGCATAAACGAAAGCAACTTCGGTGTGCCCCAAGGAAGCATAATAGGACCTCTTAACGTTCTCGACGTAAAAAAAAGAAAACGATTTGCTGAATAGGATCAGCAGCACTATAAGATTGTTCGCTCACAGTTCTCTTATCGACAGGAAAGTATCGTCTTTGGACGATCGTAACGAAATACATATAGTCTTGGACAAAGTGTCCATCTGATGTGATAAATGGCAGATCTGTGTCATGAATGATAAACCTGTATTCGAAGAAGACCGTGTGACAATCATGCTAATACCAAAGTACGCTGCCCTGCAAAACTTAAAGACGAGATAGTTAAAGTAACGTAACATATTAACTTCTTTGTGGAAATGAATGAAATTGGTGGAGTATGCTGCCACCAGTCTTGGCAAAAAGTACGACGTCACTTTGCCTTAAGGTAAGCGCAGCTATAGCGCCCAGTCGGGCTGACCTCGCAACTCGTGGGAGTTGAAGGAACGGGAAAAGACAGCGTGCGTCAGTCAGCGATCAGTTATCGTGCAGTGTGGTGTTCTTCATTACGACTTGACCCAATGACAACATCTGGATGACTTCACACGAGGAAGAATCATCGGGATGCTGGAAGGGAGACGAAGTGTGACGAGTGTACCCCAGGAGTTTCGAAATTTGCTTACAGTATTGTTTCACTAGCATGGGAAGTGTTCCGAGCGACAGCCACTGTTGCCCGAAGGAGTGAAGGTGGTCGATCACGGCCACCAAGTACACCAGCAGATGACCGCTACATTTTGCTGCAGACAAGAAGGTATCCACGTCAAACAGCGGATTTACACTACTGAACATTAAAATTGCTACACCAAGAAGAAACGCAGATGATAAACGGGTATTCATTGGACAAATATATTATACTAGAACTGACATGTGATTACATTTTCACGCTATTTGGGTGCATAGATCCTGAGAAATGAGTACCCAGAACAACCACCTCTGGCCGTAATAACGGCCTTGACACGCCTGGGCATTGAGTCAAACAGAGCTTGGATGGCGTGTACATGTACAACTGTCCATGCAGCTTCAACACGATACCACAGTTCATCAAGAGTAGTGACTAGCGTATTGTGACGAGCCAGTTGCTCGGCCACCATTGACCAGACGTTTTTAATTGGTGAGAGATCTGGAGAATGTGCTGGCCAGGGCAGCAGTCGAACATTTTCTGCATCCAGAAAGGCCCGTACAGTACCTGCAATATGCGGTCGTGCATTATCCTGCTGAAATGTAGGGTTCCGCAGGGATCGAATGAAGGGTAGAGACAGTTAGAGACACGGGTCGTAACACATCTGAAATGTTAGGTCCACTGTTCAAAGCGCCTTCAATGCGAACAAGGGGTGACCGAGACGTGTAACCAATGGCATCCCGTACCATGACGCCAGGTGATACGCCAGTATGGCGATGACGAATACACGCTTCCAATGTTCGTTCACCGCGTTATCGCCAAACACGGATGCGACCATCATGATGCTGTAAACAGAACCTGGATTCATCCGAAAAAATGACGTTTTCCCATTCGTGCACCCAGGTTCGTCGTTGAGTACCTCATCGCAGGCGCTCCTGTCTGTGTCAAGGGTAACCGAAGCCATGATCTCCGAGCTGATAGTCCATGCTGCTGCAAACGTCGTCGAACTGTTCGTGCAGATGGTTGTTGTCTTGCAAACGTCCCCATCTGTTGACTCAGGGATCGAGACGTGGCTGCACGATCCGTTAGAGCCAGGCGGATAAGATGCCTGTCATCTCGACTGCCAGTGATACGAGGCCGTTGGAATCCAGCACGACGTTCCGTATTACGCTCCTGAACCCACAGATTCCATATTCTGCTAACAGTCATTGGATCTCGACCAACGCGAGCAGCAGTGTCTCAATACGATAAACCGCAATCGCGATAGGCTACAATCTGACCTTTATCAAACTCGGAAACGTGATGGTACGCATTTCTCCTCCTTACACAAGGCATCACAATAACGTCTCACTAGGCAACTGCTGTTTGTGTATGAGAAATCGGTTGGAAACTTTCCTCATGTCAGTATGTTGTAGGTGTCGCCACCGGCGGCAACCTTGTGTGAATGCTCTGAAAAGCTAATCATTTGCATATCTCAGCATCTTCTTCCTGTCGGTTAAATTATGCGTCTGTAGCACGTCATCTTCGTGGTGTAGCAATTTTAATGGCCAGTAGTGTAATTACAGCCAAATTTAACAGTACATCGAGGCACACAATCTGACGTTCCACAGCGGCACGGTGACTAGATGAGGTTTGTCCTTCTCTCCGATGGCCATTAACTTACGCTCCGTTGACACCTGCAAACAGGCGGCACCGGTTTCGACGGTACCAAAAGCGCTGGATCAACGAAAAGTGGCGTTGCGTGCTGTTCTCGGAAGACAGCAGATGCACTCTGAGCCGAGATTCTGGACGTACTCTCATAAGGTGGGAAGTGTGAACATGTAATGCATCCAGGGGCATTGTCGAACATGATCGTTTTGGTGGCCCAGTTGTTATGGCGTGCGGATGTATTATGTTGCATGTGCGTTCCGGTCAGCATTATTGTGGCACCGGGCTCCTTGCACATGTACGTCATGTTAGAGGTGCACTCGCCCTGACTTAATTTTTAGGGATGACAATACGCGCCTGCGTCGAACAGGGCACTTGGAGAAGCTTTTGAAACGAGAGGACATTCGGTGAATGAACAGGCCTGCCCGTTCCCACTTCTTAAATACTTAAATCACATAGATCACTTTTCTGATACAGAGGGGAGACATACTGTACGACGTTCACATTCACCATAGACCACCTAGCAGTTGTCTACAGAGCTGGTAGAGGAATGGAACGCACTACTACAAGAACTGCTTAACAACCTCGTGACGAGCTATGGAGCACTTTGCAAAGAATGCACTGCCGTCCGTGGTGATCACACACTGTATTAAGAACCATGTCCTGCCTTTTGTAAGTCCGGAGGAACATTATAAATCACCCTGACTCAGGATAATTATTTTCTTGTAATAAAAGTGCCACTTCTGTTCGTCTCACTGCGTATTTCTTTCAGCTATCTCCTGTACAAGGTAGCAGTCCTTTCTATGTATTATCCAAGTTTCATCGAGCTGTATTGCTTGGCAGTGACACATCACGCGAAAGTTACTCTCGCTCACCACAGTAGTACGGGACGTGATAAATCGATGAGAGAGACCAGGGCGTGGTGAGAGGTGTGCAGATAGTCATTTTCCCTCGTTCTGTTCGCGAATGGAATTGGTCGGAAAATCGATAACATTGGTAAGGAATATCCTCCACCAGGCACTGAAAAGTGGTTTGCAGAGTATAAACGTAAATGCGTACGAGTTTTCTGAACCTTTCTACATTTGACGAGTATAAATGTGGACGTGTAAAAGATTTCTGAACAATTCTATGTATATGCCGTCCAAGTTTCGTATGTTGGTTGGATGACATTGGGAAGGTGTGAAAACGTGACAAAATTTCCGAATGTGGTGACTTCTTATTCGCTCAAGACAGTTTCGGACAGTAATAATTTCAGTGTCATAAACGGAATACATTTTAGGAATACTAAACTTCGAAATAAATTTAGGAGGAATTGTGGAGCAGTCTGTGATAACCCTGATCGACTCATCAGTATAAAAATATTTTCGCAAGATAATGACTATTTGTGAAAAACAGTTTAAAATAGGGAGTATTGAGTTCCTTCCAAATCAGTGTGCGACTATGAGACAAATATTGCATAATCAGTTAGTTAGTTGCACAATAAATCGATATGAGGTGGAACGAATCGGTTTAAAGGGTGAAAACATTTACATTCAAATATGGGTGCATGCCGACCATTTACAGATGCGTTCAGCTAAGAGGAAACTAATTTAGTTACACAAGTAACTACACACATCAAAAAAAAGTTTGACATCACACCGGTTCCCAGAACTGCTGAAGATAGACGTTGACTGTGGATATTGTATCACAGACATAATCCCTTTGATTGCTCAGAGATGTCACTAAATCCGCCCAAAGATGTATGCATGAGCAGCGCCTATTAGACTGAGGGGTCCAATAGTCGATCAGTTCCAATCATTCCTCCAGAAAGGAGGTACAAGGCTCTTGTTGTCTGTAGTTCAACCATGGCTAGACGGTCAACACCACGATTCGATCGCGTCCACACTATTGCTTTGTGTCAGGAAGGGCTCTCAACAATGGAAGTGTCCAGCCGTCTCAGAGTGAACCAAAGCGATGTTGTTTGGACATGGAGGAGATACAGAGAGACAGGAACTGTCGATGATATACGTCGCTCAGGTCGCCCAAAGGCCACTACTGCAGGGGATGACTGCTGCCTAAGGATTATGGCTCGCAGGAACCATGACAGCAACGCCACCATGTTGAATAATGTTTTTCGTGCAGCCACAGGACTCGTGTTACCGCTCAAACTGTGCGCAATGAGCTGCGTGATGCGCAACTTCACTCCTAACGTCCATGGCGAGGCCCATCTTTGCAACCAAGACACCATGCAGCGCGGTACAGATGGGCCCAACAACATGCCGAATGGACCGCGCAGGACTGGTATCACGTTCTCTTCACCGATGAGTGTCGCATATGCCTTCAACCAGACGATCGTCGGAGACGTGTTTGGAGGCAACCTAGTAAGGCTGAACGCCTTATACACACTGTCCAGCGAGTGCAGCAAGGTGGAGGTGCCCTGCTGTTTTGGGGTGGCACTATGTGGGGCCAACGTATGCCACTGGCGGTCATGGAAGGCGCCGTTACGGCTGTACGATACGTGAATGACATCCTCCAGCCGATAGTACAACCATATCGGCAGTATATTGGCGAGGTATTCGTCTTCATGGACGACAATTCGCACCCCCATCGTGTACATCTTGTGAATGACTTCTTCCAGGGTGACGACATCGCTCGATTAGAGTGGCCAGCATGTTCTCCAGACATGAATCCTATCGAACATGGCTGGGATAGATTGAAAAGGGCTGTTTATGGACGACGTGACCCACCAACCACTCAGAGGGATCTACGACGAATCGCTGTTGAGGATTGGAACAATCTGGACGAACAGTGGTTGGATGAACTTGTGGATAGTATGCCACGACGAATAAAGGTATGCATCAATGCAAGAGGACGTGCTACTGGGTATTAGCGGTACCGGTGTGTACAGCAGTCTGGACCACCACCTCTGAAGGTCTCGCTGCATGGTGGTACAACATGCAATGTGTGGTTTCCATGAGCAATAAAAAGGGCGGAAATGATTTTTATGTTGGTCTCTATTCCAATTTTCTGTACAGGTTCAGGAACTCTAAGAACAGAGGCGGTGCAAAACTTTTTTGATGTGTGTATGTAGCAGCTCTGCATTAGATAAGTCGCTAATTTATAAAGAAATATTATTGTATGAAATAGAAAGTATTGCCAGGAATGATCTTTTTCAGATTTAGCTTTGTTACCTTTAGGTGATTAATAGCACTTGATAAGTGAACAAAGATATTGGTAACAGCATTTCCTGAGCTAAAGCTAATTTCATTAAAGAGTAATGAAGGCCACTTTTTCTTCTAGTATTGTAAATATGGTGTCTTGAAGGGAGGATATAAGATGAACATCAACAAAAGCAAAACGAGGATAATGGAATGTAGTCGAATTAAGTCGGGTGATGTTGAGGGTATTAGATTAGGAAATGAGACACTTAAAGTAGTAAAGGAGTTTTGCTATTTGGGGAGCAAAATAACTGATGATGGTCGAAGTAGAGAGGATATAAAATGTAGACTGGCAATGGCAAGGAAAGCGTTTCTGAAGAAGAGAAATTTGTTAACATCGAGTATAGATTTAAGTGTGAGGAAGTCATTTCTGAAAGTATTTGTATGGAGTGTAGCCATGTATGGAAGTGAAACGTGGACGGTAAATAGTTTGGACAAGAAGAGAATAGAAGCTTTCGAAATGTGGTGCTACAGAAGAATGCTGAAGATTAGATGGGTAGATCACATAACTAATGAGGAAGTATTGAATAGGATTGGGGAGAAGAGAAGTTTGTGGCACAACTTGACCAGAAGAAGGGATCGGTTGGTAGGACATGTTCTGAGGCATCAAGGGATCACCAATTTAGTATTGGAGGGCAGCGTGGAGGGTAAAAATCGTAGGGGGAGACCAAGAGATGAATACACTAAGCAGATTCAGAAGGATGTAGGTTGCAGTAGGTACTGCGAGATGAAGAAGCTTGCACAGGATAGAGTAGCATGGAGAGCTGCATCAAACCAGTCTCTGGACTGAAGACCATAACAACAACAACATTGTAAATACAAACGTCATTGTTTCTTGTGTACTTTAACGGATAAATTACAATAAATTTCATGAGAGAAAATATACTGTCTACAAGATGATCGTCGAAGAGCAACACTTATGAATTTCACAGTCCAATTTTGCGTGCGTAAGACTTTCTTTCTTGAATAAGCAACTTATGTTTACCTACAACTGATTTGGCTCTCTCCATATCTTGCAATTACCCGAAATTCAAAAGTGACTAAAGTGAGTAGTTTACAAGGTTGTAAAATGCATGTTTATGTCACTTATTATTTTAATTAAAATCAGTGCGTACACCTAAATTTTTTTAAATATTCTGACTTGTTTATTACCTCCTCGGCATGCTTTACATTTACCATAGGTATTGCATCATTTGTACGCAGAATTACTGTGTTTCCTTGAAGTTATGATAGCGACAATTTGTGTAAAAGTAGTGAATTATCCTTCCAAACACATTACTTACAATTTCCTCTGCTGCTTAATGTCTTTTGAGATTGATTATAATATTTACGACAATTGAAGAAAGAATTAAATCTGTTTAATGTGTATTATATGGACGCTGATTAAAATATAGAAGCAACAACAGAGAACCTAATATTGAACCTGGTGGAAATCCATTAGTGATTTCGTCCTAATCAGAAAAATACTTCGTGTATTGAGCTAATGAATTATGAAATGCAGCTTTCTGCATTTTATTGTTACGTATGGAATGGTATGTTGTGGTGCCACCGCTAGACACCACACTTGCTAGGTGGTAGCTTTAAATCGGCCGCGGTCCATTAGTACATGTCGGACCCGCGTGTCGCCACTGTCAGTAATTGCAGACCGAGAGCCACCACACGGCAGGTCTAGAGAGACGTACTAGCACTCGCCCCAGTTGTACGACGACTTTGCTAGCGACTACACTGACGAAGCCTTTCTCTCATTTGCCGAGAGATAGTTAGAATAGCCTTCAGCTAAGTCCATGGCTACGAGCTAGCAAGGCGCCATTAACCATTTCTATAGAGAGTCTCACTTGTATCATCAAGAATGCTGTATACACATGATGGATTAAAAGTTAAGTATTACCGCAGCTACGTACTTTTCTTTATAGCATTCATAAGGTATCCTGTTTCAGACCTCACGCCAGCCGGCGTGTGTAACGCGTGCATTTCGGCTACTTCCGAGTGGCGTGGCTGTCTTGCTACGCCACAACATATGTTATATTAAATTATATCCATAAAACCTTAGTTTTTATATTTAAAAAATGCCAGATGCCTTGCACCCGTCACAAAGACACCGACAGGTGACTTTTTGTTATTTAATCCTTGTAGGATCTGGTGAATGAATAAACAGATAACGTTGTAGGAAACCTAAAAGGAGATGTACTAAGCAGTTAAGGGATTTGTCGACGCCTTCCCACAAAATGTTTGCAAGTGGGAAGAAAGAGGAAAGCAAGGTGGATTGTTAGACACAGCAGCCCAGAAAGGCGGGCAAATCGGCGAGGCGCCGGCGCAGCCAGTGGCCAGTAGCCCGTGGCGTCTGCTCTAATTGCAGCGGCGCTACAGGCGTCGGCGTCGGAGCCAGAGGCGGCGCCAGGAAGCTGTAAATCCGGAGAGCGGCAAGACGGCGGCGGCGGCGGCAGGGCAGGCGCCGTTTAATGGAGCGCGAGTTATTATTGCGCAGACACGGCTACTGTTGCGCCGAAATGCCTGAGTTATGCCGGACGAGCCGGGAGGCGCGCGACCCTCAGAAAGTTGGGTAGCCACCAGAAAGAAATGTTTTCCACAATAACAGACCTTCTCATGTTTAGTTTAGTGTTTTGTATCTTCAATGGATCATATTTGCCAAACTCGTATGATATAAAATGTGTCAGTCAGTTTACAAATAAGATAAATTTTCTCTGTGAAAATATCGTTATTTCCTGGTCAATTTCATGATTTCATTTTTTTAAACTGTTAATCTAAAACGAAATTTGATATATGTTACTCGGCCATGTACAGACATGATGGTAGTTAAAAATTGTAATTTTTACATTTTTCCTTTTATAGTAACATAGATATTTTGTAGCAATGACTGTTATACAAACTAAACAAATAAAAGTACGAGGCGTGTTTTTTAAGGAAATACTGTGCAGCGCTGTGGTCGGCGCTCTGCGCATGCGCACTGGGTACCTACAACTGCCGTCTACGCACTGACGCCATTACAGTCTGATTCTTCCTTGTTTACGTTGTGTACTGTGTTTAAGATGCCTCCGATAATCGTGAGTCCCGCCGACTGTGCAGTACGGGCTTTAATAGGATTTCTTAGCGCTAAGGCCTAAAAGCGATCGATATTCTTCGTGAGATCTGTGCAGTTTACGGAGAAATATTATGAGTGATGGAATGGTAAGAAAGTGGGTGAGAGCATTTAAAGATGGCCGCACAAATGATGAACAAGGGAGTGGGCGTCCTTCGGTCGTTAATGAAAGTTTGGTGCAGGAAGTGGAGAATACGGCGAGAGAACATAGACGCTTTAGGATTTCCTCCTTGCGGGATGACTTTCCTAATGTTTCCCATAGAGTTTTGTATGGCATTGTGACCGTGCACTTGAATTACCGCAAATTGTGCGCACGTTGGGTACCGAAAATGTTGACGGATGTGCACAAAACCAAACGTTTAGACAGTGCATTGACTTTCCTTGAGCGGTACCACAACGACGGTGATGGATTTTTTAAGACAAATTGTTACGGGCGACGAAACATGGGTGGCCTACGTCACACCAGAATCAAAGCAACAGTCTATGGAATGGCGGCATTCAGATTCACCCAGAAAAGTGAAGCTTAAGCAAACAATTGCTGCCCGGAAAATTATGTGCATAGTTTTTTGGGACGGAAAAGGAGTATTGCTTGTGGAATTTCTGCCTCGTAATGAGACAATCAATGCAGCAGCTTACTGTAAAACATTGCACAATCTGCGCCGTTCAATTCAGAACAAAAGATGTGGCAAGTTGAGCAAGGGCATCGTTTTGCTGCAAGACAATGCCCGTCCGCATGTGGCGAATCAGACCAAATATCTCATCACATCTTTTCCATGGGAAACTCTAGACCATCCTCTGATCTTGCGCCCAGTGACTACCATCTGTTCCTGCACTTGAAGAAACACCAGGGCGGTCAGTGTCTTCAAGACGATGACGAAGTCAAAACAGTGGTGATGCAGTGGTTAACAAGTCAGGCGGCAGACTTCTATGAGGAGGGTATTCAGAAACTGGTACAACGTTATGACAAGTGCCTCAATAGTGACGGAAATTATGTAGAAAAGTAGATTAAGGTAAAGGCTTTCATGTAAAAATAAAATTATTGAGATTTCTTAGCACATCTTTTTTTAATCTCAAAACGGTACTTAAAAAACACGTCTCGTAAAAATAATGAATTGAAACTATATGGTTCCAGAGACCTTCCCAAGTCTCAAACACCTATTATGTATGTCCAGACTGTAGTGACGCCGGCCGGAGTGGCCGAGCGGTTAAAGGCGCTACAGTCTGGAACCGCACGACCGCTACGGTCGCAGGTTCGAATCCTGCCTCGGGCATGGATGTGTGTGATGTCCTTAGGTTAGTTAGGTTTAAGTAGTTCTAAGTTCTAGGGGACTTATGACCACAGCAGTTGAGTCCCATAGTGCTCAGAGCCATCAGACTGTAGTGACAAAATAAAATTTGTACCAAGGCTGCGATCCAAACCCAAGTCTCCTGCTCCCTAGGCAGATGATCTAACCACTACATCACCCTAGTACAGTGGCTTTGCACAACTGCATGGACTAACGTGGCACGCCTCCATCCCCAATCCAAATTTTCAGTCACCTTTCAGCCCACTCAGTAATCCCCCTAAACTCTTAACAGCATAAGAGAGGCTATCCTACTGTATTGAGATAGCAGCTTAATTCAATATCGATGTGCTATTTCAGTACATTTGGACAGCCTCTGCAGTGCTGTTCGGTTTAGGTGGAATACCAAGTGGGCTGAGGGGTGAATGGCAGTTTGGTGTGAGGAGGCATGCTTGCTAGGATAGTTTGTGCATTTGTGCAAAGCCATTGTGCCCGGGTGATATAGTGGTTAGCGCATCTGCCTCTTGAGTAGGAGACTCGGGTTCGAATCCTGGCCTTGGTGCAAATTTTCATTAATCATTTGTCTGCATATACACTCCTGGAAATGGAAAAAAGAACACATTGACACCGTTGTGTCAGACCCACCATACTTGCTCCGGACACTGCGAGAGGGCTGTACAAGCAATGATCACAAGCACGGCACAGCGGACACACCAGGAACCGCGGTGTTGGCCGTCGAATGGCGCTAGCTGCGCAGCATTTGTGCACCGCCGCCGTCAATGTCAGCCAGTTTGCCGTGGCATACGGAGCTCCATCGCACTCTTTAACACTGGTAGCATGCCGCGACAGCGTGGACGTGAACCGTATGTGCAGTTGACGGACTTTGAGCGAGGGCGTATAGTGGGCATGCGGGAGGCCGGGTGGACGTACCGCCGAATTGCTCAACACGTGGGGCGTGAGGTCTCCACAGTACATCGATGTTGTCGCCAGTGGTCGGCGGAAGGTGCACGTGCCCGTCGACCTGGGACCGGACCGCAGCGACGCACGGATGCACGCCAAGACCGTAGGATCCTACGCAGTGCCGTAGGGGACCGCACCGCCACTTCCCAGCAAATTAGGGACACTGTTGCTCCTGGGGTATCGGCGAGGACCATTCGCAACTGTCTCCATGAAGCTGGGCTACGGCCCGCACACCGTTAGGCCGTCTTCCGCTCACGCCCCAACATCGTGCAGCCCGCCTCCAGTGGTGTCGCGACAGGCGTGAATGGAGGGACGAATGGAGACGTGTCGTCTTCAGCGATGAGAGTCGCTTCTGCCTTGGTGCCAATGATGGTCGTATGCGTGTTTGGCGCTGTGCAGGTGAGCGCCACAATCAGGACTGCATACGACCGAGGCACACAGGGCCAACACCCGGCATCATGGTGTGGGGAGCGATCTCCTACACTGGCCGTACACCACTGGTGATCGTCGAGGGGACACTGAATAGTGCACGGTACATCCAAACCGTCATCGAACCCATCGTTCTACCATTCCTAGACCGGCAAGGGAACTTGCTGTTCCAACAGGACAATGCACGTCCGCATGTATCCCGTGCCACCCAACGTGCTCTAGAAGGTGTAAGTCAACTACCCTGGCCAGCAAGATCTCCGGATCTGTCCCCCATTGAGCATGTTTGGGACTGGATGAAGCGTCGTCTCACGCGGTCTGCACGTCCAGCACGAACGCTGGTCCAACTGAGGCGCCAGGTGGAAATGGCATGGCAAGCCGTTCCACAGGACTACATCCAGCATCTCTACGATCGTCTCCATGGGAGAATAGCAGCCTGCATTGCTGCGAAAGGTGGATATAGACTGTACTAGTGCCGACATTGTGCATGCTCTGTTGCCTGTGTCTATGTGCCTGTGGTTCTGTCAGTGTGATCATGTGATGTATCTGACCCCAGGAATGTGTCAATAAAGTTTCCCCTTCCTGGGACAATGAATTCACGGTGTTCTTATTTCAATTTCCAGGAGTGTATTTTAAGGTGGCTATAATTTCGCACCTTACAAGCACCCATCCATATGCTTTGCCGTGATCTACAAACATAATTGGTATCATGTTATAGGTTTTACATCGTATATATGAATATATAAAGGAGGTAAACAATTGTTAACGCTTATTGCATGAAAGGTGACGGAGTGTCTTTATTATAAAAACACCGTAATGAATGATTGCCTATACTAGTAGAGGTTGGAACGCCAGTGGAGATGAAACGGCAGGCAGAACTCAAGCTCTGGATGAAAGGCCCGCACAGGTGTTGGTCCTGCTTAAACACAGTAAGTAGCTAGACGGACGTCGTGGCACCTGAGCTCTGGAGCACAATAGGGTGACGGCCGGCCGCTATTATTGCAGGACCGGAAGGATAACTGGGAACTCTGCAAATCTTGGACGCAGGTGAGAGGAACGAAGAAGCGGCACCTCGAAAACTACGCAGGTTGGGTTATTTCCAAGGATTTTTACTCAGAAGCGTACCATTGTACGAGTATAGCTTTTTCCTCGCAAACTTTCCGCGCTGGACGACAAAAGACTAAGATATGGTTGGTCGGCGTTCGGAAGAATCTGTAGAGAGGGAGAACATTCCGTGGTTTCGGGGCCGGCCGGAGTGGCTGAGCGGTTCTAGGCGCTACAGTCTGGAACCGCGCGACCGCTACAGTCGCAGGTTCGAATCCTGCCTCGGGCATGGACGTGTGTGATGTCCTTAGGTTAGTTAGGTTTAAGTAGTTCTAAGTTCTAGGGGACTGATGACCACAGCAGTTAAGTCCCATAGTGCTCAGAGCCTTTTGAACCATTTTTTTTTTTTTTTTTGGTTTCGGGAATATGATTTGTTTTTGGAATTACGAGGGTGGGAAGCCGAGCCTTGCTGGGAGGCCAGTGGTGGAGAGATGAGGTCTTCCGTTGTGAGCGCCCGTGTGTGACGGTCGCTCGATATCAGCTTTGTTGGTACGGATGGACTTGCTGTCTCTGCTCTCAGGAGAGTTTATAGTTAGAACAGTTAGGCACTGTACTGTTGCGAACCTATACGATTCTGGACTTCACTTCCGGGTTGGAAGTCGTCGTTGAGTACGCAGCGTTCAGTAATTGAGAGCACTTCCTCTACCTATACTTAACGTTGAGACGTTACCTCAACTCCGTCATTGTGTCTGGGAGTTCGCGTTTCTCGTCTGTAGAACACAGAGAGCAGAAGACAGTATTAGAGTATATTAGTCAGAGGACCGCCTTCTGCCGTCCTCGTATTTAAAAGAGTTTATTTATAGCTGGAGTTCTTCCATCGTCGCAGACGAGTACGAGAACCATCACTTTGACGCACCGGACGCAGTCCATACGGTGATATCGCAAATTGCTTCGGCTTATTAGGGCTATAAAAGCTTAACAGCTGTGATCACGTTAGTTTATTTCCATTGAGATTCCACACCACCGTAGGTCATCTTTGAAAGTAGTGTCTTCTACTGTTTGGTACATAGATGATGCCAGTCATTTCGCGTTATTGATATTAGACTGTGCAGTCATAATAAGGGGCAGAGTTGGGCAATTGATTAGTAATTTTACTTAGGAAATGTAAATTTTGTAATATAAAGGTTTTTTAATCTACAATATATATATATATATATATATATATATATATATATATATATATATATATATATATATATATAAGCAGGAACAACGTTTATCATTTAGTAGGATTAGTTGCCTTCGTCATTCATTTATATTTAGATTGTAATTTATAGAATTAAGCGATCCTAAGATCTGCTTCAGGGGACAGTCAGACAGGGCCAAATCTTCATTTTAGCGTTTATTATTCTCTGTTGCGCACATTCATTTTATACCCGCCTGGAGTAGCATCTTGGAATATACATAAAAGTATTACAAAGAAACTTAAGTAAACAATAAACTACAAATTAGTTGAAGGAGATAGAGGGTGCTAACTGCAAACATTTCAGGAGGGAAAAATGTAGATAGAATACAAAGGCAGAAAGCTGGCTAATCTCTCCACCAATGCCAACCAGAAATGGAGATCACGACCTCCACAGTCATGGTGAATTTCTAGTTTGGCCAGCATTCTCTTCCAACCCACATGGAGTTAGCAGTTTATGTCCCATCCAATGTTACAGTTAATTGCTATTAGTCAGTCGCGTATTTGTGTTTATTTTATGTAAGTATTAATCTATAATATTTACTACACAACTATGTAGTTACAATAACTAATCATTATCTGTATCAATTTTCTGCACCCATACATGTAATATCTATTCAGAGTTTCGTCTATGCAGTAGAAGAAGCTACCAAGCAAAAATAATTTCAGTTTCTTTTTAAAAGTTTAATTATCTACCGGCACCTTTAATTCACAAGGCAGGTGGTCAAATATTTTTATGGCAACATACTTTACAGCTTTCCATGCAGGAGTAAATTTAGGTTTCACATAGTGGAGGCTATTTTTGTTCCAAGTGTTCCATTTATGAATACTACCATTATTTTTAAATTGTGCTCAATTCTTGTTAATAAACTTCATAAATGAGTAAATGTATTGCGAGGTTGTTGTTGGCATGTTTAATTTTTTTTTTTAACAGATTGCCCACATGAAGTTTAAGGATGGTTACTGGACGTTATCCTTAAAGCAACGAATACTTGTGCAACGAATACTTGTGTCTATGTGTGGAATTGATGCAGAAAATTAATCCACATGACACCAATGAATGGAAAAATATGCAAAGCAAAATAAATTTCTAATACTTTAATGGCCAAAATCAGCAATTATTCACAGAGAAAATGTTGCTGAACGACAGTGGTTGAGAAGAACTGTCACACTTGATTTTCAACTCAAGCTCTGATCAATATGGACATCCAGAAATTTTGAACAATCATATTTACCGCCCTCCATTTTGTATTATGGTTCAAATGGCTCTGAGCACTATGGGACTTAACATCTATGGTCATCAGTCCCCTAGAACTTAGAACTACTTAAACCTAACTAACCTAAGGACAGCACACAACACCCAGTCATCACGAGGCAGAGAAAATCCCTGACCCCACAGGGAATCGAACCCGAGAACCCGGGCGCGGGAAGCGAGAACGCTACCGCACGACCACGAGCTGCGGACTTTTGTATTATTATTGACGATGATATATCTTTTCTTGCACGAAATTAAATGGATTTTTTTCCAAAATTAAGTGGTAGACCATTTACCAAGATCTAAACAATAATACTTTTGAATATTTGATACATTGTTGCTTTTGTTATACCTCTGTTGGGGTTAATTTCCACGTCAGGAAAGAGCACTCACACCACATCAGTGTAAGATGGGAGGTCATTCATATGTAGCAAGAACACAGAACTGAGCCCTGTGGAACACAAGTATTACTTTGTTCACAATCAGATCATCATGAACAATGCATAAGCTATCTCAGATGTCCATTTCTTTCCTGTCAGTTAAATATTAAGTTAATGCTTTATTCATTATATCCCAAAGCTATAAACTCCATTTCTCAAAAAAAGTTTTCAGCACAGTTGGTGAAATGAAACAGTAGTACTCAAAATTCTCAAGTATGAGTAGGAATAGGGGTCACATGACATAATACCACCTAACCGAAATTGTACAACGGCGTTAGACTTGATACCCTGTGTAACTAATCGTAAGACAACGGCAGTGAATTGGAAGCTTCTTGGAATAGCACAGTTTTTCTTTTTTTCTTAATTATATAGGTATGGTCCATTTAAAAAGAAAAGGAAGAACTGTCGAGTTTAACATCTCATCGACATCGAGACACTCAAAAAGTGATAAGCCAGAAATCTCTCCTAGCCGCTTTCGAAGATAAGATTCAGGTACTCGCCTATTCAACACCCCCCCCCCCCCCACCACCAGCCCCATCCCCCCTGTTCGTCCGTTATCGTTATGTGAACTGCGACACTGTAATACCAAGACAGTGAGTGGGGAAGTATGAAAATTTGTGCGCCAGATCCGTTTATTACCTATTAACATCTACATCTACGTGATTACTCTGCTATTCACAATAAAATGCCTGGCAGAGGGTTAAAAAAACGTTCAAATGTGTGTGAAATCTTATGGGACTTAACTGCTAAGGTCATCAGTCCCTAAGCTTACACACTACTTAACCTAAATTATCCGAAGGGCAAACACACACACACACACACACACACACACACACACACACACACACACACACACACACATGCCCAAGGGAGGACTCGAGCCTCCGCCGGGACCAGTCGCACAATCCATGACTGCGCAGAGGGTTCAATGAACCACCTTCAAGCTGTCTCTGTGCCGTTTCTCTCTCGAACGGCGCGCGGGAGAAACGAACACTTAAATTTTGCTGATCAAGCCCTGATTTCTCTTATTTTATCGTGATGATCATTTCTCCTTATGTAGGTGGGTGCCAACAGAACGTTTTCGCAATCGGAGGAGAGAACTGGTGATTGAAATTTCATGAGAAGATCCCGTCGCAACGAAAAACGCCTTTGTTTTAAGGTATGATGTCTGTGGCACTATCTTCCCTATTTCGCGATAATACAAAACAGGCTGCCCTTCTTTGAACTTTTTCGATGTCATCCGTCAGTCCCACCTGATGCGGATCCCACACCGCACAGCAGTACGTCAGAATAGAGCGAAAAAGCGTGATTTACGCAGTCTCTTTAGTAGACCTGTTGCACCTTTTAAGTGTTCTGCCAATGAATCACAGTCTTTGGTTTGCTCTACCCACAACACTATCTATGAGATCATTCCACTTTAGGTTATTTGTAATTGTAATCCATAAATATTTAGTTGAATTTACAGGCTTCAGATTTGTATGACTTATCGCGTAATCGAAATTTAGTGGATTTCTTTTAGTACTCATGTGACTAACTTTACACTTTTCTTTATTGAGGGTCAATTGCCTCTTTTCGCACCATACAGATATCTTATTTAAATTACTTTGCCATTTTCGTTTTGCTCATCTGATGACTTTACGTCACGGTAAATGACATCATCATCTGCAAACAATCTAAGAAGGTTACTCGGATTGTCTCCTATGCCGTTAATATAGTTCAGGAACAATAGAGGGCCTATAAAACTTTCTTTGGAAACGCCGGATATTACTTCTGCTTTACTCAATGACTTTCCGTATATTAGTACGAATTGTGACCTTTGTGACAGGAAATCACGAATGGAGTCGTACAACTGAGGCGATATTGCACAGGCACGCAGTTTGGTTAGAAGACGCTTCTGACGAACGGTGTCGAAAGCCTTCTGGAAATCTAAAAATATGGAATCAATTTGTCGATAGCACTCATTACTTAATGAGTATGAAGAGCTAGTTATGTTTCACATGAACGATATTTTTCTGAATCCGTGCTGACGATGTGTCAATAAATCGTTTTCTTCGAGGTAATTCACAATGTTCGAACACAGTTATATTCCAAAATCCTATTGCAAATCGTCGTTAGTGATATGGGCCTGTAATTCGGCGGATTACTGCTATTTCCCTTTTTGGGTACTGGTGTGAGCTGAGCAATTTTCCTGTCTTTAAGTGCGGATCTTTCTGTAAGCGAGCAGTTGAAATAATTGCTAAATATGGATCTATTGTATCAGCATACTGTGAAAGGAACCTGACTGGTAGACAATCTGGACCGGAGTCCTTGCCTTTCTTAAGTGATTTAAGCTACTTTGCTACACCGGGGATATCTACTTCTAAGTTTCTCATCATGGCAGTTGTTCTCTTAAATGATGATGACAGATTTTGAGAACGATTGAAAAAATCATTGACATATCAACTTTCGTTTTATGTCTATATTACAACGACTCGTAGAACACTTGCCAAATTAAAGAATACCGTTAGCGTCCACAGTGGCAGTCAAACGAATCCAAGACGTAGTACTAAGTTAACAAGCGACAGTTTTCTATGCGTGTGAATTTTTCTGGGGAGCGTTAGAAGTAGAAAGCAGAAACAGTGGCTGCACTCCTTCCCCCCCCCCCCCTCTGCCCTCCTGCCCTCCCCCCTCCACTCTCGTATTGATAGTTACCAGGGTAGACAACGGCTGGAGCGTAGAGAAGGCACTGGCCACACCTTAAAGTATTCTGTGTCTCTCTGTGCCGAACACATTCAGCACCCGCATTCTTACTTGCATATCACTGAATTTTTTAGGGTTCCGTATCCCAGTCGGCAAAAACGGAACCCTTATAGGATCTCTTTGTTGTCCATCTGTCTGTCCATCTATTAGGACCCCTTCTTCTCAGGTACAGGTAGAAGTACTAAGCTATGTCAAATATTAAGGGCTATGATGTAAAAAATGTAAGCTTCTAAGATAGCGGTTCCCAAGAAGGGGATACTTACCCCATGAGTGGTGAAACGTAATTTTATAAGGGGTTCATTTCGTTTCAGTTTCTTTCTTTCGCTTACGCCCTAGTCCCACAGTGATCGCAGGGTCGGCGTGGTTAGAATGGATGTGGCAAGGTTAGTGTTAGGGGTGGCCGGATACCCTTCCTGCCACCACCCCGTCCCCCCCCCGGGACGGAAGAAGTGTACCCCAGCTGTCTGCGTCGAGTGTAAATCGTGAAATACTGTGCACGTGTTTCAAATGTCTGCGTGTAACTGAGGTGGAACGTGGGGACCAGCCCGGTATTCACCTAGCAGGATGTGTAAAACCGCCTAAAAACCACATCCAGGCTGGCCGGAACACCGGCCCTCGTCGTTAATCCGCCGGGCGGATTCGATCTGGGGCCAGCGCGCCTACCGAAGTCCAGGAAGCAGCGCGTTAGCGCTCTCGGCTACCCTGGCGGGTGTTCAATTTCATTTCAGTCATGAAAGTAAATTACTTTTACGAGTTATTCTTGTCACTATTTTGTAAGGCAGTAAAACTAATTACAGAAATTACCAATAATCAATTTCTTTCAGATGCCAAGATTAACACATGACACAGTATGGTTGAGTTTACAGCTTATGAATCGACGGTACGAACAAGTCTTCCTCACATTTACACTCATACTTTATATTTTCTGCCAAGCATCTATGATATTAAAACTGAGACATATACATCCCATATACTTAAATATCTCTTGAAAATGCCTTCTACAAGTTGTACATGGTAACCATGATAAACCGGTTATTGCTTCATTATTCACTTCGCAACGATAAACGAACTAATTGAAAGCACAACACAACAGTAACTATTAATGGCTGCAACACTGCTGTAAGGGTCTACGTGTATTATTTTATACTGCAGGTATTAAGCATTTCACTTCCTGCCAGTTCAGAGGTAAGGAATCCCAGAAGTGGCCGTGCGGTTAAAGGCGCTGCAGTCTGGAACCGCAAGACCGCTACGGTCGCAGGTTCGAATCCTGCCTCGGGCATGGATGTTTGTGATGTCCTTAGGTTAGTTAGGTTTAACTAGTTCTAAGTTCTAGGGGACTAATGACCTCAGCAGTTGAGTCCCATAGTGCTCAGAGCCATTTGAACCATTTGAATGAATCCAAAAACAATGGTTCAAATGGCTCTGAGCACTATGGGACTTAACATCTATGGTCATTAGTCCCCCAGAACTTAGAACTACTTAAACCTAACTAACCTAAGGACATCACACAACACCCAGTCATCACGAGGCAGAGAAAATCCCTGACCCCGCCGGGAATCGAACCCGGGAACCCGGGCGTGGGAAGCGAGAACGCTACCGCACGGCCACGAGCTGCGGACTAAGGAAACCAGCAACCAAGAAATTTACAGGCAGCAGGCCAAAGTATAGTGCACACATTTTAATTTGGTTGATTTTAAATGAGGATGCAGGGTGTTGTCGAAGAAAATGTTGCTAGAGAGGGGAGGGGAGCAGAGGAAGTACGTTTTGTGACAAGTGGCTACTCTCATTGCTTATAGTTGGCTTTGCAGTCATAATGCAGTGAGATTTGCTTCATCATTTTGTAAAAAGGAGTCGTTAGAAATTAGCAACACGAATTTCACACTGATTCATTAGCTTGTGAAGTAAACGTAACTGCATCTTGCAGCTATGGAGTGCGGGACTCCAGCTGATCGTTGAATTGTACATTCCAGTAACAATTATTTTTATATCTTTTTTACTTAGGCTATTAGCTTCGACTCCTCAATAGTGTCGTCTTCAGGCCTTGACTATGAATGACAGAAAGCATCCGGCAGTACATGTGTATAACAGGGAATCTATATTTGCGCCTGGTTGCCGTAGAAGACTTCACGAGCAATGTGTGCTCTTCAAACTTGTACTACTAGATGCTTTTCTGTCGTTCAGAATGCAGGGCCTGATTATGACTCCATTCAGGAGTCCAAACAGGTTGCCTAAATGTTGTTGTTGTTGTGTCTTCAGTCTAGAGACTGGTTTGATGCACCTCTCCATGCTACTCTATGCTGTGTAAGCTTCTTCGTCTCCCAGTACCTACTGCAACCTACATCCTTCTGAATCTGTTTAGTGTATTCATCTCTTGGTCTCCCTCTACGATTTTTACCCTCCACGCTGCCCTCCAATACTAAATTGGTGATCCCTTGATACCTCAGAACATGCCCTATGAACCGATCCCTTCTTCTGGTCAAGTTGTGCCACAAACTCCTCTTATCCCCAATTCTACTCAATACCTCTTCATTAGTTATGTGATCTACCCATCTAATCTTCAGCATTTTTGGTAGCCTAAATAAAAAGCTACAGAAATAACTGCGCTTGGAGTATTATTTTTACAGTTCATTTGTTTGTGTTTTAATAAAGCATTTACAAAAACTAAACATCTTGATCTTAAAAACGAAAATTTTTGAAAAAAATTATTTTCTTTTACACTTTAGATGGGCGCTAATGTTGATGACGGCGAAAGGGAGGGAGGGGGGTGGGGCGGTACCAGCCAGCATTTGATTACATTTGGGGTTAGTGGTCTTTATTCTCACGAAGTAATGACTGATATTGACAGGGAATGTCAAACTGATTCCATATAGTATTTTTAGATTTCCAGAAGGCTTTTGACACCATACCTGACAAGTGACTTTTAATCATATTGCGTGGCTATGGACTACCGTCTCAGTTGTACGACTAAATTCGAGATTTTCTGACAGAAAGGTCACAGTTCGTAATAATTGACGGGAAGCCATCGCTTAAAACAGAAGTAATATCTGGCGTTCATTAAAGACGTGTTGTAGGCCTACTTAGATTGTTTGCAGATGATGCTGTTTATTTACCGTCTTATAACGTCATCAGATGGTCAAAACAAATTGCAAAACAATTGAGACAAGATATCTGTATGGTGCGAAAAGTGGCAGTTGACTCTAAATATTGAAAAATGTGAAGTCTTTCACATAAGCACAAAAAGGAAACCGCTAAATTTCGGTTACAGTATAAAACAGACAAATCTAAAGGCCTTGAATTTAACGAAATACTTAGCGATTACAACGGCGAATAGCTAAAGTAGGAACGATCACATGCATAATGTTGTGGGTAAAGCAAACCAGAGACTACGATTTTTTGGGAGAACACAGAGAAAATGCGACAGGTCTACTAAAGAGACTGGTTACACCACGTGGGGTACGCATCAAATAGGGTCGACGGAGGGTATCGAAAAAGTTCAAAGAAGAAAGTTGGTTTTGTACTATCGCGAAATATGGGAGAGCACCAAGGAAATACGTGAATTGGGGTGGGAATCATTGAAACAAAGGCATTTTTCGTTGCGAGAGGATCTTCTCATGAAATTTTTCTCTTTAGAGAGTCGAAATATTTTGTTGGCGCCCTCCTACAAAGGGAGGAATGATCATGATACTAAAATAAGAGATATCAGAACTCACCCACAAAGATTTAAGTGTTCGCTTTCCTCCGCGATGTTCGAGAGTGGAACGGTAGGGAAATACACTGCTGGCCATTAAAATTGCTACACCACGAAAATGACGTGCTACAGACGTGAAATTTAACCGACAGGAAGATGGCTCTGAGCACTATGGGACTCAACAGCTTAGGTCATAAGTCCCCTAGAACTTAGAACTACTTAAACCTAACTAACCTAAGGACTTCACACACACCCATGCCCGAGGCAGGATTCGAACCTGCGACCGTAGCAGTCCCGCGGTTCCGGACTGCAGCGCCAGAACCGCTAGACCACCGCGGCCGGCAAGGAAGAAGATGCTCTGATATGCAAATGATTAGCTTTTCAGAGCATTCACACAAGGTTGGCGCCGGTGGCGACACCTACAGCGGCTGACACGACGAAAGTTTCCAACCGCTTTCTCATACACAAACAGCAGTTTACTGGTGTTGCCTGGTGAAACGTCGTTGCGATGCCTTGTGTAAGGAGGAGAAATGCCTACGATCACGTTTCCGACTTTGATAAAGGTCGGACTGTAGCCTATCGCGATTGCCGTTTATCGTATTGAGACACTGCTGCTCGCGTTGGTCGAGATCCAATGACTGTTAGCAGAATATGGAATCGGTGGGTTCAGGAGGGTAATGCGGAATGCCGTGCTGGATCCCAACGGCCTCGTATCACTAGCAGTCGAGATGACAGGCATCTTATCCGCATGGCTCTAACGGATGGTGCAGCCACGTCTCGATCACTGAGTGAACAGATGGGGACGTTTGCAAGACAACAACCATCTGCACGAGCAGTTCGACGACGTTTGCAGCAGCATGGACTATCAGCTCGGAGACCATGGCTGCGGTTACCCTTGACGCTGCATCACAGACAGGAGCGCCTGCGATGGTGTACTCAACGACGAACCCGGGTGCACGAATGGCAAAATGTCATTTTTTTGGATGTTCCAGGTTCTGTTTACAGTATCATGATGGTCGCATCCGTGTTCGGCGATAACGCGGTGAACGCTCATTGGAAACGTGTATTCGCCATCGCCATACTAGCGTATCATCCGGCATTATGGTATGGGGTGCCATTGGTTACACGTCTCGGTCACCTCTTGTTCGCATTGACGGCACTTTGAACAGTGGACGTTACATTTCAGATGTGTTGCGACCCGTGGCTCTACCCTTCATTCGATCCCTGCGAAACCCTACATTTCAGAAGGATAATGCACGACCGCATCTTGCAGGTCCTGTACGGGCCTTTCTGGATACAGAAAGTGTTCGACTGCTGCCCTGACTAGCACATTCTCCAGACCTCTCACCAACTGAAAACGTCTGGTCAATGGTGGCCGAGCAACTGGTTCGTCGCAATATGCCAGTCACTACTCTTGATGAACTGTGGTATCGTGTTGAAGCTGTATGGGCAGCTGTACCTGTACACCCCATCCAAGCTCTGTTTCACTCAATGCCCCAGGCGTATCAAGGCCGTTATTACGGCCAGAGGTGGTTGTTCTGGATACTGATTTCTCAGGATCTATGCACCCAAATAGCGTGAAAATGTAATTACATGTCAGTTCTAGTAGAATTTGTCCAATGAATACCCGTTTATCATCTGTATTTCTTCTTGGTGTAGATATTTTAATGGCCAGTAGTGTAACTTGAAGATGGTTCAACGAACCCTCTGCCAGCCACTTAACTGTGAATTGTAGAGTACTCTTGTGGATGTAGATGCAGACGTAGATGTTCGGAGAGGGAGGCTACGTCAGTGATAATAGGTAACGGATCTTACGAAGAGTACAATGTGACCATCTGTACGTTGCCAGCCACTGAAAACGCCGACTTCCTGAGCCGGTCATTCATCAGGTCCAACTTCTCGCACCACAGCTGGTAGAAACGCTTCTGACGTCGGAACAGCAGCATCCGCGGCGAATACGCGAACAGTGGAGCCACTACTAGGCAGTCCGAGGATTCGGCGGGAGACAGAGCGGAGGCCGGCGGTGTGGGCACCTGGAGCCGAGCGAGGCGCGGCCAAGTCCGGCGCAGTTGGAGCCCGGTGGGCGGCTTTATTGTGAGGCGACAATTGGCGGCCGGCCGGTGTTATCACGGCGGCGTGCCGCGCACAATGTGCGCGCCGGAAGCGCCGCCCCGGCCCCGGCGCTGGCCCCCTCCTTGTGGAGGAGCCACCAGCCACCTGCCACAATGGCTGCGCTTCCTGCCGCCCACCGCCGCCCACAGCCGCCCACCGCCTCGTTATTAACGACTCGCATTCCGCGCCGGCGCGCTCTTCAGCCGCCGTCACTGTCCGCCGCGGCCAGTCGGCGGCTGCGCGCTCTGAATGACGCTCCGCTGCGGAGAACTCAAACACTACCTGCCTCTACTGGAGCCTTCCCATTGTGCGCCGGGACGGAAGCAGCGACCGCGACCGGTGGCGCCGGCTGTAGGAGTTTCGAGCGTGTGGACGAGCCGGTCTGAATAAACTGAGTGGCCGCAAGTCACAGCGTGGGCTCGCCCCATTTGACACACGAATGTTGCAGTCAAATGCGTCATAGGATAGGTGGGGGCAAAGGTGTGAACGGGTCAAAGATCCGAATCTAGTGTTATTCCTGCTTGTGAGTGTATTGTGGCAGCTCTGCATCTTCAGTTGAGAGCTTTTACGGTGGAAGATTCAGATCTGTTGCGTTAGTGCTTTGTTGAAGCTTTCGAGCTATAAGGTGAGTTACTTTTCCGGAACTTCTGATGTAAGTATTTACCATGTAATTGACAGCTATCCGTCTGCTATAACAAAACCCCAAAGAAATGTAAGTACAGGGTGGGGCCTGCGTGAGTGCACAGGATTAGACGTGAATGTATGCATATCACCAAACCCTGTGGCGCACACACTACATTTACGCCCGTCACATGATCCACGCCGGTTCAGAGCTTAATGCGGGCTGTATCAGTGTGAGTGGAGCGCCGGCCCGGATGGCCGAGCGGTTCTAGGCGCTACAGTCTGGAACCGTGCGACCGCTACGGTCGCAGGTTCGAATCCTGCCTCGGGCATGGATGTGTGTGATGTCCTTACGTTAGTTAGGCTTAAGTAGTTCTAAGTTCTATTCTAGGGGACTCATGACCTCAGCAGTTAAGTCCCATAGTGCTCAGAGCCATTTTTTGTGAGTGGAGCGGTGCAAAGGCGACAATGGTATTCACAGTGGAGCAGCGGGTGTCCGTTGAAGAAGTTTAAGTGGCAATGAAGTTGTGGACAAGATGTGATCAGTTGTTTGCTGAGAAGTTTAATAGTGTCAAAGTGCCAGCAAGGAGTGCCAAGCAACGTTTAGTCCGAAAATGCCGTCAGACAAGACCTGTTTTGAACAAGTCAAAAAGCACTCCGTCGTCAGGCCACGAGCGGCCTACCGGGACCATCCGACCGCCGTGTCATTCTCAGTGGAGGATGCAGATAAGAGGGGCGTGGGGTCAGCACACCGCTCTCCCAGTCGTTATGATGGTATTCTTGACCGAAGCCGCTACTAGTAGGTCGTGTAGCTCCTCAATTGGCATCACGAGGCTGAGTGCACCCCGAAAAATGGCAACAGCGCATGGCGGCCTGGATGGTCACCCATCCAAGTGCCGACCACGCCCGACAGCGCTTAACTTCGGTGATCTCACGGGAACCGGTGTATCCACTGCGGCAAGGCCGTTGCCTTGAACAAGTCAAAAAACGTTCCGAAATGTGACCGCACACTTGAAAATGTGGCTGCAGTTCAGCATAAAATGATTCAAAGTCCTACTAAATTAACCCGACGCCTGTCGCAAGAGACTGGCGTATCACATCGATTGTACGGACGAATAATGCACCAGGACCTGCACATGCATCCCTACCGAGTGTCTGTTGTTCACGCATTAAGACCACCAGATGCTCCTCAGCGCCCGCAGTTTTTGACTGGTTGTTCACTGAGATAACAGTGAGTGGCTTGGACGTGGATCAGATCTTAATGACCGATGAAGTTTGTTTTCACCTGAGTGGTTATGTGAACTTGCAAAATCACAGGTTCTGGCCAGCGGAGAATCCGCAAAACTTCCACAATTCATATTGCATGATCAGAAGATGGGGGTTTGGTGTGCAGTGTCTGCACGCCACGTTATTGGTCCCATCTTCCTTCCTCAGACAATGTCTTCGACCCGTTACATTCCCAACATTTGCAAACTTTGCAAACTTTCAATCGAATCTGCCATCACAACTAAATCATCCGCATATGCAATACTGCTATTTTGTGTTCACATATCTTAATCCCACCAAGCCAGTCTATTGTTTTCAGCATATTATCCATAAATAATATGAACAACAGTGGAGACAGGTTGCAGCCTTGTCTTACCCCTGAAACTACTCTGAATCATGAACTCAATTTACCGTCAACTCTAACTGCTGCCTGACTATCTATGTAAAGACCTTTAATTGCTTGCAAAAGTTTGCCTCCTATTCCATAATCTCGTAGAACAGACAATAACTTCCTCCTAGGAACGCGGTCATATGCCTTTTCTAGATCTATAAAGCATAGATACAATTCCCTGTTCCACTCATAACACTTCTCCATTATTTGCCGTAAGCTAAAGATCTGGTCCTGTCAACCTCTAAGAGGCCTAAACCCACACTGATTTTCATCCAGTTGGTCCTCAACTAATACTCGCACTTTCCTTTCAACAAAGATTTTACCCACAACACTGATTAAAGAGATACCTCTGTAGTTGTTACAATCTTTTCTGTTTCCATGTTTAAAGATTGGTGTGATTACTGCTTTTGTCCAGTCTGATGGAACCTGTCCCGACTCCCAGGCCATTTCAATTATCTTGTGTAGCCATTTTAGACTTGACATTCCACTGTATTTGATGAGTTTCGACTTAATTTCATCCACCCCAGCTGCTTTATTGCACTACAATCTATTGACCATTTTCTCCACTTCCTCAAATGTGATTCTATTTACATCATCATTCCTATCCCATTCTACCTCGAAGTCTGAAACATTACTGATCGTATTTTCACCTACATTGAGCAACTCTTCAAAATATTCCCTCCATCTGCCCAAGGAATTCACAGGATTCACCAGCAGTTTTCCTGACTTGTCCAACATACTTGCCATTTCCTTCTTACCTCCATTTCGAAGACTGCTAATTACACTCCAGAATGGTTTTCCAGCAGCTTGACCCAAAGTCTCCAACCTGTTTCCAAAGTCTTCCCAAGATTTCTTCTTGGATGCTGCAATTATCTGTTTGGCTTTGTTTCTTTCTTCAACATAACTTTCTGTCTACTTGAGTTCTAGTATGTAGCCATTTTTGATACGCCTTCTTTTTCCTTTTACAGGCTGCGTTGACTGTGTCATTCCATTAAGCTGTTTGCTTCATCCTACCTTTACACACTACTGTTCCAAGACATTCTTTAGCCACTTCTAGTACTGTGTCCCTGTACCTTGTCCATTCCTTTTCCAATGACTGTAATTGACTACATTCAACTAACTGGTACCTTACTGAGATCGCTGTTATGTACTTGTGCCTGATTTCCTTATCCTGAAGTTTCTCCACTCTTATCCTCCTACATATGGCCCTGACCTTCTGCACTTTCGGCCTCACAATACCAATTTCACTGCCTATTAAATAATGATCAGTGTCATCAAAGAATCCCCTAAATACACGTGTGTCCCTCACAGCCTTCCTGAATTCCTGATCTGTTATTATATAGTCAATGACAGATCTGGTTCCTCTGCCTTCCCAAGTATACCGGTGAATGTTCTTATGTTTAAAAAAGGAGTTTGTGATTACTAAGCCCATACTGGCACAGAAATCCAAGAGTTGTTTCCCGTTCCTGTTGGCCTCCATATCCTCTCCAAATTTACCCATAACCTTTTCATACCCTTTCTGTTCGATTTCCAATCCTGGCATTAAAATCACCCATGAGCAGAACACTGTCCTTGTCCTTGTCCTTCACTGAGTGCATCATAAAAACTATCCATCTTACCTTGATCTGTCCCTTCACAATGCGAATATACTGACGCAATCCTAATTTTCTTGCTAGACACTGTCAAATCTATCCACATCAGTCGTTCGTTTACACACCTTATTGCAACTACGCTGGGTTCCATTTCCTTCCTGATGAAAAGCTCTACACACAATTGTGCTATTCCTGTTTTGACTCCTGATAGGTAGACCTTGTATTCTCCCACTTCCTCTTCTTTCTCACCCCTTACCCGAATGTCACTAACAGCTAAAACGTCCAGCCCCATCTTACTTGCAGCCTCTGTCAGCTCTACCTTCTTCCCAGAGTAGCCCCCACTGATATTAATAGCTCCCCATCTCATTACCATTTGTTTGCCAAATCGTATCTTAGGAGTCCCTGGTTTGTCAGTTAGAGGTGGGGACTCTGTCACCTCCAAAGGTCCGAGGCATTTTGCTCTGATTGTTGTCAGTATCATATTTAAAGTACCAGGGAAGCAGGTTGCTAGCCTTACTTGCCCTGAGTCCCATTGAGTTTTACCCCTAACGGTTGAGGGACTAACCGGTGGATTTGGTAGTCTTTGCTGTATGAGCACAAAGGTGACCACGACTCAGAATATGTCTGAGATGCCCAGCCTTATTCCAAAGTAACTGGTATCCCGACTGTCGGATCACTGACTTGGCCACTCATACGTTGCCCGTGGTTCATGAACTAGGACATGACAACAGGAACCCACACTATGAACCACACGTAGGTCGGTGTCAACAAAATATTTTCGTAATCGGAGGAGAAAGTTGGTGATTGGAATTTCGTGAGAAGATTCTGTCGCAACGAAACATGCCTTTCTTTTTTATGATGTCCAGCCCAAATCCTGTATCATTTCTGTGATATTCTCTCCCATTTTTCGCGATAATACAAAACGTGCTGCCTTTCTTTGAACTTTTTCGATGTACTCCGTCAGTCCTATCTTGTAAGGATCCCACACCGCGCGGCAGTATTCTAAAAGAGGGCGGACAAGCGTAGTGTAGGTCGTCTCATTAGTAGGTCTGTTACATTTTTTAAGTGTCCTGCCACTAAAACGCAGTCTTTGGTTAACCTTCCCCACAACATTTTCTGTGTGTTCCGTCCAATTTAAGTTGCTCGTAGTTGTAATACCTAGTTATTTATTTGAATTTACGGCTTTTACATTAAACTGATTCATCGAGTAACCCAAGTTTAACGAGTTCCTTTTAGCACTCATGTGAATGACCTCACTCTTTTCGTTACGTAGGGTTAACTGTCACTTTACGCACCATTCAGACACTTTTTCTAAATCGTTTGGCAGTTTGTTTTGATCTTCTGATGCCTTTACTAGTCGATAAACGACATCGTCATCTGCAAACGACCGTAGACGGCTGCTCAGATAGTCTCCCAAATCGTTTATATAGATAAGGAGCAGCAAAAGGCCTATAACACTACCTTGGGGAACGCCAGAAATCACTTCTGTTTTACTCGATGACTTCCGTCATTTACTACGAACTGTGACTTCTCTGACAGGAAATCACAAATCCAGTCACATAACTGAGACGATATTCCATAAGCACGTAATTTCACTTTGAGCCGCTTGTGTTTGGTTTAATGGGAGAATTCTAGGAAAGTGTGGTTCATCTGTAAAAGAGACCGCATGTAGAACGCTAGTGCGGCCTATTCTTGAGTACTGATCGTGTGTTTGGGATGCGTACCAGGTCATATTGAAGGAGGAAATCGAAGAAATTCAGAGTCGGGCTGCTAGATTTGTTGCTGTTACGTTCGAACAACGCGCAAGTGTTGCGGAGATGTTTCGGAAATTCAAATGGGAACCCCTGGAGGGAAGGCGACATTCTTCGACATTCTATTCAAGGAACACTATTGCAGAAGTTTAGAGAACCGGCATTTGAAGCTGACTGAAGAACGATTCTGGTGCCTCCAACATACATTGCAAGTTGTTGTTGTTGTTGTTGTCTTCAGTCCTGAGACTGGTTTGATGCAGCTCTCCATGCTACCCTATCCTGTGCAAGCTTCTTCATCTCCCAGTACCTACTGCAACCTACATCCTTCTGAATCTGCTTAGTGTATTCATCTCTTGGTCTCCCCCTACGATTTTTACCCTCCACGCTGCCTTCCAATACTAAATTGGTGATCCCTTGATGCCTCAGAACATGTCCTACCAACCGATCCCTTCTTCTGGTCAAGTTGTGCCACAAACTTCTCTTCTCCCCAATCCTATTCAATACTTCCTCATTAGTTATGTGATCTACCCATCTAATCTTCAGCATTCGTCTGTAGCACCACAGTTCAAAAGCTTCTATTCTCTTCTTGTCCAAACTATTTACCGTCCATGTTTCACTTCCATACATGGCTACATTCCATACAAATACTTTCAGAAATGACTTCCTGACACTTAAATCTAAACTCGATGTTAACAAATTTCTCTTCTTCAGAAACGCTTTCCTTGCCATTGCCGGTCTACATTTTATATCCTCTCTACTTCGACCATCATCAGTTATTTTGCTCCCCACATAGCAAAACTCATTTACTACTTTAAGTGTCTCATTTCCTAATCTAATACCCTCAGCATCACCCGACTTAATTTGACCACATTCCATTATCCTCGTTTTCTTTTGTTGATGTTCATCTTATACCCTCCTTTCAAGACACTGTCCATTCCGTTCAACTGCTCGTCCGAGTCCTTTGCTGTCTCTGACAGAATTACAATGTCACCGACGAATCTCAAAATTTTTATTTCTTCTCCATGGATTTTAATACCTACTCCAAATTTTTCTTTTGTTTCCTTTACTGCTTGCTTAATATACAGATTGAATAACATTGGGGAGAGGCTACAACCCTGTCTCACTCCCTTCCCAACCGCTTCCCTCTCATGCCCCTCGACTCTTATAACTGCCATCTGGTTTCTGTACAAATTGTAAATAGCCTTTCGCTCCCTGTATTTTACCCCTGCCACCTTTAGAATTTGAAAGAGAGTATTCCAGTCAGCATTGTCAAAAGTTTTCTCTAAGTCTACAAATGCTAGAAACGTAGGTTTGCCTTTCCTTAATCTTTCTTCTAAGATAAGTCGTAAGGTCAGGATTGCCTCACGTGTTCCAGTATTTCTACGGAATCCAAACTGATCTTCCCCGAGGTCGGCTTCTACTAGTTTTTCCATTCGTCTGTAAAGAATTCGTGTTAGTATTTTGCAGCTGTGGCTTATTAAACTGATTGTTCGGTAATTTTCACATCTGCCAACACCTGCTTTCTTTGGGATTGGAATTATTATATTCTTCTTGAAGTCTGAGGGTATTTCGCCTGTTTCATACATTGCGAGTAAGGACCGGAAATATAAGATATGAGAAATTAGGGATCATACGGATGTATAAGGAGAGTAGTTTTTCCCTCGTTCTGTCTGCAAGTGGCACGGGAAAGGAAATGACTAGTAGTAGTATGGGATACCCTCTGCCACGCGCCTAAGGTGGATTGCGGAGTATCGATGTAGTCTAGCAGTAGTAGTCTAGTGATGATTTTGATATAGTAAAACTTTATACAAGTTAATAATGGCAGTACCTGATAGTAATGTAATTCTCATTTAGTGTGTTATAATAATTTCTTTTTGTGGCATTTTGCCCCATAACAGTAAGATATTTACCCCAGGCTTGGGGCAAAGATATAATTTTTTCATTTGTAACATCTTGTTAAATATAAGTTTAATACACCATAAAGTAATCATACAACAGTCGTGTAAAGTATGATCCTAGGTGTATTGTGAACAATTTTCATTGGCGTGTAACCAGAAAAGCAGAAGGGAAGAATAGAAACATGTTAACTATGGCCAAAGCGTATGCACGCTCTCTGAACAGTCTGCTGCAGATAGGTGTGTTGGGTCATGGCAGCACGTTGATAGTTAACCGACATTTGTGCGGGTTGGTATCCTGTGCAAGATGCACAGTTCATTGCATATCGGAGATCACACAACAACTCGGATTTCCGAAGTCAGCTCTGTCTAGGGCGCATCTTCAGTATCGCAGAGACAACGTTTCCATACGTGTAAACTGCCACACAGGGCGTTCGCTAATGTTTGACGAAATCGTGTCAACGTCGCAACCGCAGAGCGATACGGAGCGATCGACATTCAACTGTATTTGAGATCGCTGCCGATTTTAATATGGAGCGTCACGAACCAGTTCATGCAAGAACTGTAAGGAGAAAAATGTACCGTAGGGCAGTTACAGCCAATTCCTGCTTCTTTGCTGATACTTCATCGCAGAGCTCAACGACTGGTAAAGGCCCACCAACATCGTCACTAGATCATGCTACAGTGGCGGCATGTAGCATGTGAAAGTAGGCTGCTAAGGTTTTTATGTTGGTAACGTCACGTAGCGCTCTGTATGAAAATCACTGACTGTGCTGTGTGCAGTCTGTGGCTGGTTGGCATTTTTGGAATATTCGCTAGTGTACTGGTGGACAGTTGGATGTGAACAGCGCTTAGCGTTGTGCAGTTGGAGGTGAGCGGGCAGCACTGGTGGATGTGGGCAGAGAGAGATGCCAGAGTTTGAGAGGTCAGTACAAGCGGACGATCTGGACGTGGGTCCGCCAGAAGAAGGAAATTTGTAAAGATGGATATCATGAATACATATATGATGTCTTTTGAACATTATCAAGTTAAATACATTGCTTGTTTTCTATCAAAATCTTTCATTTGCTAACTATGCCTATCAGTAGTTAGTGTCTTCAGTAGTTGCAACCTTTTATTTAGCTGGCAGTATTGGCTCTCGCTGTACTGCAGTAGTTCGAGTAACGAAGATTTTTGTGAGGTAAGTGATTCATGAAAGGTATAGGTTATTGTTAGTCAGGGCCATTCTTTTGTACGGATTATTGAAAGCCAGATTGCGTTGCGCTAAAAATATTGTGTGTCAGTTTAGTGATGATCAGAATAACTAAAAAAGATAAATGTCTGAGTACGTTCAGTTTTACTCAGCTGTCTTTTTTACCAGCACAGTAATTCATAATTTTCAAAGGGGACGTTTCACATGGTCCGACGAATCCCAGTTTGAGTTTCACCGAGCTGATGGGCACGCGAGACTGTAGCGTACATGCCGCTACGAACCATATGTCAACAGGGTTGTGTCCGGACAGTTGTGGCCTGAGTTACGTTCACAAGGTCGCAATCGGATCCTGCTGTCCGGCAACAAGGAGCAATGACATTCTTGCTGACTATCGGCATCCCATTCTGACATTAAAGTGCACTGAAAAGATGCCATCTTTTAAATAGACAATGAGACGTATCATCTCTCTTTGGTTGCACACAGATCGTTTGACGAATACGCCAGAGAATTCTCGACCACGGCTTAGCTGCCAGACCACCAAATCAAGCATTTATGGGATGCTGTCGATATCCGTGAACGCTCGATGAACCCAGTAAGGGCACTCTCAATTATGCAACAAGGCCAGGTCAGTCAATCATCCAATCTGTAGCCCCTGCAACTACTGAGAAAGCTGCTGCCACTCTTTAGGTACCACATGTTTGCCTGTCTTCTCCGCACACACCTCTCCGTTGTGGTTGCATGCATGTTACAGTCACCTGTATCAGGCACGCCAGCCACGCCGTCTAAGCAAAGTCTTTGGTTCATGGGGGTAGGGCAGCGGGATGGGGGAGGGGGGCAATATGTACTTACCGTGTACAAATATTGATATTTTTTGTGATTATACAATTGTAGAAGTAACAGTTTGTCAAATTCTAAGTACTTGAATTTTAGCAATTTCAACTGATAAAATATTGCTCGTCATCCCAAAACGTAATGCAGTAAACATTTATTATGATTTTGCTGTTATGACTGATGTGGACATTGGAAAACCTCCCAGTTTGACTTCTGAAATCTGATAGAAATTCCTACATCTGCATGATTACACTGGAATTCACAGTTAAGTGCGTGGCAGATTGTTCATCGAACCACTTTTAAGCGACTTTTTTGCATGTTCCCGTGTGAGCTCTGATTTCCCATATTTTATTAGGATGGTAATTTCTCCCTTTGTAGGTGGGCGCCAACAAAATATTTTCACACTCTGAGGCAAAGATTCTGATTGAAAATTCATGAGAAGGCCCCGCCGCAGCGAAATGGTTCAAATGGCCCTGAGCACTATGCGACTTAACTGCTGAGGTCATCAGTCGCCTAGAACTTAGAACTAATTAAACCTAACTAACCTAAGGACATCCCACACATCCATGCCCGAGGCAGGATTCGAACCTGTGACCGTAGCGGTCACGCGGTTCCAGACTGAAACGCCTTTAACCGCACGGCCACACCGGCCGGCACCGCAGCGAAAAACGCGTTTTAAGACAAAAAAGGAATTACGGAGATTGGCTGCGAGTGGGCACTGATTTAAACGATGAGGAAAGTTGAAAATTAGTGCCGGACCGGGGTTCGAACCCGGACCTCGTGCTTACTAAGAAAATGCTCTGACCACTAAGCATCCGGACACAGTGGTACACAGTGGTCATCGCAATCGTACGGACTACCCTAATAATCCTCCCGTCAGACCCAAATTCTCAGCTCACGCCACACACAATTAATGCGTTGCCCCTTGCCCATTATTCTCCTCACTCGCGGCATTTCGCCGAGTCCCGTAAGAATTCGAAAGTGGTTTGCATCTACAGTGAAGAGATCATCAGCCGTCTTCGCTTGAATTATATGTACGTAGCGTCTGTTCTTCCCGACATGTTGATTTTGCAGCCTTTTGATTTGTGTGATTTATCGTGTAGCTGAAATTTTGCGGATTCTTTTTAGTGCTCATGTGGATAATTTCACACTTTTCATGATCTAAAGTCAATTGGCACTTTTTGCACCATAGAGGTATCTTGTCTATATCATCTTGCAATTCGTTTTGATCATCTGATGACTTTACATGCTGGTAAATGACGGCATCATCTGCGAACAATCTAAGAGGACTGCTCGGGTTGTCTCCTAAACAGTTTATGTAGATCAGGAAGCCTTGTCTTTTTTGAATGTTTTAGGCCGGCTGGTGTGGCCGAGCGGTTCTAGGCGCTTCAGTCTGGAAGCGCGCGACCACTACGGTCGCAAGTTCGAATCCTATCTGGGGCATGGATGTGTGTTATGTCCTTAGGTTAGTTAAGTTTAAGTAGTTCTAAGTTCTAGGGGACTGATGACCTCAGATGTTTAGTCCCATAGTACTCAGAGCCATTTGAACCATTTGGATGTTTTAAGTTGCTTCGCTAAACCGAGGATATCTCCTTGTAAGTTACTCACATTGCCAGTTGTTCTTGATTCGAATTTTGGGATATTTACTTCGTCTTCTTTTGTGAAATAATTTCGAAAAACCGCTTTTAGTAACTCTGCTTTAGTGGCGCTGTCATCAGTAACATCACATTTGTTATCACGCAGTGAATGTACTGATTGCGTCTTGGCACTGGTGTACTTTACACCCTATCATAATCGCTTTTGCGTTTTCCGCCAGAGTTTCGTTGTGAAAACTATTACAAGCAGTTCTCATAGAATTTCACGCTAAATTTCGAGCTTTTGTAAAAATTCGCGAATCCTGGGTGGCATGCATTTTTCGTTGCTTCGGCAACAGTGTTCTGACCTGTTTTGTGTATCAAGCAAGCTCAGTACCGTCTCTTATTAATTTATGTGGTATATATCTCTCAATAGCCGTCGATACTACTTCTGGATTTAAACCTCATCTAGTCTATTGAGATTGGGAGCAGTGGTGACTGTGTCTTAAGTAGGTGTCAAGCGAATTTTTGTCTGCTTTTTTAAAAATACATGTGTTTTGCGTATATTTTTCGTGGGTTGGATGTTAGAGTATTCACCCTAGCTACAACAGACTTGTGGTCACAAATCCCAGTATGTATCATGATGCCCCTTATTTGGTCATGATTATTTGTTGCTAAGAGGTCAAGTATGTTTTCGCAAACTTCCACTCTTCCACTAATCTCCTGAACTAGTTTTTCAAAATAATTTTCTAAAGACATACAGTACGACTTTGGACGACGTTTTACGCTTACCACCGACTTTAAACATGTATTTTCGCTAATATATCGAGGTTAGATTGAAGTCACCACCAACTATAATTGTATGAGTGAAATACTTATTTGAAATGACACCCAAGTTTTCTTTGAATTGTTCAGAAATTGTTTCACCTGTGTCAGAGGCTCGATAAAATGCATCAATTATTAATCAATTTATTCCAGTTGTCAAGTACGACCTCTACCCATACTAACTCAAAGGAGCTATCTACTTCAATTCTACGGTCGCAGGTTCGAATCCTGCCTCGGGCAAGGATGTGTGTGATATCCTTAGCTTAGTTAGATTTAAGTAGTTCTAAGTTCTAGGGGACTGATGACCTCAGATGTTAGGTCCCATAGTGCTCAGAGCCATTTAAACCGATCTACTTCAATTTTACTACAAGGTAATCTACTACTGACTGCAATGAACACTCCACCACCAACTGTATTTCATCCATCCTTTCTGAACACGGTTAGTTCCTTTGTAAAAATTTCGGCTGAACTTATTTTCGGATTTACCCAGATTTCCGTACCTATAATGATATGAGATTCAGTTTTTTTATATTAGCGCTTGGAGCTTGTTTCTTTTCCAACATAGCTACGACAGTTTGCAACTACAATATTGGTTGTTCCTATGTCTACCCTCTTTCTGTGTTCGTCCTGCTCCCTTTCTGCACTTTCCCGATAACTTCTAACCCCCCCCCCCCCAAAAAAAAAAAATCGCCCAGGTCCCCTTCACACAGCCTCGCTACCCATGTAGCCGCTTCCTACACATAGTGGACTCCTGAACTATTTAGCGGAACCCGGAAACCCACCACCTTATGGCCCAAGTTGAAGAATCTGCAACCTAAAAGGTCGCAGAACTCTCTGAACCTCTGATTCAGACCCTCCACTCAGCTCTGTACAGTGGGGCTACTGTCGGTTCTGTCGACGACGCTACAAATGGCGAACTCCGACTTCATCTCGCAAACAAGACTGGCAGTGCTTACTACTTCAGCTAGCCGGTCGAAACAAGAGATAACCACTTCTCATCCAAAGCGACACACAAGTACCAACAAGACATCACCTGCAGTTCGCTGCAACCTGTGCACTTCAGGGCATTGCGAACCACCCCGTTTAATCAACAGGCCATATAAAAACCAAATTAAAAACTTTAAATTAGCTCTTCCCTTTTTTGTAATTAGTTACACGAAGTTCTCACTGCTTATCTGTTGTTTAAGGCTCGTAGAACAGCATGTCAAATTTGAACGTCGAGTACAGACAAGTTCACGACAGCTACCTCTGATTTGTAGCAGGACTGCGGAAGTGACAACTTTTGGAACGTCCTGCAACATGTGTGTGAAAACGCTTTCTCTGAATCCCCTGTGTAGAGGCCGGTTGCAGACGTCAGGATGGTCGATGTCTCCCTCTGCCTCCCCCTACAGCCTGCCTCCGGCTTGCTCCTCTTGTCTCTCTGGGACTCTCTTTGGACTCCCATCACTTTGCGACTATGCCACTCGCTGCAGTTCCCCCGATTGTCGAACTGTCGAAACAAAATTTGAAAATAAATCAACTGTAGGTCATTTCCTTAGAAAATTGGTTAAATATATGGTAATGAACTTTGCCTCATCATAAAAATTAAATTCGTTAAAACAAGTAAAAATTTTAAATATAAAAAACAGTATCATGACATCAGTGGAACACAGAGGTTTAAGTACTTGATTGAGATCCTCAGTCCTAGTATCATTGAGACTGCAGCAGTCAAAGAAAGCTTCAGAAAGATGGAGGTAGAAGTCAGACTATGCCAGGACGCTCAAAAATCGACAGAAAAGGAATGTCAGAAACAGAAAAAAACGGAAAGGAAATTTCTAAAGAACATCCTCACGGCCCAAATAATGCAACATCGGATTAGTTTTTATTTTTTGAGATCAGACAAAGAAGTTTTATGGCAAAGTTCGAAAAGATCTCAACGACAAAAAAGAAAACAAGGCTGGCTCTCTGTGGACGCATTAAAACAATGAAACCAGAAAGGGTTGCAGGTAGCCATTGACTTACGAGGAGAACCACAAGACCCAACTCCTGTGGATAACTACATTAGGATCTAGGAAAGCGAGGGACCAGGGAAGAAGATACAGAAAACCGAGAGGATCAGAGCAGAAATAGCGGGATTATCTATCAGGCGAGAATGCAAGAACAACATGGATATCCTCGGGAGGAAAGTAAGCAAGAGTGAATGAAAGAATACTTGAGGAAAAAAACAGTTTTAGAAGTGAACACACATACAGCAGCTGAAACGACCAAAAACACTGCTGAACATAATTACAACACCAGTATGTATAGCACATAAAGAAGTATAATTTTTTGTGTATACAGGGTGGTCCATTGATCGTGAGCGGACCAAATATCTCACGAAATAAGGTTCAAACGAAAAAACTACAAAGAACGAAACTTGTCTAGCTTGAAGGGGGAAATCAGATGGCGCTATGGTTGGCCCGCTAGATGACGCTGCCATAGGTCAAACGGATATCAACTGCGTTTTTTAAAATGAGAACCCCCATTTTCAATACATATTCGTGTAGTACGTAAAGAAATATGAATGTTTTAGTTGGACCATTTTTTTCGCTTTGTGATATATGGCGCTGTAATAGTCACATACATATGGCTAACAATTTTAGACAAATCGTTGGTAACAGGTTGTTGTTGTTGTTGTTGTTCTGGTCTTCAGTCCTGAGACTGGTTTGATGCAGCTCTCCATGCTACTCTATCCTGTGCAAGCTTCTTCATCTCCCAGTACTTACTGCAACCTACACCATTCTGAATCTGCTGAGTGTATTCATCTCTCGGTCTCCCTCTACGATTTTTACCTTCCACGCTGCCCTCCAATGCTAAATTTGCGATCCCTTGATGCCTCAGAACATGTCCTACCAACCGGTCCCTTCTTCTTGTCAAGTTGTGCCACAAACTCCTCTTCTCCCCAATTCTATTCAATACCTCCTCGTTAGTTATGTGATCTACCCATCTAATCTTCAGCATTCTTCTGTAGCACCACATTTCGAAAGCTTCTATTCTCTTCTTGTCTAAGCTATTTATTGTCCATGTTTCACTTCCATACATCGCTACAATCCATACAAATAATTTCAGAAACGACTTCCTGACACTTAAATCTATAGTCGATGTTAGCAAATTTCTCTTCTTCAGAAACGCTTTCCTTGCTATTGCCAGTCTATATTTTATATCCTCTCTACTTCGACCGTCATCAGTTATTTTGCTCTCCAAATAGCAAAACTCCTTTACTACTTTAAGTGTCTCATTTCCTAATCTAATTCCCTCAGCATCACCCGACTTAATTCGACTACATTCCGTTATTCTCGTTTTGCTTTTGTTGATGTTCATCTTATATCCTCCTTTCAAGACACTGTCCATTCCGTTCAACTGCTCTTCCAAGTCCTTTGCTGTCTCTGACAGAATTACAATGTCATCGGCGAAACACAAACTTTTTATTTCTTCTCCATGGATTTTAATACCTACTCCGAATTTTTCTTTTGTTTCCTTTACTGCTTGCTCAATATACAGATTAAATGACATCGGCGAGAGGCTAAAACCCTGTCTCACTCCCTTCTCAACCACTGCTTCCCTTTCATGTCCCTCGACTCTTATAACTGCCATCTGGTTTCTGTACAAATTGTAAATAGCCTTTCGCTCCCTGTATTTCACCCCCGCCCCCTCAGAATTTGAAAGAGAGTATTCCAGTCAACATTGTCGAAACCTTTCTCTAAGTCTACAAATGCTAGAAACGTAGGTTTGCCTTTTCTTAATCTTTCTTCTAAGATAAGTCGTAAGGTCAATATTGCCTCCGCGTTCCAACATTTCTACGGAATCCAAACTGATCTTCCCCGAGGTCGGCTTCTACGAGTTTTTCCATTCGTCTGTAAATAATTCGCGTTAGTATTTTGCAGCTGTGACTTATTAAACTGATAGTTCGGTAATTTTCACATCTATCAGCAACTGCTTTCTTCGGGATTGGAATTATTACATTCTTCTTGAAGTCTGAGGGTATTTAGGCTGTCTCGTACATCTTGCTCACCAGATGGTAGAGTTTTGTCAGGACTGGCTGTCCCAAGGCCGTCAGTAGTTCTAATGGAATGTTGTCTACTCCCGGGGCCTTGTTTCGACTCAGGTCTTTCAGTGCTCTGTCAAACTCTTCACGCAGTATCGTATCTCCCATTTCATCTTCATCTACATCCTCTTCCATTTCCATAATATTGTCCTCAAGTACATCGCCTTTGTATAGACCCTCTATATACTCCTTCCACCTTTCTGCTTTCCCTTGTTTGCTTAGAACTGGGTTTCCATCTGAGCTCTTGATATTCATACAAGTGGCTCTCTTTTCTCCAAAGATCTCTTTAATTTTCCTGTAGGCTGTATCTATCTTACCCCTAGCGAGATAAGCCTCTACATCCTTACATTTGTCTTCTAGCCCTGCCTGTTTAGCCATTTTGCACTTCCTGTCGATCTCATTTTTGAGACGTCTGTATTCCTTTTTGCCTGCTTCATTTACTGCGTTTTTATATTTTCTCCTTTCATCAATTAAATTCAATATTTCTTCTGTTACCCAAGGATTTCTACTAGCCCTCGTCTTTTTATCTACTTGATCCTCTGCTGCCTTCACTACTTATCCCTCAGAGCTACCCATTCTTCTTCTACTGTATTTCTGTCCCCCATTCCTGTCAATTGTTCCCTTATGATCTCGCTGAAACTCTGTGCAACCTCTGGTTTATTCAGTTTATCCAGGTCCCACCTCCTTAAATTCCCACCTTTTTGCAGTTTCAGTTTTAATCTACAGTTCATAACCAATAGATTGTGGTCAGAGTCCACATTTGCCCCTGGAAGTGTCTCAAAATTTAAAACCTGGTTCCTAAATCTCTGTCTTACCATTATATAATCTATCTGATACCTACTAGTATCTCCAGGATTCTTTCATGTATACAACCTTCTTTCATGATTCTTGGACCAAGTGTTAGCTATGATTAAGTTATGCTATGTGCAAAATTCTATCAGGCGGCTTCCCCTTTCATTTCTTACCCCCAATCCATATTCACCTACTATGTTTCCTTCTCTCCCTTTTCCTGCTCTCGAATTCCAGTCACCCGTGACTATTAAATTTCCGTCTCCCTTCACTACCTGAATAATTTCTTTTATCTCATCATACATTTCATCAATTTCTTCATCATCTGCAGAGCTAGTTGGCATATAAACTTGTACTACTGTAATAGGCGTGAGCTTCGTGTCTATCTTGGCCACAATAATGCGCTCACTATGCTGTTTAGTAGCTTACCCGCACTCCTATTTTTTATTCATTATTAAACCTACTCCTGCATTACCCCTATTTGAATTTGTATATATAACCCTGTATTCACCTGACCAAAAGTCTTGTTCCTCCTGCCACCGAACTTCACTAATTCCCACTATATCTAACTTTAACCTATCCATTTCCCTTTTTAAATTTTCTAATCTACCTGCCCGATTAAGGGATCTGACATTCCACGCTCCGATCCGTAGAACGCCAGTTTTCTTTCTCCTGATAACGACGTCCTCTTGAGTAGTCCCCACCCGGAGATCCGAATGGACGACTATTTTACCTCCGGAATATTTTACCCAAGAGGACGTCATCATCATTTAACCATACAGTAAAGCTGCATGCCCTCTGGAAAAATTACGGGTGTAGTTTCCCCTTGCTTTCAGCTGTTCGCAGTACCACCACAGCAAGGCCATTTTGGTTAGTGTTACAAGACCAGATCAGTTAATCATCCAGACTGTTGCCCCTGAAAGTACTGAAAAGGCTGCTGCCCCTCTTCAGGAACCACACGTTTGTCTGGCCTCTCAATAGATACCCGTCCGTTGTGGTTGCACCTACGGTACGGCCATCTGTATCGCTGAGGCACGCAAGCCTCCCCACCAATGGCAAGGTCCATGGCTCATGGGGGAGGGGGGGGGGGGGGTAACAGGTAGGTTTTTAAACTAAAATACAGAACGTAGGTACGTTTGAACATTTTATTTCGGTTGTTACAATGTGATACATGTAGCTTTGTGAACATATCATTTCTGAGAACGCATGCCGTTACAAGCGTAATTACCTGTATATACCACATTATTGCAATAAATGCTCAAAATTATGTCCGTCAACCTCAATGCATTTGGCAGTACGTGTAACGAAATTCCTCTCAACAGCGAGTAGTTCGCCTTCCGTAATGTTCGTGCGTGCATTGACAATGCGCTGACGCATGTTGTCAGGCGTTGTCGGTGGACCACGATAGCAAATATCCTTTTACTTTCCGCCCAGAAAGAAATCCGAGGACGTCAGATCCGGTAAACGTGCCGGCCATGGTATGGTGCTTCGACGACCAATCCATCTGTCATGAAATATGCTATTCAATACCGCTTCAACCGCACGCGAGCTATGTGCCGGACATCCATCATGTTGGAATTACATCGCCACTCTGTCATGCAGTGAAACATCTTGTAGTAACATCGGTAGAACATTACGTAGGAAATCAGCATACATTGCACCATTTAGATTGCCATCGATAAAATGGGGGCCAATTATCCTTCCTCCCATAATGCCGCACCATACATTATCCAACCCGCATAGGTCGCTGATGATCCACTTGTCGCAGCCATCGTGGATTTTCCGTTGCCCAATACTGCATATTATGATGGTTTACGTTACCGCTGTTGGTAAATGACGCTTCGTCGCTAAATAGAACGTGTGCAAAAAATCTGTCATCGTCCCGTAATTTCTCTTGTGCCCAGTGGTAGAACTGTACACGGCATTCATAGCCGTCACTATGCAATTCATGTTGCATAGAAATTTGGTACGGGTGCAATCGATGTTGATGTAGCATTCTCAACACCGACGTTTTTGAGATTCACGATCTCGCGCAATTAGCCTGCTACTGATGTGCGGATTAGCCGCGACAACAGCTAAAACACCTACTTGGGCATCATCATTTGTTGCAGGTCGTGGTTGACGTTTCACACGTGGCTGAATACTTCCTGTTTCCTTAAATAACGTAACTATCCGGCGAAATGTGCGGACATTTGGATGATGTCGTCCAGGATACCGAGCAGCATACATAGCACACGCCCGTTGGGCATTTTGATCACAATAGCTATACATCAACACGATATCGACCTTTTCGCAATTGGTAAATGGTCCATTTCAACACGGGTAATGTATCACGAAGCAAATACCGTCCACACTGGCGGAATGTTGCGTGATACCACGTACTTATACGTTTGCGACTATTACAGCGCCATCTATCACAAAGCGAAAAAAGTGGTCCAACTAAAATATTCATATTTCTTTACGTACTACATGAATATGTAATAAAAATGGGGGTTCCTATTTAAAAAAAAAAGCAGGTGACAGCCGTTTGACCTATGGCAGCGCCATCTAGCGGGCCAACCATAGCCCCATGGTTTCCCCCTTCAAGCTAGACGAGGTTCGTTCTTTGTAGTTTTTTCGTTTGATGCTTATTTCGTGAGATATCTGGCCTGGTCACTATCAATGGACCACCCTGTAGAAATTATGGTAGGAAGAATACGTGATTAAGTATGTAGGTGATTTGAGGATATACAGTGTGCAAAGTTTAGTAAACAGAGCTGCCACGGTGGCAGCAACAACGGCTCTAATCGAGCCGGGGATGGAATCGTACTGAGCTTGGATGACAGATATGGGTACATCACTCCATGCTGTTTCAATTACGCTGCCTGACCAAAAAAGCGAAGCATGAAATATTCATGACCGGATATTAAAGTGACTTCGCACACTTACACACCTTTGGTGGGTATATAAATGACTACAGTTGTAATCCTCTCTAAAAGGGAAAACGGCCACCAGAGTGAATTAGTCTTGTTACGAGGCCTCGTGGGGCATATACGAGGCGGGAGCAGCATCAAAAGTGAATCATTACTCGTAAGGGCACAGCGATGGCATGTACTCGAATGAGACAGAGCTATCAGCACTTGATATTGAAAGGGCTCGATGTGGGTCTCCGTTTAGATCGCCGGTCAATTGTGCAGCATCTACATTTACGGGGCATTAGGATGTAACAGTGACCCGATGTCGTATTCCTTGTGAAGATGAGGGGAGGCATCCTTCTCGTCAAGTTTTCTGTCGACCACATCTGACCATCTGAAGGGAGGAGCGCTGTATTGTGCACCAAGCACATCGTAAACCCTACACGTTTACACCTTCCATCCGAGAATAAGTGATGGACTCACTGCAGTATCCTGCGTCGTCCTGTGCCATCGGTCGGCTTAACTACAGAACTGCCGTCATATGTGTGGTGTCACCGCCAGACACCACACTTGCTAGGTGGTAGCTTTAAATCGGCCGCGGTCCATTAGTACATGTCGGACCCGCGTGTCGCCACTGTCAGTGATCGCAGACCGAGCGCCACCACACGGCAGGTCTAGAGAGACGTACTAGCACTCGGCCCAGTTGTACGACGACTTTGCTAGCGACTACACTGACGAAGCCTTTCTCTCATTTGCCGAGAGACAGTTAGAATAGCCTTCAGCTAAGTCCATGGCTACGACCTAGCAAGGCGCCATTAACCATTTCTAGAGAGAGTCTCACTTGTATCATCAAGAATGCTGTATACAAATGATGGATTAAAGATAAGTATTCCAGCAGCTACGTACTTTTCTTTATAGCATTCATTACGTAACCTGTTTCAGACCTACCGCCCACCTGCGTGAGATGACGCGTGCATTTCGGCCTCCTCTTGCAACACAATGTTGGCTCTTCTGCCAACACTACAATATGCTATGCTGCCATGAACATCCCAACACAGACGGCTGTATTTGGATTGATACCGTGACTTGGAAGTATGGACTGCTGACGAGTGGCATCGCATTGTGTTCAACAATGAATAGTCTGGATGAGCACTTACCATCGTTGGCGAGTATGTTGGCAAGCTGGGAGTAGGTCTCCTTGTTCAAATGTTTTGGAGAGGCACAGCAGTCATGGTTTGGGGGCCATCACGTATGACTTCATGTCATGGCTGGTAGTGACTGAGGGAATTCTAATAGCACAAGGTTAGGTCGCGGACATCACACGTCCTCACGTGTTACCTCACATGCGACAGTATCGTGGTACTATTTTTCAACAGGGTAATCTCGTCTACACAAAGCACACGTCTCCATGAACTGTCTGCGTGATGTTTGTCCGCAGCTCGTGGTCGTGCGGTAGCGTTCTCGCTTCCCGCGCCCGGGTTCCCGGGTTCGATTCCCGGCGGGGTCAGGGATTTTCTCTGCCTCGTGATGACTGGGTGTTGTGTGATGTCCTTAGGTTAGTTAGGTTTAAGTAGTTCTAAGTTCTAGGGGACTGATGACCATAGATGTTAAGTCCCATAGTGCTCAGAGCCATTTGAACCATTTTTTTTCTGCGTGATGTTGACGTACTCCCAAGGACAGCAAGATCCTCAGATCTGTTCCTAATAGAACACGTGTGGAGTTAGCTCGGACGTCAACTTCGTACCAGTGCCAGTAAACAGGACATGGTTGTGGGCCATGTTGCCTCACGAGAGGATACAGCGGCTTCATCACACCCCGCCCAACTTCCCAACCGAAAGACCGCATGCATCAAAGCCATAGGGGGTGCAACTTCATACGGGTAAGTGGACTCATACTGCCAATTTATTTGTGCATTTGACTCGATTTTTAATGGTTAAAATAACATCACATATCTCCACAATCATTGATTTCTTTTCCTCTTCCCATTCTGGGGTTTCACCTTTTTTAGCCAGGCTGTGTGTGTTTCGGAGCACATCAGAAGTTGTGGCTGGCGAGTGTTGTTGTGCTGATCTCTGGACAGCCCCTGACCAGATGTCATCAGTAGGTCAGAGAGACGGAGAACCAGCTGGCTAGGGCGACAGTGGAGCACCCTCCGTATCAAGATAGGTTAGGAACGTCCACGCGAGAAGCGATCTTGTTGAAAACGTCACGCAGTCCTCTAACATAGAGCACAAGTGTTGGCGTAAATACGACAGAGATACTACAATACCGGCTTCTGTCTAAATTACCCCCTATTCGAACAAGAGATGATCATGTTGTGTACCTAATGGAACTTCATATCATTACACCAGGTACTAGGCAGTTATGATGATCGTGAGTGCAATCTGGTAACATCTCATTCTTCCCAGAGCCTCCGCACATGGGTACTGTAATATGAGAAAATTTGTGTTGGGTTAAATCGGTAATACTAGTAGGTGTCGCCTCATCTTATTATCAAAAGTTACTCTTATGTAAAAAACGAGGTTTAAATAATTGTCTGGAAAGTGTTCTTATATATATTTTTGTAAAATGTTGTAGAGATTGTAGCCTGAAAATATCTGAGTGGCATAATCCCGTCAACGCCAGGGTGTTTACTACGCACGGATGACTGCACAGTTGCGGCTTGCGGCAAAGATAACATCTATGTCGCAGCTGGTCACCGCAAAACTTCGACAGCCGCAAAGAAAAATCAGCTACTGTATTGCTGAAAGGGAGAATTAGCGTGCTATGTTCGTTCATCGTAAATGGTTCTTAGTTCGTTGCATGAGATATTAAGTTAGTCGTTGTTGATTGGTAGCCGGACTAAAATCAGCCGGGCTTAGACTCGTGAGTGTTTGGGTCAAACGCTGCAGTCATTTAGGAGAATTCTGTGAGATTGTTGCCGGTTTGCTTGAAAGATATTTACACCGATCCGTCATAATTTTGATCTCACTTTGTGGCGCGAAAAGCGTCAAGTGATTGATTTGTGTGGGAACTTGGAATTTTGTGTGAGGTAGCAGTAGTGGCTACGGTAGTTAACTGTTTCTCGTTGTTGGTGTTTTTATGCCAAAACGTTATTGGACAAAGTGTAGCTTGAAAGCCACTCGTTTGTAGGATATCCGTGTCTCGGTTGGATCGGAAATGTTCCGTTTTGTTGTGGGAGAAACGTGGCGTTATCAGGTGAATGCCTTTATTTGAATTTGAAGGTGGAGAAAGCACATACTAAGGAAATAGTGACTCTGCGTTGTTGTATTAGTGGATTTGAAGGTGAAAACAAGCACTTAGGAAATAGTGACTTTGCCATATTGTCTTAGGGCTTATGTTGCGACTTCATTGTGAACGTCGGTGTGCTTTAGTTAATTTTTGGAAATCTCTACATAGATACACGGTCTGTGTTATCTTTGTAATTAGGAGAACGGATGTCCTATGTTCGTATGTGATACAGTGAGAACCACTATAAGTTAGTGTAGCGAGAACCAGTCTAAATTAGTAGGAGATTTGCACTCGTGGCCGCGAGTTTAGTAGCTTTTCTTATAATATCCTAAACGACAAAGCAAGAACCATTGTTGCTGAGGACACGCTAATTGTCTCTTCCATCGTGCGAATGCTGTGTTTTAAATAATTTCAATAGCAGTGGGTCCATGTAAAGTCAACGCCTGAAGTGGAATTAATTTTGTGTCTATTTTAAAGTCCAAGCAGCTTAAATGTGGTGGTGACACCCAGTTTTACTTTTCCACTTAGAGGGGGTTTGTTTGATTGTCCAGCACTCATAAAATCAAAGCTGACTTGTACCTGTACATGAGAGAAAACAGACTGTAAAGACAGAACAGTTTCTATTTTAAACACAATCATTTGTCCACATTTAATATTCAAGGATATTTTAACAGCAAAATTAAATTTTATAGCAAACTACTAATTTGCAAAAATCGTAAAGAATAGTGGTGAAAGGAAGTTAAAGATTAAATAAAGAAAAGTCTGCATCGTTACAAAAAGCAAGTACATTAATTCGCAAAGAAATAGGAATGTAAGTTCAGATTTGTTAATTTCCAAGGAGATACCTTATTTCACATTTCTCAAGTTAAGAAAGGAGAGAAATTATCTCTAGGATTTTATTTAAAGGAAAGATGACCAATTCTTGAAAGAAAGATAATTTATTTATGACTGTGAGGGTGAGAATTTTAAAAGGAATTAACACGTTGGCTTTCAAGTTGTGCAACGATATTGTTGTAGCGTGGTTGCTAGGCACAGAAGTTATCTCTGGTTAAAATAATCAAATAGACAAGGGAGTAAATTACATTTTTGAAAATGCGACGTAAAATAAATATTACTTAAAAGTGCAACCAAGCACACCGCTGGTTCTACACAGTTTGGTTGTGGTTTTGAATTGGAAAGATATTTATACAGTTCTATCGAGCACGACAGCTCGTGTTAAAAGTGTTGAAAATTTCTGTTACGCCGTTCCTTAGCGAGGTGCGTTGTCGCGTAATAGTGTTACATATTGGAAGATTTAATTTGTGACTGTGAGTTAGGTCGAGTATCAGATTTTCTATAGTGCATAGCATTTTCTTTGGTGAACAGAATTTTCTTTAGTGAAAGTTATTTGTACTAACCTTGTAGAAAAGTTGATAGTCAGACGCGTTATTAGTATCATCATTATCATAGTCCGGTAGCCACCACTAGACTGTCAAACCACAAATAGTATGTGTGACAATTCTGTAGTACACATCATCTTCGTAGTGGTACGTAGTGTGGGCTTTATCGAGAGAATTTCACCGTCCTCGTAAAAGTGCTTACGTTGTGATACAGACAGACGTCATTTCCAATACAGAAGTTTTCGCCCACTGGTTGTCTTAGGCCAAACCTCTGAAATCGAGTGACGTACTTCCAAACCAGAACTAACATAATTAGTAATTATTTTCAATGGATGTTGATCAAAATGTTTGTGCAGACACTATAAATGGAATATGTGATAGTATGAAGCTTAATTATAATATGAAGGGACTAGAAAGTAAACTAGAAACAAGTAAGAACAAGACTAATGATATTATGAAAATGTTTAATGATAATATGAGGCAGCTGAAGGATGATATGAAGCGACCAGCAAGTAAACTTGAGACCAATAAGAACGAGTCTAATGTTAATGTAAATAAGCTTAATGATAAGACAGAAGAAGGTCTAAAGAGGCTAGACGAAGCTAAACTTGATAGGGAGAATTTGAGACCTGATTTAAAGAAGATAAGAGATGGCCAGGAAGAATTACGAAATGAAATTCTTATTTTAACTAATAAATAAGAAGCGGTTAATAAGAAAGTATCGTCGGTGGACGGTGCACTTAGTAAGATATTGTCACTTCCTGTGGAATTGGACAATCTTAACGAATCCCAGGAAATGGTGATAAGTTTGCTTAGCTAGAATGTAAATGATAAGATTGAGAGTAACAATGAACGGATTATTGTACGCCCGGTTACCGTAGTTCTTAAGGATCTAAGTAATAACAAAAAATTAGACAAATACCATGTAGGCGATGACATAAGGAGATATACTGTAGGCAGTATAAAATCAAATATGAGAGACACGAGAGAAGAACCAACACTGGAATACATTTTTACTGTAGCAGTAAGTAATATGATAACAAACAATGTTAAGAAACCTAATGACGATACATCAAAGAGATCTGAGCTTAAAAATGCCTGAGTACCTTGTCGATAAGGAAATAGGGTACATTAGAATAAGATCTGCATTATCTTTAAATGCATTATGTGCCCCAAAGAGAAACGGTTCATTGAGGAGAAAAACGAATTAGGCATAGCACACCTAGGAGTGTCTGGAACTTGAGGAGGAGACAGAATACAATCGAGGTGAAGCGATATAAAAAGAGAAAGACTAAAGAATTCGAAATAGAAGGTAGAAGGCCGCGTTCTTACCGTAAGGAGTTGTCTTTGAGTGGGTCGGTATGGGCTCGGCTTGTATCGATGCCACAGGGTACCCGGTGATATATTCTGTGCTCCAAATTAGTTATTTCGGGTTACTTTGTTTAAGATTATGTTTAATAAGTTCGGTAAGTTTTTTTGGGGGGGGGGGGGGGGGGTGCTGTGCGCTACCGGATAGTATTTCAGAGGTACACGGAAGTTTGTTATAGTTTATCGTCAGAAAGGCACTGATGCTATACTGCGAGGGACCGATACCCGGGTTATTTCCGTTCTGATTGTTGATCAGCTACTAGGTAAAGTAGTGGTCGGGAACGATAAGTGCATCTGTTACAAGTATCCACTTTTTTTTCAATATATGGACGTGTACACTACGAGTAAAACCATTGAGCTGAGGGACTGTATATTGAAAATTACAACTAAAGAATAACCACGATTAAACAAATCTTACCTTACATTACCTGTAAAAACTTTAAAGGAATAATGAATGCCTATCAATTTATGCTTTGTCCATGTTATTTCTAAAGTAACAGTTTTTAGACCATGGTTATTTGTGTTAGTTATCTGATAACAAATTGAGGCAAGGAGGAACTTCCGTAATGCTCCAAAATTTGTGTTGCACATCGTTACACCAGGTGCTAGGGAGGTATTATGATGGTGAATGCAATCTGGTAACATTTGTTCTCCCCAGATCCTGCATAGATGGCCATGTTCATCAAGATGCTGTACGTACAAGCGGCACTCCCCTGGAAACAAGAGGTGGTGCCACACCTGTGTCAAATATTAACGGGCACACCACTATCAGCGCCTCTCTCGTCAAGGAAAGCCGCAAGAGTCGTCATTGTGCTGCCAGACCATGGTGCTCCACACGTCTTTGCATCGCCCATGTGGGACTGGAAATCCGGCATGACCTTAGGTGTGGCCCTTCTGAATCCATCGATTCCCTATTCGCATGACAACCCTGAGATACCGACCAGTGCGGGAAGCAACATGGTGGAATAAAGAAAAGTATAATCTCGATATTGTACTGCTGCACTTCAGAATGAATTCAGTGTGCATGCCTAATTTTTTGAAGTTTCTACCCAGCTAGTTCTGAACCAAGCAGGCCATATCGGGGCTGGTGTACTAATTGTGTGTCAATACGGCGTCAGTGCAGCAGAAGGCAAGGCACTAGTCGAGCAATGGCACACAACCTCTGAGCAAGACAGCAAAAGAACAAACACCGCAGTACATCAGAACAGGGCAGTACGAAGTAACACTCCATAGTTCCAAGCAAAAGAGTGCCACTGCAATAGTCAAATGTTGCAGAAAGACACAAGCTCGACAATTCGGGATAGTTACTGAACTACGGCAATGGGGCATGCAACGCTGACGAGTCCAGCAAATCAGGATAATTTCGCTCATCCAGTTAGAACCACTGTGTCATGTATGGGCTCTGCTGCTTAAATAACCAGACCTCTGAAGCTCACGTTCACATTCACTCATGACGCATTTCTGTGCTTGTCACCAGTACCAGACAAAACGACGATCTGTTTACTTTATGTGAAACCATGACAAGCTCTTCGATGGTGGCCTGCCTGCTTGCTGGTATCGAAGCCAATACGTAGCCATCTCGTTGCAAGTCACATCTGTGATCTGCCAGAGCAGCCTACATGGACGTTGCAGATGAGAAGATTGATGTGCCACCAACCCTTTTAGTATTGAAGGTAATTCGTGGATGATCTGCAAGCTGTCATCCACACATAGTCCCGGCATGGTGTGTTCATACAGCCCCCTACTCATCCCGTGAGCTTCTTCTGCAGCCTTGCTCATTCCACGGTTGGAGATCAGGGCCTGTCCTACACTTCAACCATCGCCCTGGACCACACAGACGGCTACACTCAACTAAGCCGTATACGAGAGGGCTGAGCTCTAGAGCCGCTCTGTGCTGTCAAAACGTCCGGTAATGGACAACACCTACTAATATGCCCCCTGTAGCCCATACGCCTGCATGCTGGCTACCGCTCACTGACCTGCAGTCACTACTCACCACGATTCACTAGCGGAGCTCGTGAGCGTTTCTCCCAATTGTGTGTTGCACGATGCTACGAGGCAGCTACATTACTCTGTGTATTTATCCTGACAATAAAATGTCATTCAAGATATCACTGTGTCACTGACGCCTCTGGGCATAGCACCCGATCTCTTCACACTACAACTAGGCTGCCTGACCCCAAGTGGCCGTGGGCAACCCGGGCCGCTACAGTACGATCCTGACGCCATTGAACTCCGACATTTGCTCGTGGAAGTTACTCCGTCTTACACGAGAGATAATACGAGCTTCTCAAGATCAATCGCCGTTCAAATGCGATTTTTGAAAAAGAAATCAGCTCTGTAATCGTTCCTTATATATACACTGCAGAGCCAAAGAAAGTGGTACACCTGCCTAATATTGTGTAGGGCCCCCGCGAGCACGCAGAAGTGCCACAACACGATGTGGCATAGACTCCACTAATGTCTGAAGTAGTGCTGGAGGGAACTGACACCATGAATCCTGCAAGGCTGTCCGTAAATCCGCAAGAGCACGAGCGGGTGGATATCTCTTCCGAACAGCGCGTTGCAAGGCATCCCAGATATGCTCAATACTGTTCATGTATTGGGAGTTTGGTGGCCAGCGGAAGTGTTTAAACTCGGAAGAGTGTTCTTGGATCCATTTAGTAGCAATTCTGGACGTGTGGAATGTCATATTATCCTGCTGGAATTTCCCACGTTCGTTGGAATGCACAATGGACACGAATGGATGCAGTGATCAGACAGGATGCTCACGTACGTGTTACATGTCCGAGAGAGATCTAGACGTATCAGGGGTCCAATATCACTCCAGCCGCACTCGCGCCACACCTATGAACAGCCTCCACCACCTTGAATAGACCCCTGCTGACATACAGGGTCCACGGATTCATGAGGCTGTCTCCATACCTGTACACGTCCATTCACTCGATACAATTTGAAACTAGACTCATACGACCAGGCATGTTTCCAGTCATCAAGAGTTCAATGTCGGTGTTGACAGGCCCGGGTGAGGCGTATAGCTTGAAACGTGCAGTCGTCAAGGGTACACGACTGGGCCTTCGGCTCCGAAAGCCCATATCTATGATGTTTCTTTGAATGGTTTGCACGCTGACACTTGTTGATGGGCCAGGATTGAAATCTGCAAAAGTTGGGAGAAGGGTTGCACTTCTGTCACGTTGAACGATTCTCTTGAGTAGCCGTTGGTCCCGTTCTTGTAAGATCTTTTTCCGGCTGCAGCGATGTCGGAGATTTGATGTTTTAGCGGATTACTGATATTCACGGTACACTCGTGAGAAGGTCGTACGGGAAAATCCCCACTTCACCACTACCTCCGAGATACTGCGTCCCATCGCTCGTGCGCCGACTGCAACACAACGTTCAGACTCACTTAAATCTTGATAACCTGCCATTGTAGCAGCAGTAAGTGATCTAACGACTGCGCCAGACACTTGCTGTCTTCTGTACGCGTTGCCGACCGCATTGACATATTCTGCCCGTTCTCTGTATTTCAATACGCGTGCTATACCAGTTTCTTTGGCGCTTCAGTGTATAATGTAGATGGCAGTATGCCTACCTACGTTTTTCGGCTCGGCAGAAATGCTAAACGGTTGTATAATCAGGCATGTTATACTCTTCATGCCAGTTTGGCGGTTGTTATGCGGCGGCGCGGTTCTTTCCGTCCCTTTAGGACGAACCTGCACCTACCTGTGAACATTGTCTCAGCATATCATTAGTAGGGAAGCCGAGCGAAACCTACTGTACTTCCACGTGAACCAGACTGCAATTAAAGTCACTAATCTACATTTCGGCAGAAAATTTTCACACGAAACGAAAGGCTGGAAATTTTGTCCTCAATTAATATATACTGAAACTTAGGTGAACAAGTATCACTGCCAAGCCCGTGCTAGTCTTAACACAGTCACTCACAATCCCTTTCACTCACTTTAGCAAGTTTATGGTGCTACATTTCCCGAAAACGGAATAGCTACTAAAATACTGATTGTTTTTGATTGATAATGCTCGCCAAATATTAAGTCTGTCGGTACCAAATGCAGTCACAGTTTTTAGCCACCGACCTTCTCAATACGCCACGTGGAATATAAGTCTTTTCCCGTCACAAAATTCACTTAAAAATTCCGAAATTTCTACACGCCCATCGGAATAATTATGCCGTCACTTTACAACACTTTTGATGTATGTAACACTGCTAGATCCGGCAACTTATCATTTCCATCGGAACTACTACTGCACACGTCCGAACTGTTTCATGGCTAGGCTCTCACTCTACTCTAGAATACTCTAAGTCTTCTCTACCAGCAGAGAAAGGCACGCGAAGAGTATTGCTTTATCATTGGTCAGTTCACTCAACAGCCAATAACAAAGCAACATTCTCCCGCGTCAATCCGCGCTTTTCATCAATAACCAATCGCAAAGTAGTAAACCTAACGACTGCACTTTTTACCAACGTAATTATCTAATATGCTGAAGGTTTGCTTATGCATAAAGTTATTTACTATTGTTATTTATATCTGAATTAACTTTCCCCTTACCATAAACTTACTTTACAAATCTATTCTACAAAAATCCCCTTTGTCCATATCCATACTTCTTCGAAATAATCCCACACTAAATCTTACTACATAACTCGTTAAACAATTATCTTCATATTAACCTTAAACCACACTCACGCATCATTCACACTGCTGAAACACATTTATAACATTTTACCTGCACAAAAAGACATAATAACACTTTATGAAAATACTAGAACAGTTTATGAAAAACATTCTATTACTTTAGTGCACTCTAGTGGGCACAATCGAAACTAAAATCACAGTCCCCCTATCCAATATTGTCCTCTATCGGCTGATACATAAACTACGTGCGCGTCCAGTCTCGCGTCACCATGTGTCACTATCCAGCTCTGACACACATCCCCCACTTAACAGCCTCCAAGGCAGGATCGTTATACGGCGCTACGCCTCAGTTACATGCCGGCTTCATGATTTTGCGTATTTAAAAGCCTGTAATGTAAATACAAAAATAAAACCAAGTACGCGGAGAGGTTGTTTCATTCGCAGTGTGTGTCTGTTTAGAATAATAGTAGTAGCCACAGGTTGTGGAGTAGGTGTATTGGCGCAGTTGCTTTACGACACTCCCGGGGTCCCCCGTGGCCACTGGTCCCACGCCAAATTAGACGTGGGCGGTGTCCCGGGGTGGGGGTGGGGCGACGCGAGGCGAGCCGAGAAAAGTGGCAGAGACCGGCTGCGGCCCCGACGCCCACCTCCACCGCCGCTGCAGCGATTTTGCATATCCTTTCAAGGCGAAGTTTGTTTACATCAATACAGCGGAACAAACTAGGCTCTCGCGCCGTCTGCGACGCACGCCGCGCCGCTCCGCGGGCCACATTTTTCGCTCCCGCTCGCGCCCACTCCGCCACGTCCCTCTGTCATTGTCCGCCCTCTGCGTCTCTCCTTCTCGCTCCCACACCTCTTCCGCGCCGCTCTCTGCCTCTCTCCCCCTCCCTCTCGCTCGCTCACGCGCGTGCGCACGCGCCGCGCAGCTCGGCATTTCCCTATTCTGCCCGAAATTAACGCTATTCAGTGACATTTTCAAAAGACAGTATTGTGGCTACAATTTGCCCGTATTCAGAGGATTTTCAAAAGGCGGCTCCCGGGCAGGCGGACTGGCAGACAGAGAGGGTGAAAGTGAGGAAGAGAGAGAGAGAGGGAGAGAGTGGCGCACGCGAACGCAAACGGTTGCGTGGGAGGGGCAGGCGAAATATTTTTCAAGTCGGGCTCTATTGGCGGAGGAGACGGCGGCGGCGTTGGGGGCTGCGGGGCGGCGTCTCTGAAAGAGTGAGAAGATTGTGGGAGGCGTCGCCGCCGTCCCATATGGCAGCGGCCGTGAGCGGCAGAAACACCTCCGATACAGCAGCTGCGGGGACTGCCACCCAGTTCCCTAGCTTCGCGCCACTTGCTTTTATGCTCACCGGGGTTTCGTCTGGTTTGCTGCAGTAACCCTATTCTTCCTATCTCGCACTAATCTTTTCATCTCTCGACATCTGCTATATCTTACTTTGCAGATATTCGGTTTTACATGTTGTAATCCTCGTCTTATCCTCCGTTGTAGCCGAAGTCACATCTTACAAGGGGAGCGCCAGGATTGGGAAATGAAGTTCGGAGTGGGACGGCGCGTGTTTGCAGCACTGCCCCAAGTGTTACAATGCCCCGGCCATACGGCCAGATGGCCAGCCATTCACGAGAAAAACGCTCCGAAACTTTCAGTGCTACAGTATATAATACCCATGCGTCCGCTCACTGAACCGAATGGCGCGGTGGCCGATGCAATATTGGTAACAATTCGTGCTTCGTATTTTCGAAGTATCTATTTGCTTTTCCTTATTTAAAAAAATACAATGACGTTACAATTGTAAACTTTGGTTCTTTCAACATTTCAACTTTTCCAACCAAATTATTTCCTTCAAATCAGAGGTTGTACAGAGTTTCAGGGAGAGCATAAAGGAACAATTGACAGGACTGGCGGAAAGAAGTACAGTAGAAGAAGAATGAGTAGCTCTGAGGGATGAAGTAGTGAAGGCAGCAGAGGATCAAGTAGATAAAAAGACGAGGGCTAGTAGAACTCCTTGGGTGGATTGGCTCTGAGCACTATGGGACTCAACTGCTGTGGTCATAAGTCCCCTAGAACTTAGAACTACTTAAGCCTAACTAACCTAAGGACATCACACACATCCATGCCCGTGGCAGGATTCGAACCTGCGACCGTAGCGGTCGTGCGGTTCCAGACTGTAGCGCCTTTAACCGCTCGGCCACTCCAGCCGGCGTACTCCTTGGGTAACAGTGGAAATATTGAACTTAATTGATGAAAGGAGAAAATATAAAAATGCAGTAAATGAAGCAGGCAAAAAGGAATACAGACGTCTCAAAAATGAGATCGACAGGAAGTGCAAAATGGCTAAGCAGGGATGGCTAGAGGACAAATGTAAGGATGTAGAGGCTTATCTCACTAGGGGTAAGATAGATACTGCTTACAGGAAAATTAAAGAGACCTTTGGAGAAAAGAGAACCACTTGTATAAATATCAAGAGCTCAGATGGAAACCCAGTTCTAAGCGAAGAAGGGAAAGCAGAAAGGTGGAAGGAGTATATAGAGGGTCTATACGAGGGCAATGTACTTGAGGACAATATTATGGAAATAGAAGAGGATGTAGATGAAGATGAAATGGGGGATACGATACTGCGTGAAGAGTTTGACAGAGCACTGAAAGACCTGAGTCGAAACAAGGCCCCGGGAGTAGACAACATTCCATTAGAACTACTGATGGCCTTGGGAGAGTCAGTCCTGACAAAACTCTACCATCTGGTGAGCAAGATGTATGAGACAGGCGAAATTCCCTCAGACTTCAAGAAGAATATAATAATTCCAATCCCAAAGAAAGCAGGTGTTGACAGATGTGAAAATTACCGAACTATCAGTTTAATAACTCACTGCTGCAAAATACTAACGCGAATTCCTTACAGACGAATGGAAAAACTAGTAGAAGCCGACCTCGGGGAAGATCAGTTTGTATTCCGTAGAAATATTGGAACACGTGAGGCAATACTGACCTATGTTTCTAACATTTGTAGACTTAGATAAAGCTTGTGACAATGTTGACTGGAATACTCTCTTTCAAATTCTGAAGATGGCAGGGGTAAAATACAGGGAGCGAAAGGCTATTTACAATTTGTACAGAAACCAGATGGCAGTTATAAGAGTCGAGGGGCACGAAAGGGAAGCAGTGGTTGGGAAGGGAGTGAGACAGGGTTGTAGCCTCTCCCCGATGTTATTCAATCTGTATATTGAGCAAGCAGTAAAGGAAACAAAAGAAAAAAATCGGAGTAGGTATTAAAATCCATGGAGAAGAAATAAAAACTTTGAGGTTCGCCGATGACATTGTAATTCTATCAGAGACAGCAAAGGACTTGGAAGAGCAGTTGAACAGAATGGACAGTGTCTTGAAAGGAGGATATAAGATGAACATCAGCAAAAGCAAAACGAGGATGATGGAATGTCGAATTAAGTCGGGTGATGCTGAGGGAATTAGATTAAGAAATGAGACACTTAAAGTAGTAAAGGAGTTTTGCTATTTGGGAGCAAAATAACTGATGATGGTCGAAGTAGAGAAGATATAAAATGTAGACTGGCAATGGCAAGGAAAGCGTTTCTGAAGAAGAGAAATTTGTTAACATCGAGTATAGATTTAAGTGTCAGGAGTGTAGCAATGTATGGAAGTGAATCATGGACGATAAATAGTTTGGACAAGAAGAGAATAGAAGCTTTCGAAATGTGGTGCTACAGAAGAATGCTGAAGATTAGATGGGTAGATCACATAACTAATGATGAAGTATTGAACAGAATTGGGGAGAAGAGGAGTATGTGGCACAACTTGACAAAAAGAAGGGACCGGTTGGTAGGACATGTTCTGAGGCATCAAGGGATCACAAATTTAGCATTGGAGGGCAGCGTGGAGGGTAAAAATCGGTGAGGGAGACCAAGAGATGAATACACTAAGAAGATTAAGAAGGATGTAGGTTGCAGTAGGTACTGGGAGATGAAGAAGCTTGCACAGGATAGAGTAGCATGGAGAGCTGCATCAAAGCAGTCTCAGGACTGAAGGCGACATCAACAACAACATTCGTTCGTATCGTATATATAAAACTGTGTGCGTGGGAGAATAATATTCATATTGTGAAGACTATGAATAATGAAATGTTATGTGTAATATACATGATAGAAATGAAATATTGTCAGTATACAATACCAACGAATATTTGAAGGAAATAATTTGGTTGGAAAAGCTGAAAATGTTGGAAGAACAAAAGTTTTCAATTTGAACGTTATTGTATTTTTTTCAATAAGGAAAAGCAAATAGATACTTTGAAAATACGAAGCACGAATTCTTACCAATATTGCATCGGCCACCGCGCCATTCGGTTCAATGAGCGGTCGCATGGGTATTATATACTGTAGGATTGAAAGTTTCAGAGGGTTTTTCTCGTGAATGGCAGGCCATCTGGCCGTATGGGTGGGGCATTGTAACACTATGGGGTAGTGCTGAAAACACGCGCCGTCCCACTCCGAACTTCATTTCCCAACCCTTGTAAGACCTCGCAGTGTAGTCGGAAAGACTTGACAGGATTGTAGCCACTGTACACGACTGCTGGCAGCGGTGGCCACGGGAATGTATGATCGCAAGAAGACATGGCTCAGGACGACTGCGTGGCTCTACCGAGAGGCAAGACCATCGTGTTCGGCGTGTGGCTCTGGCGCTTCGTACTACATCTGCGGCAACAATCGGAGCAGCAGGTGGCACCACAGTGACACAAGAAACAGTCACAAATCACTTAGTTCAAGAACAGCTCCGAGCCAGATTCCCTGTAGCGTTCATTCCACTGACCCCAAACCATCGCCATTTGCGATTTCAATGGCGTCAAGCGAGAGATCATTAGAGGGCAGGGTGGAGGTCTGTTGTGTTTTCTGATGAAAGCTGGTTCCGCCTCGGTGCCAGTGATGGCCGTGTGTTTGTTACAAAGAGGCCAGCTGAAGGTCTAAAACTAACCTGTCTATGTGCCAGGCACACTGGGCCTTATGGTCTGGGGAGCGATTTCGTATGACAGAAGGAGCTCTCCCGTAATTAACCCTCGCACACTAACTACAAATCTCTACCATTCGTGAACGGCATTCCCGGGGGTGTTTTCCAAGAGGATAACGCTCGCCCACATACCGATGTTATAACCCAATATGCTCTACAAACTGTCGACATGTTTGCTTGGCCTGCTCGATCAACAGATCTATCTACAATAGAACACATGTGGGACATCGTCGAAAGACAATTCCAGCGTCATCCACAAATAGCGTTAACTGTCTCTGCAGTGACCGACCAAGTGCAACAGGCAAGGAACTCCATCCCACAAACTACCATCCGGCACCTGCACAACACAATGCAACTTTTTGGCGGTTGCATCGGTTATTAATGTACCAGCATTTCACAGATACAATGGCATATCTCGCACTTACATTAACCAGTGATGCTGCAATGCTAATTACTTAAATATGCTACGAAGAGAAATGTATTTCCGAAACTTCGTTACTCTACATTAATCATTTTTTGGTATTTTGATTTTTTTTCGTCGGTTTACTAATCGTCTCCACAATGCGCCATGAAGGGAGGACACTTGGCGCTGCTGAAAGTGAGTTCATCGTGTGGAAATGTTAACCTCGGCGGCCTCTTAATATTATTCGAGAAGCATAGGCATCAACTTTCACTCTCTGGTTTCCAGTAATTCATGGTCATCCTCAAAAGACAAACTGTACAAACATTGATCAGAGTCCTCCACATGCATACGGATTTGAACAAAGTACGTCAGAGGAAGGAAAAAGACAAATCCTCCGATATATGACCGTTCTCAAGACAACAACAGGACAATACTGCACTGTTCCCAACATTTACCGTTTGAGCGTGGGACTGAATATAACTGAAAATCGTTGTCCAGCGTCCGAATGATAACGTGGTCAGATCATGACCACGTAAATACACTGGTTCTCATTTGGGCAAGGACAGAGAATGGAATATAGCGCATCCTTGTTGTAGCAGGCAAGCGATATTTGCCTGAAGTCAGGGGAAAACTTAAATCTTTATAAGCTGATGCCGGTTTCAACGGCGCGCGTCCTGAAAACGGGCCCAAAGTTTAATCCTTACCCATCTCTCACGGTGAAAAATTCAGTGATATTCGTGGTAGGAATGTTTCGCCTAGTACCGGATTTAATCGTCTTCGTGTCTTTCGTTGAATACTTAGTCATAATTAGGTAGACAAAATATTTCGTTGCAGAAACCCTGATTACTGACAACACTCTGCACATGATACGTCAGCCACAGCTCAGACACTGGGTGCGGTGGGACAGCGGTCAAGCGGTGGATCCACATCCGAGAGCAGTGATATTAAAATCCACTCCTGATGTTATCCACCGTTTTCCTAACTCGTTTAAAGTGAGTGTTGGGATACTTGCACTGTAAACGACCGACTGATTTCCTTCCTCTCCCATCGTTCTCTAATTCGAGGTTGTGCTCCATCTCTAACAAGCCCGTCGTCACCTGAACACTAATTTTTGCCCCCCACCCACGCCTTTCCCCCCTTCAAAAAACTAGTAATAATGATAACGTCAGGGAAAGACCATGGCCAAAGTTCTTTAAAACGATTTCCGAATTCCTGGATGTCTACAACGTTAACAGACCACTACCTGTCGACATTTGCAGGCACTGAGATCGAAAAATTAGGATGTACAGGCTTTATGGTTGCTTAGATCTGTGAGCCACACCAGTGGTAGTCAACCTGGTCCTTACCGCCCACTAGTGGACGTTCCAGCTTTTATGCTGGTCAGTAGGCCGTAAGGGTTTTAAAAATACTTTCCTTGGGTTTTCATAAAATTTTGACGTAAATTATTTGTAAAGTAATTATTGTTATTAAATTGCTGTAGCTTTGATTTATAAATTATATAAAGGAAAGTTCCTTCCATACCTTTTAAATCACCATCCCAATGAAACCTGTGGGCAATTGCAAAATTTTATCACTAACAGAGATGCAAAAGTGTGTAGTAGGTAAAAAATGTTTTAGTACCTCTGAGGTACACTGCTCTATTCCCTCAGTTTCGTGTTCTTTTTCATTTGCAGACACTTCTTAGAAATGTGCCATTAAGTTACTACGCTACTTTGTTATTTTATAATACCTTTCACTTGGAATTTACTGATTCCTAAATTTTTGTGTCATTTGTACCAACTTTCTTAATTGCCGTGCGGTATCAAGGGCATTAATTTGCTTGTGTTGAACGCGTCAGTGCACTTTCGCAAGATGATAATGTCTCTAAAAATTGAGTACTTTTTACACCATACGAGCTGGCCACGGTGGCCGAGCGGTTCTAGGCGCTTCAGTCAGGAACCACGCGACTGCTACGGTCGCAGGTTCGAATCCTGCTTCGGGCATGGATGTGTGTGATGTCCTTAGGTTAGTGAGGTTTAAGTAGTTCTAAGTTCTAGGAGACTGATGACCTAAGATGTTAAGTCCCTTAGTGCTCAGAGCCATTTGAACCATTTACACCATACGATAGGAATATTTTTCATGGGAAAGTATGTGAGTTTGTGCAACGGTCTTAATGTTAGGCAATTCTCATTTTATTTTGCCCTCAAGTAATATATTTTGATATAAAAAGTGTTTTATTTGAATTGCTATGTGCATCATAAAATGCTACCAGCAGGGAAAGGTCTTAAATTTTAAAAGGTGATGGATGGGCTTCCATGACGACACAAACTGATTATCAGGGATCTGGTTGCCGTACAACTGATACAGATCAGCAGTGAAGGTGGCAAATTTATTTTTGGAGGATGCGTGTAATTATATATCCGTGGCTTAAATGTACACACATCAAAAAAAAGTTTTGCATCACCTCGGTTCCGAGAGTTCCGGAACCTATACAGAAAAATTGGAATAGAGATCAGGATAAACATCATTTCCGTCTTTTTTATTGCTCATGAAAACCACACATTGCATGTTGTATCACCATACAGTGACACATTTAGAGGTGGTGGACCAGATTGCTGTACACACCGGTACCTCTAATACCCATTAGCACGTCTTCTTGCATTGACGCATGCCTGTATTCGTTGTGGCATACCATCCAAAAGTTCATCAAGGCACTGTTGGTCCAGATTGTCCCACGCCTCAACGGCGATTCGGCGTAGATCCCTCTGGGTGGTTGATGGGTCACGTCGTCCGTAAATCTATCCCAGGCGTGTTCGATAGGGTTCATGTCTGGAGAACATGCTGACCACTCTAGTTGAGCGATGTCGTTATACTGAAGGAAGATATTCACAAAATTTGCACGATGGGGGCGCGAATTGTCGTCCATGAGGACGAATGCCTCGTCAATATGCTGCCGATATGGTTGCACTATCGGTCGGAGGACGGCATTCACGTATCGTACAGCTGTTACGGCGCCTTACATAACCACCAGCGGCGTACGTCGGCCCCACAGCTATGAAACTTTAATCTACGTATCCAATAGGCATGGAAGTACGTAAGTATCAGTTTGGCAGTATTCGGTCAGGGTACCGTGTAGCTCTTTCCACTTCTGTCAGCGTATTAATACAGGTAACAAACATGGTAATTCCCGATGAGACGCCTCCTTGTAGAGTCTCCGTCATGGATCAGCGCCCCGGCACTTTGACGCGCATCTCTTTTCCGCCGATGCTCCAGCGAGCCACCCCTCCGCCCACACCCCCGCCACCCCACACCGCAGACAGAGGACGACAGGCGGCAAACGGCAGAAGGCCCAGCGCGGGGTCCCTGCCGCTGATCGTCCATTCGAGTCGCAGACGCCTTCCATATTTCTCGGCGGCTGGGCGCGGAGACAATGTATACGCCGTCAGGACCTACTTTCGCAGGAAGAGAGTTATGCTCGCCATAAATCTCGCAATGTCCCGGCTCTCGCCCCGCCGAGGAGGACTGCGAATATAAAACGGCGGGGGCGACGCGACGCGCCGAAAAGAAATCGTCCATTAAGAGTTTCTCGGCGGGCTGGGTCGCGCGGGCGGTTATGAAAATGAGCGTTTGATGCTCCTTGGCGCCGAAGATAATGCACTCTACCGAGGGGGCGCCGGGCGCAGATATGGCGGCCAAATGGTGGGTGGAGAGCAGATACAGTGGCGCACTCCACACGCCACTTGCGGGGGCGGCGGGGGCGGCGCGACCTCCCGCGAAAGCGCTCGCCACCACACCAACACACACACAATGCCAGCAGCCACCCTCTCCACTGAAAATTTGGAGCTGCGTCGAAGATCACCACTTCCACCAGCTCCACTGGAGAAGGCTGGGGAATACACGGACTGTGGCCTTGCCGAGCAGATCACACCAGCGTTGCCTGTTGTGGTTTCCGGAGTCTGTGGATAATCTACATAAGACTACTCTCCAAAACACTGGAAGTACGTGACAAAAGCTACTTCCCATTTACACCGTCATAGCGTCCCTCTTTCTGTTCCGTTTGGGTAAGGTGCGCGGGAAGAACAACTGCTTAATACCTCTATACGCTCGATAATTAGTATATCTTGCCTTCGCCGTCTCTACGGCTGCGATACGTAGCAGGCAGTAGAACATTCCTACCTTTATCACTTCATACTGGTTCTTGAAACTTTGTAAAGAGGTTACTGCGCGATAGTTTTGGCGCCAATCTTGAAGCGTCTGCCAACTCAAGTTTTTCAGAATCTCTGTGACGCTCTCCAGTGGACATAAACACATGATCATGGTGCTGCCCTTCTTTATTTACGTTCAGATTTCCTGTTGGTCCTACTTAGCATGGATCCTACCAGTGTCTACATCTACATCTACATTTATACTCCGCAAGCTACCCAACGGTGTGTGGCACAGGGCACTTTACGTGCCACTGTCATTACCTCCCTTTCCAGTTCCAGTCGCGTATGATTCGCGGGAAGAACGACTGCCGGAAAGCCTCCGTGCGCGCTCGAATCTCTCTAATTTTACATTCGTGATCTCCTCGTGATGTATAAGTACGGGGAAGCAATATATTCGATACCCCATCCAGAAAGCACAGTCCCGAAACCTGGACAGCAAGCTACACCGCGATGCAGAGCGCCTCTCTTGCAGAGTCTGACACTTGGGTTTGCTAAACATCTTCGTAACGCTATCACGCTTACCAAATAACCCTGTGACGAAACGCGCCGCTCTTCTTTGGATCTTCTCTATATCCTCTGTCAACCCGACCTGATACGGATCCCACACTGATGAGCAATACTCAAATACAGGTCGAACGAGTGTTTTGTAAGCCACCTCCTTTGTTAATGGACTACATTATCTAAGGACTCTCCCAATGAATCTCAACCTGGCACCCGCCTTACCAACAATTAATTTTATATGATCATTCCACTTCAAATCGTTCCGTACGCATACTCCCAGATATTTTACAGAAGTAACTGCTACCAGTGTTTGTTCTGCTATCATATAATCATGCAATAAAGGATCCTTCTTTCTATGTATTCGCAATATATTACATTTGTCTATGTTAAGGGTCAGTTGTCACTCCCTGAACCAAGTGCCTATCCGCTGCAGATCTTCCTGCATCCCGCTACAATTTTCTAATGCTGCAACTTCTCTCTATACTACATCATCATCCGCGAAAAGCCGCACGGAACTTCCGACACTATCTACTACGTCATTTATATATATAATGAAAAGCAATGGTCCCATAACACTCCCCTGTGGCACGCCAGAGGTTACTTTAATGTCTGTAGACGTCTCTCCATTGAGAACAACATGCTGAGTTCTGTTTGCTAAAAACTCTTCAATGCAGTCACACAGCTGGTCTGATATTCCGTAGGCTCTTACTTTGTTTATCAGGCGACAGTGCGGAACTGTATCGAACGCCTTCCGGAAGTCAAGGTAAATGGTATCTACCTGGGTGCCTGTATCTAATTTTTTCTGGGTCTTATGAACAAATAAAGTGAGTTGGGTCTCACACGATCGCTGTTTCCGGAATCCTTGTTGGTTCCTACAGAGTAAATTCTGGGTTTCCAGAAATGACATTATACGCGAGCAAAAAACATGTCCTAAAATTCTACAACAGATCGATGTTAGAGATGTAGGCCTACAGTTTTGCACATCTGCTCGACGACCCTTCTAGAAAACTGGAACTACCTGTGTTCTTTTCCAATCATTTGGAACGTTCCGTTCCTCTAGAGACTTGCGGTACACGGCTGTTAGAAGGGCGTAAGTTCTTTCGCGTACTCTGTGTAGAATCGAATTGGTATCCCGTCAGGTTCAGTGGACGTTCCTCTCTTGAGTGATTTCAGTTGCTGTTCTATTCCTTGGACACTTATTTCGATGTCAGCCACTTTTTCGTCCGTGCGAGGATTTAGAGAAGGAACTGCAGTGCGGTCTTGCTCTGTGAAGCAGCTTTGGAAAAAGGTGTTTAGTATTTCAGCTTTACGTGTGTCATCCTCTGTTTCAATGCCATCATCAGCCCAGAGTGTCTGGATATGCAGTTTCGATCCACTTACTGATTTAACATAAGACCAGAACTTAGTAGGATTTTCTGTCAAGTCGGTACATAGAATTTTACTTTCGAATTCACTGAACGCTTCACGCATAGCCCTCCTTACGCTAACTTTGACATCGTTTAGCTTCTGCTTGTCTAAGAGGTTTTGGCTGCGTTTTCGTAAGTAATCTCCTTTGTAGACTGACTGCAGTTTCCCAGCACCCTGCCAGTGAACTGAAAACCTTCTGTGGTGCGTTATCTAGAAATGAGCCTATGTGGTCATTTCGTTTCATATCCACACAGACTGTTATACGCAGTTGTTTGTAATTAGTGACTGAACACAGTTGTGACTCATCGGTACTGTCGCGAACTGAGCTGCACACAATGTGGAGTAACTGTTAGTGTAGCTGATGAAATGCTGCGGGTGGCAAGGACTACTATGATTAATTATATGGTATTTAGTATTTCTAAAAGGTTCCGGAAATTTCTTGCGTTTCTAACGTTTCCGTACTTTGGAATATTCGATGTCTGTGTAAACAGAAACACTCTTCGCTCGGCAGGCAGTTCTGTTCTGCCTGTACCTTTGTGCCCGCAATACTCGTACTTTCAGTGCAACGTGCTGTACTTCATTGACGGCCCACTTTCTCATTTTAACTTGATTCTGGTTACGACGAGACAGTGTTGTCGGATTTTACGGTGTTACCCTTTGAGAAGGGCAAAATTTTACATTTCTGAGCATTTAAACAAAATTGCCAATGAAACTTCCTGGCAGATTAAAACTGTGTGCCGGACCGAGACTCGAACTCGGGACCTTCGCCTTTCGCGGGCAAGTGCTCTACCAACTGAGCTACCCAAGCACGTCTCACGCCCCGTCCTCACAGCTTTACTTCTGCCAGTACCTCGTCTCCTACCTTCCAAACTTTACAGAAGCCCTCCTGCGAACGTTGCAGAACTAGCACTCCTAAAAGAAAGGATGTTGCGGAGACATGGCTTAGCCACAGCCTAGGGGATGTTTCCAGAATGAAATTTCACTCTGCAGCGGAGTGTGCGCTGATATGAAACTTCCTGGCAGATTAAAACTGTGTGCCGGACCGAGACTCGAACTCGGGACCTTTGCCTTTCGCGGGCTAGTGCTCTACCAACTGAGCTACCCAAGCACGACTCACACCCCGATCTCACAGCTTTACTTCTGCCAGTACCTCGTCTCCTTCCTTCCAAACTTTCTTTCAGGAGTGCTAGTTCTGCAAGGTTAGCAGGAGAGCTTCTGTAAAGTTTGGAAGGTAGGAGACGAGGTACTGGCAGAAGTAAAGCTGTGAGGACGGGGCGTGAGTCGTGCTTGGGTAGCTCAGTTGGTCAGTCTGCTTTCGGCTGCGGTGGGGCGAGGACGTCCGCTGCGCCCCGCCGTGCGCGACCGTGAGCGCTTGCTTGTGTTTACCTTCTCGCGGCGCGAGTTGTATTTGTTCCAAGTTCAGTGCGACTATGGCACACACATGGCGCCACGATACGATCAAAATTACTTTCCAACCAGATCACGCGCGTCCTCGAGCCTATGAAATAGAACAGTTCATACGCGACGATCTACGTTTAGATCCGGCGACTGTCGTCGGAATACATTTTTCTATAACGGCGAGCGTGGTTTATGTTAAAATGACCAGTGCAGAGGTCTGCGCGACTGTGGTGTCTAAATACTCGAACTCACTCAGATTCAAACATTCTGATGGGCATATCGGTGCAGTGACGGTGGATCATGCAGGCATGGGCCTAAGGACTGTAAGGGTTTTTGAGCTCCCCTTCGAGGTCCCAGAGGAAGTTGTCAAGGACGCCTTCCGACCATATGGCAATGTTATCAGCCACGTTGCAGAAAAGTGGCAAACTTTCTCGACGTATAAGGTCTATAATGGTGTGCGCCAAATTAAACTTGAGCTCAAGAAACATGTGCCGTCCTATTTGAACATCGGTGGCTGTCGTGCAATCATCATGTACGACGGTCAACCGCGTACCTGTTCCGGATGTGGGCAGGAAGGCCACGTTCGATCGAGCTGCTTACAACGTCGAATTACGCAGATACCAGTGGGAGACTCCGTTTCCCCGACGGGGACGACAATCCTGCCCCTGACGTACGCACAGACGACGATGCGCACCGTAGTTGAGGACGAAACGGGCGAGCAGACACATCCATCGACGCCACAAGTACCAAGGGAGGAAGAGGAAGGACCCTTGGTGCCAACCCATATGTCGCCCCCTCCACAGCAACAACAGCTGCAACAGTCTCACGAACTCCAGACGCAACATAACATTCAGAACGCGATGGACGTGGACGCGAACATTGTCCCGACCGCGGCTTTCCTAGCGGAAGGTGATACGACGCAGGATTGCCTCCCACATTCGGATACGGATGTCCACGTTCGAAAGCAACGTTCGCCTCGACGACGCAAGCGACGTCGGCGAACCCCTTCTGACGATTGCCTCCTACACACGGCCGGTCAAGAAGGTGACATCTCATCGGACGGCATGGATGCTGCGCCTGCTGAGGATCTAAGTGGTGTAGACGGTTCACTTGCCCATACTACGAGTGCCCAGTTACTTCTTGCACCACAAACGCGGCAGGTCGCGTCGATGGATGGCGCTCAGTCTACCTCTAACACAGACGACGTACGTGAGAGCGATTTAGGTGCCGATCAGCTACACAGCGTCGTGTTGCACCCACTGTGGTCGGACGATGTTGAGGAACTTCCTGACGAGGGCACGGGTGACAAGGGAGGGGGCGGCATTGCGGATGCCACTCCTAGCGTGAAAGACTCATAATTTGTGACGGGTTTGGTGGGTCCGGCATCTCTTGCGGTTAGCTTTGATTGCCATGGCGTCTACCCGAGGTGAAGAGGCTAGGCAGCACACCTTTCGCCTTGCCACAATCAATATAGTCCGCCGCTCGTGGTCTCGCGGTAGCGTTCTCGCTTCCCGAGCACGGGGTCCCGGGTTCGATTCCCGGCGGGGTCAGGGATTTTCACCTGCCTCGAGATGACTGGGTGTTTGTGTTGTCCTCATCATTTCATCATCATCCGGGAAAGTGGCGAAATTGGACTGAGCAAAGATTGGGTAATCGTACGGGCGCTGATAACCACGCAGTTGAGCGCCCCACAAACCAAACATCATCATCATCACAATCAATATCAACGCGATAAGGGCACCACACAAACTGACAATGCTACAACGCATGCTTGATGCGGCGGAAATCGACGTTGCCCTCTTACAGGAAGTATGTGTCGCTAGTTTCCCTGACTTCTACGGATATACAGCCCACATCTCCCACGCCTCTTCTACCGATTGTGGTGTGGCTGTTCTGCTACGGGACGGTTTAGCGGCTACGGACGTACTGTACTTACCGAGTGCAAGAGCCATGGCAATAACTGTCAACGGTGTACGACTCATCAATGTATATGCCCCTTCAGGATCAGGGAGACGGAGAGATCGGGCCCGCTTTTTTTCGGAAGATATTACGCGTCTATTTATGGGTCGCATAGACGATATGGTGATCGGAGGAGATTTTAACTGTACATTATCTCCGTCTGATCAGCAGCCACATCACGTCCCGTGTGCGGAATTGGAAATGCTAGTGCGTGACCTCCACCTGGTTGACACGTGGCGCCACATCCATGGCCCAGCTCCTGGTTACACGCATTATACAAGCCATTCATCAAGTCGGTTGGACAGGATTTACGTCACAAGCACCCTTTCGTCGGCGACGAGAGGAGCAGAGCTCTGGCCCACTGCATTCACCGACCACACAGCCTATATTTGCACCATTGCCCTCCAACCTGCACGTGTGTGGCGCAGTAGGCCCCCCTGGAAACTGAACGTCGCCCATCTGGACGAGCCGGCATGTAAAGGTGCTGTCGAAGAGTCGTGGAACAGGTCCTTACAGCGTCGTGGTCGTTACCGATCGACCCTCAGTTGGTGGCTTGAATGTGCGAAGCCTGCTCTTAGGCGCACCTTCATGGCTTACGGCCGGGAAGCAGCGGCATGGAGGAGGAGCACGGAAAACTTTTATTACACCGTCCTACGGGAATGTCTTGCTATGGAGCCCTCACCTGACAGGCAGATCATAGTCAATCGCGCGAAAGCGCAGCTCGTCTCCTTAGCACGCCATCATTTACAAGGCGCTGTTATACGGTCGCGTGCTCCAGACAGGATACAATCAGAAAGGCCATCTATGCACCATGTGCTCCTAGAACGCAGGAGGCGCCGTAGGGCACTGGTAACCGACATGATGACCGACGACGGTCGACACGTGGTGGAACAAGCAGATATAGCAGAAGCCTTCTATGGGCATTACGCTCAACTTTATTCAGCAGTGCTCCCTGATATGGCAACGGTAGACACCGTTTCATCACATGTCCACGGTACAGTTCCATCAGACATGGTACCGACTTTACTGGGAGAAGTGACAGAAGAGGAAGTGCTCGACGCCATTGGTAAAGGTGCTCCCCATAAATCACCGGGAATCGATGGATTACCATTAGAGTTCTATCGAACATTTAAACACCTGCTGCTACCGTGTTTGATTGAAATTTGCCAGGAATTGATGTCCCCGGGTATAACATTGCCTGCGCCATTCTTGGAAGGTCTGATTGTCCCCATCCACAAGCCGAAGGGACGGAATCATGTCCGTGATTATCGTCCCTTAACGTTATTGAACAGCGACTTCAAGATCTTTTCGCGGCTGCTATCGGAACGTATTCGCGGCACACTATTGCACGTCTTGTCCGGTGATCAGACGTCCTTGGGGGGACCCAACAACATCAGAACTGCGTTATGTCGTTACAGAGATCTCATCTCCCTTGCACGGGTGAGACGTTTGCCGGCAGCCCTCGCGTCTATCGACTTTAGCCAGGCTTTTGACCGTGTGGGCCACGCTTTCCTCACGGCCGTTCTACGGCGCATGGAATACCCCGACCCCTTTATCACAGTGTTGACACGCCTACTACATGGTGCAACTTCTCGAGTTCTTGTCAATGGAAGACTGACGGCACCCATGCCGATCCGCCGATCAGTACGACAGGGATGTCCATTATCAACATTGTTATTTGCATTGGCCTTAGAACCTTTGTTGTGTGGTCTCCGAGACAGACTCACTGGGATACAGTTCGGCGGCTCCATCTATCGTTGCACCGCATATGCGGATGATTTGATGATCGTCATACGTGGAGCTGACGACATGGCCGCGGCATTGGACTGGATTGCAACCTACGGTACAGCTTCTGGTAGCCAAATCAACGTAGACAAGTCCGTCGCCTTGAGCATCGGAATTGGGCTACCGCAGGAACACATTGCCCCATTACGCTTCCGTGATACTGTACGCTGCTTGGGCTTAGATTTCACGAACGACATGCGACGCGCGACGACGCTCAATTATCGACGCCTTCTTAACCAAATTAGGGCCGGAATTGCAAATCAGCGCTTGCGATCCCTCAACATCGTTCAGCGGGCGTATTATGCCAATGTATACCTTTCGTCCCGCATACCGCATGTCGCCCAAACGCTACCCATTCCGAAGCCCTTGGCTCGTAGCATTATGGCAGCGCTGGGATACTTCGTCACAGCTGGGATGTTACTGAAGATCAGATACGTATCTCTTACCCTCCCCAAGGAAAAAGGTGGTCTCGGCCTAGTACACGTCCATGATAGGGCTATTGCCCTCTATGTTAGCTCACATTTATGTCTGCTGCGCCGTTGTCCTACGAGCCTCACGAGTCTGCTTCTGACGGCGCTACGACCTGCTTCACTAAGAGCGCCGGTGCCACTGCAGGATATCCCAGCGCCCCTCTTTTATATAGGACGTTTCTATTTAGAACAAAGTTATTGCAGTGTCGCGCTCACGACACCACAAATGGCCACGACTCGACGCCTCTATTATGACATGCTGCAACGCCGCCCCCTTAATGTGGTCGAACTAAAATATCCTGACGTACGATGGCGCGTGGTGTGGAAGACTGTCCACGACGCCATGCTTGATTCCGATGTTGTTTCCCAATGGTACGTAGTCGTTAATGGGAAGCTGGTGACGCAAGAACGTCTCTACAATATCCACATGGCAGAATCTCCCAATTGTGTGGGTTGTAATACAGTAGATTCTGACGAGCACCGCCTCAGCTGTGGAGAGGCGGAAGCGGTTTGGCACCTAGTGCGGCAGATGCTGGCTTATCTCTTGCGAGTTCGGCCGGAGCATATATCTGCACGCACGTTATTGTTTCCGGATGAGACATTTTACCCCAAGACTCGAACCAACTCTGTCACCTGGATACGTGGACATGCAGTCCATTACCTCTATCGTGACGGACACAAGAATTTCCTTGACTTCTGGCTCTATTTGCAAGAAAGACATCATGCTATTTCCGGGCATACCAGATATCGACAGTGCTTCGCGAACTACCTATGGAGTGCCTTTCACAGCCCGCCGTGCAGCTGGAATGTTCCCGGCAGTGGCAGATGAGGTCAGAACAAACCGCAAACGAGCATATATTGAACAATCTTTATCAGTGGGCGCAGTCGCTGGGAAGCCTCACTACGACGTGGTAGCTTTCATTTCATGTTATTTATGTTTCATATCTTCGATGGCGTCTTCCTTCTGTTTCAGTTTTCCAGGCTTGATTAACTATGACTGTTCGCACATTGATATCTATATAAATAAACAAAAAGATTAAAAAAAAAAGTGGACAGGAGACCTGCGTTCGTATCCACATAAATACACAAGAACAAAATCAGAACAAAATGAACAAAAAAATAAATAAAGTATTATACCCTTTCCTTTTCCTTTTATTTTATTTTTTACACAAAGTTCAGAGGCATATTTAATTTTTGTTTGTTGGCGGAACCTGAAGTGGTGGCGAACGGCCGTCCTAGTTAGCTTTAGGATGAAAGTGGCGGTGGCACTAGCTTTATTTTTGTTTTTAGGCTAGATAGGTTTCTGGGGGTCGTATGGGTGATAGGGGCCAACGCCTGAAGTGGAAGAGGTAATTAAAAAAAAAAAAAAAATCCCGTCTCCGGCAAAAAAAAAAAAAAAAAAAAAAGTTGGTAGAGCACTTGCCCGCGAAAGGCAAAGGTCCCGAGTTCGAGTCTCGGTCCGGCACACAGTTTTAATCTGCCAGGAAGTTTCATATCAGCGCACACTCCGCTGCAGAGTGAAAATTTCATTCTGAAAATTGCCAATATTTGCATCGCTTTTAAATGTTATCAAGATATGAAAATAACTGATTGTTCAGCTCAAGCTCTAAAGTCGCGATTCGAAATTAGCTGTTTCGGTCGCCACCGTCCATCTTTAGATCGCAACACAGACGCCGTGATTGACACCCGCCACTGTGCAAACCACTCTGACAACGAGAACGCGCGCGACGGGTTGAACGCCTGACTTCGATGCGTTCTGCTATTAGGAAACGAAATCGTCTGCATGGCAGAAGTCCCTTCATATGTTCAATATTTCCTTTTAGCAGTAACAGTTATGTCAATTTTATTCCTATGATTTTTTGTTTAGAATTTAAAGATTCCAATTTTATTCGCATACTGTACGCCATTTTGCCGGCCAGGGTGGCCGAGCGGTTATAGGCGCTACAGTCTGGAACCGCGCGACCGCTCCGGTCGCAGGTTCGAATCCTGCCTCGGGCATGGATGTGTGTGATGTCCTTAGGTTAGTTAGGTTTAATTAGTTCTAAGTTCTAGGGGACTGATGACCTTAGAAGTTAAGTCCCATAGTGCTCAGAGCCATTTGAATCATTTTTACGCCATTTTGCCCCCTGTACTTGCTTGTCGCAGATTCATCGCATACGCTCACTGCAGGCTCTGTAATGCAATTATATACAAGTTTGCTACTCACAAAAACACCTACGTATGCTGTGTTAACTTTTGTCGAAATATGTGAATAGTACACGAATAGTTAGTTTTTAGCCCACCAGGGAATAAGCTTTTATACACGTATATTCACTGACAACGTGATTTCCACAGTGGTCGGAGTCAGGCAAGGCATCTATGTCATGATCTGAAGGTGTCCTGTATTATTGCAGTGCTGGGCAGAAAATTATTTTCAAAACAAGCAACAATTGGCGTCTCCGGTACGAGCGAAACGTAATTCTATCCATTATGAAGATCTGATTGAATATTTGTGCAGCTTTTTCCCAGACAGCACTTCATTATAACCGCATTAAATACAAAAAACCTGCAGCTGTTGTTAACGTACACCAGTCAAATGAGAAATACAATGAAGCGCCAAAGAAACTGGAGTAGGCATGCGTATTCAAACAGGCAGAACACGGCGTTGCGGTCGACAACGTCTATATAAGACAAGTGTCTGGCGCAGTTGTTAGCCCAGCTACTGCTGTTACCAGTATTTAAGTAAGTTTGAAAGTGGTGTTATAGACGGCGCATGAGCGATGGGACAGAGCATCTCCGAGGTAGCGAGGAAGTGAGGATTTTCCCGTACGACCTGCCGGTCGGAGTGGCCGAGCGTTTCTGGGCGCTTCAGTCTGGAACCGCGTGACCGCTACGGTCGCAGGTTCGAATCCTGCCTCGGTCATGGATGTGTGTGACGTCCTTAGGTTAGTTAAGTTTAAGTAGTTCTAAGTTCTAGGGGACTGATGACCTCAGATGTTAAGCCCCATAGTGCTCAGAGCCATTTGAACCATTTTGAACCCGTACGACCATTTCATGACTCTACCCTGAATACCAGGAATATGGTAAAACATCAAAACAGCGACATCGCTTCAGCCGAAAAAAGATCCTGCAAGAACGGGACCAACGACGACTGAAGAGATTCGTTCAAAGTGACAGAAGTACAACCTTTCCACAGATTGTTGCAGATTTCAAAGCTGGGCCATCAACAAGTGTCAGCGTGCGAACCATTCGATGAAACGTCATCGATATGGGCTTTCGGAGCCGTAGGCCCACTCGTGTACTCTTGATGACTGCGCAACACAAAGCTTTATGCCTCGCCTGGGCCCGTCAACACCGACAGTAGACTGTTGATGACTGGAAATCATGTTGCCTAGCGGAAGAGTCTCGTTTCAGATTGTATCGAGCGAATGGACGTGAACGGGTATGGAGACAACTTCATGAATCCATGGAACCTGCATGTCAGCAGGGGACTGTTCCAGCTGGTGGATGCTCTGTAATGGTGTGGGGCTTGTGCAGTTGAGTGATATGGGACACCCCGATACATCTGGATACGACTCTGACAGGTGATACGTATTTAAGCATCCTGTCTGATCACCTGCATTCATTCATGTCCATTGTGCATTCCGATGGACTTGGGCAATTCCAACAGAACAACGAAAGACCCCACACGCCCAGTACTGCTACAGATTGGCTCCAGGAATACTCTTCCGAGTTTAAACACTTCCCCTGGCCACCAAACTCCCCAGACATGAACATTATTGAGCATATCTGGGATGCCTTACAACGTGCTGCTGAGAAGAGATCTCCATCCTCTCGTACTCTTAGGGATTTATTGACAGCCCTGATGGTGTCAATTCCCTGCAACACTACTTCAGACATAAGTCGAGTCAGTATTACGTCGTGTTGCGGCACTTCTGCGTGCTCGCTGGGACCCTACAGGATATTAGGCAGGTGTACCACGTTCTTTGGCTTTTCAGTGTATAATGAGACAGCAGCAGCTATATTTTTCTACAAGTATCCTCTCTTTTACTTGGAGAAGCAGTGGGAATTTGTTTTGCATCAGGTGCTAAATTGCTTTGTGTAAAAACTGTTCATCACAAATCACAAGTAGGTGGACCGATGTCCCTGTCACAAGAGACATTCAAATTTGCATGTCATGACAAAGACCTTGTCGTTTGGAACAATCTGTCTAAATTCAAATATTCGTCGTCATAAATACAATCGAAGTCCTTTTCTGAAAATATATACAATAAGTGAAAATGGAGGGTAAGCATTCATTTAATTACCACTGGGACATAGATATGCGTCAATTACTTGTGGGGCACATATGCTCCATTCTTTCCTCGTCGGCAGACGAAACGGTGAGAAACTTTTTTATGTATAATTTTACTTCTGACGACAGCATTACTTAAAATAACCATACATTAATGTCTTGCATTCTGAAAAAGAACTGGTAGTGAAAGGGTTAAATGATGTACGAGATCGAATCTGTTTATTAGATTGCTTTAGTCGCTGTGAGTAAGTGTCAGTGTGACCCATCAGGTCATTTCAGGGCTGTGAACGTAATTCCGCGAGGGAGAACACATTCAGTAGCAGGAAGGGCTACGCTACCTAACTGCTACAACGTTGGGCCGGAATCCTTATTATGGACAAAGAGCTACTGCGATCTATACGTCAATCATTTGGCGAATCAACTTGCAAAACACGCCGCAGGGAGCACTACTGTACTCCACATTCTGACATGATCACAGTACTCAGAATGCAACCAAGTACATGATGGAATGAGGAATGGAAAACTCTGTCGCTAACTAGAGGCATATGTTGTAGGATAATACATTCGGAAGTACCTGCAAGAAGTTGATGGAGAGGAGTCTTACAAGAAGATTATATACAATAATTACTCGGAAGAAGTTTAAGCATGACTGTTTAGAACAACAGTTGAACGCAATTGGCAGAAAAGACCTCCTCATCCCACATTGTTTGTGAGGAGTTGAGGAGGACATAAATCACATTATTTCTGTGTGTCCACTGACGAAAACGAAGGCAGACAACCTCCTGAAGCAGCTATACACTATGGGTGCAGTGGGCTCCTTAACAGCCAGCACTCTTTTAGTAGTGGGATCTTTACGAATCTTCAAACTAATCGCACAGCTGCCTCACCACGTGGTTTCTCAGCACAACGCCGTGTAGACCAGCTTAATAAAAGACGTTGTGGAGTACAGTGTTACAGAAAGCCTACACGGATGTAATAGTTATTTCCTGAAGACTAGAACCCAAGACTATCGAATATGAAACAAGTATACGTCGATTGTTTTAGATGTTCTGACTTGAAGTATCTGAATGTCAGAATACTTAATTGATCTTAAAACACTGTAATCGTTAATATGAACGTTGCCCCAGCAGAGAAAGTTTGTATTTGTAGTTAACCGAAGGTCAAATAAATAAATTTAAAAAGTCGTTACTGTATATTAAGCGCGTGAAAATGTTCATCTGGACGGCATCTAGCCTGGCTAGATGCCTCGTTGCAGATTCTTGCATCAAACACCTCCCGTTAGAATCGACATGTCGCTAAGTATTCTCACCAACGATAGACATTTACCTCACGCGAAGGTACCGCGTGACTCGGCTAGTATGGAGTCTTGTTCACCGTAAGTGTTCCCACCAAGAGGCCTAAAGTCCCTTTCCCAGCGGAACCGTTGGGGAACCCAAAGGGTGATTCTTTCCAAAGGTTAATTTGCCGCGTCCGTGTGAAACGTCACAAACGTGCCACTATTGCGGTGCAGCAAATATGGTGCAAGTCGATGTAGTTATAGGGGCATGTACACTGCTTCTCGTGTTTTCTAGAAGTACAGTGATGATTGCAGTCTGTAGGCGTGAAAACCTGCGACAATATGTGTGTCTTTTCTGTGTCTCGTGTTCGATTTTGTGGATGGAAAGAAAAGCGTTTCTGAAGAAGAGAAATTTGTTAACATCGAGTAGAGATTTAAGTGTCAGGAAGTCGTTTCTGAAAGTACTTGTAAGGAGTGTAGTCATGTATGGAAGTGAAACGTGGACGGTAAATAGTTTAGACAAGAAGAGAATAGAAGCTTTCGAAATGTGGTGCTACAGAAGAATACTGAAGATTAGATCACATAACTAATGAGGAGGTATTGAACAGAATTGGAGAGAAGAGAAATTTGTGGCACAACTTGACTAGAAGAAGGGATCGGTTGGTAGGACATATTCTGAGACATCAAGGGATCACCAATTTAGTACTGGAGGGCAGCGTGGAGGGTAAAAATCGTAGAGGGAGACCTACAGATGAATATATTAAACAGACTGAGAAGGATGTAGGTTGCAATAGGTACTGGGAGATGAAGAAGCTTGCACAGGATAGAGTAGCATGGAGAGCTGCATCAAACCAGTCTCTGGACTGAAGACCACAACAACAATACATCCTCAAATATATCTGGACTTGTGACAATATGAAACATACCTTCCTTTCGTTCTAGCAGATTCTATGGTGTTCCATTAACTATTTACACCCCGGCCAGAATCTACACACTCTTGACGCAAAGTATCCGGTCTCGGAAACTGACATACGGCCGGGAGAGCGGTGACTGACCACGTGCCCCTCCATATCCGCATCCAGTGACGCCTACGGGCTGAGGATGACACGGCGGCCGGTCGGTACCGTTGGGCCTTTATTACCTGTTCGGGAAGAGATAAGAGTTTTTTTTTTTTTTTTTTTTTGCCCGAAGTAAGTGACATACGAGTAGCGAGTAGAAAGTAAGTCTGTGAACTTCCGTCACAGTTGCCATTGAAAGTAAAATCTTGTAGGTTGTTAGGCCGTGTCATGTTTCTATTCGATTTATACTACACGGTCGGCATTTAGAGCCCTCTGCTGAGACATTCATTGGGTTCTTCTGTTGTTCCCGTTCAGCTACCATCACATCTAAAGCCTAAAGACGGTACCAGTACAGAGGAAGAAATTGACGAGGAAAATTAAGTGACCTACTATCGTAGAAGATTTGACTTCCAAGTGACGTAGTGCACCGAAGATTACCTAAGATACATTTGTTGGAGGACTGGGATTAATTTTCCGAGCAGCCACGTTTACAGAAGGGTGTTAATAAGAGTCACCAGATTCTTCAGTTCGCGAGACAGGAAGAACATGTCAGTCCGCCAAGTCCAGTATTTAATGATCCGAAAGTATCTAACATCATTCAGAAACGTTCCGAGACTCGACCACTGGAATGGAAAAAGTACACCGCTAACAGTCACATCGGACCAGGAACAACACATACCAAAACATCCTCATACACGTACAATAATACACATTCACATGCAACAACAAAAGTTGGCATTAATAATAATAATAATAAACATAAATAATAATAAAGGGCATCAAGAATAAGAATAATATTTATTAGTTTAGTACATTTAGTATTATTAGAAACACCTTACAAAGTCCCTGAGGCAGATGAAGTCGCTTGCCCTGTTCCAGAGGAATCCTCTTGGCCGACAAAAATCGTTCAAATGGCTCTAAGCACAATGGGACTTAACATCTGAGGTCATCAGTCCCCTAGACTTAGAACTAATTAAACTTAACTAACCTAAGGACATCACACACATCCATGCCCAAGGCAGGATTCGAACCTGCGACCGTAGCTGCAGCGCGGTTTTGACTGAAGCACTTAGAACCGCTCTGCCACAGCGGTCGGCTTTGGCCTACAAGGTCTGGAAATTCACAAGAGGCGGGATTACTGGTAGTTGAGACTTCCTACGTTAGGGATGTGCCCGTGAAGAAGGGGAAGGAATCCAGTATGCCCTCTGTGTTCATACCGGGAGGAGTTATTCCATATGTGGAACGGATGCTTCTGGATGCCATGAAAAGCATTAGGGTGCAGCCAGCCACAGGCGAAGCTTGTAATGATACTAATGATGTTTGTCGCTTTGGATCACAAGAGCTGCTAGCTAAAGTAGTAAAGACTGCCAGTCTTGCTTGCGAGGTGGAGGCGGAGCTCACCATTTGTTGTATCGTTGACAGAACCGATAGACGTCCTTTGGTACAGAGCCGAGTGAAGGGGCTGAATCAGAGGCTCAGACGGTTTTGCGGCCGTGTGGGTCGCAGATTCGTCGACTTCCGCCATGGGGTGGTGGGTTCCCGGGTTCCGCTAAACAGGTCAGCAGTCCACTACACGCAGAAGGCAGCAACACGGACAGGTGGGCTGTGTGGAGCGGGCGGGCTGGTCGGTTTTTTAGGTTAGAGGGTCTCGGAAAATTGCAGAAACGTTGTCAGTCTAAAAGCGTGCACGGGAAACACAGGAAGAGGGTAGATATAGGAACAATCAATACTGTACTTGTAAACTATCGTACCTGTGTTGGAAAAGAACCAGAACTCCCAAGCGCTGAATCTGGAATCGTTGTAGGTACGGAAAGTTGGCTGGATCCGAAAATAGGTTCTGCTGAATTCTTTTCCAAGGACCTGACCGTGTTCAGAAAGGGTAGATTAAATGCAGTTGGTGGTAGAGTGTTTACTACTGTCGGAAGTAGTTTATCTTACAGTGAAATTGAAGTAAATAGTTCCTGTTAGTTAGTATGGGTATACTGCACAAACGGAATAAATTAATAATTGGTTCGTTTTACCGACCTCTGACTCAGATGAGACAGTTGCTGAGCAACTCAAAGAAAACCTGAGTCTTATTTCAAATAGGCAACTCAGTGACTTAATTATAGCTGGTGGTGACTTCAATCTACTCTAGATATGTTGGCAAAAGTAGATGTTTAAAGCCGGCGGGGGGCATAAAACGTTGTCCAAAATTGTACCGAATGCTTTCCCAGAAGACTTGTTTCGAAAAATTAGTTCAGGAGCCAAAGCGAGATATAAAAGATTTCGAAAATGTACTTGGTATCTTAGCCACAAATATCCTCAGCAAAGAAGAAACATGAGGGCAATTCCAGGTAGTTGTCAGCGCAAGGTTGTTGTGGCTAGAATAAATACCGTAACATCCAAACCCACCAAAAATAAACTAAAGTACCTGTATTTTTTAAAAAAAGATATAAATTCGCTTGACACTTTCCTATGAGACAGCCTCCACTCCTTCCAGTCTGACTATGTAAAGATAGACCAGACGTGGTTTAAATTCAAAGAGATAGTATAGACGGAAATTGAGAGATATATACCAGATAAATTAAGAAGAGATGGTGCTCATTCCCGATGGTGCACAAAACAGGTCAGAACACTATTGCAGAAGCACCGGCATGCCAAATTTAAAAGAACGCAAAACCCGAAGGTTGGCAAAATTTTATAGAAGCTCGAAATTTAGCGCGAACTTCAAAGTGAGTTTCTACAACGAATCTCTGTCTCGAAATCTTGTAGGAAGCCCAAAGAGGTTCAGGTCGTATGTAAGGTAAACGAGTGGCAAGAAGCAACCAATACCTTTGCTGCGTGATAGTAATGGTGATGCTACTGGCGGCCGTGCCACCAAAGCAAAGTTACTAAACACGGTTTTCCGAAATTTCTTCACAAAATAAGACGAAGCAAATACTCCAGAAACCGTATCAAGGACAAATGCCAGCATGAGAAACTTTCAAGTAGATATCCTTGGAGTTGCGAAGGAGCTTAAAAAGTTTAAAACGGCAAGGCTTCTGGTCCAGATTGTGTGCTAGTAAGGTTCATTTCAGAGTATGCTAATAACAGTAACTCCATACCTGGCAATCTATACAGCCCCCGAGTAAAACATAAGTAATATCTGGAGTTGCCAAATGAAGTGTTACAGGCCCTCTGTTGTTCCTGATCTACGTAAACGATTTAGCAGACAACCTGAGCAGCCTTCTGAGATTGTTTGCAGATGATGTTGTCATTTTCCTGCATGTAAAGTGATCAGATCATCAGAATTGCCAAATGATTTACACGAGATATTTTTATGCTGCAAAAAGGGACAACTAAGTGTGAAGTCATCCACATGAACACTGAAAAGAATCCGCTAAATTTCAGTTACATGATAAGTCACCCAAATCCAAAGGTTGTAAACATAATACTTAGGATTTACAATTACGAAAACTTAATACACATAGATAATGTGGGGAACGTAAAATCAAAGATCACTTAGAAAATGTAACAGGTCTGCTAGAGAGAGTGCTTGCACTGCGCTTATCCACCCTCTTCTAGAGTATTACTGTGCGGTGTGGAAACTGCATGAGATATAATAGACGGAGAACATCGAAAAAATTAGAAGAAGAGCAGTTCGTTCTGTATTATCGTGAAATACTGAAGAGAGTGCCATGGGTATGATGCACGAATTGGGGCGGCAGTCTTTAAAACAAAGGCGTTATTCGCTGCGGCAGGACCTTCTCCTGAAGTTTCAGTCAGCAGCTTTCTCCTCAGAGTGTGAAAATATTTTGTTAGCTCGCCTACATAGGGAGAAACTATCATCATAATAAAATAAGAGAAATCAGGGCTGGCACGGAAAGACTGAAATGTTCATTCTCCTTCGCGCTGTTCGAGAGTGGAACAGTAGAGAAATATCTTAAAAGTGTTTCGGTGGACCAACTGCTAGCTCCTTAATTATGAATTGCAGTATAGTCATCTAGATGTAGATGTCATGTACATGTAGAAGGGTAATGAAAGAGCAAAAAATGCTAAATGACATTAACAATAGCTGGACATAAGAACAGAATTCAGTAGAGAGCAGTGTAAAAGTGTAGGGGAAAGAGGTGTTGACAAGAAACTTCCTGGCAGATTAAAACTGTATGCCGGACCCAGACTCGAACTCGAGACCTTTGTCTTTCGGAGCCAAATACTCTACCATCTGAGCTACCCACGCACGACTCACGCCCCGTTCTCACAGCTTTATTTCCGCCAGTACCTCGTCTCCTACCTTCCATGTCTCATTCAGGTGTTGACAAGATTGAACGGCGGACAAGCAGACGGAAAAGACAGCTGTGGTGATAGAAAGTATGCAATTAACTTTTTTTTAAGTCTGAAAGGAATTTAATTTCTCTGACATTTTGAGGAAGATTATTTCAAACTCGTATTTCTGATACAGAAAATGATTTTCAGAAGATGACTATTATTTAGTGATGTACAAAGGATTTCATTGTTGAAATGAAGCGCTGTAACAGGAAATGCGATAGAGCGAACACTGGATATCATTGTGTCTTCTCTTATCAGCACTAGCCAAGGTAACTGTTTATAGGCAGGAGTGATATGGTTGGAACAGCGAACGTCACAAATATATCAGACGCAATTATTCAGTGGGCGTCGTTGAGCAACGGAATCAGAATAATCAAGTATGGGGAGTATTAATGACTCTACGTGTTTCTTTTTAAGTTTGAAGGGAAATGTTTCTTTTTTTTATTGATTTCAGTTAACCTCACTAAGACAGTTTATTTCACTAAACAGCGCCTACAACTAGTTATGGATTCCACGATCTCATATGAAGCCTCCGCCTATCGAGCACAACCGTGACATTCTCCCAGAACAGTGAAAAATGACTCAGCCTTGATTCCACGCTCACTCACGGGAGCATACTTTCGAATTCTGTTTGGCATCCCGAATTTTAGAATTAGCTTTGTTGATCACTAATAATCACTAACTAATGACTCCAGATTTGTTAAATACTTTGAAACATTATCTTGACTACAAGGCACAACGTGACATGGATTATCCGCCGTGGCTAGTGTTGTACTGCCCTCTGACGAGAGACTGCCGATAGCTGCATGGCTGTCTCTGACGAGATGTCTATACCGTTATCCAACACTATAATTAGCTACAAGCTGGTATCTACATCTACATCTACATGATTACTCTGCAATTCACATTTAAGTGCTTGGCAGAGGGTTCATCGAACCACAATCGTACTATCTCCCTACCATTCCACTCCCGAACAGCGCGCGCGAAAAACGAACACCTAAACCTTTCTGTTCGAGCTCTGATTTCTCTTATTTTATTTTGATGATCATTCCTACCTGTGTAGGTTGGGCTCAACAAAATATTTTCGCATTCGGAAGAGAAAGTTGGTGACTGAAATTTCGTAAATAGATCTCGCCGCGACGAAAAACGTCTTTGCTTTAATGACTTCCATCCCAACTCGCGTATCATATCTGCCACACTCTCTCCCCTATTACGTGATAATACAAAACGAGCTGCCCTTTTTTTGCACCCTTTCGATGTCCTCCATCAATCCCACCTGGTAAGGATCCCACACCGCGTAGCAATATTCTAACAGAGGACGAACGAGTGTAGTGTAAGCCGTCTCTTTAGTGGACTTGTTGCATCTTCTAAGTCGAGGGATTTTTACTAGTGAAACCTCCGAGTCACTTAGTCTCACAGGCTGTCAGTTTAGCTGCACAAAGCTTCGCTTGCTTGAGGTGGCTTGTCTGTAGTGAACAATATGAGCTTACGCTTACACAGTATCTCATTGACCTGAAACCATATCGATCACGTGCCAACCTGACACTGTTCCGTACCTGCAAACTCACCAGTTTCATCGTGGTACTACTTATTTTACTGCTTCAAAAGCGTCGTCTAGCAAGTGTGGGGATTCAAGGCATTTTCGTGTGCGGCGGGTAACTCTTGGCTAGCTAGTAAGGTTCGGAGTGTGAGTTAGCATCGCCGTGAAGAACAGCCCGCTGCGGGGCAGCGCCTCTGAGAACACAGCCGGCACGCAGCCAGTAAGGGCCGTCGTGGCGCGCCAAATCATTTCGCTCCATTTCAGTGAGTTTCACTCTCGCGGCGTTCATTCGTCAGACTAGCAAAACGAGTGTTCCGACTGCTTAGTACTTGGCGCACGTCCTCACAGAACGTAATTTCTTACACTTGTCACGACATTACTCTTAACACGCATTTTCCATTTTTGTTTTTTGATTTTTGTTGAGGCAAAGGGCATGAAAGTGTGGCAGTTGTGGAAAAAAGGACTAAGACAGGCTTGTTACCTACACCCTTTTTATTAAATGAGCAGGTAGTAAGTTCGAGTATAATGACTTTTCTGGAGACTAGAAATCTACTCTGTAGGAATCAGCATGGGTTTCGAAAAAGGTGATAGTGTGAAACCCAGCTCGTGCTATTTGTCCACGAGACTCAGAGGGCCATAGACGCGGGTTCCCAGGTAGATGCCGTGTTTCTTGATTTCCGAAAGGCGTTTCATACAGTTCCCCACAGTCGTTTAATGAACAAAGTAATAAGAGCATACTGACTTTCAGACCAATTGTGTGATTGGATTGAAGAGTTCCTAAATAATACAACACAGCATGTCATTCTCAATGGAGAGAAGTCTTCCGAAGTAAGAGTGATTTCAGGTGTGCCGCAGGGGAGTGTCGTAGAACCATTGCTATTCAGCTTGTGGATAACATCAGAAGTTCACTGAGGCTTTTTGCGGATGATGCTGTAGTATATCGAGAGGTTGTAACAATGGAAAGTTGTACTGAAATGCAGGAGGATCTGCAACCAATTGACGCATGGTGCAGGGAATGGCAATTGAATCTCAATGTAGACAAGTGTAATGTGAATACATAGAAAGAACGATCCTTTATCATTTAGCTACAATATAGCAGGTCTGCAACTGGAAGCAGTTAACTCCATAAATTATCTGGGAATAGGCATTAGGAGTGACCTAAAATGAAATGACCATACAAAATTAATCGCCGGTAAAGCAGATACCGAACTGAGATTCATTGGAAGAATCCTAAGGAAATGCAGTCCGAAAACAAGGGAAGTAGGTTACAGTACACTTGTTCGCCCAGTGCTTGAATACTGCTCACCGGTGTGGGATCCGTACCAGACGGGGTTGATAGAAGAGAGAGAGAAGATCCAACGGAGAGCAGCGCGCTTCGTTAAATGGTTAATTTAGTAAACGTGAAAGCGTTACGAAGATGATAAATAGACTCCAGTGGAAGACTCTACAAGAGAGACGCTCTGTAGCTCGGTACTGGCTTTTGCTGAAGTTTCGCGAACATACCTTCACCGAGGAGTCAAGCAGTATATTGCTCCCTCCTACGTATATCTCTCGAAGAGACCATGAGGATAAAATCAGAGAGATTAGAGCCCACACAGATGCATACCGGCAATCTTTCTTTCCACGAACAATACGAGACTGGAATAGAATGGAGAACTGATAGAGGTACTCAAGGTACCCTCCGCCACACACCGTCAGGTGGCTTGCAGAGTATAGATGTAGATGCAGATGTAGATGTAAAGGAAGTGAAAGAGTAGTTGGGGAAGGCATTCGAGTTCGGGAAGAAGAAATAAAAATTTTAAGGTTAGCCGATACATAATTCTCTCAGAGACGTCAGTGGTATTGGAAAATATGCTGAACGGAGTAGAAAGTGTCTTGAAAAAAGCTTCTAAGATGTATATTAGCGAAAGTAAAACAAGGGTAATGGAGTGTCCTCCAATTAAATAAAGCGACGCTGAAGGAATTAAATAAGTAATACACTAAAAGTAGTAGATGTGTTTTGCTATTTGGGTAGCAAGATAATTGATGATGTCAGAACTAAAGAGGATACAAATGCACACTGGATATAGCAAGAAAAGCTTTTCTGAAACAAGTAAATATAGTTACGTTTAATCCAAATTTAAGTGACACGAAATGATTTCTGCAAGTAATTGTCTGGAGGAGGAGAAACAGGAGGAGATTGGTGTTTAGCATCCCGTCGACAACGAAGTCATTACCGGTAGATACGGAACACAAGTTCGGATTAGGGAAGGATGGGGAAGCAAATCGGCCGTGCCCTTTCAAAGGAACCGTCCTTCAAATGGTTCAAATGGCTCTGAGCACTATGGGACTCAACATCTGAGGTCATCAGTCCCCTAGAACTTAGAACTACTTAAACCTAACTAACCTAAGGACAGCACACACATCCATGCTCGAGGCAGGATCCGAACCTGCGACCGTACCAGTCACGCGGTTCCGGACTGAAGTGTCTAGAACCGCACGGCCACCGCGGCCGGCGAACCGTCCTTCATTTGCCTGAAGCGATCTAGGGAAATCACGGAAAACCTAAATCAGGACGGCCAGTCGCGGGGTTGAACCGTCGTCCTCCCGAATGCAAGCCCAGTGTGCTGAACCTAAGTCACTTCGCTCTATATTTGTCTGAGGGTAGCCTTTTCCAGAAACGTGGGCGATAAGCAGTGTTGACAGTAAAAGATGCTTTTGAAATGTGATGCTACAGCAGAATACAGAAGATTGGTAGAGCGAGCGAATAACGAATCAAGAGTTTGTGACTCGAACTGGTGAGAAACGAGCATCATGGCACAAATTGAATAACATAAAAGATCGGCTGATAGAATATAGGCGTCAAAAGATAATTCGATTGTGGAGCAATGGGTGAGGGAGGGGGATACAAACGGTAGAGGGAGATCAAATGTAACTATAGCAAGCAGGCTGAAATGGATGTAGGTTCCAGTAGCTGTGTATTGATGAAGAGGCTTGCACAGGATGAACTTGCAGGGACCGCTGCATCAAACCAAGCTTCGTTCTGAAGGTAGCAACAACAACTATTGTGTGTATTTTGGGCGTCACGAAACATGTGATGAACTTCTAGTTTCTATTGATCAATTCTAAGTTATTCAGTTTTTCCATAAATGTTAGTGAATTACAGAAACAGAAATTACAAGGTAAAACATAAAGCAAGTAACATGAAGCTCAGTATGTTATATACTCTGCAGAATTGGACAAAATTATCACATGCAACTACGTGACATAGAAACTCACTTGTACCATTAGCACATAGCGAACAACGTCATGTCTGAGGTTACGATCGCTGTGGGTGGTGAGGAGCAGGAAAACACATTGTGTTATAGCCAAATTGTTTGAGTGTCCTGAAAGCGTTACGTACGGGAGGAAAAGCAATGGGCATCCACTGGCAGAATGGAAGCCACCTTCTCTCAGACACAGATTGCCAGGTCGTTGAACTTTACCAGATTTCACGGTATCGGACCGGACTCGAAAGATAAGCCCTGCCTTTGGGCGAAGGGAGAGGTACCGGAGTAGCTGTAGCTGTCAAAGGGGGTTCTGGAGCGCGCCTGGGATAGCTCAGATGGTTAGAGCGTTGACTTAACATTCAACAAGCAAAATTCGTTCTTTTCGCAGGCGTTACTAGTGTTGTAATAAATCCCACTAGAGAGAAAGCAACAGTAGATTTGGCAAATGATATTTCCAAAGAATTATTAAATGGTTCTTGAAAATAGACTCTCCCGAAACTTTGAAAAAAGACACTAAAGTCACTTCAGTACAACAAATACAGTCATACTAACAACTGATGTAGCACAAGAGCAAGAGTCAGTATATAAGGTAGAATGCTCGAAATTTTTCGGTGTACATATTGATGAAAACTTGAACTGAGCGAAGAATATTACTGTGTTTCTCAAACAATTAAGTTCAGATACTTTTGGTCTTCTTATACATAACTGCTAATTTTAGAAACAAAGTTATGAACCTCCTGACACACTTTCCATGTTCTGCCAATAATATCTTCCGGAATAATTTTCTGAGGTAACTCATCGCTTAGAAAGAAAGTATTGTCTGCACAAAAGCGAACATTAAGAATAATATGTGGTGTTCACCCACGGACGTCATTAGGTACCTCTTCAAGGAACCTAGGCATTGCCCGCATCTCGTGGTCGTGCGGTAGCGTTCTCGCTTCCCACGCTCGGGTTCCCGGGTTCGATTCCAAGCGGAGTCAGGGATTTTCTCTGCCTCGTGATGGCTGGGTTTTGTGTTCTGTCCTTAGGTTAGTTAGGTTTAAGTAGTTCTAAGTTCTAGGGGACTGATGACCATAGATGTTAAGTCCCATAGTGCTCAGAGCCATTGAACCTAGGCATTCTAACTGCGCTGTCACAATACATATATTCGCTAATGAAATTCTTCATAAATAATCCATCACAATTTGAGAAGAACAGTGCTCCCGACCTCACTCCGTAATTGAGAAAGTAAATGTTAGCTGAAGTACGACGTAAGAAACGAAGTGAGGTGCAGACACTTCCACTTATTAAGATTTCTTTTATACAGTTTTAATTTTATTGACGATTATAGCAAGCTGTCACACATTAAACAGTTTTTTATGTTGCTAAGCACAATAATGTTTAGATGAACACACCGCCATTTGACTGTATTTTTGTTTATTTAATTACGACCAAGGTTTCGGCCTTTTATGCCGCTTCCAAGTGATTGAGTTTAAGTCATAACATATGAGCTTGATTCCTGCAATATATGTGACGTTCAATTTTCTGTGCACGACTGAAAGACCTCTGGCAACATACTCTCGCACTTTCCTTCATTTACAGCGAGCTGTTAAAATGCTGCGTTACTTTCTCTATCTCGTCCTTGAGTTTTGCAGAGCAGTGTAATTTGCTGTATTCACGTACAAGTCTGTCTAACTTTCGACGATCTTTTCACGCATGGTAAATTCACGTGGACCGTACCTTGGTGATTTTAGATTAGAGTTGGAGCCTAGTGCACATATGGGCTATGATATTCACACAATTGTTCAAAATCCTTTTTTGTGTACAACGATCACATAGCCTCTCTCAGAGGGAATCCAGTCAGTTTAAATGTATTAGTGACTTTCTGCCCATCACTGACTTACTAGACTGTTGAGAAGAATGCCTTTCTTCGTTAAACTGAAACCCGTGTGTATGAGTAGTGGGTACAATCACTTCCTTGCACATTGCGCTAATAGTTCATAAATTGCAAATGCTGTTACCTCTTAATGTCGTCATTGCTAGTGGACTATCGCACTCTCTTAGTGGATTAACTATAGCGTTACTTAGCGAGTAAACCTTATACGTCGCCGGCCGTTGTGGCCGAGTGGTTCTAGGCGCTTCAGTGCGGCTTAAGTAGTTCTAAGTCTAGGGGACTGATGACCTCAGATGTTACGTCCCATAGTGCTTAGAGCCAATAGAACCATTTGAACCTTATATGTCAGTCTTGTTTGTAAAATGTTACCGACTAAACTAAAGGGTAGCTAAAACAGACATCTTTCAGCTGTGACTTATTTTTTCCGTGATTCATCTCTGTCATCATCAATTAACACCTATCCCATGCGTTCATAAGCCTAGATCAGCCGACTTTACGCATACGACTCTATTTAACTGAACTTCCCTCTCCAAGTGTCTTAGTAGTTGCGTTTCTAAGTATTTCGATAACCTGTTATCTTCAGCGTCACAAGGTAAGGTGCCGAGCGGCACGTCCACTGTCCATTTCTTTGAGTTATTATCAAGTCACCTCCCTTCAAATGCTGAATTACACTACTGGCCATTAAAATTGCTACACCACGAAGATGACGTGCTACAGACGCAAAATCTAAGCGACAGGAAGAATATGCTGTCATATGCAAATGATTAGCTTTTCAGAGATTTCACACAAGGTTGGCGCCGGTGGCGACACCTACAACGTGCTGACATGAGCAAAGTTTCCAACAGATTTCTCATACACAAGCAGCAGGTGACCGGCGATGCCTGGTGAAACGTTGTTGTGATGCCTCGTGTAAGGAGGAGAAATGCGTACCATCACGTTTCCGACTTTGATAAAGGTCAGATTGTAGCCTATCGCGATTGCGGTTTATCTCATCGCAACATTGCTACTCGCGTTGGTCGAGATTCAATGACTGTTAGCAGAATATGGAATCGGTCGGTTCAGGAGGGTAATACGGAACCGCGTGCTGGATCTAAACGGCCGCGTATCACTAGCAGTCGAAATGACAGGCATCTTATCCGCATGGCTGTAACGGATCGTGAAGCCACGACTCGATCCCTGAGTCAACAGATGGGGACGTTTGAAAGACAACAACCATCTGCACGAACAGTTCGAAGACGTTTGCAGCAGCATGGACCGTCAGCTCGGAGACCATGACTGCGGTTACCCTTGACGCTGCATCACAGACAGGAACGCCTGCGATGGTGTACTCAACGACGAACCTAGATGCACGAATGGCAAAACGTCATTTTTTCGGATGAATCCAGGTTCTGTTTACAGCATTATGATGGTCGCATCCGTGTTTGGCGGCATCGAGGTGAACGCGCATTGAAAGCGTATATTCGTCATTGCCATACTGGTGTATCATCCGGCGTGATGGTATGGGGTGCCATTGGTTACACGTCTCGGTCTCCTCTTGTTCACATTGACGGCAGTTTGAATAGTGGACGATACATTTCAGATGTGTTACGACCCGTGGCTCTACCCTTCATTCGATCCCTGCGAAACCCTACATTTCAGCAGGATAATGCACGACCGCATGTTGCAGGTTGCAGGTCCAGTACGGGCCTTTCTGGATACAGAAAATGTTCGACCGCTGCCCTGGCCAGCACATTCTCCAGATCTCTCACCAACTGAAAACGTCTTGTCAATGGTGGCCGAGCAACTGGCTCGTCACAATACGCCAGTCACTACTCTTGATGAACTGTGGTATCGTGTTGAAGCTGCATGGGCAACTGTACCTATACACGCGATCCAAGCTCTTTTTGACTCAATGCCCAGCCGTATGAAGGCCGTTATTACAGCCAGAGGTGGTTGTTCTGGGTACTGATTTCTCAGGATCTATGCACCCAAATTGCGTGAATATGTAATCACATGTCAGTTCTAGTATAATATATTTGTCCAATGAATACCCGTTTATCATATGCATTTCTTCTTGGTGTAGCAGTTTTAAAGGTCAGTAGTGTAAATTATGCTACCTGGCAGTCAGTGACGTACCCTCTTTTGTTTCCTTTGCAACATATTTGTTCGCACATTATAGATGTTATACTTGCATTGAAAGTATAAATCCTGCAAGTAAGAATCCACTTACGTTAAAATTCTCAGTTGCATATTATACATTTTCAGGACCTAAGCATTTATGTATATAGTGCACTGAGATTAATTTGGTCTGACAAGCAGAGATGAGGCAGTTGGGTGGAACGGTGCTTAGTGGTTCTTCATTGTCGAAGATACTTATCAAGGATCAACGAAGTCAGTATTAAATGGGTTTAAACCTTCCAACAACTCACTACAAACATTAACCACAGCCGGCCAAAGTGGCCGAGCGGCTCTAGGCGCTACAGGCTGGAACCGCGCGACCGCTACGGTCGCAGGTTCGAATCCTGCCTCGGGCATGGTTGTGTGTGACGTCCTTAGGTTAGTTAGGCTTAAGTAGTTCTAAGTTCTAGGGGACTGATGACCTCAGAAGTTAAGTCCCATAGTGCTCAGAGCCATTTGAACCACATTAACCACAACTACCTCGCAGTACGTAGCTATAATCTGTAAACTGATACTGGCGAGCTAACTTTTGTGTGGCAATAATTTTTTGGAATAAAGAAGATAAAGATAAGGAGCTTAATAGTTGCTGCATTACCGCAATACCGGTAGCGAAATATCAGCTTCAACTGGCAGAATATCACATCTTCGACGGCATGGCATTCAGGTTAAACTTAGAACAGTGATACGCAACTGAGGTTCGAGACGCGTATCGATATGTTTTACCTAACAAACAAAGCACACGGTAGTATTTGTTTTGTGATTGATACCAGCATTGTAACAGCTTTAATCAGCTCTAAATAAAATTTAAATCGCAGGAATCAATAGAAAAAAGTACAAAGCAGTGCTTGCCGAGTGGCCAAGCGGTTCTAGGCGCTACAGTCTGGAACCGCGCGACCGCTACGGTCGCAGGTTCGAATCCTGCCTCGAGCATGGATGTGTGTGATGTCCTTAGGTTAATTAGGTTTAAGTAGTTCTAAATTCTGAGGGACTGATGACCACAGCAGTTAAGTCCCATAGTGCTCAGAGCCGTTTTACAAAGCAGTGGTATCAATTTTCTATCCGAGCTACCACCGGGTGCAAGAGAATATCTTTGTTTACCGTTGCATGAAATTTAACTGAAGCACATTCAAACTATTTCATTGACATGGCAGATTCGAAATTGCAGTAACACATTAACTGACAGCACGAATGTATTTATTTCTGCGAATGTCAGCAGAAAACCAGTAAAAAGTTTAATAAATGTTGAAAAGGAAAGCAATCTATTATTTAACAACTTCATATAAATTACTAATTTTGACCATTACAACAGTGCAACAGTCAGGCACTATGGATTTCAGCTATCTGAACAATGTTAATACTGTGCTATTTTTTTGTAAATCATATCACAAATATAAGGTGTCCATAAAGTCCCGCTATCATTTCAAAAAATCATAACCTGAAATCTACTAGCGTTAAGCCACCGTGGTTTGTTGTAAAAAATATAAAGCTCTCAAAGTTTTTTACTGTTATTCCAGAATTTCAGTGTATGTCCTGCTCGTTTCTCGTAGAATGTGAAAGCTGTATTTGAGTTCGGCCGATCTACAGGCCAGCAATGGATTATCAGCAGTTCTGATTGTTCCGTTGATTCGTACACGAAGGGTAGCAATGTCATCGATTGATGTCGCGTACATGCGGTCCTCGACGTTCTACCACAAACAGATATCTAATGGCGTGGGCGCCATGCGATGGGACCATTACGACCCGTCTACCTCTTAGGAAATTTGTTAGAATATCCCACGCACGCTCTGATTCCAATGCGGAGGTGCACCATAAAGCTGGAAGATGATGGACGGTTGCAGGTCTTCGATCTGTGGTAGCAGAAATTGTTCGAGCATGTCCAGATAAATATCACCCGTTACGGATTTCTCTGCGAAGAAAAATGGGCATACAGCGTATTGTGCATTAGCCACAGTAAACATTAAGCTTCGGGCTGTCACGAATGTGTTCACATCTATTGCATGAGTTTCCAGAGCCCCAAATCCTACTGTTGTGACGATTCACATGTCCAGAAATGTGACGCGTTGCTTCATCTGAAACCAGACACTTTTTCCGAAATTCATTGTCAGCATTTATGAAGGCTGGCATAGATTACGCGAGTGCGTACAGCAGAGAACGTTCTCATGGCTGCAATGCTTGGAAAATTTGCAGTTTGTGCACAAAAATGCAACCACTTATGTAACAGTTTAACCACAGTTGATCTTGCTTCCTGTAATTCGCTTGTTGATGGACGAATTGACTTCTTTAGGCTCCGCTGAAATGCGACGTGCACGCTGTCAACATTTACTTGGGACACATGGAGACATCTATTTAGAGCAAGGTCTCTGACACTGCCTGTCTAAAAGTTTTTGAACCATCCTGTTCACCTTATTTTTGCCGGTGGTGCCCTCTCATATTGGCGTCCATAATTCCACAGTACCACTGTCGCAGATTTGTATTCTGCATGCTGGATGACACATTGCACCTTCTCCTAGTCTGTCGCCATTTTGATGCACTCCAAGTTAAATATGCAACATAGGACAAAGGGTAAAACTTTGAGAGCTGCTAAACGTTTTATAACAAATCACGATTTTTCTATCTCTAATAATTACCAATTCACGATTTTTTGAAACGTTAGCGGGACGTTATGGGCACCCTGTAGATAATTGTGATTCTATAGCTTGTTGTCATTACTCTGTTACACTACAATATAAATCCCACTACGTTGTCAAGATAGCATGGTACTCTGTCAAATAGAAAGCCTGTCTCGGTCCTTCCCATCTGCAAATCTCCAGATACATATGACGAGCTAGTACCGCTTGTTGCCGATAGAGAATTTCCTGCATAACATCGCTTCCATTGCGAGAGTTGTGGCACAGCACAAGTTGCTGAAATTAACAACCTCAGACACTGCATCTTGCAAGTGTGACAGTAAAATATGCTAGGCATAATAAAGAAAATACCGTAACTACGCAGACTATTCCTCCATAGCTCTGACGTATGAGAACAAAAGAAGGTTAATCGAAAGCCCTGAAAATAGCTAAAATGATCAGAGATTTAAACAGACTTCAGCTCATGTGGTGCAATCGTTGGACAGACGAGTTAGAGCATTTCTTAGGGTTGTCAATTATCGAACATCAGTTTCAAAATTTGGCCATTTCCCAGGCGACCACACCTGTTGTTCAAGAACATTATATGTATTCGCAGTTGCGAATAAGGAATCTGCTGTATAATGGAATGGTGGCAATGAAAATTTGTGCCTGACTGGGATTCGAACACGACTCACGGCCAGGCCCATACTTCCACACGTTAAATAATTGAAAGCTGATAATTGAAAGTCTGTTGCCCGGTGTCAGCGGATAAATACAACATTGCAGTGCCTGTGTTGTTCAGAAGTATAATGCATACATATTTTTATAGTAATTTTTGCATGGGGGCAGTACTCATTCACTTGGTGTGTACATTGAGTTAGGGCTGTTGAAGAAATATAGATATATCGATATTTTTCCAGTATATATATATCGATATTTTCCAGGGACTCACACCTAGTGAGTACATGGCTAGCGACCACAGGGTCCCGAGCTGAGTCCTGGCATTGCTTCCACTTACTTTGTAACGCCGGAAATGCATATCCTCCTATTTCCATCTATTGTACTATAATTTTTTTCCTTGTTTTGTTACCTCAAGATATGACATTTCTCTCTCTTTATATATTGTAATTGTTTTACTGTTTGTATATATATATTTATGCATTTATGTTGGTTTGTTTTGTGAATATTATTTGTATTTATACGCTGGGTCTGGCCTAGGGAAAACTATGCTATCGAACGAATACATCGATAGGTCGTGTGGAGAACCAAAGTGTTTAGGATCTTTGGTAGTGTTAACTCTGGCGCGTGGAGCGCGGGCAGAGGGGGAGTCTGGCTGGGGTGGTGCAGTGGAGCAGGTGTGTTGTGTGAAGCTCCCGCGAGTTGCCGCGCTTTCGGGGTTTGGCAGCATGTAATTGCGCTCGGCTGGCGATGATAGTTTCAGACATGGTGTCGCGGACGGGAAGCATTAGCTGGCGCTTATCAAGAGCCCGTTTCGCCTGGTGACAGTGTCGAGAAGAAGGCGCGCCAACATCCAGCTTCTGCAACAACGACGGCCGACAATGAGTGACTGTCGCCACCTCCTCGATCGACGGCTTCAAACCTTCAATCAACCAACAAGGAAGACTGAAAGCACGTAAAGTTTTAGAACTGTATGGCAGACCTCAGCTTTTCAAACTTTTAAAATTGTTGCATCACAAAATTACAGCAACTTAGCATGAACGTTTGTTGCTCATTGTCCCAATTGCATTACCAAGCAGGGTCCCTTCCTTTTCTGGAATGAACCCGAGTGTCGTTGAAATTCAAACGCCAGCATCATTCGATTTCACTGCTTTAATTTCAAAGTTCAGTTAAGGTATTCATAGCTGGCTACAATATTTAGATAGCACAAGCACAAATTAAGAGTGCGAGTTTTGTTACCGTATTTTAGTTACCTGTGACTGCAGCTCAGCTTGGTACGTACTAAATTTTACTATTGTTAATTGTTCAGAATCATATAATTCAAGTTCAAAGTTAAATCTCTTATTTCTAAATTGTGTAGATTCAAGTAGCTTTTGAAATGATTGTTGAGGTAGTCCAGGACTAACCGTATTTTACTGAATTTCGATGTGCTTCAGAAAGAAAGCTCACTATTAACTTCAGTCACTAAATTAACTTTCGATTTTCCGGTTTTATTAATTCTTTTGCTAAATTAAGTCAGAGTGTAGCGAAATTTATTACTTCTGACAAACTTTCAGTTTTCACACTACACGTGTCAACCTTCAGTTGCCACGCTTCTAGTGCTAATTATATTTGTAATAACCTTTCTTTTTCAGTTAGTATAGTAATTGTCCTTAGGACTGGCGACCGTAATTTCCCCCAAATCTCAAATATCTAATTACCCTTTCATTTAGATGTAACCCTTTCCTCCCTCTTTACCGACAAATTGACTTCGGTGAAGATTGCTTTTCCAAAATTTCCATTAGGTACACGCGGTTTAATTTTTCACTGTCATTAAGGTCGATAAGTGAGGTGGAGGTTACAACTTATGCCAGGCTCCTCACTTTTATCTTCTCTATTTGGCCACCCTCGGCCAACTCTTGTTCTTTTTCGACCCTGACGCTATTAGGTTTCGAGGGGTAGGGGTTTTCATTTCCAACCTACACTTCTACTGAGCCGAATATCTCCCGGGGTAAGGAGACTACCTTCTATCAAGTGCCAACGGCCTTCTAGGAGGGCGGATGAGCGGCTAGAAGAAAGGGCACTCTCTTGCCCTTGGGGTGGGAAACTGCTCCTAAAGGCGGAGGAGCCACAAGGTGACCAAGGGCATAGAATAGAGAAGGCAACGGGAAACCACTCCATTAAAGACCCGGGCGGGTATCCCAAGTATCAACAGCTTATGATGGAAAGCTCTTTGGACAAGCCGCCATTGTAGCTGTTGCAAAACAATCCTTGGATTGACCACTACAGAAGAAGAAGAAATCTATATCGAAATGGCATTATCGAGTGCCGATATTTTTATTTTATATTATTTTTCCGCAATTTTTGATAAATATTTGAAGTTGCTCTTTTGAAATTGTATTAGAACATAATTTTACTTTCACTGTGTGAAGGAGTCTTACTGCTTTTTGAGCTTTCAACACATCCAGTCTTTCTTTTTGACTGTGTGAAACAGTTACAGATGGCTCAAAGAAGAAGTTCGGATGGGGTAGTGGCGGTGTGAATGGAATAACAAAGTATCCGACGTGAAGAGATAGAACACCAATTGTGCTAAAAAAAAAACATTTTAACGCAACTAGTGTGCTATTTCTTCACATCGGCATTCTTCAAAAATAGATACTGAAACTGATGAATAAAAATCTAAATGACAATATTGGTCTTTGCCGTTGGCCGAGACGTGCGAGGGGAAATGCTGACGTAATCGGCTTTCGCCGCTACCAACAAAACTGCAATGTTTAGCTGCATTAGGCAATTTTGACACTAAAACTGCTAGGGCGCTGGCGTTTGCAGAAAATAAAAAGCACGGAAGTCGACACGACAAATTCGATATGTGGCGAAACCGAACGACGGACGCTTCAGACACCTTTTATTGTGCCACTCACCTGTAGTTACTGTTAGCAAAGTGGTTATTGCCAAGAGTGAGCGTGCATCGCTTTCCTTTCAGTTCTTGCCCTGAGGGGGATAAGCAGGCCGCTAGCTTGTTGATGTACAGAATATCTAATACTAAATCAATACTTTAATATACAGCTCTATAACTGATAGTATATTTACAATGTGCAGCAGATATTTGTTTGGCTGGTAAGTCAACATTTTTTCCGTCGATATGTCGATACATCGATAATATTTTCCGATGTATTCAGAGCCGACGATATATTTTTAAATATTGATGTATCGGATTTCCCATATTTTTTAAAAACATTAATAGTCCTACACTGAAAATTCTGTGCTGGCACATATAGGGGTGCCGGTACCAAAGTGTCATCAATTCAATGAGCAGCAGTGTCTGACAAGAAGATGACGGCCAGATGGACCAGTGAAATGTTGTGTGGACTTTACTTAAACATCCGGTTGCACTATGGAGAACAATATTATACCGAATCTTGTGTTCATTTATCAATCCTTTGGTTGTCTAACAAGGGAATGGTCAGACTTGTCATGTCGAAACCTGTGTTGCTTTTTTTACCATTGTGAGTTAACATTGCAAGAAGTCTGTATGCAGAATTTTAGCTGCTGACATGACCTGGAAGTCTGTAAACAATTTTATGAAGTAAGACATTATTGTCGCATGGTTTCCGCGCTTATAATTGCCTCTTGTACAACCCTGACCTCTCTCGCTGCGTTATACCAACGCCATCTAGGAACAAGGTGGCGTTAGCTACGCGCCGCTCTCTCGCCACAGCAGTGAGAGAGCTGATTCCCCCAGTGAAAGCGATCGTATGATAATTAAACATTTGTTGACAAATATGACTGATATGTTATCTACGACATTCTTTCCAAATAGCTATGAAATAGACCCAAATAAATATACGATTTAGAACACGTCCAAATTTTATTTCTTGTAATTACCGCAAAAATGCGAAACATTGATATAATGTTCAAAACATAGGTTTTTTGTGCACCAAGAACATACAAGCAAAGACGACATACGACAGCCCTGCGAATCACAGACGTTGTTAGATGTCCGTAGACAAAACTGGACTGGTGTTACGAATGAATCAGGCCTAATATCAGCATATTTCGATGAGTGCCACGCATATTTAATCAAATTCTGAAATCGTGGAGAGGAAAATTGATAATGTACTACTGATTGCAGCTTGAGAATATTGTCACGGCGATAGACAGGAAATTGCAGTGATCAACACACGATAATTTTCTCTGTTAGTTTTCTGCAAAATGCCTTCCACTGGCGGCAAAATTCTCTGCCTAAAGGTTGAATTACGTTGGTCGTCCCGGGTAGAATCTGAAGCATCTCTACTTCTTTGTCAGGATGGGCTCGAAATACAGCTTTTAATGAATCAGACCTTTTATGACCTGACCACGAATCTAGAAGGAGAAGAGATTTGTTCCCGCAGAACGGAAGAAAAGCATGATGCATGAAAAGTGTAACGTTTTCGTTTACCATTTTTCCAGACTTCTATGCGTCTACTACAAGACTGTTTGCGTAGAACATTGTTCTTTTGACACGTGGTCCAAAACGTCCAGTTGTTTCTTGAAGACACACATATATTTTAGGCAGCAATGAACTATACAGACTAATTATGGGCATTATAGTGTATGAATGGGTGAGTGCAGTCGTGGACTGCGAAATCGCCTCAATATGTTTTTCCCCTTTGAATGACAATGTTCTTTTCGCACGCATTTCTTTTTGAAAACCTGATTGATCTGCACTGTACACGTACGATTCACTAAAACTACCGATCTTATTTTTTTACTTTCGTAAGAAAAGCTACTATCATTTCGATTTGTGTCACTTCATTTTCCGACCTGTTTCTCGATACAAATTTTGTTATTTTTCTTGCCACAATTTCATGCGATCTTTTGAAGCGACTAATCCAACTTTGAGAAGCTGTAAATTCTTTAGCGCCTATCGCGTTGGCAATCTCTAAGGCTGGGTTTACACTAGCAAGTCGCTTGCAGAAATTATTGCTGCAAGTTATTACGATCCGCTTGCAGCTGTGTTTATACTACAACGCAAGAATTAAGCAAGATTCTTCCGCAAGTTCTTTGGCAAGAAACTTGCGTCCACAAGTTGCAGATACTGTTTACATATGCTTTCAGTACCACTACGAGTGTCTGCCGAAGTATAAAATGACAAGTAGGCGTGTGAGATATGCTGCAGCTCTTGTAATTGTAATGAAAAACGTGAAAAAGAAAAAGAGAAGTATTTGGGTTAGAGAGTGGATAATGAGAAGATCGCAATATGGTGCCTATAATAACCTTTTGCAAGAACTTAGTATCGAGAGCATGGATACGTTTGAAAACTTTTGCAGAATGTCCTCAAATGATCTGGAGTGTTTGTTGACATTAATAGCGCCCGTCATATCAAAACGAGACACAAAGTTCCGTACTGCTATTTCAGCAAAGGAACGTTTGCTTGTCACTCTACGATTTATAGCTACAGGTGAGCTACAAATAAAATAGGCCTTTTCGTTTATTTGTGTGAAACATAGAACGAAAACAAGTTTAAATTTTAAAATCTTTTCTTTGTAGGAGACTCATACAAGTCCCTGATGTACTTGTTTCGTATTCCGGTCAGCACGATTTCTATGATCGTACCTGACGTATGTAGAGCCATTTTTGACGTATTGAAAAGGGAAAATTATTTGAAGGTATGTGAAAACACAACAATGAATCTAAATTTTTATTGAAATAAACTGCATTTTACAGAATGATATACTTATAAATTTTTTTTTCTAATGCTCATAAAATGGATAGTGACTGGCTAATTAAATAGAACATGTAATAATTACACATCATCTGTTTCTAGACTCCTGGAACAACAAGCGATTGGATGCAGGTGGCAAAGGGGTTTGAAGAGAACTGGAACTTTCCACACTGCATTGGGGCATTGGATGGGAAGCATATTGTGATGCAAGCTCCAAAAGACAGTGGAAGCTATTATTATAATTATAAACATTGCCACAGTGTTGTATTATTGGCACTTGTAGATGCCAGTTACAAGTTGTTATACATGGATGTAGGCTGCAATGGAAGAGTTTCAGATGGTGGTGTATTCAGTACCTGTTTCTTATCTTCAGCCTTGGAGCAAGGACATCTTGACATTCCTCTGCCCAAACCACTTCCTGGCAGAGAAAAGGACACCCCCTTTGTAATCATTGCAGATGATGCATTTCCAATGAGGTCATATTTAATGAAGCCCTATCCATTCCATAACCAGCCGGGTCCAAACAGAGTGTTTAATTACAGGTTATCGAGGGCCAGAAGAGTTGTGGAAATTTTTTTTGGACACATTGCACAACGGTTTAGGATATTGAGGCGTCCATTGTTACTAGGTCCTGAAAAAACTGTGACAATAGTTTCAGCTATATGTGCCCTACACAATTTCTTAATGGACAGGAAAGATGGCAGTTATGCAAACCGAAGTAATTTTGATGTAGAGGATGTACAGAATGGTGAGGTAATAGGGGCCTCATGGAGGAATGAAGAGCAAGGAGCACACAATTTAATTCCCATTCAAACAGGGCAATGTAACAGAAATTCTCATGATACTAGAGCAATTCGTGAAGAATTCATGAATTACTTTGTATCGCCATTAGGTGAAGTACCTTGGCAGTACAGATACATTTAAAATGTAAACTGTAGACTTGGAAAATATATTTGCTGCCTGCGACTTATCATTTATAGCCTTACCATTAAGTCAAATAGTGATGTTCTTTTCTGTGGCTGGCTGCACCAGCACTCATTTCACTACATTCTATATGGCCCTAAGCATGTTTTTGGAGTTACTGATTTCTGACATTACATACACGTTCCTGGACTTTATAGTAAAGTTTCTCAGTAATTTTGAGTAATTTTCTTTTAACGTGCAACTGCAGGACCAGTTGAACACTTGTTTACTTAATGTTAAATTGCAAAGATTGGCTGCAGTGAAAAGAAGTATAAAGCCTATCAATATCTGCAAAGAAGCGTGTTAGTAAGTAGTGAAATTCAGTTTAAGATCAGAAGAATTGGAGCTTGCACTACTTGACAAGGGTTGTGCCTAATTTTGTTCCACATGGCCATAATGTATGGGCACTCAATGTAATTACAGCTGCACAGAGGATAGAACATCATGTGTATGGTATGCTGTGGTGCAGTAGGGTATTCTATGAAATCGACTATTAATGAATAATATATTTACAAATTAACAATTATGATGAATGGACAAGGAATCTTCTATAGTTTGGTTTCTTTACAGACCTTATCTTACCTTTGTGTAATACCTTTAAATTGTGAACTGTGTGTTTTGTATGCTTATTCCATTACAACCCTTAACACATTTTTAGAAACAGGAGAATATTCATTCATATTCCATTTACATTATGGCACTCTTGTCTTGTATAAAATCTCACATTTGGAGAACTGTATACTATTTTATTTATAGAAATTGTAGATGTAGTCAGTGACAGTACAAAGTGACATAATGGCACTGGTCCAACTGCATTTAAGTTATTTGAGGAATCAAAATGTAAACAGGTTCCTCCAACATTACTGCAAATTGGTATTCACAATACTTGGCAATTTATGTTCACTATTTTGTTCTGGAAGGTAGCAATATGTAGGCAATGTTTTTTATTGGAGGATAACATGGGAAATGGCAGCTAATATGTCTGATAGACTATATTTGACATGCAACCAAACATTTCAATTTTGAAATAAACTGTAGTCTGCACAATACAATTTACACAAGGAGCTGTGCAGGCCAAGAAAGGATCACAACCTACCTTTGAGTTTCTTCACAAAAATTCTTTCCTTAATTGCAGTTTTGAAAATAACTATTCTGCATATAACTTTCACTAGGAGATCCAGGTCAGGTTAGGAATTGAAACCCACTTCGTTTCTTTACAAAAATCCTTCCTTCATTGCAATTTTGAAATATTTTGCACAGTACAATTACAGCTTCAACAGAGTTGTGTAGGCCAAGAAACTAAGCACAACCTACCATTCAGATTCTTTATGAACTGTCTTTCATTTGTTATTAATATAATCTTACATTTGTGGCTAATTATTTTGGCACAGAATTAGAATACAACTACTTCTCATACAATCAGCATTAGTGTACCACATTTAAGTTTCTAGCTAATAATCATACAGATTTAATAAGCATTTACTGTTCATATATGTGAAACATTTAAAAAATCAATTTCTGAAGATGTTATTTGTAAGATCTTAACAAAAGCCCAAAATGTACACATTCCAGTGAGCCTAAATTCACCAATCATTACAGGTTTACTGAGCCATTTTTTAAAGGTTGTTGAATAAACACTACATTCTGAAAATAAAATGTTTTATTTCGGTATCATACAGATATTCTATTATCATTATTCTATGTTTATAAAATCTGTAACATTAAGTATGCATTGACTGGCAGCACTTGCATCTCTCACTGGCGAAACTGGAGTGGATGGTATTTCTGCACTGTCAATCTCGCTTATTTCAATGATGTTTTTCAGAATCATTATTTTCAGTTTGTTTACATTTTTTTCATTCTTTAGTGACCGCAGCTCACTAGCCACATAATCTCCAAAGGTTTGGAAAGCATCAATTTCCTGGCCCAGAATTTTTTCTGCCTTTTCAATGAGCCCATTACCACTTCCTTTAGTCTCCTTTCTTTTTAGTTTCTTCCCCTCATTAGCAACAGGCACATCATCTCCTGTAACTATTTCTTCTTCCTGCAAAAAGTAACAAAATTGAATATAACAGCAGATCAAGGAATACAAGAGGCAAACAAATGGAACATAACTAAGTTTCCATACAGTGTCGATAGACTTCATTGGAAGCATATTGCTCATACTACAACCAAAAGACAGTTAAGGTTAATAGAATTTAAGTTCACAATGTAAAATGTGACTAATACATATTAATTATACAATTTTGTACTATCAGTGTTAATGTTATGCGAGAACAACTATTGTGTAAGTCAGCAATCAAAAGATTGTTTTGAACATCACAGGGCTTTACAAGCCCTGGTTCTGTTTGTGGTGGTATTATGAAAATAATTTATTTACATTCCCAAAAACTGGATCTACTCAATACTATGACTAATGATCTTACTGCAAATGTATAATTCCACACGGCAATCAAATTTGCAGAGACTAATATAGTTTCACGTTACGTGGATCATTTAGCATGATAAATTGTAATAATGTGGAAGGAGTCATTATACATAGCAAATTAATTTGTGAACATGTCTACATGCATTTATAAGGCGTATATATTTTTTATATCCATAAAAGTCTATAACATACAAACTTGTTAGTACCCACCACCTACTGCACATCACAGTAAAAGAAATTCTTCTACAGAAAAGGAGTTGTCAAAGAGAAACTTTTTCAGTTTCTTTTCAATTTTTTACTTTACTATCTGTCAGACACTTCATATCACTGTGTAAGTAGTCAAAACTTTTAGTTGCAGCATGGTGCGCTGAAGACAACTTTAATGTAGAGTAATTAATGTAATTTCATTAAGGCATAAATATACTGTGAAGCAGTAGTCAGAATACCCAATACCTTAAACTGGTGTCTACGGGATGATTGTGGGTGAGCATCACATATTATTCTCACAGCACGCTTTTGGACAATGAAGACTTTCTTACTTGGGGGTATGAGTTGCTCCCAGAACACTATTCCATATAACACTGTATGAAAATATGTCAACTTACTGATTTGTCTCTCCCCAATGATTCTTTCAGTTTCAATTTTCATCAATATGGACACCTAAGAATTTTGAAGTTTCCACCCAATTCATTATTTCCTCACCATCTATTAACTTATCACTGTTGTAGTACACACCTGGATGTGCAGGACTGATTTTTTTTTCTTTTTAAATTGAGGGTGGGACCATTTGCAGAAAATCAGGCAACGATACTTTTAACAACACTGTTTACCAATTCTTTTGTTGAAGAATGCTTGGATTGATTACAATACTAGTCTCATCAACAAAAAGAATTAATTCTGATTCTTGGATATTAGCTGGAAGGTCATTCACCTACAGGAGGAACTATAATGCTGGAAGGAGATAAGCATTCAGTAAAGAAATACTACACAGATACTTAATTATTGGGCTCTGAACAGTGATATTATGCTAAACAATCATTATTAAGTGTTATAAGAAGCCTTAAAAAATATGAACCCACCCAAATCATTTCCACAAATATTGAGGAAAAAACAAGGTTCTCAAACATCTCAAGGGGGATAAATAAATCATGAGAGTACACTATCACAGTATTTAGCAGTTAATTCTTTAACATAAAACAGATAGGTGGTAAAAGTCATAAAATTGAAATCTCACAATGAAGAGCAGCCTACCCCACTTTTACTTCCCAACAAGGAGCTACAGTAAACAAACAAGGAATCCCAGCTTAACTTCACAGCTACTTACCTTTGTTGATAGCGAAGATATTCTGTTAGAGGTTGTGGCAACACTACTCTCTAGAAATTTCATTGCTGAAAAATACGGCCACCGAGAATCCGAAACAATGCCAGGAGAGCCGCTTTTAATTTTCTGCAGTTTCCTAACTTCTTGAGAAAATTGGGTCTTTAAATTGTGCCACTTTCTTTGTACCTCTTTCACTGACGTGTCGAATATTGACGAGATTTCGTTCAATGCACACATCTTCTTCATTCGATCCTTAAAGTCCCGGTTGTGTACGTCCCAAATTTCGGGGTAGCTCTCCACAGCTTCAATAAAATTTTCTGTGTCCTGTTTCGTCCACTCTCGTTTCTCCTCCATTTCTGAAATTTGTTGGCATATAATACGTGAGATAGCTGCATAAAATTAAGTCACCACATTAAGTAAACTGTTAAATATGAGTGTTATGCAGACGACATACTTACTATAACTTGCGCTTCCTACTTGCAGGAAATAGAAACAAATCCTAAAAGCTGCAAGTCGCTTGCAGTTAGCTCTTGCGTGGTGTTCACACTGGAAGCGGAAAACGTGCAGCAAGCAACTTCCGCAATAAATTGCTACGGTCGCAAGTCGACTTGGCGATAAGTTTACACTCGAAACTCGCGCGGCAAGTTCCTCCGCGCAAGTAAATTGCTGCAATATGTTGCTAGTGTAAACCCAGCCTAACGCCCAATCACGCAAAGTTGTATTGCTCACACCAAATGACTGTTGTCTGGCATCGGTAAATAACTCAAAAAGTCGCGCATTCATCTCCGTCGCAATTTCCAGTCGACTATTACGTCGTCGAGCGACTTGCTTTTTCCATCTATACAATTGACGTTCAGAACGGACAAAGCGATACTTATTTTGAACAGTACTGACACGTAGGCGTTTCTTACCACTTTCGTTCAACCAATACGTCACCGCTTTTTCTTTGTCTGATAAGGTAATTGTAGTTGCTGATGTTACTTTCGGAGATAATTGATGATGGTACGTGGCACTATCACTCGAAGAGTCTTCATGAGTGCAACTTTCGTCGGTGTCTTCGCCGTCTGTAGAGTCACAGTCTGCAATATCGAGTGTTCCAGTTGTTTCTAGCCACATGTCTGCGCCATTTACATGCTCGTGTAGAAGTTTAACAACCATGTCGCACAACACATAGTCTTCACGCGTGTTTTCTGTTGATTGCTTCATTTGGCGTCTGTGGTATATCTCCATGGCAAGCAGCAAAACATTTACAGGATTCGCCATCACCTGTGAGGGGAGATTGAATGTTCACCGTAAAGTGGCTTGCGGAGTACAGATGAACATGTACAGAACATCTTTCATATCTATAACCAGTTTCAGGGCGGTACGTTTCGAAATACGTACCAGAAATTAAAAGGACGTGCATGCCACAGAAACGAATATTCGTTTCTCCTTTCCACCAAAACCGTGCAGCGATATTCCTCTTTAGTGAACGCCGCGATAAGACGGCCGCTCTTCCCGACCATGCGCACAACGCTCGCGACTCGCCATTTCCAGGGGTGGCCAGCCGTCACTGCAAGCGCCAAGCAGGATACACAGCCATGTTCGTGATTCTTTTTTATGGACTTCCAGTTCATGTCAGCAGCTACAATTTTGCTAACGGACCTTTTGCACAGTTAAATAACAGTGCTAAAAAAATCAATACATGTTTCGGCATGACAAGTCTGACCATTCCCTTGTAAGTCAGAATGCACCACGGCTCCAACTTTCTTTTCCAGCCCTTGAGAGACTCGAGCATAGAAGGAGTCAAAAATAATCTGTCGTTAGCCTAATTCACACTCAGGAGTGTGGCTCAGCTGTTACATACAAAAGGATAGCGCCCAACAGGCCCGGCTATTTGCAACGAGGACGAAGCTAGTAATCCGACAATCCGGCAGTTAGTTCCCCTGTCCCGAGAGGACAGATTGGTTTTGGCGCTGGTGACGCTGCGCTGTTTCCTGACCAGGAACTGGGCCAGATAGGAGCGTGGTGGAGATCCCCGGCGGGCGGCTTTGTGCTCTTAATTCCGGCGGTCTTAATGGCCCGCGCAAAAAAGGGCGCGCAACCTGCTGCCTCGTGACGTCACCCGAGGCCGACAATGGGCGCGGGGCGCGCGTCGTTAATAAAACGCGCGTGATTGAACCGCGGCGGGCTGCCGCCACCCTCCTAATCAGCGGAGGCGCTCCTCTTCAGGCGCGGCCACCTCACTCAGCACGTCCGGCCAGGGGCGGCGGGAAGGCGGGCCGCTTAATGGCCGACCGGCAGCACAGGGCAGAGCGCCTGTAGGCCTACTTGTAGCAATCTGCAGGTAGGTTACGGCTACGTGTGCTGCTCCATCAGCATGCTGTGGTGTCTGTGTATATTTTCTTGTGTCATCAGGCTCCCGACTGCTTTGATACGGCCCGACACGAATTCATCTCGTGTACCAACCTCTCATCTCAGATTGTCACTGATCTCCTGCCTCCCTCAGTTAGCTGTGACACGTAATCCCATCTCGGTCTTCTGCTACAGCTTTTATCCACTACAGCGCACTGAAGTACCTTGGAATCTACTCCCTTATGTATTAACATATGTCCTATCATCCTGCTACGGTCGCAGGTTCGAACCCTGCCTCGGGCATGGAAGTGTGTGATGTTCTTAGGTTAATTAGGTTTAAGTAGTTCTAAGTTCTAGGGGACTGATGACCACAGATGTTAAGTCCCATAGTGCTCAGAGCCATTTTTTGAACTTTCTTCTTGTGAATATTTTCCACATGTTCCTCTGCTTTCCAATTCTGAAGAGACCTTCTAATTTCTTATCACCACCTAATTTTCAACATTTTTCTATAGCTCCACGTCTCTAACGCTTCAATTATCTTCTTTTCCGGTTTTCCCAAAGTTCATGATTCACTTCCAGTCATTCTTGTGCTCAAAATATACATTCTCAGAAATTTCTTCCTCATATTGAGTCCTATGTTTGGTACTAGTAGACTTCTTTTGGCCAGGAACGCCCTCTTTACCTGTGCTAATTTGCTTTTTGTGTCCTTGCTTCATACGTCATGTGTCATTTTTCTTCCAAGATAGAAGAATCAGTTAACTTCGTCTCCGTTGAGATCGCCAATTTTAGTGTTAACTTTGTCGTTAACCTTATTTTCGCTACTTCTCATTATTTTCGACTTTCTTCGGCTTACTCTCAATTATAAAAAAAGTTGTATGTACTTATCAGTGTGTTCTTCTGTTTAACACGTCCTATAATTTTTCTTCATTTTCACTGAGGATTGCAATGTCATCAGCGGATCTTGTCACTGACATCCTTCCACCCTGAATTTTGCGCTCGCTCCTCAACCTTTCTTTTATTTCCGTTATTGCTTCTTCGAAGTATAAATTGGACAGTAGAGGCGAAAGACTGTATCCTTCCTTACACCCTCCTTAAGGGAGCCTGGACGTCATTGTCTGTAGTTTTATTCGAATTCGGAAATTTAATAACTCAAAAACTTTAACAGATATTGCAATGAAACATTAATCAAATAATACACTCCTGGAAATGGAAAAAAGAACACATTGACAACGGTGTGTCAGACCCACCATACTTGCTCCGGACACTGCGAGAGGGCTGTACAAGCAATGATCACACGCACGACACAGCGGACACACCAGGAACCGCGGTGTTGGCCGTCGAATGGCGCTAGCTGCGCAGCATTTGTGCACCGCCGCCGTCAGTGTCAGCCAGTTTGCCGTGGCATACGGAGCTCCATCGCAGTCTTTAACACTGGTAGCATGCCGCGACAGCGTGGACGTGAACCGTATGTGCAGTTGACGGATTTTGAGCGAGGGCGTATAGTGGGCATGCGGGAGGCCGGGTGGACGTACCGCCGAATTGCTCAACACGTGGGGCGTGAGGTCTCCACAGTACATCGATGTTGTCGCCAGTGGTCGGCGGAAGGTGCACGTGCCCGTCGACCTGGGACCGGACCGCAGCGACGCACGGATGCACGCCAAGACCGTAGGATCCTACGCAGTGCCGTAGGGGACCGCACCGCCACTTCCCAGCAAATTAGGGACACTGTTGCTCCTGGGGTATCGGCGAGGACCATTCGCAACCGTCTTCATGAAGCTGGGCTACGGTCCCGCACACCGTTAGGCCGTCTTCCGCTCACGCCCCAACATCGTGCAGCCCGCCTCCAGTGGTGTCGCGACAGGCGTGAATGGAGGGACGAATGGAGATGTGTCGTCTTCAGCGATGAGAGTCGCTTCTGCCTTGGTGCCAATGATGGTCGTATGCGTGTTTGGCGCCGTGCAGGTGAGCGCCACAATCAGGACTGCATACGACCGAGGCACACAGGGCCAACACCCGGCATCATGGTGTGGGGAGCGATCTCCTACACTGGCCGTACACCACTGGTGATCGTCGAGGGGACACTGAATAGTGCACGGTACATCCAAACCGTCATCGAACCCATCGTTCTACCATTCCTAGACCGGCAAGGGAACTTGCTGTTCCAACAGGACAATGCACGTCCGCATGTATCCCGTGCCACCCAACGTGCTCTAGAAGGTGTAAGTCAACTACCCTGGCCAGCAAGATCTCCGGATCTGTCCCCCATTGAGCATGTTTGGGACTGGATGAAGCGTCGTCTCACGCGGTCTGCACGTCCAGCACGAACGCTGGTCCAACTGAGGCGCCAGGTGGAAATGGCATGGCAAGCCGTTCCACAGGACTACATCCAGCATCTCTACGATCGTCTCCATGGGAGAATAGCAGCCTGCATTGCTGCGAAAGGTGGATATACACTGTACTAGTCCGACATTGTGCATGCTCTGTTGCCTGTGTCTATGTGCCTGTGGTTCTGTCAGTGTGATCATGTGATGTATCTGACCCCAGGAATGTGTCAATAAAGTTTCCCCTTCCTGGGACAATGAATTCACGGTGTTCTTATTTCAATTTCCAGGAGTGTAATAGATTGTGCCCTCAGTGCGAAAAAAATTAAAACTATGGCATACAGAGGAGTGACTATTGATTTTCATCTTACGTACTGAATTACGTGTAATTTTTATTTCAGACACACTGTACTTCCACAATATTCAAAATAAATGATCAAAAATTTTATTCTTTTAATTATTAACTTGTTGACACTGTGAACTAGGAATATTTATCAATCTTTTGTTTGTGTAGTTTTAAAAACATATTTAGAAATAATAATTTCTCCTAGTAATTTAAGAACATATAATCCAGTTTAAAATACATGCATCAAAAAAAGTTTTGTATCATCACGGTTCCGAGAACCCCCGAAGAAAGACGTTGACTGTGGATATTGTATCACAGACACAGTGTCTTTGACTGCTCAAAAATGTCACTAAACCCGCCAAAAGATGTAAACAACCATGCATGAGCAGAGACTATTAGACGGACGGGGTCCGACAGCCGATCAGTTCCAGTCTTTCCACCAGGAAGCAGGTACGCGGCTCCTGTTGACTGTAGTTCAACCATGCCTCGACAGTCAATATAGCGGTTCGATCGTGTCCGCATTGTTACTTTGTGCCAGGAAGGACTATCAACAAGGTAAGTGTCCAGACGTCTCGGAGTGAACCAAAGCGATGTTGTTCCGACATGGAGGAGATACAGAGAGACAGGAGATGTCGATGACATGCATCGCTCAGGCCGCCCAAGGGCCTGCAATGGATGACCACTACCTACGGATTATGGCTCGGAGGAATCCTGACAGCAACGCCACCATTTGAATAATGCTTTTTGCGCAACTTCACTCCCGACGTCCAGGGCGAGGTCCATCTTTGCAACCACGACACCATGCAGCGCGGTACAGATGGGCCCAACAACATGCCGAATGGACCTCTCAGAATTGGCATAACGTTAAAAGCTAAGCATGTTTCATCTGCCCTGTTAACCGTCATTAGAGACAAAGTGTTCCCCTTGGCTTTCGAAATAACTAGCCTCGAAGCTAAACTGTCCTGCCTAAACGATGAAAATAGGCGACTAAGACTAGAACTACAGAGAGCCTCGAATCCAGTCAAAGACTTACAAATACAAACTTTGCAAGAGAAGGCTGAGAAATTAGACAACGAAAATAGGGAATTGAGTGTAGCGAACCAAGACTTGCAGCAACAAATAAGAGAACTAACTAATAAAGTCACACAACAAGCACAGATACAAGCACAGACACTGATATATGCTGCCGCCTTAACTATAGAGCCCAAAACCAAAGAGGCTCGAAGAATAGAACAGGCTAAAACAAAACAGGCCACAACCCTCTATATCAAATCGACAGAAAATCAAGACGCCAAAGCTGTTCGACAGACCATCACCAAGAATATAAATCCCAGGAAAGAGAATATACATATAAAATCAATCAGAACCACACAGACTGCAGTTATAGTAGAAATGGAAACACAGGAGGACTGTCGAAAAATAATAGAAAAGACTAAAGACCTGCACACCATTGTCTGTGAAGGACCGCAAAAACGCAAGCCACTCGTGGCAGTATATCACGTGCCAGATAGGCTTACCGACGAAGAGTTTTTAGAAAGCCTTTACGAGCAGAATCTAAGCGGTGACACCACGAAAGAAGACTTCGACAGAGAGGTCAAAATAAGATTCAAAACAGGGCCTAAGGGAAGGGGTTTCAGTCACCAGATACTGGAGGTCAGCCCACACCTGTACAGAGTCCTTACAAGAAGACAGAGAGTCTACATAGACTTCGAATCACTTTCTGCGAAAGACTATGCAGTAGTAAACAAGTGTTTTAAGTGTTGCGACCTAGGACATACGACTAAAACCTGCAGGAAAGCCGACGTCACGTGTGCCAAGTGCGGCAACCAAGGACACAAGCGCAGTGAGTGCAGGTCCGCGGTTTGCGTCTGTATGCCCTGCAAATACAGAGGCCGCGTCTGCAATAAAACAAAAGGAGGTGATTGTCAGACCTATAAACAGCTGCATGACCGGCTCCTGGACAGTATAGACTATGGCAACTAAAATACGCACACACACAAGAAACGCGAACGCCCAAAGCCAATCACCCAAAACACATAAATACAAATCACCGTCAACATTACAGAGAAGCTACCAAAGAGCAATTTCCTGGAGAAGACAAATGAATCTTCTGCCAGAGAATCACGTCGATAATGAACCCATCCCGCCCCTAACACACTCAACGACGTTACAGGATAGCTGCATTAATACTATAGAATATATAGATGACATGACAATCTGCGGCTCCATCTACTACGAGGTGGCAAAGCAAATTAAAAGACAATTACACCACTGGATAAACTTCCAAATAACATTAATGCAGAGGATAGATGAGTTGGAAGATGAGCTTACATATATTGTGCACAAGAAAATGTACAAACAAAACCGACATACTCCCTCACAATTTCTCCCAGCCGAAGTACATCACACCACACATACACAGGATGAACAAACCAGAATCATCATCACATGGAAAACCCTACGGCACACGTAAATGTGAACAGTACATCAAACCAGTCAAATTTGTCTCGGGAGGCACTCTTCACCCCGGGAAAAAGGAACAAGGAACAGACAGGCACGCAGTCCCTGAATCAAAACACATCGAAACACTCAGGCTACAGACCAATACAAAACTCAAAACTACCGGACCCAGACTTATAAAAGTAGACCAATTAGATGAGGACAAATCTGAGGGAGAGACATGTGACATTTGCAACGATGTCAACGTGCGTCTAGCAACAACCTCCACTCCAAACACAAACAAAGACAACATAACACGTACAGTCAGTCCCATACACATCACCACCATCGCTGACAACACGCCAGCAAGCACCACCAACATCAGTGAAAAACGTGTGAAGGCAAACAGCATTGAAGAGGCGTGTGACAAAACGAAAAGTAACCGTGTGACATCTCAAAGAGGTCTTAAAATGTCCCCCAATCAGCGGCCAACACCAAGCCACAATCTGTCTAGTACCACATCAGAGACCGCAACAGAAACCAGCACCAATAGCAAGCCAGCTGCACCTAATTACGATAATTTAGAAGTTAACTTACTTTTAAGTAGGCTAGAGAAAAAAGAGATACTGCAGACAGCGCAGCGGATGCTACTTAGAATGTGCCATCCAAAGGGAGATTCTCTCTCTTTTCCAGTAACTGAGCAAACAGACAGAATCATCCTAAAGACAGAAAATATTCCTACATCAGCAGAGCCGCTGCTCGATCTCATGCTCCAGGTCTGTCTGCGCAGGTCAGAATCTTTCGACTTGGACAAAATATATATAGATCATGTAAGAGCACACGGACGAACATATTTTGATTACTCACAGACTGGCAGTAAATGTTTTGTACACATAAAACACCCAGAACACATAGACAAAAAATGAATATCTTACAACATAATACAAAAAACAGTAAGACAGTCAGCGCGGAAATCTCTAAAATAGCACAAGACCTGCAGGCAGACATCATGTGCTTACAAGAACCTTATAATAGAAACGGGCAACTGATATGTCTACCAAAACATGCTACCACAATAACAGGCAGCAATGACTGTAAGGCTGCAATAGTAATTCTAAACAGAACTTATAACATAATTAAGGTAACACAGTTATGCAATCAACACTTGGTTACCATAGAGATAACTAAAGGGAACGTCACATGGATTATCGCATCCATGTACGCCCAATATAGCCATCAAATACAGCCGTATACAGACTACATCAGAGACCTAGCAATGTATGCCAGAGGCAAAACATTAGTGATAAGTGCTGACATTAATTCCAGATCGACCCTCTGGAACTCAGACAGAACAGATGACAGAGGACGCATAATCACCGATCTAATACAAGAAACACAATTACATGTAATGAATACGGAAGGACCTATACCAACATATGCAGGGTTCGATGGTACGAGAAGTAATATCGACTTCACGCTAGCAAATAATGCAGCAATGGCATACGTAACAAACTGGACTGTACACGACAACATAACCAGTAGTGATCATAATGTCATAACATACACACTAACATACACACTCAGAACACAATGACCAAATCACACACCAGACACTTGCTGTTGCACAAAGCAGACTGGAACAAATTAACGGAAATTATCCGACGACACGATCTAGAAAATATCAACGGAAGTATCGATTATAGAGCACACAAGTTAACACAGGTGATACAACATGCACAAAACACTTCAATACCGACAGCAAAGAACACAAATTGCACACCAGTACCATGGACCAACGAACTTACGAGACTCAAACAAGACGCAAGACGCAAACGAAAATTATATCAAAGGGCGATAGCAGATAGGGACAGACGAATAAGACTTGAAGCATATAGGCATGCACAAGACTTATATAGACAGACCCTACACAACACGCGTAGACAACAATGGGAGCTATTTGTAACAACACAAACACAGCAAAATATATGGGGGGAACCATACAAAATACTGACAGAGAAGATAAAAAACCCACTAGTTCCGGGAACGCTAAGGCAGGATGACGGCACGATGACGAGGGGATGGAGGAATACAGCGGAGTTTCTGCTGTATAAACTGCTCCCTGACGACGTTATCGATACAGACACACAATATCATGCAACACTAAGAGAAAACCTACACACACCATACAACACTGCAACTGTCACCTGTCCTTTTGCGCAAGAAAAGGTTGCGCTAGCAATCTCAGATCTCAAAAACAAAAAAGCACCTGGACCAGATGGTATCCACTCGGAAACACTGAAAAAACTAGCACCGCAGGTCACCCCGTTCCTAACAACGTTACTGAACGATGCCTTACGGCTGGGCAGGGTACCTACAGTATGGAAAACCTCCAAAGCAGTCATTATTAAGAAATCAGCGGACAGGGATCCTTCAGATCCAAAGACTTACAGGCCAATATGCCTAATAAACACCCTATCAAAGATTCAGGAGAAGCTACTGTGTAAGCGCCTGCAAACACACAGAGCTCTCAGGGGTATGAGCCAACAGCAGTTCGGCTTCAGATCTGGCAGATCAATAGATGATGCCATCAACCAGGCCCTGCACATAGTTAACAGCACAAAACAGAAATACGCCATGGCAATAATGATTGACATTGCCGGAGCATTTGATAATCTTTGGTGGCCAGCACTGTTTCAGAGGTTAAGACATCTGGAGGTACCGCAATTTTCTAGACTACTGTAAAGACCGAGTAGTCGAATGGCAGATGGACAGCCGGAAAGTAATTAAAAGAATTACCAAAGTCTGTCCTCAAGGGTCGATTTGCGGCCCCATCTTCTGGGACATAACAATCGAACCCCTCCTACAGCTTCTGGATGGGGATGACAGATCAGACGGAATTGTCGCCTACGCAGATGACCTATTAGTTGTAGTCACTGCAAACAACAGAGCCCAGTTAGAAGAGAAAGCCAGTGGATAACTACAAACAATTACTCAGTGGTGTCACAACAACTAACTCAGGATAGCCGAAAACAAAACAACATACACTTTACTGAAAGGATCACTCCAAAGGAATCTTTCGGTTAAAATTGGGGACACAAACATCAAACGAGCACGCATTGGGGTACACATAGATGAAAAATTGAATTTCCACTAACAAATAAGGCTAACAACAGACAAAGCAGAAAAAATACTCCACAAACTGCTGAGGCTAAATTCAAAACAGTACAGACTACCTCTACCAGTCATACGTACATACCACTGTGCGCTCTTCGAATCAGTACTCAGCTTTGGAGCTAGCACGTGGGCACGTAGACTGAACGTGGTCACCAACAAAGCATCCGTCAGACGAGGGCAGAAAAGTGTCCTACTTAGGTTATCTGGAGCCTTCGGTACCACCTCAGCGGATGCACTGTGTGTGGTGTTCGGAATATGCCCCATAGATATCACGATCAAATACAGAGCTGCAAGGTACTGGTTAAAGGTGGGGAGACTAGATAAGGTACACACAATAACCGGTGTGGCCATAGAGACGATAGGTCACCTTAAAAGTTGGCGTTTGGATACATGGCAAGGTGAGTGGGATGTAAGTGATAAGAGACGTAGACTGCACCACTTCCTCCCTGACATAAGGGAGCGGTTGAGAATGAGACACATCGATCCCAGCCGCGGTATGGTACATTTCTTAAGCGGGCACGGACCTTATCCCACGCACTTAAACCGCGTGAGTCTGAGGCAGACACCTACATGCACATGCGGGGAAGAAGGTTCCCCAGAACACACTGCCTTTTTCTGCGGGCAATACGCGAACAATAGACATACACTACACTTAGATTACACAGATACAGACATAGATATATACACAGCAATAAAAGACGAAGAACAATGGGCACAATTAAACGCACTGACAAACAGTATTTCAAAAACAACACATGAAGAGTATATGCGGACACGACATGCCTATGTGCAGCGTAACAGAAATCTCCACAGTGACAATGAAAACAGTGACAATGACGAGGAACAGGAGGAGGAAGCTCAGATGTTACAGTAAATAAGCAAATTGATGGCAATCTAGCCAAGAAAAGACCAAATGCTGTACATGGATGCGCACCTAAAGTAGTTAATACATAGGATTAGTAACAAATAGGATAAGCAACATTATTTCTCTATTAATAACCATTTGTGCGTGCGTGTGTGTGTGACTGGCGGTCAACGGCTCGAAGAAACCATTACGAGGTATTCACCGTCAGTCACATCGGTGATGGTACTAACAAATCTATCCTATCTTCTTTCTATATTCTTCTTAAAAAACAACAAAATTTTATTTATATTTCAACCTGAAATTGTTGTTATTTTGAAAAGTGTCATTCTTTGTAAATTTTGTAGATAAAACAAAAGGAAAGAAAACTGTAAAAAGATGAAAAACAAAAATTGTAAGATGTACGACCTGTTTTAAACATCAGGTAACAGGTCTATAATTTGGCAATAAATAAATAAATAAATAAAAATTACCAAAATTACCAAATAACGTTCTCTTCACCGATGAGTGTCGCATATGCCTTCAACCAGACGATCGTCGGAGACGTGTTTGGAGGCAACCCGGCCACGCTGAACGCCTTAGACAAACTGCCCAGCGACTGCAGCAAGGTGAAGGTTCCCTGCTGTTTTGGGCTGGCGTTATCTGGGACCGGCGTATGCCGCTGATGGTCATGGAAGACCATCATGCCACGACGAATACAGGCATGCATCAATGCAATAGGACGTGCTGCTGGGTTTTAGAGGTACGGTGCCTGTGTTTACAGCAATCTGGACCACCACCTCTGAAGGTCTCGCTGTATGATGGCACAACATGCAATGTGTGGTTTTCATGAGCAATAAAATGGGCGGAAATGATGTTTATGTTGAGCTCTGTTCCAATTTTCTGTACAGGTTCCGGAACTCTCGGAACCGAGGTGACGCAAAACATTTTTCGACGTGTGTATTTAATACATTGTTGAATAACGTGGATCTCTGTGTAGGCAAGCACTATACTATTAGTAATGCAAAATATTGCTTTTCTAGCTTTAATATTAGATGAAATAATGATACCTAAGTATGCAAAAATGTTGATTACGGGAAACTGAAACTGAAGATTTGCATGTCTTGTCTTTTCAATGATAACATGTCAAAAATTCCATCTCCATCGTCCTGTAGAATCCGGGAGTCCTTTTCATCTTCTTTAGTTTTCTTTCTTTTATTTGTTATTCTGGCCTACATGTAATGCTTTTAGCAGCTTTTTCAGCTTAGCGACACGCTGCCTGTCCATTCGTAGCAGCCCACTTTTCATGTTGTTGCCAGTTTTGATGCCGAGCTGCTAGCAGATTTTAATCTTTTTGTTACTCTATCACTAAAACGTGTTATAGCATCCATCACACCAATCTGAAAAGATGGCAAGTCAACAAAATACGTTTCTAGCAGCTACTGAAGCTTTCATTCGGATTGTGTGTTTTTCCATGTAAACATTTTTCCAGGCGTTAAGAATCTGGAAAGTCTCAATATGTTGGGTGTAGTTCTACCGCAACAGTTTCTGTCGTGGGATGTGCATGTATATGTTTATGTTCATTTGTTTTACACCTATTATACTAACACCACCGAACGAGGTGGTGCAGTAGTTAGACACTGGACTCTCATTCGGGAGGACGACGGTGCAATCCCGCGTCCGGCCATCCTGATTTAGGTTTTCCGTGATTTCCCTAAATCGCTCCAGGCAAATGCCGGGATGGTTCCTTTCAAAGGGCACGGCCGACTTCCATCCCCGCCCTTCCCTAATCCGATGAGACCGATGGCCTCGCTGTCTGGTCTCCTTCCCCAAATCAAGCCAACCCAACTAACACTAAAGAGTGTTTTCTTTTGGGCAGAGGTCATGCTGTGGATGTTCATCAGTGGATATTCTGTGAAACAGAGTTGCCAAATTGTATTTCTCATCTCGCTGACATTTTCACTATTTCTCCTGATGGCCAGACCATAATATTCTGTGATGTGTACCATTTCTGTCTTGGTGAGTCTGTCTTGCTCACCAACTCCTTTGCCGTAAGTGTTTTTTTCTGGGACGTTCTTGCAGAGTTTCGTAAGTCTTGTACCCATTCTATTCTACACAAGGTCTATACATTCCATTTTGTTTTTAATTTTAGTTCCACCACATGACTTAGCAATCACAACAATACGGAAGCTTTCAGAATCAGTACCACCAAGGTAGTGAGTGTTTCGCACACCACGTCTAGCAGTTGGCGCACTAACACCAGAGACTGCCCCTAGCTTTTCGTACCGCCACCGAAAACTTCAAACTTTTTGTCACATTTGTGTTAATTTACGTTATTGGCACAACTTTGGCAGTGTGTTGCAGACATTCGCACTCAATACATGTATTGATCCTATCAGGGTAGTTACTTATAAAGTACTTCTCCTCGCCTTGATTAATATACATTGTATAAGATGTGTTGATTTCCTTAACTTTTACTTTCACTATCAAGCGCAACTTCGTAACTGCGTCTCTGGTGCCTTTACCCTTCCCCATGCCAAATTAATCGTCGTCTAACAGATCCTCATCAGATATGCAACTACTATGGTAGTAGTCGAGATCGGTGACGCTTACATTGGCAATGGCGCTTCACGCAGAAGTTACCCATTCGAGCTCTGGCTGCAACTGAACATTTCATAATCATTATTTGTTCTACACGGGAAGGGGAGGTTTTGCAGTAAAGTAATGAGTGTCTGATCATGCCCTGGTGGTCTCAAATTATTGCAGACCTGTCTTCAGTCTCTCGTGGAGTGAGACCATATGACACTGCTGATGGTGTTCCGTCGAGCGCGGCGGCACTATCCGTTTTATACCAGAGAAGCAGGTCACGCACAGATAGTAAGGTCCAAACGTCTTCTCCTCTTGTCTCCTGCTCTCTCAGTCCCTCATAGTCATCAACAACACAAACACGGCGATGAATTTACACGAAATGATCAGAGTTACCAAAACGCAAAAACTGTTCTCCTCTAACATAGGAAATGCACAATCTGAAAACTCTCAGTGGGTTCTCACGATTGTACTCCTCAAGCTAGATAAACAAGCAGTGTATTTGTAGTGTGCACAAGGAACTCTCCAGCTGGTTTCTAAAATGTTAGTTTACATTGTAAATAAAGAAAATGTCACGTCTGGTGATCTAACGGTAAAGGGCGTCCCTGGAAACCGAGACGTCGCCGGGTCGAATCCCGGCCAGACTACGGATATTTTCAGTCTGCTTTTACTCTAGCCTCCACCTATCAACGATGTGTCGACTCACCACAAACGACAAGCGGTTCGCGAGTTCCACGCGAAACTGTCGGCGCCCTTTATTCGGTTGGATAACTGAGGTAGATGAGAGAGACGGAAGTCGCCGAAATGGCGTTCATCTGAAAGACTTGCAGTTATTATTACTAACAAAAGAAAAATTCCCATAATGAGTCTGCGATCATTATGATTATTTGTGAACGAACCTGTCAAGATAACTTGCCGTATTTTCATTTACTGCGACATTTCGAGTAACGATGTCATCATTTCAAAATTCAGAGGTCGTAAAACGACGTTCGGATTCAATTGCTCAGGCACAGGTTTTATTGCACCTGACGGTGATCTTCGTTTTACGACTTCCAAGGTCTCATCTGACGATGGCAGGCGCCGAAACGTCGTAATAAATGATAACGTACTAAGCGATAAAGGAAAAAAAAACTTTTCTTGTTGTAACTTTTACAGGATACGTAATTCTTGATCTCTGCCGTATTCTGTTGCTGCATAAACTAACAAATGAATGAGCGCAATGCTCCGTTATAACTTAGTAATTCGATGTCTATAGTCATTCTAGTTTTTCAGGATCTTAGATACTATATTACACAAGAACTGGTAACGGGTGTTGTGTCATACCTTGCTTGTGTTTATCTTGCATCGTCAAGGATGTTCAGCGGAGTAGCAATCTGCCGTTCGCTATTTGCGCTGTACAAGGCGCGTGGGTGCTGTGCTGCATCTTACAAAGTTTCGAACAGTCACCGTTAAACATGTGGACTGCTTTCATCTAAGGCCTTTTAGAACCAGTGCTCGTCAGACGGGGCCAATGAGTCAGTTGCTGGGAGACTGTACCCCAAGTTCCAACAATCAGTAACTACATACGTTTCGCTGGCTATTGATGCATCGATATCCCAGCGTGGATCGAACGTCTAACCACAAACTCGATTTATATAATACTGTTGCCGCCCAATGACGTCTCCTGACCTAGTAATTTCTGCGGCTGCATGCGCAGTGACATGGCTGTCGTTTTAAAATAACGGTTGAGAGCGCAATAGCTCCGTTCTGCCAGCTCATTCGACAGGCAGCCAATTTATCAGTTGAAGAAATGGTCGTTTCTGTGGCTGCACAACCAAAATCTAATGGATCAGTGGGTGACCAGTTTATGAAGAATGGACACGGAAGAATCTCATTTGCGAAGGGCGCTTGTACCGTATGTCACGGGCAACACGCGGATGGGCGATGTATTGGTAGATTTTGACGGTCGATGAATGTCATAAGAAGTGTATCAGTTTGACGTTTCCATCTTTCTTAATCGCAATTAGAGTATCAACGATCGTGGTAGTGTCTGATTAACATATACATCGCAGAAGTAGCATGATCTTGCATCAGTGACACCCCAAAAGGTTCGTGTGAATACAGTAACGTGATGAATGAGAAGAAATTTTATTTAGAAAGCGTCTTGTTTTCTCTTTGCCTACATTGTCAGTTGCCTATTCGTTAACTCACATTTTGGTGAGATCCACTCAGTACCCCTTTGATATAGTTGTTTAATTATAAAGTTGTTGTTGTTGTTGTTGTTGTTGTTGTGGTCTTCAGTCCTGAGACTGGTTTGATGCAGCTCTCCATGCTACTCTATCCTGTGCAAGCTTCATCATCTCCCAGTACCTACCGCAACCTACATCCTTCTGAATCTGCTTAGTGTATTCATCTCTTGGTCTCCCTCTACGATTTTTACCCTCCACGCTGCCCTCCAATACTAAATTGGTGATCCCTTGATGCCTCAGAACATGTCCTACCAACCGATCCCTTCTTCTAGTCAAGTTGTGCCACAAACTTCTGTTCTCCCCAATCCTATTCAATACCTCCTGATTAGTTATGTGATCTACCCGTCCAATGTTCAGCATTCTTCTGTAGCACCACATTTCGAAAGCTTCTATTCTCTTCTTGTCGAAACTATTTATCGTCCATGTTTCACTTCCATACATGGCTACACTCCATACAAATACTTTCAGAAACGACTTCCTGACACTTAAATCTATACTCAATGTTAACAAATTTCTCTTCTTCAGAAACGCTTCCCTTGCCATTGCCAGCCTACATTTTATATCCTCTCTACTTCTAACATTATCAGTTATTTTTCTCCCCAAATAGCAAAACTCCTTTACTACTTTAAGTGTCTCATTTCCTACTCTAATTCCCTCGGCATCACCCGACTTAATTCGACTACATTCCATTATCCTCGTTTTGCTTTTGTTGATGTTCATCTTATATCCTCCTTTCAAGACACTATCCATTCCGTTCAACTGCTCTTCCAAGTCCTTTGCTGTCTCTGACAGAATTGCAACGTCATCGGCGAACCTCAAGGTTTTTATTTTTTCTCTATGGGTTTTAATACCTACTCCGAATTTTTCTTTTGTTTCCTTTACTGCTTGCTCAATATACAGATTGAATAATTGAATAAAGTACCGTAAAGAAAAGGAAATGTCTAGAAGAGTATAGCACTTCTCTGACGATCACGTGAAATGCACGTGTTCTGTCACGGTCAACGCGTGTGTAGTGTTCCCAAGAATAACAGCGTGCGACGCAAGCAAACGCACTCGCTAAGTCTGTGTGAGTCGGACGGATGACATTAACATTCGGGACAGAGTGTGTAGAACGAAGGAAAGGCGCCTGGTATCACAAGTAAAATAATGAAACAAGTACAGAATTTACGTCAAGGCTAGACAAAATGTTTAACGTGATTAATCAAGGTTGCGGAATCTTTATTAGTTTCGTGTTTTAACAGTTAGTGTAAAAAATAAAAGCGAGCAATAATAATTTACAGTTCAAAACGACCAACAGTGGGTTTCCTGTTTAATTTAATCATCTTCCCACAGAACGCCATATAAGGATCGACACACTCAACCAGAGCTCGCCGTCATGTTGTACATTAATGGTATTCTCTGGAAAGTTTCTCTTCAGTTGTACAAGTCATACCACAACACACTTTTTAACTCAAAGACTACGGAATTCAGTTGCACAAAAATAAATATTGCATGTCCAGGCTATCTCACTAACAGTTCCTTTTGAAGTCAGATTAGATCATGCAATTAAAATCAACTCGCGAACGAATATGTAAAACAGTTCGACATTTACGAGGTCTAACCATTAATAGATTGTTTTTATGAGAGCCGTTCAATAAGTAAAGCGACACTTTTTTTCTCGAAGCAGATATGTTTTATTCGAGAGTCCAGTAGACCGTACGATTCCCCACTCTTTTGGCTACAAAACGCTGTTTTTCATCATAATCTCCGTCGAATGTGTCGTCCTTACGCCACCTTGGTGCGAAGGCCTATATGGCCGCATGGTACGACTCAATATCCTCCCCGTCATCCACATATTAGTCTCGGCTGAGTGCATGCTTCAATGGACCAAACAGATGGAGGTCCGAAAGTGCGAGATCAGGGCTGTAAGTTGAACGGGGAAGAACAGTCCAGTGAAGTTTTGAGAGCTCCACCCGCGTGCGCATACTTGTGTGAGGGCTTGAGTTGTCATGGAGAAAGAGAAGATCGTTTGCATTTTTATGGCGATGAACAAGATGAAATCCTTTTTTTGAATGTACTGAGGGTACCACAATACAATTCCGAGTTGATCGTTGCACCATTAGGGAGGACATCGAACAGAATAACACCTTCAGAGTCCCAGAAGACCATCACCACACCATTTGATACAATCGAAATTCCACCCACCTCTCCTGCTGAAATTAGGAAGATAATAAACTCTCTCAAGAATAAAAGCTCACATGGAATTGATGGCATTTCCAGCAGGATAATAAAAGCTTGTTCCCAAGAAATAAGTGGGATTCTTAGCCACATATGTAATAGCTCTCTCAAGCAGGGTATGTTCCCAGATAGACTGAAGTACGTCATTGTTGAACCACTGCATAAAAAAGGGGATACGTCTGATGTCAACAACTACCACCCAATCTATCTTCTGACTGCGTTATCCAAAATTTTTGAAAAAGTAATGTATTGCAGAGTAGCTTCACACATTTGTAAAAATAAGTTTTAACAAAATGTCAGTTTGGTTTCCAAGAGGGTTTTTCAACGGAAAATGCTATATATACTTTCACTAATGAAATATTAAATGCTCTGAGTAACCGGATGTCACCCGTTGGGATTTTTTGTGATCTATCAAAGGCTTTTGACTGTGTAAATCATGGAATACTTCTAGATAAGCTCAAGTACTGTGGTATGAATGGGACAGTGCTCCAATGGTTTAAATTATACCTAACTGGAAGAGTGCAGAAAGTTGAAATAAGCAGTTAACATAATACGCAAAAAACTGGTGATTTCTCAAACTGGGGAACAATCAAGAATGGGGTGCCGCAAGGTTCGGTCTTGGGTCCTCTGCTGTTCTTAATCTATATTAATGACTTGCCATTCTGTACTCACGAAGATGCAAAGCTGGTACTTTTTGCCGATGATATCAGGTATTAAAAATGGGAGTATATTAACCTATCATAAAACGATTGAGCATATACGACATCATTTGTATTTTAGTGATACCACGTAAATGGTTAATGTCCAGAGTGATGGCATTTTAATTGAAATGACCGAAAATATAATAAGCTCATTAAAATTACTCATTATGTAATTGGTAATAATAGAATTGTTTTGCATAATAAGCCATAAATTACTGTTGTTGCATTGGTTGTTTATGTATGGTATGTTCTATTCAGGGCCTGAAGATGATGTTGTAACAACATCGAAACTAGTCGCCAATAAAACCAACAACTTAATACAGCTGGAGGAATTTCGTCTTTTTTAACATATATTATACTAGCTGACGTCCCAAACCGTCCATTTCAATTATGGATATACGAAGAAAGACACTTTAAGAATCTGACAAGTGCTTTTTGCTTCTTTTATTTCCGAGGCAACTCAAATGGCTTTAACACTATATACGCACAAAAGAAAACTGAACAACGCACTCACTCAACGATTCAAACAAAAGGCGCCTAGGCGGCGCTTCGTGAGAGTTTGCAGCCGAACAGGAAAAATGACAAGGAACGCACGTTTGTGCAACTGTTAATGAAACACGAAACGTCAGAGCTACACACGTGCGCTTAGTGAAGTGCGTAATAACAAGCCACAAATATTTCTGCTGGAGCAAAAACATGACAAAGATTTCATTGCCACAATGTTCACAATGTTCAAAATTTTGTAGTAACGTCTCCAGTGTATATATAAAATGCGAAATCATGTACTCGCAGAGATGTTCTCCCAATAAAAAGAACCGGACCGCCCCCTGAAATTTGGGTGTGGAGATGAGGGCGATCTTTGCCAATGCTAGTCTCTTGAGTTGGCGAAATGTCAGAAAAATCATTAAACAAACAGTGGACAGAAATCCCTGACTAGCGCCAACAGGGAACTCAACAAAAGTAATATTTCTCTGGTGATAGCCTAAATGATTTCTGTAGGATGAAGTTCGAGCATTACTGAACACACAGCAATACAGATAGTGTGCATCAATTCAGATGTTTTCTCCTTTTCGACCTTGTCTGTAAATTGCCGTTGGATACGACTTCCTGGAGCAGGTAATAACCATTTTGTCTTTAAAGTACCTGCAATTGCTACTTTCACCCGTCAGCTGAACTACAAATGTACCATTTTTTCCGCTTCACTGGGTGTTTATGGTTCAAATGGCTCTGAGCACTATGGGACTTAACTTCTGAGGTCATCAGTCCCTTAGAACTTAGAACTACTTAAACCTAACTAATCTAAGGACATCACACAACACCCAGTCATAACGACTGGGTGTTTATTCGCACTGTTTAAACATAGTTTAACATTTTATGATAAGACATTCATTATTACGTCAACATTGCATTCTCTATAGCTGCCCCACGCCAAGGTGGACTTCTGCATGTTCTCAAGCTGTAGCAAGAAGACGCCTTGGTTTGTAGTAAGGGTAGGATACAAGGTAACAGGTAGTTATGAGACAGAGGATAACACAGGTAGGAGTGGTAACAACTGTATCAGTGAAGGTAGGAAGGATGCTGTTTACACTGTCTCATCGACAACGAGGTCAACTGGAACACAGAGAGAAAATGAGTATCAAATGGGGCACAGTTTTATTGAAGGAATCATTCTGCTATTTGGCGAAAGTGATTTATTGTACTTCCGAAAGCCCAAATCTGGAAGGCCGAAGCTGAAATTTACCCTAATTCTTCCTGGACACATATCCAGAGTATTATCCACTGTGGTGCTGAAAGGTGAAATCAACATCTCTCGCGAAAACATGAGTTTCTGTCTTACACCGTGGACGCTATGGACCTCTCGAGATTGAAATGCGTGTAGTCTTGATATTCCGAGGGTAGCCACAATAATAGGTGCCATATCCATATAATTTTCAGAGACACCCTACAGTCTTAAGAATTTGTTATCTACATTTTTATAGCATATTTGAGGCCACCCAGCATGACGCCCTAACTAGGGCACCACATTACAACTTGATCAACTTTGACTCCATAAGGATCCGATGTCCTCAGCAACTGTAGATTAATTAAGGAAGGATAGGAGTACAGCAACGAGTCACAGTCACAATAGCTGTTTCTGTTACTCTAGCACATCCATATTTCAGATATAAATAACCAGTGCTGAAATACAAGAAAATTACAGAATCAGGATTGATTTACATGAAATAATAAGTAAAACAATACGTTTTCCATTAGCAATGATCAGTTATAGTCAATATACACTTTTAGTGAGTTACCATCCAACAACTCGCAGCAGTACATCTCATCATATAACTTTATTGAGGTGTAGGTCTACAGCAGTCTCAGTTTGCGTCATGCAGTATAAGTAACGCTCTCTGTATTACAAAAATCACTAATCCAGTTTCGCTCCACTTAGTTCAAAACACTTTTTTTAATAAATAAAATCGCCAAGTATATTAGCATATCACATCAATAAATGCTTATTTATAATGTGTTCGTACATGCTTAGTGGTGCAGTGATCCTCCAAATCTTATGCAAAAGATCATCGGTAGGTTCATACTTCAGTCCTATACAGAATTGTTAAAGCGCATTAGAAAAAAAAAGTAAAAAATTTTTTGAAGATCGTCTTGATAAAATATAGTTCCATACAAATTTGAAACTCGTCAAAAGCTAAACCATACAAATTTGAAACTCGTCAAAAACTAAAATGTAACATAGTCACTCGTGTCATAGTGGTTAAGTGATCCACTACGTAAGTAATATAAAAGATACATAAAAATTATACAAATCGTCTTTACGAATATCTATTAACATCAGATTTCTTTTAATATTGATTATTTAATGGATCACTTAACCACTATGATACGAGAGACAACGACAGATTTTAGCTTTCGATAAATTTCAAATTGGTATGGAACCATTTATTATGAAGACGATCTTCAAAAAAAATTTTTTTTATTTTTATTTCTAATGTGATGTAACAATTCTATATAGGACTATTAATGACCTGTTGGATGAGATTTGGTGGACCGATTCACCAATAATATATAAATACACTGTAAATCAACATTTCTCGACGTATTTTAAAGGTGATATGGAAATATACTCGCTGATTTTATTTATTTAAAAAAGGCTTTTAAACTACTATATTGGACTGAAACTGGGATAGTTATTTTTCTAATGTAGAGTGCTTTACTTGTGCTACATGGCACAATGTGTGGCTGCTGTACTTGTTGTAAACAACAACCTTAGTTTCTTCCTGCCTCTACACCAATAACGTCATATGGTGACATGTACTTTTGGGAATTTGACTCAAAGGATGTGTCGACTAAAATGGATCATTTGTATTGGATAACGTGTTTTTTACTCATTGTTTTATGTAAATCAATTCTATTCTGTATTTCCTTGAATTTTACACTGAAAATGACTATTTACAGCTGAAACAGCTTTTTTATTCCGACATTTCTGCGGTCTTTTTTGAACAGAGTGTGCAATAATTTTTGTTTTCTAAGCTATTTCAGAATTATGTTATTAAGCCACGGTGGTTGATTCCGACCTTAGGGGGTTGGGGTTTGGGTTGTTTGGGGAAGACCAGACAGCGAGGTCATCGGTCTCATCAGATTAGGGAAGGACGGGGAAGGAAGTCGGCCGTGCCCTTTCAAAGGAACCATCCCGGCATTTGCCTGGAGCGATTTAGGGAAATCACGGAAAACCTAAATCAGGATGGCCGGACGCGGGATTGAACCGTCGTCCTCCCGAATGCGAGTCCAGTGTGCTAGCCACTGCGCCACCTCGCTCGGTAATTCCGACCTTAATCCAGTTGCTTGGTATATAATCGTATTTCTCCAGAGCGTGATTTACACTCGTTTTAAACTTCGCTCATAATTTTCCTGCATCAATCAAACTGGAAACAAAAAAGTCGTGTGACTAGGGCCTCCCGTCGGGTAGACCATTCGCCGGGTGCAAGTCTTTCAATTTGACGCCACTTCGGCGACTTGCGCGTCGATGGGGATGAAATGATGATGATTAGGACAACACAACACCCAGCCGGGAATCGAACCCGGGCCCTTAGGATTGACATTCTGTCCCGATGACCACTCAGCTACCGGGGGCGAACAAACTGGAAATGAATGATGTTCATTCATTGTGTAAGTTAGAGTCTGACACATGCTTATAATCCATTTCCAACATTAATGCTGTCCTTATCTTTCTGATGAATATACTAACTTCAGTAACCATTGTGGCCACGTTGATACCGTGATCGTGTCTATACGGACACACCTGGTAAGGTCACGCCTGTTCGTAACTAGGAAGCCTATAAAATTTCCAATGTGTGCGGGTTGTCGAACAAGCTGCTAAAGCAAGACTGTTGTAAGGTGCCAGGCAAATCCAACATCTTCCATGAAAACCCTGACACGACAGCAAATCCAGCAATATGTCACATAGCTCCGAATAAATCCTGACATTAAATTAACCAAAGTAATACGATCAACGAGTGAGCAAATGGAATACCACAGACTAACACAAGAATGTCTAAATGCATGTTATACCTTCCCACTGTGAAACAGACGCAGTTCCGAGGGGAGAAACGAGAACAGAAGCTGAGAGCAGAGCCGTGTAGGCTAGAAGGCCCTACAATAAGAGTGGGACAATGGGACACCCGCATCGCCGGCCGACCGCCAAGAGGTCGTTCCCCAGCCCATGTTAAAAGATAGAGCCCTCCAGGAGAAGAGTATAGATTTCACGATACCACTAAAAGGGCCACACCAGCAGCAAGTTTTAGCGTGAGACTATACGCGTCTGTGTTACGTAGCAAACATTAAAAACATTGCCCCACCACGAAAAGTATAACGTTTCTCATTGGATAGACAGAATTTTTGTAGGCTGAACTTCATTGAGATGCTGATTGGTCAGTTGAAAACACAGCCAGATACCTTTTTCTTAAACCAACTTCGGTAAACAGTAGTAAGTTCGAGAGAGTTGCTACCGAGACGGTGAGGCTTGTGGAGCTGCGCGCGTCAGCTATCCCTGACGCTGTCTAACCACCGACAAGTAATGAACGCACGTGGTGCTGGATAAGAGCGTATAAGGCTTCACTCAGAACTACAGAAGTCTCATCTGTTACATCCCCTTTTTACGTAATACTAGTGTCGATTTTCAACTAAACTTCGTGGTATTCACATTTGCTACTTGAAGTTAAAATCTGAAATGCGATGATTTTTCTGTTATATAATTATTGAGAAGCCACATCAGCCACTGTAATTTACGACAAGTTAGATAAGTAATTAAAGATAATTGAGGGTCACTGTAGACCATTTTGATAGTTTTCTCTTTTATGAAACTTAACTTAAACCTAGATTATAGATGTGATATGGCATAGGTCATCCTTCTATCCATTATAGAACTTGGAAACCCATTCAGGGAATATTCGTTCACATTTTTGTTGAACGCAGTTGGTTTTTATTATCCTGTATTAAAATATTTCCTTTTATCAATAGTACAATTTATAAACAATGTTTTGTGAGTAGAATAAAAATTCCAATGGTAAACTTAACTGATTTTTCGACGTTATTTTACCAGATAACTAAAAATAGGAAAGCCTTGAACCCCTTCCACTAAATTTAGTTAGTATTACGATTATTTTGCAGGGAGTGCAGTGGAGCTGACGCTGAAATCATTAAGTATTTGATTGTATCATCGCTAGTCTCACTGAACTCTTCTGAATTCTACATGTCATGTGTGGTCTGGCGTCTCCTTAGCAGCAACAGGTCCCAGGTTCAAGCTAGTCAATTCCCTAAAAAACACGCTCAGAGCGTCGTTGTGCGAAAGTGGTCGGGAGACACGACTTAGAACAAACAGACACCACGCAGAATGTTCGACTGTTTATCCGTACAACTTGCAACGAAACGCTGTGTGGCAGTGTATAGGGTTTTCTGACAGTCAAGGTGTCAGGTGACGTCAGATTGTCCCTTTACAACGAGTTGAACCTCTGCAACTTGTCGGTGCCTGCTGGCTGCCGGGGCTCAGCCCCACCGCCCTTGGCAACAACGGCGGCGCTGCTGCCTCCGCCTGGACACAGGCTGTCCCTTGCCAGGCTCCAGGCTTCGCCTCTCTCCCCGTCGCTTCGACCTGCACCTGTCCCAGCGCTTTCTCTCCGCTGTCGCTCCTTCGTTTTCGGCAATGACTCGCCATACTCGTTCGGCGGTTAGCTCTTTCAGTGTGACGTAAGCTTTTCGCGTCTTATTGTACTCACGGATACAACCTCTTGTCATGGTCCACAATGGAACTCGTGGTGAGTCCGTCATTTCTTAACATTTGTATTCGACGAATTGATCAGTAGCACAGTAAGTGATTACCAGGACAAAGATAATTTTTTTTTTTTGTGTTGACTGTAGTACTAACCGTCCTAAATAGTCGACAAACTTACTAGTTATTCTCTCGTTGCTTGTACTTGACGTGCATTCAACGGGAGCAAGAGGCACAGAAGCATAGCGACTAAAATAACATTGTGATTGACAGCGAAGACAGGGAAAGTTTGAACTGTTGAGATTGAACGTGAATTGGATAACAGCCTGTCTTCGCCACTCGCCTCTCCTACATCAGTTACCAGGCTTTTTTCATTATCCTGCTTTAATATTAAACAGGAATAGACAAACGCCCTTTTAGGTGACTACTATGCCATTCAAATCCACAGAATCCATCAAAGCCGTGCTCTGGTTGGATAAATCATCGTCCATCGATTTGCAGTTTCAGCACTCTGGCGACCCGCTGACGTGGTTTCGGAGCATCGGATAATCGAATTATTCTTTTTAGTGCAAGAAATCATCTTCTATGTCTTACAACTCAATAAAGTACTTCCTAACCAGAAGCGTGTCTTTTTTTCGTTTTATCCACAAAACTTAAGCTCTTTCGTCACATAGTAACTTCATTGCCTTCAGCGATTAAACATTATCTTACATTCGCTAGGTCTGTTTGTGCTCATCCATCGAGCTGCCTCAACTTTCAAACTGATGACGTATTTTGCCGGCCGCGGTGGCCGAGCGTTTCTAGGCGCTTTAGTCTGGAACTGCGCAACCGCTACGGTCCCAGGTTCGAATCCTGCTTCGGGCATGCATATGTGTGATGTCCTTAGGTTAGTTAGTTTAAGTAGTTCTAAGTTCTAGGGGACTGATGATCTCAGATGTTAAGTCCCATAGTGCTCAGAGCCATTTGAACCATTTTTCTTTTTTGAACGTATTTTACGGGCTGCTAAAAGATATCCATAAATTTGAAGAATGATATCTTGCAAGTATCAGCATAAGCTGCTGTTGAAATAATACTTTATCATCGTCTGTGTTCAAACACTTGACCTGCACCAGAAAAACAATGACATATTTTCATGACGTGTTCAGTCTTCCGTATACGCAGCATTGGCCGTTGCTTAGCGAATGATTACTAAGCTGTTGACCACTAGATACCAGAAGAATCCGATAGGGTGGAACCGATTGTCCGAGGAACCTTTACTTTTGTAGCTCCTTATGCCGGTATTTACAGGATATGATTATCTAAATACCGCGATCGTCTTCCATTGTTTTAAAAGTCACAATAATCGCCATCAGTTTTCCAGTTTCTCTGTCCTTCATCTGGCGCAATTTCACCACGGAAGCTTCCCGAGTACTACTGTCGATAGGTCGTACGAGTGCCAGCATCATTTTCCGGTTCTAGTCAAAAAATTGTGACCACGGTCTCTAAAGAACATTGCTAGTCTGTCTACGCGAACCCATGGATAGTCGCTATCCATCAGTGCGCTAATCTCTACAGTTTCCATGTTGGCTTTGTGAGGGACCCACCTGAAGTCTGCATTTAACCACGATAGCACTAACTTCTAAACATACTATTGGGAATTTCATCGAAATAACACCCTTGGAATGACAGTATCAACTGGTACCAACTATTGTAACTCTTTCAGCAGTCGTTTGTCCCCCTCGTATGGCTAACAAAGATTTTTACAAGGCTGAATACACTCTTAGTTTATGGGGATGTTCTTCAGTAATGGGAAGTTATGGTGAAATAACAGTATATTGGAATCTGAGGCATAAACACTATTGATACCACATGTCCCTTGAAATACATTTTTGTAACACCAGAAGAGAAGTGTGATGTGGAACGATGTGCCGGTAGCCAGTCTGTATTAGTAACAAAATATCATCAGTTGCGCCTGACACCTTGTGTTTAAGAAACTTCCTGGCAGATTAAAACTGTGTGCCGGACCGAGACTCGAACTCGGGACCTTTGCCTTTCGCGGGCATGTGCTCTACCAACTTTTTTTTTCATTTTGTTCGTTGTTGATTGTTGTCTTTGGTCGTTGCGGACGTCACATGACATCCGTTCAAGTTCGTTTATTGATCCTTCCACTTAGTTTTTTTATTACAGCAACTGAGCTACCCAAGCACGACTCACGCCCCGTCCTCACAGTTTTACCTTTTGCCAGTACAGCAGGAGAGCTTCTGTAAGGTTTGGAAGGTGGAGAGAAGGTACTGGCAAAAAGTAAAGCTGTGAGGACGGGGCGTGAGTCGTGCTTGGGTAGATCAGTTGGTAGAGCACTTGCCCGCGAAGAGCAAAGGTCCCGAGTTCGAGTCACGGTCCGGCACACAGTTTTAATCTGCCAGGAAGTTTCATATCAGCGCACACTCCGCTGCAGAGTGAAAATCTCATTCTGGACCTTGTGTTTAATTTCAAACCTTCTACACTCCTTTATAGAGAAAGAGTATGTAACTTTATCGCTGTTGGTTAATCCTATGAATAGGCGTATTAATGTAAGTTGACCCTTTGGTGCCATTCGAAAACAGCTGGCTACGTACTTTCCTTTTGAAGTCATCCTTATATATATATATATATATATATATATATATATATATATATATATATATATATATATATATAGCTTACAATATATAGCTCTAGAGCTTACAAGCGCTCATCATAGGTATCAAGTATCAAGACAACAGAAATATAAATTTAGTGCTTCGTTAGCAGGTCGATGCAGCACAACAGCAAACCATCTTGCCTAGGGTCTCGCCCAATAAAACAGTGTGTGATTCACAGCTTAGGGACAGAGCTAAATATCGAATATGAGACTGTCTTCGACTTTTGAACGAAGATATGAAGAGAAACCATAACAAATACAACTTCCTAGGATGTGCGAAAGAAAAGAAGGACGTAGGAACGTAACTGGATATTGGAGGTGGAAGGTATTGGATTTAAGAGTAAGATAAGAAATGAAAATGAAGACAAGAATAGCAGTCACCTAAAATAAAAATCAAAGGAAATATTGTAATTCTGCTGCCTTGAAAACAAAGCTCCACAAATCAGAACTACGATGTCGAAACAAGTTCGGAGAATGCAGCCGGCAGCTGTGGCCGAGCGGTTCTACGCGCTTCAGTCCGGAACCGCGTTGCTGCAACGGTCGCAGGTTCGAATCCTGCTTCGGGCATGGATGTGTGTGATATCCTTAGGTTATTTAGGTTTAAGTAGTTCTAAGTCTAGGGGACTGATGACAGATGTTAATTCCCATAGTGCTTAGAGCCTTTTTTAGATAATGCAGACGTAGTCAACTTTCTTCGACATATTCTGGGATTTAAGGACCGAGTGTATGTTATCGTGTGTCCCTTAATCAGCTCCGCAGAAAGGTAAAAGCAGGTATTTGACACTTCCTGGCAGATTAAAACTGTGTACCTGTCGGGGATTTGAATCTCGGTCCTTTACCGTTCGCGAGTAACTGTTCAGTCGATTGAACTATGGAAGCACGATTCGATACCCGCCATTCCCCACGAAATATAAAGGTCTCTGGTTCGAATTCCGGCCCGGCACACACTTTTAATCTACCAGAAAGTTACAAATCAGCACACACTTCGCTGCAGAGAAGCAATTCATACTGAAAAATTCAGATACTTGGAAAACTGGAAAATTTGAAACTAAAAGTACCTAGAAAATTGGCGCGATACAACACTTTTCAAAATGGAGTAGGGGTCTGTTGCACATAACATCTAGATACTCAATATAATAGACGAAAATAAACACTTTACTAGCAGGAAAAATAAACATGAGAAGAGAGGCGTCTGACAAAAGATGCCAAGGAGGAAAGGTTCGGTTTTCGCGTCCTGTCAACGCAGCACGAGATCGGGTTGCGGAAAGGAGGGTGCACGAAATCGGCTGTGGTCAGTTGAAAGGAAACATCCCGGCATTTTCCGTAAGGGGTGGGGGGAGGGGCATTCATGAAGTTGACCGAAAAATGGCAATTTTCAATTTCTTTTATTTATTATTAGACCTAATGGACAGTAAGTTCCCAAAAGTTTTCCTGATGAAATCGCATCTGAAGTGTGTGGAAAATATAGATGAGCGGCCCGTTCATCATCTGTGCCACATTGTTGTTGTTATTGTTGTGGCCTTCAGTCCAAATACTGCTTTGATGCAGCTCTCCATGCTACTCTATCCTGTGCAAGCCTTTTCATGTCCGTGTAATTACTGCAACCTACATCCCTCTGAATCTGCTCACTGTATTCATCCCTTGGTCTCCCTCTACGATTTTTACCATCCACGCTACCCTCCAGTACTACATTGGTGATCCCTTGATGCCTCAGAATGTGCCCTACCAACCGATCCTTCTTTAGTCAGGTTGTACAGCAAATTTCTCTTTTCCCCAAAATTTTTTCAGTACCTCCTCCTTAGTTACGTGAGCGACCTATTAATCTTCAGCATTCTTCTGTAGCACCACATTTCGAAAGCTTCTATTCTCTTCTTATCTGAACTGTTTATCATCCATGTTTCACTTCCTTACATGGTTACACTCCATACAAATACTTTCAGAAACGACATCCTGACACTTAAATATACACTCCTGGAAATGGAAAAAAGAACACATTGACACCGGTGTGTCAGACCCACCATACTTGCTCCGGACACTGCGAGAGGGCTGTACAAGCAATGATCACACGCACGGCACAGCGGACACACCAGGAACCGCGCTGTTGGCCGTCGAATGGCGCTAGCTGCGCAGCATTTGTGCACCGCCGCCGTCAGTGTCAGCCAGTTTGCCGTGGCATACGGAGCTCCATCGCAGTCTTTAACACTGGTAGCATGCCGCGACAGCGTGGACGTGAACCGTATGTGCAGTTGACGGACTTTGAGCGAGGGCGTATAGTCGGCATGCTGGAGGCCGGGTGGACGTACCGCCGAATTGCTCAACACGTGGGGCGTGAGGTCTCCACAGTACATCGATGTTGTCGCCAGTGGTCGGCGGAAGGTGCACGTGCCCGTCGACCTGGGACCGGACCGCAGCGACGCACGGATGCACGCCAAGACCGTAGGATCCTACGCAGTGCCGTAGGGGATCGCACCGCCACTTCCCAGCAAATTAGGGACACTGTTGCTCCTGGGGTATCGGCGAGGACCATTCGCAACCGTCTCCATGAAGCTGGGCTACGGTCCCGCACACCGTTAGGCCGTCTTCCGCTCACGCCCCAACATCGTGCAGCCCGCCTCCAGTGGTGTCGCGACAGGCGTGAATGGAGGGACGAATGGAGACGTGTCGTCTTCAGCGATGAGAGTCGCTTCTGCCTTGGTGCCAATGATGGTCGTATGCGTGCAGGTGAGCGCCACAATCAGGACTGCATATGACCGAGGCACACAGGGCCAACACCCGGCATCATGGTGTGGGGAGCGATCTCCTACACTGGCCGTACACCACTGGTGATCGTCGAGGGGACACTGAATAGTGCACGGTACATCCAAACCGTCATCGAACCCATCGTTCTACCATTCCTAGACCGGCAAGGGAACTTGCTGTTCCAACAGGACAATGCACGTTCGCATGTATCCCGTGCCACCCAACGTGCTCTAGAAGGTGTAAGTCAACTACCATGGCCAGCAAGATCTCCGGATCTGTCCCCCATTGAGCATGTTTGGGACTGGATGAAGCGTCGTCTCACGCGGTCTGCACGTCCAGCACGAACGCTGGTCCAACTGAGGCGCCAGGTGGAAATGGCATGGCAAGCCGTTCCACAGGACTACATCCAGCATCTCTACGATCGTCTCCATGGGAGAATAGCAGCCTGCATTGCTGCGAAAGGTGGATATACACTGTACTAGTGCCGACATTGTGCATGCTCTGTTGCCTGTGTCTATGTGCCTGTGGTTCTGTCAGTGTGATCATGTGATGTATCTGACCCCAGGAATGTGTCAATAAAGTTTCCCCTTCCTGGGACAATGAATTCACTGTGTTCTTATTTCAATTTCCATGAGTGTATACTCGAAGTTAACAAATTTCTCTTCTTCAGAAACGCTTTCCTTGCCATTGCCAGTCTACATTTTATATCCTCTCTACTTCGACTATCATCAGTTATTTTGCTCCCCAAATAGCAAAACTCATTTACTACTTTAAGGGTCTCATTTCCTAATCTAATTCCCTCGGCATCATCTGATTTAATTTGACTACATTCCATTATCCTCGTTTTGCTTTTGTTGATGTTCATCTTATATCCTCCTTTCAAGACAATGTACATTACGTTCAGCTGCTCTTCCAGGTCCTTTGCTGTCTCTGACAGAATTACAATGTCATCGGCAAACCTCAAAGTTTTTATTTCTTTTTTTTGTGTCTTTTTAATTCCTACTTCTTTACTGCTTGCTCAATATACAGATGGAATAACATAGGGGATAGGCTACAACTCTGTCTCACACCCTTCTCAACCAGTGCTTCCCTTTCGTGCCCCTGGTTCCTGTACGACTTGTAAATAGCCTTTCGCTCCCTGTATTTTACCCCTGCCACCTATGGAATTTGAAACAGAGTGTTCCAGTCAACATTGTCAAAAGCTTTCTCAAAGTCTACAATTGCTAGAAACGTAGGTTTGCCTTTCCTTAACCTACTTCTATGAGAAGTCGTAGGGTGAGTATTGCCTCGCGTTTTCCCACCTTTTTACGGAATCTAAAACGATCTTCCCCGAGGTCGGCTTCTACCAGTTTTTCTATTCTTCTGTAAAGGATTTTAGCTGGCTTGAATATCTACAGACTCAGAGGAATAACGACCCTACATTCAGAAGGAGTGGCTTCCAAATTATATCCTGGATGTTGCCAAGCCTACTTATAGTTTTCTGGCCGCTCCTGAACTTCTAAAAACTGTGTTCACGGCAAAATCCAGAATCCAAATGAGATTCTATATTCACACATATGGAAATATGCCCTAAAACCACATTTCCATCTGCTACAGTTGTCAGAATTGCAACTTATGATGTAGTACTTGTATTTAATGATACACACATATTGGAGAGAATGGACTTCAAGATAGGAAATTTCGCTCAAGACAACTTCAGAAAAATAGATTTACAACGCCTCTCTGTAGCGGGAGAGTCAGTTGAAGACCTTACAAGAAAAAAAGAAAGCAGGAAAAAAGTAACCAAAAGGCAAGTCTTGTAGGGAAAGAGGATCCTGAGTACAAATCTAGGCCTGCTAAAGAGGCTACATAAGAAAAAACTTTAGGTTGAACTTTAAATTGCATTTCAGAAAATGTATCTTTTTCTCAGAACGTATGAAGGCTAGAATTATAAAATTTTGTGCACGTATTTCTATAAACCAAATCAATGATGCCTCAAGACTAAATTTTGTAATTCTGTATGTAAGCTGAGATACGGGGCAAAGTGCTTGGAATTCTAAGTGAATTTTATATGATAATTGCAGTAAAATAACTAAACATTATTGAAATACGCATATTCGATATATTCAAAAAACTTCTCGAGGGAAGCTTACTATATGCAGAGAGATTAATCAGAGAGAGTTTTCTAGAAATCTCTTGAGTAGTATCTGAGGAAAACCTACATTAATGTTTTTTGAAATTTTTTTTTAAATTCCATAAAGAAGTTAAATGTATATAATCCAGGGAACCTACAAGTAAATGTGTTAATTTCATGTGAAGCACGGCACAAAATTTCATTACCGTGTCTTGAAATTTGTGGTTTTGGTGCATCTTTCAAACAGTGCGTGTTTTACACGAACGTTTAACCAATTCAAAACAATCACTTTAAAATTCTTAACCTGGATGACTGGAAGAGAATTTGAATGTCCGTCCTCCAGAATACAATCGCCGTAGTTCTAGTAATGTTCATTGAAATGGGAGTAGAGAGAAAGCATATTTTCGATAAGACGTGGAACGTATATCAGAAACAAATTAGGCTCTACAAGATGAGGAGTGTTCATAGCGACAACCAGAAATATTAAGATCAGCGAGGTCCAAAATGATCCGACTGCGAACTACACTTACGGGAAAAAAGTCGCAACAATAATGAAAGAAAATGGCAAACATTCGTTTAACATTTTCAGAAAACAACGGGCACAGAGACAATAATACATTCCACAACTAATCATCCCCGCAACGAGAAGCTTGCGGCCCTAAGATACATGTTATATGGAATAAAGAGGATTCCGCTCAACAAGATCAGCTATGAAGAAGAAATGAGAAAAGTCATACAAATAACTAGAAAGAAAGGTTACGACACTTGTGTAGTGCACAGACTCAATCAAAAATCAAAACACAAATACAAAACAAACACAACACATCCATTATACCCAGAATGCAGGAAAACTCAGAAGCCCTAAGCCCACAAAGATACAACGCACACACACACACACACACATACACACACACACACACACACACACACACACACACACACACACACACAATGACAATACAATACAGAAAAGAGATAGATGGTACACTATGACTTACACACATAAATGAATACACAGTGTGGCAAGTACGCTAAAGAAACAGGGCTTCTAAATTGCATATAAATCTGTGCATACCCTCCAATCAGACTTAAGTCACCCAACAAACAAGAGGGACAGGTTCCAAGTTCAGGAATATACAGAACTGAATGCCACAGTTGTGATGCAGTATACATAGACACGACATGCAGGATTTTTAAAACCCGGTATAAATAAACACATTAAGTGTTGGAAATATGAAACAAACGAGCCCACACTTGCAGAGAACTTAAAACATCATAACCACCATCCTCTAAATATGGAAGAAGATACGAAAATAGTAAGTATAAACAACTATGACAAATAACTTATACAAATAAGGAAAACTACCACATCCAGAAATCCATTGCTGAGACAAGCATGTGAAAGCGAGGAAAGACACATCAATACAGACTGTGTACTAAACTTCGTAAAAGAAACGATAATATAAAAAGCGTTTCACTTGTTCTCTCTCTCTCACACACACATGAACACAGACACACACAAATCTTTATTTAAAAAAGATGTTACCAGCTAAAACAGAAAAATAGCATCACACACACACACACACACACACACACACACACACACACACAAACAAACAAACAACAGATATCACAAAACACATTCGATGGCTGGCAATAACATTCGATTGTTGACTAAAACATTCAACAGTGGGCAACATCAACCAAAACATAACATCAGAACGAGTGTTCAGTTCCTAATGCTGTGAAGTCTGAAAACAAAATTTCAAATGGCAGTTATAAGAAGCAGAACAGTGACAACAAAGAAACAAAACTACAACATGTAAATCAACATCCAATATATGTTGAAATAGAATTTTAGATTACTACCGCACCATAGTGAAGCAAAAAGCTAAAATTTATCAACATACCGTAACAATACACTCAAGTGACGACTGCAGAATTACAAAAACTTAAGTGACAACCCTGTATCTCCTTTCCTTTTTCCATATCCTGATCTTCCACTTCTTGATTATGTAAGCCCTAATTTATCATTCTGTAATGGATGTGTCCCTTTGATATTTATTTACAGAACTTCTTCCAATCCATATGTGGCATGCAGAAAACCAGTGCTTAACAGTATTAGTTAAAACAGTATTGGTTACAATTTTATTTTTTTATTTTTCAACGACATTATTCTTACTACCTGAGCCTCCATCTTACTCTGTTACTCGCTCCTGTGAACGGGAACGCTTTATGCAGAGCTTGGTGCCTCTCGCGTCCATCTAGAAAAGGTAATGATTTTACTATTTTATATTACTAGTTTTTACTGAGTTTAACGAAGGCGATGTTGGCCTGATATATTCGATGATGCCCTTTGGCTACATTGACTAAAGGATTCTTCTAAGAAATACCAAATTAAGGTATTTGCTCTTTCAATATTTGATCTGTTTATACATGCTTATAGGTTATCTAAGTGTGCACATAGCGATCGCGATTCTTAAATAGATGTATTTGTTCTCTGTTTTCTATGTAGATAACCTGAAGATGCCTAAATAACGCGAAACGCGTCGTTGAAAAATAAAAAACTAAAATTGCAACCAAGACTGTTTTTAAGTAATACTATTTACAGAACATACTAATGGCAGCAATTTCCAAATTTTGCTTTTATTTACAGCCTTTAGCGTCGTCTTATACGAATCGACCTTCCCACGTCACTTTTAGCAGCACATGTTACTAACCCTACCAGCCACTCGAGTAGGCCACATTAGACAAGTCAAATAACTGCTGTCAATAACATTTACACCGAGCAGAAAGCCGTAGAGCTAAGGGCAGTATGTGACAGAACACACCGAGAATCGCGTGGTCTCGGACCATTACAGAAGTGACGAAGTGGCTGTTCCTTCACGCGGCGACGTAGGAGCAGATGGGTCAGCGTCTGCTGGCCATAAATTTCTGCTCCCCACGGCAGACGGTGTGCAGCGGTCGCGCGTGAGTCAGATCGGCAGCGAGGCCAGGTGCCGCTAATTACCGCCCCTTGTTAATGTAGGCTGGCCGAGCAACAGCCGCCCACCACACAGCGCCTCGCTGCCAAGCAGTCAGCTCACTGACGAGCCGCCTCGCCTCTGTTTGGTTACTCTCACGGACCGAACTTTCCCGACACCTCTCGATCACAGTGAAGCATCGGCACAGCCCTTACTATCCTCCTCCTCAAAAAAAAAAAAAAAAAAAAAAAAAAAAAAAAAAAAAATTCCAAAAGGCTCTGAGCACTATGGGACTTAACTTCTGAGGCCATCAGTCCCCTAGAACGTAGAACTACTTAAACCTAACTAACCTAAGGACATCACACACATCCATGCCCCATGCAGGATTCGAACCCGCGACTGTAGCGGTCTCGCGGTTCCAGACTGTAGCACCTAGAACCGCTCGGTCACTCCGGCCGGCTATCTTCCTCAAAGAGGAAGTGCCGATACACAACAGCTCATGAAATAAGACAAGCAGCTGATGCAAACCTACTTAATGGCGAACACAGATCACACTTGATATCAGAAACTGCGACACAACTATGAAACCCATCAGTCAATACTGACCAGCTGGCAAACTCAGGTCGTGTACCCGTAATCTCCACCATTAATGTGGGTGTTATTCTTTCTATAGATACCACCGAAGTTCGGTGAACATAGCTCCATGCAAAAATCGATAACTCTCATTTTTTCGAATTATTTATGATGGTTTCTTCTGCTTCTTCTTCTTTTTCTCCTCCTCATGTCATTAAAATCTTGTGTGAATTCTGTTTAACATGATTACTCCATCCTTCTCTCTCCAGTGCTATTCATCGCTTTCCTATAAGACTTTTTTTATATATCCTCTTCCACATCGTCTATCCACTGTCATCTACCAGTTGGCTTCCATCCACTTTTTTGTCGTTCTTTCAGCATCCACTCTAAAAACATTTACAAGCCAGATTATTCTCACACTTCTTGTTAATCTTACTATATGAGCTCCCTAAATGAGCGGTTCAACTCAAAATTTATTGGCGATCTCCATGTACCACTAGTACCTAAACAGCTCCATACACTTTGAACAGCATCCCACGTTTTCTGAGCTGTTCCTTATCATTACTCGTTACTATCCATTTGTAGGTTTTCAGTGGCCTGATCATGACCTCGAATATTTGCAGATATTACCTTCAGACGTTTTTAGCCAATATACTGACATAAAGGGTAATGCGTTGTTTCCACGTCACTTGCCACTCTTATGAAACATTACGCTATACATAAAACCAGTTCAGAGTCACAATTATGCATTAAAAAGAAAAATAGTTGTTTTCAGTTCCCGGGATGCGAAATGGGCGAAAATTGTTGGGGTCGGACTACAAGCCTAAGATCGACCACTTAACAACTTGCTGCCGTCACTGCACACGCCGTCCTTGTGACTTTCAGTAAGGAAACCTGTCAATGATCGGATGAAGAAGGCAATACATGAACGGCTATGCAGTTCTGACCAAAAGCTTTCAAAGGGTAGACGTTTATATTTATCGAAAATTGGAAAATATTACCTCATTCAACACAAGTGCACTGTATGACGCCCGTACGAACCTTAAATAAGTTCAGTTATAACAAAACTGCCAACAGTCATTAAGTACAAATGGCTCTGAGCACTATGGGACTTAACATCTGAGGTCATCAGTCCCCTAGAACTTAGAACTACTTAAACCTAACTAACCTAAGGACGCCACACACATCCATGCCCGAGGCAGGATTCGAACCTGCGACCGTAGCGGTTGCACGGTTCCAGACTGAAGCGCCTAGAACCGCTCGGTCACTCCGGCTATTAAGTACAAACAGTCCCTAACGTAAGAGAAAGTAGTAACCAGAATCTGTTCCTTGATACAGCCAAGAAAATATCTGAAATCTGCTGTTGAAGTCAGGTGGGTAAACTGTTCGTGTTTTCTTATCATGATCAGTTGAGAGTGCACTTATTATTTGACCAAATTTCCTTTCCACATTCAGTTCTTTGAAGTTTTTGTATGCCAAATACATTGTGCAAGGGAACCTCTAAGAACCGCGGCAGTGATAAATGTATCTTTCGAGGGAGAAACATGTATTCCAAGACTTAAACACACCCAGAGTATTTCAGCTAGAAGTTCTACGCTGATCGAGGGATCAGAGGATTTATACCGACGCAGGTGGTAACTTCAACAACGCTAAAATGTAAATAGTAGTAATTACACACCCAAAATGGGACACCGTCTTGCAGTCGTTACCAACATCTGTAATCAGCTGATGCTCCGGAAGTAAAAAAAAAAAAAAAAAAAATAGTGTATTGCTGTGTACTCATGGTTTCGTGGAATGCAATCTTTGTGTACCGGACCTTTACTTACCTTCCTCAGGATATCTCCTAATATCGTGTCGGACCTCCTTTTGCCCTGCGAAGTGCAGTCAAAAAGTTGTTGAGTCGTTGGAAGTCCTCTGAAGAAATATTGAGTCATGCTGGCTCTATAACTGTCCATAATTGCGAAAGTGTTGCCGATGCAGAATTTTGTACACGAACTGATCTTTCTATTATGTCCCATTAATGTTCTATGGGACTCGCGTCGGGCGATCTGTGTGGCCAAATCGAATTGTCCAGAATGTTCTTCAAACCACTCACGAAAAAGTGGTACAGTGACATGTTTGCGTACACGAAGTCGATGAATGGCTGCAAATGGTCTCCAAGCAGCTGAACAGAACCATTTACAGTCAATGATCAGTTCAGTTGGACCAAAGCCCACACCATTATGGAGCCACCAGCGACTTCACAGTCTCATGTTGCAACTTAGGTCCATGGCTCGACCCTAACATCAGTTCTTACAACTGAAATCGGGACTAATCTCACCAGGTCACCGTTTGCCAATCATCTAGGGTCCAACCGATATGGTCACGAGCCCAGGAGATGCTCTGCAGGCGATGTCCTCTGTTAGCATAGGCATTTGCGTCAGTCGTTTTCTGCGTAGCCCATAAATGCCAGATTTCGTCGCAGTGTCATAACGGATACATTCGTCGTACGTGCCACATTGATTTCTGCGGTTATTTCACGCAATCTTAATTGTCTGTTTTCACTAACAACTGTACGCCAACACCGCTGCTCTCGGTGGTTAAGTGATAGCCGTCAGTCACTGCGTCGTCCGTGGTCAGAGGTAATGCTTGAAATTTCGTATCCTCGGCACACTCTTGATACTGTAGATTTCGAAATATGGAAGAGCCTAACGATTTCCGAAATGGAATGTCTCATGCGTCTAGCGCCGACTACCATTTGGCTCTGAAAATCTGTTAATTTCCGTTGTGCGGCCACAATCACGTCGGACACCTTTTCGCGCGAATCATCTGAGTACAAATGAAAGCTTCGCCAAAGCACTGCCTTTTTCTACCTTGTGTACGCGATACTACCGCCATCTGTGTATGTGCATTTTGCTATCCCATGGCTTTTTGTTACCTCAGTGTAATTTCTGTCTGCTGGTCCAACCTCTTCTCTTTCTAAGTGTAATTGGAACCTCGGAGTTTAGATCAACTGTGCAGGAGTTTGGATAATTCAAGTTCCTCTTGAAACAAAGTGATAATTCCGATACTTTTGGAAACAATTTCACACGCATAAACAAAATGGTTTCTAGAACAAAGGATGTCTGATTGCATAGACGCACTGAAATCGTATGCGCTGCACATCGTTTGGGCTATTCGGGCACCGCAGCAGACCTGTTTACGGCTTCGCTGAGAGAGGACAAGGAACTTTACGATATCACCCGCTAAACCAGAATTACTTCAACCACACGAGTCGTTCTTTCCGGTCATCGTTGTTATTTATTTTATTATGGTAAAGACTTTCAGATCAGTTGTCCAATCCTTCTCTCAAAGAATATGAATAAGATTTCGTGATTCTCCGGGTAAATCAAACAACCTTTGCTTTTTAACTGAAGCTTTATTCAGTTTCAGCGTTACACATCTACAATAACAATATCATAACAATAGTCCGCCCCGATAGATGAGTGGAGCCGGCACGGTAGCTCAGCGTGTTCGGTCAGAGGGCTGCTCTCGCACTCTGTAATAAAAAACTGAGTAAAGAAATCAACGATCAACTTGAACGGATGTCTTGTGACGTTCGCCCAGACCAAACGCAACGAACAATACCGAACAAAATGAAAAAAAAGTGGTCAGCGCGACAGAATGTCAGTTCTAAGGGCCCGGGTTCGATTCCCGGCTGGGTCGGAGATTTTCTCCGCTCAGGGACTGGGCGTTGTGTTGTCCTAATCATCATCATTTCATCCCCATCGACGTGCAAATCGTCGAAGTGGCGTCAAATCGAAAGGCTTCCACCCGGCGAACGGTCTACCCGACGGGAGGCCCTAGACACGCGACATTTATTTTATGTAGCATAATAAAAACAAAAAACAGTGTCAACCGTTCAACAACCGCTTCATTCTATCGGATAACAGTCTTAATGAATGTATGAAACAATGTTTTTCGCGAATATAGTGTTGCAATATAAGCCACACACCTACTCACTGTTCAAAAAAAAAAAAAAAAAAGTGTGTGAAATCTTATGGGACTTAACTGCTAAGGTCATCAGTCCCTAAGCTTACATACTACTTAACTCAAATTATCCTAAGGACAAACACACACACCCATGCCTGAGGGAGGACTCGAACCTCCGCCGGGACCAGCCGCACAGTCCATGACTGCAGAGCCTGCGACCGCTCGGCTAATCCCGCGCGGCTTTATCCTGTGACTATCAAATTCAGGCCAAGCACTTCTGAACATTCAAGTTAATGGTATGGAGCGTTCTAAGCTCAGTTTCTACCATCGAATTATTAACTCTCTTATTATTTTTGAATTTTGTAAAAATTTACGTTGTCACATTACCGAGGCGTCCAAATGCGGATATTGACGTTCCCGCTTCAACAACGGCTTCACGCAAGACGTCAATAGTTTGACAAGAAAACGCTACATTTCAGTTGACCTTCCTTCTGGTAGATAATGGAACATTCTACATAACAAGCGAATATAAAAAATGGTTCAAATGGCTCTGAGCACTATGGGACTTAACATCTTCGGTCATCAGTCCCCTAGAACTTAGAACTACTTAAACCTAACTAACCTAAGGACAGCACACAACGCCCAGCCATCACGAGGCAGAGAAAATCCCTGACCCCGCCGGGAATCGAACCCGGGAACCCGGGCGTGGGAAGCGAGAACGCTACCACACGACCACGAGATGCGGGCCAAGCGAATATAAATTTTGGCTCCTGTGCAGACGAGTTTAAAGAAAGTTCCCAGGAAGTGTTTATCTTATCGAAATTAGGTTTATTCTACATCATCACCGATGAGGGGAAAAGTTCTGATTTTTAACGTTATTTATTTTTCTTTTTTCTTTCGTGATCCATTTTATTGTATGTCATACCAGTATTTTAAGATTCTAATTGAGGCAGAAATTATGAACTACTCACAGTAATTTCTTAATCGTTCTTCATCAGATTACTTAACTAGTCAGTACTTTTAACTGTGTTATCCGTTTCACACCTATTCCGAAACCCAACAATATGCCGCTACCGGGGTCTGCTATTTAGGACCATAGTGAGATTGCAGAAGATGTGTCTAGGACAACAGAAACAGAAAAAGTATAAATGTTCTTAGGGTAATTGTGGTTGTACTTCTATAGTACGAAAGATTCCCCGTTTCCCATATTTTCACACATACCTTGAAAGAAAATTCGAATTAATAATAAGAAATTTACATTTTCTCGGCACCTACAATGTTATCCGTCTAAATAACATAGCCCGCCTAAATGAGATGAATAGAGAAAGAAATTTGGTCAGGTGCAAGTAGGTCTCCCTCACTGAGGGTTCCGTACAAAATTATGTGCATAGACAGTTCATCCATTCCGTGGACCGAGGAACTCGACGATTTTTGACTGTTAATGACATTGATACTGGCAAGTTATCTGTCCCCAGATTGCAAGACTTTCGAGAATGTTTTAATCTCACGTTTGGAGTCGTATAACAAATAACGAAAGCAATATTGTTTCGTGTGATATAATTATAAATTAACACTTTCCTGATTTTTTTCCTATATTTGTACTGTAAAATCTTGCTTCCTGTCAAATTTCATGGTTCTGTCTCATTGTTTTAATCCTATAGGTTGTATTGAGTGAGTTCGTGAGTATCAAAATATGTGACATAAATGACACTAACTTAGAAGCTTAACATTTTTACACTACCAAAGGACTATAGACGTCAGTATATGATCTAAATTTCAACTTGATAGATGTACTCGTTCCTGAGAAAAGGGGTCTTAACAAATCGTCGGATAACAAATGACGTTTTTTTCGTGTGATATAATAACAAATTGACAATTGTCGGATTTCTTTCCTTTGGTTGTAATGTGAAAATTTGCTTCTTGGGAAATTTCATGATTCTAGGTCAACGGGAGGTACCCTAAAGGTTTTGATGAGTGAGCTTGAAGTACTAAAATATGAGACATAAATGGTCGTACCTTTTGCTTACATTGACATTGATACTTCACTTTTTTTACATTGCCAAGGAACTGTAGAACTTAGTGTGTGACTTAAATTTCAACTTGATACATCAGCCCTTTCCTGAGAAAAAGTGTTTTGAACAGTCCGACTGGCAGACAGACGGACAACGAAGTGATCTAACAAGGGTTCTGTTTTTACCGAGTGAAGTACGAAACCTTATAAAAACAGACAGAAGATGTAGACGTCCCATTTCCACTGAGAATGGAGATGAAAGAAAAATGTATTGTGCTTTTCTAAGTTCTAATTATTGACTAAATACTTTTAAGTGTTCACAGGTCAGTATTTTCTGAAGAAAGCACGAGAGTATAATGCGGATATTAGAATTTCTGGAATAATTCGCAGGCCGGGTTGGCCGAGCGGTTCTAGGCGCTATAGTCTGGAGCCGCGCGACCGCTACGGTCGCAGGTTCGATTCCTGCCTTGGGCATGGATGTGTGTGATGTCCTTAGGTTAGTTAGGTTTAAGTAGTTCTAAGTCAAGGGGACTGATGACCTCAGATGTTAAGTCCCATAGTTCTCAGAGCCATTTGAACCATTTGGAATAATTCGTTACTTTCTCACCACAGCGACGGAACGCGTTTAGATATGTAGAACTTCATTATCCAGCATAAATTTAAAGCAAGATTTTTCAGGCGGTGCATAACAAGAAGCTCTCCGGAAAGCTCACTGAGCTGCGGTTTGACACGACAAAGTAGACTCACTCATTGACGCATGAATCTGTGACGCATTAGCATGACGACATCACAGAAAGTTATTGTGTTATGCTAAAACTGCAGACATCGTTTGCGGCAGTAACTCTTATTCCTTAATTCCCTACCGCAAGCTTCTACTGCATGTATTTTCTAAATCTAGCTAATATCAAGAAGACGCGGTGAGACATAGAAACTATAACAAGCTGAACATTTCTAGCGTTTGCACCGGAAGTTTTATCCCGATAAGACGAGCTAAAATAGACTAGACTGAAAATCTTCACGGCAGCAACTATGCTTTGGTTACTGAAAGAAAAAAGTCGCAAAATACAAAGAACTATTTGGGGACATATTGCCTTTTTTCTTCCGTTTTTCTGCATTGTGAAATGACGGCAATCTTCAAGAGAAGTTTCAAGCCAATTACAAATTCTTAGTTGACTGAAGTTCATTTGTAAAAGAAAGGAATACGGGTGAGATCTTGTCTCGTAACGAAATTAGCTCGGGGAGTGTTAGCAGTGTCAGAATCACTTGATTAACATATTATTCGAACCTCTGTTGTCTCCCACGCGTGTAAAATTCGTAATTATCAGTGGCTGCATTATCACCTAATTAAATGACTGGAAAACTCTCATTGTTTCCAGATCACCACTTTAGATTCGGCTAACGGAACGTGAGCGTTCACACAAACGCAGACAGCTAATCTGAATGTTTGTTTGTTTTATGATTGTATCTATATTCAAACAGGAGATGGGTTGAAAATGCAAATGACGAACAAAATAAATATTAGCAAACCGACTATCATTAATAACTGCCGACGTAACGGACCCGTCATGAAATATTAATTGTGCTGAACAATGGTTTAATTAGCATGCAATGATTAAGCGTTTCATTATTATGTGTGTATCAAGAGTGACAAAACAAAATTCCCCAGTAATCGTTGCTCCCTCTGCTGTTAACCTCAACACATGCCTTACGCAGATGGCTCCAATTCCAACTTTACATAGATAGGATGCTAATCATTCCCGAAAAATCATAGTAAATCCACGCCTACGGATTTTCGATGCGGCATTAATTATTGTAACAGAAAGAAGACTATAAGAAATTTATAAGCTGAGTAATAACTGTAAATCCATCGCAAATGTTTTGTGTGTAAAAGTGCCTAGACTTGCGAGAATGAATCCAGAAAGCGCTGCACATATTCTTGAGCGCCAGTAAACTTAAGGCAGTCTTGATATCTTCATACCATGAACACTACTGCTTCGCAGAGATTTACAGTAAAGCGCATGACAGATATGTACATTTATTTACCTACTTATTTACTCTTTCAGGATTGTAGTCTTTTACTTTGGTACAGAAGGTGTAAAATCATTCATTTATAACGAACACTACTATTTGCTACTTACAACTGATGTATTCTATACTAATAATCGAATATAAAGGAGGAACGTTAATCCCAAAAATCTCAAAAAGTTCTCGACCTATATACCTTAAATCTGTATTCGTTGCTGTAATAAACATTCGGACGGACACTGGCCACATATCTTTTTAAACAACAATGTAAAAATTTTCTTTGAAAACCGGCTGCTCTATGTTGTGCTTTAAAAATGTGCGGATCTGTGTTCTCTTTTTTTCGAAATCGATTTTAACTATGATACTAGGACATTTAAACTATTAGAAAATTTTTTTCTTCCATATATATTGTTTCTACATAGATACACAATTTTAAACAAAAATCGTATACATGATAACGATCTGTTTTCCACCTTGCAGTCGGTTTTAATAGAAAATCTTTGTATTAGGGAAGTTGTACTTAAGGCCCCCAGCTTTTTAAGCAGTTTTCGTCAGAAAACAGTGACTGTGCCGATGATGGAGAAATTTCACTGGAACATGTATACATGAAAGAAATGTTTTATAATTCTTTACCAAAACATATTTGAAATCGGTGGGTTAATTACTGTGTGGAGTTAGGGTTGTTACAACCTCAACTGCTGAGAACATTGCCCATGTTGATCAAAGTTAGACGTTTGAGTCCCAAGGTGGTACATAATTTCAAGGGTCAGAAGAAGTCGTGTTGCTGTTTGGTGCACAGTTACACAGTTATATTCTGCTAACTTGAACACATTCACGGTTCACAGAAGTCTTTTTTGTGGTAAGTACTATCTGTACTAAATATAAGACACGAATATTTCTCATACTCATGCTCAAAAATGTCTCATATTCTCCCCAGCCTCCGCTAATTCGTCCGAGTAGTTGCCATTGTGACAGCTTACACTGAACGTATCTAGTCATCATCATAGAGGGTGTTTCAAAAACGACCGGTATATTTGAAACGGCAATAAAAACTAAACGAGCAGCGATAGAAATACACCGTTTGTTGCAATATGCTTGGGACAACAGTACATTTTCAGGCGGACAAACTTTCGAAATTACAGTAGTTACAATTTTCAACAACAGATGGCGCTGCAAGTGATGTGAAAGATATAGAAGACAACGCAGTCTGTGGGTGCGCCATTCTGTACGTCGTCTTTCTGCTGTAAGCGTGTGCTGTTCACAACGTGCAAGTGTGCTGTAGACAACATGGTTTATTCCTTAGAACAGAGGATTTTTCTGGTGTTGGAATTCCACCGCCTAGAACACAGTGTTGTTGCAAGACGAAGTTTTCAACGGAGGTTTAATGTAACCAAAGGACCGAAAAGCGATACAATAAGGATCTGTTTGAAAAATTTCTCAACGGACTGGGAACGTGACGGATGAACGTGCTGGAAAGGTAGGCCGACCGCGCGCGGCAACCACAGAGGGCAACGCGCAGCTAGTGCAGCAGGTGATCTAACAGCGGCCTCGGGTTTCCGTTCGCCGTGTTGCAGCTGCGGTCCAAATGACGCCAACGTCCACGTATCGTCTCATGCGCCAAAGTTTACACCTCTATCCTCTATCCATACAAAATTCAAACGCAGCAACCCCTCAGCGCCGCTACCATTGCTGCACGAGAGACATTCGCTAACGATATAGTGCACAGGATTGATGACGGCGATATGCATGTGGGCAGCATTTGGTTTACTGACGAAGCTTATTTTTACCTGGACGGCTTCGTCAATAAACAGAACTGGCGCATATGGGGAACCGAAAAGCCCCATGTTGCAGTCCCATCGTCCCTGCATCCTCAAAAAGTACTGGTCTGGGCCGCCATTTCTTCCAAAGGAATCATTGGCCCATTTTTGATCCGAAACGATTACTGCATCACGCTATCTGGACATTCTTCGTGAATTTGTGGCGGTACAAACTGCCTTAGACGACACTGCGAACACCTCGTGGTTTATGCAAGATGGTGCCCGGCCACATCGCACGGCCGACGTCTTTAATTTCCTGAATGAATATTTCGATGATCGTGTGATTGCTTTGGGCTATCCGAAACATACAGGAGGCGGCGTGGATTGGCCTCCCTATTCGCCAGACATGAACCCCTGTGACTTCTTTCTGTGGGGACACTTGAAAGACCAGGTGTACCGCCAGAATCCAGAAACAATTGAACAGCTGAAGCAGTACATCTCATCTGCATGTGAAGCCATTCCGCCAGACACGTTGTCAAAGGTTTCGGGTAATTTCATTCAGAGACTACGCCATATTATTGCTACGCATGGTGGATATGTGGAAAATATCGTACTATAGAGTTTCCCAGACCGCAGCGCCATCTGTTGTTGAAAATTGTAACTACTGTAATTTCGAAAGTTTGTCTGCCTGAAAATGTACTGTTGTCCCAAGCATATTGCAACAAACGGTGTATTTCTATCGCTGCTCGTTTAGTTTTTATTGCCGTTTCAAAAATACCGGTCATTTTTGAAACACACTGTATATACTACGATGTACGGAAAGGTCAAGTGAAAAACATAATTTTGGGGGAGGAAAAATGAGGAATTAAGTCTTTAATCTACCGAATAACCGCAGTTTCTATCGGTGGGAACTTTGGACATTGAACACATCGTATCACGTAACATTCTAAACACATCACGCTGCCCTTAGAACAGGAACTCCATCTGTTCACATTTTCATCTCGTTAACATTACGTTATTCTTTAAGGTCAAAGTAGAGCCTGAATCACAGGTCTCCATGGTCTGTCGCCGTCATTGCTGATGGAAGGAGCGACATCTCCACAGCTACATACATACTCCGCAAGCCACCATACAGTGCGTGGCGGAGGGTGCCTTGTACCACTGCTAGTCATACCCTTTCCTGTTCCACTCGCATACGGTTCAGTATGAGACCTGATTTCTCTTATCACACCCTCACGATCTCAAGGCGATATGTGCGTTGGAGGCAGGAGGATAGTTCTGCATTCTGTCGCAACTGGCGGTTCTCAGAAACTTTCTGAAAAGTGTTTCGTGGAAAGAACGTCTTCTTCCCTACAGGGACTCAAGAGGGGGGTTCAATAAGTAATGCAACACATTTTTTTTTCTCGACCTGTCTGTTTGAAATAGCCGGCCACTGGTGGCCGAGCGGTTCTAGGCGCTACAGTCTGGAACCGCGCGACCGCTACGGTCGCAGGTTCGAATCCTGCCTCGGGCATGGATGTGTGTGATGTCCTTAGGTTAGTTAGGTCTAAATAATTCTAAGTTCTAGGGGACTGATGACCTCAGAAGTTGAGTCCCATAGTGCTCAGAGCCATTTGAACCAATTTTGTTTGAAATAAATTAGGTTAAAAAAATAAAAAATAAAAAAATTCATCTGCACTTCATTTCTTCCAATACATAACATGACAAAAATATTTTAGTGATATGGAAATTACTCTAAGAATGTACTCGACACTCTTGGAAGGCCATTTTTGAAATTTTCTATAAAAAAACAGGCTTCGAATTTTCATGTTGGAAGACAGGCTAACGAGGAGAAAACGTCAATTCCCAGAAGCTTCGCTGAATGCAGGAGGGGTCAAAATAAGCGAACACGTGTCTCGGCTTATTCGTAGATATTCGACTGTTTCTGAGAAAACGGTGCTCAGTTTTCGAGGTAATTTATGAGCCTTTTAGCGAGCATACAGCTAGCGTCGCGGCTTTTCATTTTGCGGCCTGTGTTGGAAACCCGATTATTATTTTTATTTTTTATTTTTCATTCACCTACCCATGTCCGTAGAAGATTACTGCACAATTGTTTTGAAATAACGGTGTGGTCATTCGTGTACTAATTGTATGTTTAGTGATGAATTAAAGAAAAATAGGATAAAATTAATGGAAAAGTTATTTGAAATTATTTTCTATGAAATTCCTGTAGTGTATCTTGATTTACAATCAACTGCAAGCGCCAGTGTTCGGAAAAGTAATTCGTTACGCGTAGTTTGCTGTAAAAGTATTGCCAATGCATGAAACATTCAGCAATCATAACGACGTTCACGAGTGAGATTTGTACGAAGAAATGCCGCCTTCGTGTGTTTGGAATTTCCATGTTTCGTATGTTTTTGCAATGGATATTATCGAAGGGAATGCACCAAATCTTCCTGAAGAAAATACATAAGAAAATATATAAAACACTACTGGCCATTAAAATAGCTACACCACGAAGGTGACGTGCTACGGACGCGAAATTTAACAGACAGGAAGAAGATGCTGAGATATGCAAATGATTAGCTTTTCACAGCATTCACACAAGGTTGGCAACGGTGGCGACACCTACAACGTGCTGACATGAGGAAAGTTTCCAACCGATTTCTCATACACAAACAGCAGTTGACTGGCGTTGCCTGGTGAAACGTTGTTGTGATGCCTCGTGGAAGGAGGAGAAATGCGTACCATCACGTTTCCGACTTTGATAAAGGTCGGATTGTAGCATATCGCGATTGCGGTTTATCGTATCGCAACATTGCTGTTCGCGTTTGTCGAGATCCAATGACTGTTAGCAGAATATGGAATCGGTGGGTTCAGGAGGGTAATACGGAACGCCGTGCTGGATCCCAACGGCCTCGAATCACTAGCAGTCGGGATGAGAGGCATCTTATCCGCATGGCTGTAACGGATCGTGCAGCCACGTCTCGATCTCTGAGTCAACAGATGCGGTCGTGTGCAAGACAACAACCATCTGCACGAACAGTTCGACGACGTGTGCAGCAGCTTGGACTGTCAGCTCGGAGACCATGGCTGCGGTTACCCTTGACGCTGCATCACAGACAGGAGCGCCTGCGATGGTGTACTCAACGACGGACCTGGGTACACGAATGGCAAAACTTCATTTTTTCGGGTGAATCCAGGTTCTGTTTACAGCATCATGATGGTCGCATCCGTGTCTGGCAACATCGCGGTGAACGCATATTGGAAGCGTGTATTGGTCATCGCCATACTGGGGTATCATCCGGCGTGATGGTATGGGGTGCCATTGGTTACACGTCTCGGTCACCTCTTGTTCGCATTGACGGCACTTTTAACAGTGGATGTTACATTTCAGATGTATTACCACCCGTGGCTCTACCCTTCATTCGATCCCTAGGAAACCCTGCATTTCAGCAGGATAATGCACGAACGCATGTTGCAGGTCCAGAAAATGTTCGACTGCTGTCCTGGACAGCACATTCTCCTGATCTCTCACCAATTGAAAACGTCTGGTCAATGGTGGCCGAGCAGCTGGCTCGTCATAATACGCCAGTCACTAGTCTTGGTGAACTGTGGTATCGTGTTGAAGCTGCATGGGCAGCTGTACCTGTAACCTCCATCCAAGCTCTGACTCGATGCCCAGGCGTATCAAGGGCGTTATTACGGCCAGAGGTGGTTGTTCTGGGTACTGATTTCTCATTATCTATGCACCCAAATTGCGTGAAAATGTAATAAGATGTCAGTTCTAGTTGAATATATTTGTCCCATGAATACCCGTTTATCATCCGTATTTCTTCTTGGTGTGGCAATTTTAATTTCCAGTAGTGTAATTAAGGACTGATATAAGAAGGAAATATAAGAATATGAGAATTTAAAGATATTGTAAACCGTGGCAATATGATACTCAGATATATTATGTAATAAATGTATCATACTTACTGTGAAACCCAGTTGTAATTTTTCATTCAATATAACGCCCCTGTATCCCCTAGCTTGATAAGATACATTCGAGTAGTAACCTTCCATTGGCAAGGATAGATAAATGAAAGAAATAACACGAAATAAATAAAAACAATAATCAGGATTCGAATATGGGGCGCAAAAGTGAAAGGCAGCGACATTAGTCACTGTGCCATCAGATGGGCTAAGCTCAGCTTGCGCTAAAAGACACTGAGAAAAGTTTCTGGGAAATCGGGTTATGCCACTTGCCGTGTTCTCTCCGTTAGTAGTGAAAGAGATATTTTAAGTGCACTGCAGCGGGTCTACATCTACATCTACATTTATACTCCGCAAGCCACCAACGGTGTGTGGCGGAGGGCACAATGACCGCTGCTGGGTGGCGAGGGTCGTCTTGGAGATTGTCAGGTAGCGTTCGACTCCCACCAGAGGCGTCCTGGGTTCGTAAGATGGCGATGGAGATTGGAGGACTTGTAGGTTGCCACGGGGTGATAATCGGTATGCGCCCTCGTTCAGGGCACAGCCTGGAGTTGTCTCGTAATATTCGCACTCGGCGCGGCAGGCTCAGCAGGTGGTGGAAAGAGTCCGCGACTTCCGCACACGGCAGAAAAGCAGGCTGCTTACTCGTTGAAGGACGACTCGGCAGATGCTGACTAAGCAGTGGCAGCGGCGGGCGGAGCACAGGACAAAGCTGTTCCTCAGGCAGGAGGCAGCCAGTGGCGCCTTTTAACGATAGCAGCCTGGCGTCCCAGAGGCGTAGCAGGCAACGGCATTGCCCACAGTCAAACTCGCGACCATTGGCAGACTCCAGCAGTACGGGACAGTGCGGTCGTCGGATCACAGCTTGGCGGCGGCTGTCACAACTGCGTCATACGTCTGACGCCGTCCGGGTCAGCGTGAACAGCTGTACCAATTACGATCTCGTCAGTAGAGCGTTGTCGATCTTGCGGCGACGACTGACGCACATACGGGGATGTAACGTAACCCTGTCATGCCGATGATCTCGTTGACTGAACCTGTTGTTGTTGTTGTTGTTGTGGTCTTCAGTCCTGAGACTGGTTTGATGCAGCTCCCCATGCTACTCTATCCTGTGCAAGCCTCTTCATCTCCCAGTACCTACCGCAACCTACATGCTTCTGAATCTGCTTAGTGTATTCATCTCTTGGTCTCCCTCTACGATTTTTACCCTCCACGCTGCCCTCCAATACTAAATTAGTGATCCCTTGATGCCTTAGAACATGTCCTACCAACCGATCCCTTCTTCTGGTCAAGTTGTGCCACAAATTCCTCTTATCTCCAATTCTATTCAATACCTCTTCATTAGTTATGTGATCTACCCATCTAATATTCAGCATTCTTCTGTAGCACCACATTTCGAAAGCTTCTATTCTCTTCTTGTCTCAACTATTATCGTCCTCGTTTCACTTCCATACATAGCTACACTCAATGCAAATACTTTCAGAAACGACTTCCTGACACTTAAATCTATACTAGATGTTAACAAATTTCTCTTCTTCAGAAACACTTTCCTTGCCATTGCCAGTCTACGTTTTATATCCTTTCTACTTTGTCATCAGTTATTTTGCTCCCCAAATAGCAAAACTCCTTCACTACTTTAAGTGTCTCATTTCCTAATCTAATTCCCTCAGCGTCACCCGATTTAAATCGACTATATTCCATTATCCTCGTTTTGCTTTTGTTGATGATCATCTTATACCTTCCATTCAAGACACTGTCCATTCCGTTCAACTGCTCTTTCAAGTCCTTTGCTATCTCTGACAGAATTACAATGCCATCGGCGAACCTCAAAGATTTTATTTCTTCTCCATGGATTTTAATTCCTACTCCGGATTTTTCTTTTGTTTCCTTTACAGCTTGCTCAATATACAGATTGAATAACATCGGGGAGAGGCTACAACCCTGTCTCACTCCCTTCCCAACGACTGCTTCCCTTTCATGCCCTTCGACTCTTATAACTGCCATCTGGTTTCTGTACAAATTGTAAATAGCCTTTCTCTCCCTGTATTTTACCCCTGCCACCTTTAGAATTTGAAAGAGAGTATTCCAGTCAACATTGTCAAAAGCTTTCTCTAAGTCTACAAATGCTAGAAACGTAGGTTTGCCTTTCCTTAATCTTCCTTCTAAGATAAGTCGTAAGGTCAGTATGCCTCACGTGTTCCAACATTTCTACGGAATCGAAACTGATCTTCCCCGAGGTCGTCTTCTACCAGTATTTCCATTCGTCTGTAAGGAATTCGTGTTAGTATTTTCCAGCCGTGGCTTATTAAACTGATAGTTCGGTAGACTGGACTTAGGTGTTTAAATACAAACGTCATACGATGACCACGCGCAAGGTATCGCACTTCTGAGCCATGTGGAAGCGTCTCGAACATTGACGCAAGGGTAGGCGATGAAGAAGTTTACGCCACCACCTCACCTCCCCTTCGCAGCCAAACTCTGGCAGTGAAAATTTCATACGCTACCAGGGTTCGAAATGGCGTACCTCTGAGTGAAGCGCCACCGCACAGGCGTGCGTTAGCGAACTATTTCAGGTGAGACAGGCTAGAAACGCTTATCGAAGCCCTCCCACTTGAAATAGCCAGAAAAAGGGACATCTTTTTCTACGTAAACTAAATCTCTTGCTACCGTCTATTATTTTCTTCTGAAGAACAAGTAAAATTTTTTCTCCTTTTCCAAAATTTATTTTATGTATCACATCTGTTTCTTTTATTTAATAGTACACCAATGTAAAAGAGAGGACATATAACAGCAGTGAGAGATGCAAAGAAAAAGACAAGCAGACCACCCCTGCAGCTTTGTTAATAGTTTTTAGTAGCAAACAACCCTCCACTATTACTAAGATGGGGACGGGGTCATTTCGTAATGTTTACAAATAAATAAATTAGCGACCCCAGCTGCAGAGGGAGGAGTTAAGATAGTAGATTCGACGCTCTGGTGCGAAGAGCAGCAGCACAAATTGGTTCAAATGGCTCTGAGCACTATGGGACTTAACTGCTGAGGTCATCAGTCCCCTAGACTTAGAACTACTTAAACCTAACTAACCTAAGGACATCACACACATCCATGCCCGAGGCAGGATTCGAACCTGCGACCGTAGCGGTCGCGCGGTTCCAGACTGTAGCGCCTAGAACCGCTCGGCCACAGCGGCCGGCGCAGCAGCACATACTTCTTTCTTTTCCAGGTAGTAAAGCCTTGTGTGGACCATCTTACGCATTATTTAATTCGTGATTCTTCAGTTTCTCTCCTCGTATTTGTTGATCGAACAGTCCACGGATGTAGTGCCAGTTCATAGTGTTCAACTGGCACAATATTTCGGGGATCAAACAGATTTTGGAGACATGTTTGTGCCATGTAGCACGCCAACGTCAGGTTTGATCTCGAAATATTGTGCGCGTTCGACACTATGAACTGTCAGTACACCCGTTGACTGTTCCATCATTGTTTTATCTGTTTATGTTGTATTCCAGAATCACCATTTGATTTGTAACAGGGTCTCAATCAAACGATAATTCAGCAAGCCGTGAAACAGTATGGAATAGAAATGAAACTTCTAGCCTAGTAAATGAACTGATATTAAGATTGCCAATTCATAACCGTCATATCATGGATCGATACCACCCTCACTGGCGTTTCACAGTTGGCAACGGAAGCGCACTTTTCCAACAGACGCTGATAGCAGTTGCGTGGGAACCAGTGCTGCGTGACCACTGAGCCACAACTTCACGGGCTCCAGTTACGAGCGCCCTCTGCCGCCCGCTACGGTCGCAGGTTCGAATCCTGCCTCGGGCATGGATGTGTGTGGTGTCCTTAGGTTAGTTAGGTTTAAGTAGTTCTAAGTTCTAGGGGACTGATGACCACAGCAGTTAAGTCCCATAGTACTCAGAGCCATTTGAACCATTTTTGAACCTCTGCCGCCGCGATATAGGGATGGCCGGCGGCAGCTTCAGTCACTGTCTTCCACACTCTGCATAGTCAGCCAACGACACTTCACTCGTGCTTTAGCAGTGGGGCCTCACACTGCGTAACACCCTTCAGTTTCCTTTGCAAGGGGTTCATTTGCAGCTGTGTCAACAAGCAAAGTCAGTCTTTTTTTAATAATGAGGCTCTCAGAAAAATGTTGTTCAGTAGTAGTAGATAGGTCAGCATTGCACTAAGCTGTGCCATTTAGGAGAAGATACATAGACAGCGTTATCCGGCGACACCGTTATGAGGTAAGAATTTTTCAGTTTATTCAGGTGGATTTCACAGGGCCATGAATTAGCGCTGCTTACGTCCAAAATTTATCAGTTTCAATTCTCAGACAATTTTGTACTTGAAAGTTTTGTATACGGGAAGGTTACACTTTTCTTCGTGGTATGCTGGCCTATCTACTACTACTGAACAACATTTTTCTGAGATTCGCATTATTAAAAAAAAAAAGACTGACTTTGCTTGTTGACACAGCTGCAACGCTGGTCCTCTGATTATTAAACAGCGTATGACTATGATTTGGGAAAATTTGTAAAATACTTAAATTCAAGTAAATGACTGGTATTGAAAACATTTCTGCAAACCATTACATAAATAATTGAACATTACAAGTCTGATTTAATTGGTGCTGACAAATCAGAAAGAGATTGAAACAAATTCATATAATAACATCTCAGACAGCAAATTTAAGTACACGCATGGCGATGAAGAATAATAAAGTCTACCTTACACTGCATGACAATGAACTGCGCTGCACCAGCGGCGACTGCTATTGCTCTTACACGGCTAGCAACTGTACTGTGGCTTTGAGCTACTACGACTTCTCTGTAACAGCGAGCTATTGAAACTGCTCCATAACAACGAACTACTGCGAGTGCTCTGTAGGAGCGAGCGATTACTATTGCTGCCGACACTGCTCTGACCTGCGATTCTGTTCCAGCAGAGATGTTTTATATCGCAGGCACCGCGTGAGCAATACGTCGAAATTACATTTGCTCCAATAGGGTGGTGAACAGTAAACCTCTTACACAATTAACCCCTTACACCTTCTTGTAATAACTGGACTTTATTACTGTTTGTTCTTTCGTAAAATTTCTTCGCAGAGCTTGGAGAATGCTACTTCTGTATATTGTAGTTCCGTGTTCGCTATCATTCGTACTCCTGTCCAGTTTCTCTACGACGACAGCAGCTACACCACTCCGTAGTCCACCTCTCCTTACCATTGTCTACGAAACAGCAACATCAATAACAGTCCTCACATCTTGCTGAAAACCCAAGGATATTCTGGGCTTACGTAAAAACGGTAAGCGGGTCGAAGGCTTCCATGCAGTCACTCACTGGTCAGTCTGGCCTGGCAACGGAAGACAGAAAAACGAAAGCTGAAATTTTAAATTTAGCATCTGAGAAATCTTTCACGCAGGAGGGTCGTACAACCATACCGCCGTTTGAGTATCGTACAGATTCCCGTATGGAGGACATAATGATAGACACCCCTGGGTTGGGAAGCAGCTAAATGGGTTGAAAATAAATATATCGCCAGGTCCTGGTGGGATTCCAATTCGGTTTTACAGAGAGTACTCTACTGCATTGGCTCCTTACTTAGCTTGCATTTATCGCGAATCTTTTGCCCAACGTAAAGTCCCGAGCGACTGGAAAAAAGCGCAGGTGACGCCTGTATATAAGAAGGATAGAAGGACGGATCCTCAAAATTACAGACCAATATCCTTAACATCGGTTTGTTGCAGGATTCTCGAACATATTCTCAGCTCGAATATAATGAATTTCCTTGAGGCAGATAAGTTGCTGTCCATGCATCAGCACGGCTTTAGAAAGCATCGCTCCTGCGAAACGCAACTCGTCCTTTTTTCACATTATATCTTGCGAACCATGGATGAAGGGTTTCAGACGGATGCCATATTCCTTGACTTCCGGAAAGTGTTTCAGTCGGTGCCCCACTGCAGACTCCTAACTAAGGTACGAGCATATGGGATTGGTCCCCAAGTATGTGAGTGGCTCGAAGACTTCTTAAGTAATAGAACACAGTACGTTGTCCTCTATGGTGAGTGTTCATCGGAGGTGAGGGTATCATCCGGAGTGCCCCAGGGAAGTGTGGTAGGTCCGCTGTTGTTTTCTATCTACATAAATGATGTTTTGGATAGGGTGGATAGCAATGTGTGGCTGTTTGCTGATGATGTTGTGGTGTATGGGAAGGTGTCGTCGTTGAGTGACTGTAGGAGGATACAAGATGACTTGAACAGGATTTGTGATTGGTGTAAGAATGGCAGCTACTCTAAATATAGATAAATGTAAATTAATGCAGATGAATAGGAAAAAGAATCCTGTAATGTTTGAATACTCCATTAGTAGTGTAGCGCTTGACACAGTCACGTCGATTAAATATTTGGGCGTAACATTGCAAAGCGATATGAAGTGGGACAAGCATGTAATGGCAGTTGCGGGGAAGGCGGATAGTCGTCTTCGGTTCTTTGGTAGAATTTTGGGAAGATGTGGTTCATCTGTAAGGGAGACCGCTTATAAAATATTAATACGACCTATTCTTGAGTACTGCTCGAGCGTTTGGAATTCCTATCACGTCGGATTGAGGGAGGACATAGAAGCAATTCAGAGGCGGGCTGCTAGATTTGTTACTGGTAGGTTTGATCATCACGCTAGTGTTACGGAAATGCTTCAGGAACTCGGGTGGGAGTCTCTAGAGGAAAGGAGGCGTTCTTTTCGTGAATCGCTAATGAGGAAATTTAGAGAACCAGCATTTGAGGCTGACTGCAGTACAATTTTACTGCCGCCAACTTACATTTCGCGGAAAGACCACAAAGATAAGATAAGAGAGATTAGGGTTGGTACAGAGGCATATAGGCAGTCATTTTTCCCTCGTTCTGTTTGGGAGTGGAACAGGGAGAGAAGATGCTAATTGTGGTATGAGGTACCCTCCGCCACGCACCGTATGGTGGATTGCGGAGTATGTATGTAGATGTAGATGTAGATACGTAACCGCACTGCAGCGATGTTAACAAACCGTACTCAGTAGTTTAAAGATTTAATTTTTTTCATATTTTTTATTTATTAGTTCATTACATTGTAAATTGTATACAAACGTTTTGTATATTGAAATAATAAACCTCAAATGCTGTGTAATAGACTTTTTATTCAAAAACTGTTCACCACAGGTTTAGCCTTATGATATACAGATCCTAAATAAGGTCCTTCTTAACAGACGGTGCCAGTTAGGCAACGCAACAGTATTGGTAAGTTACTTTACGCTTGGTGTAGCTTGGCAATGAAACGGCGCACGCTGTGTGCTGGAGCGGCGGCGGTGCACGCGGCCGGGCGCGCCTGGGTAGATGGATGCGCCTCGGCCACGGCCGCAGCGGCAGCGTCTGCGGAGGCGGCGGCGCCGGAGCGGCAGTTTGTCTTGCGGGCGGCGTGCTAAATGGCACATTAAGAACGCGGGCGCGTTTTTATTGCGGGCGAGAAAGCGTCATTTTGGACGCACGAACGATTCCGCGTTCAGCTCGCGCAGAAACTGTGCGGGATTAAGCGGCGCTCCCTTCTGAAATATGGCCAATTAAGGGATGTTCGTATCTGCACGACGAGGGTATGTTGCACTGTGGCTGCACTCCTCTGATTCTAGAATTTCCCTGTTGGCTTACATCGCTCTCTGTGTCCTTACAAGTACGCCGGTAAGCAATATTTGTTAAAAAAAGGTTCAATTTTCCTTTGAAATAAAGGCAGTGTCTTTGCTTCCGTCAGTGACGCTTGTGACAGACAAAGGGGACATGTTGTATTGCCTGTTGGCTTTTGTTTAGGGATATTCAACTGGCGTCTGTTTAATAATTTTTCTAGCGTGTCGTCAAGACAATGGTTGGCACTAACAAATAAATATTAACCTTATCCGTAATGGATAAGCACAAAATATTTACCCTTCATATTGGGAAGGCAACGGCCTTGCCACAGTGGATACACCGGTTCCCGTGAGATCACCGAAGTTAAGCGCTGTTGGGCGTGGCCGGCACTTGGATGGGTGGCCATCCATCCGCCATGCGCTGTTGCCATTTTTCGGGGTGCACTCAGCCTCGTGATGCCAATTGAGGACCTACTCGACCGAATAGTAGTGGCTTCGGTCAAGAATACCATCATAACGACCGGGAGAGCGGTGTGCTGATCCCATGCCCCTCCTATCCGCATCCTCCTCTGAGGATGACACGGCGGTCAGATGGTACCGGTAGGCCACTCGTAGCCCGAAGATGGAGTGCTTTTTCATATTGGGAAATGGAAGATGCACCTTTAGCAATAGATAGTGCTGGTGAAACATCAGAAAAATCATTAAACTGACGACTGTTGAAGATTCCAAGGCGAAAGCCTACAGTCAATATGTCAACAAACGGGTACGAAAACCTCAACAATTTTGTAATGGAGACATATGATTTGATGTGTACTTCGGTATTAAGGTAAAAAGTGATGTTATTCAGATGAAGATGCGCAGTATGTGTAACTCTTGTTTTAATGGTGACATGGTCTTGTATTTAGTTTTCCATTCTGCTTGTGGTACGAGGTTTTCAAGGTCCACTGCAGTTATGGTTCAAATGGCTCTAAGCACTATGGGACTTAACATCTAAGGTCATCAGTCCCCTGGACTTAGAACTACTTAGACCTAACTAACATAATGACATCACACACGCCACGTGGGATTAGCCGAGCGGTCTCAGGCGCTGCAGTCGTGGACTGTGCGGATCGTCCCGGCGGAGGTTCGAGTCCTCCCTCGGGCATGAATGTGTGTGTTAGGATAATTTAGGTTAAGTAGTGTGTAAGCTTAGGGACTGATTACCGTAGCAGTTAAGTCCCAAAGATTTCACACAGATTTGAACATTTTTTGAACATCAGGCACATCCATGCCCGAGGCAGGATTCGAACCTGCGACCGTAGCAGCAGCGCGGTTCCGGACTGAAGCGCCTAGAACCGCTCGACCACCGCGGCCGGCAGTTGTGGTTCCCACCGACAGGAATTAGCGGAGGTTATGTGGTAGATGAAGCTTAATTCTTCATTGTCTCTTCCCCTTAATGATCTATTTTTTTATTTGAGTTTTCAGTATCTCGTAGAAGATACGATCATGAATGGATCTGTACAGGGTGAGTTGGGATATTGGGCAACACCATGGACGAGTTTTCAGAGACTGGATAAAATACGACAAACTGTTATACAGTAGACGTCTTCATATCTTAAGCAATCATCCCAACAGACTCTTGCGAACGTGAACACACTGCGTCATTCGTTACGGAGATAAGTCGTCAGACTTAAAAATAACTTTAAGCGTACCCCGTCCATAACTTTTCACACCATATATATAAACGATCCAGTGGATAACGTCGCAATTGCAGTGACAGTGGTATATTCAGTATCTCCACCACACATGAGAAGTTAGCAGACATAGACGTTGAACTACAATACATTCATCTGTCCAGGATGAAGCAAAGTTTACACATTTGTGATACTTTGGCGCCAGCACTAAGCTGTCACCTCATGATGGTAGCTGTTTCCCTAGAGCAACTACCACGGTCTCTGGCTCGTTTGTAGCCCATCGGACGTCTAGCGAGATTCTGATACCACAGCAACAGAAGGCGTTATGTGTCATCCGTTTCAACATGTGCAGTTAAGTTACAAGCGTGCGGCATCGTTTTGTTCGACGGTAGGCTGGTCGTAAGGGAGCGTACAGATCTCGCACTGGACCATCAGATTTCAAGGTCGCTTGACCTGACCGTATTTAACATTTTTTTGCGGAACACTCGGCTACCTGCCACCCCTTCCAACAAGTTTGGGTGAAATGCCACGCCACATACCAACGACGGTGAATGGAGTAACCAAAGTATGAAACGAGTTTAATGTTGTATGGTTATTTGTTGTGAGTCCGGCGGAGAGCACATTGAACATTTTTGCCGTTAAATGTAAAATGTTCCCTATGACTGTGTGTGTGTCGGAAGGGGGGGGGGGGGGGGGAGGTCTGCGTGTTTGTGCTGTAAAAGATATGTCCTTGTCAAACCAGATGGAATTTCTTTTTTAAAAACGCATTCTAGTCCTAAGTGAAATAATATACACTCCTGGAAATGGAAAAAAGAACACTTTGACACCGGTGTGTCAGACCCACCATACTTGCTCCGGACACTGAGAGAGGGCTGTACAAGCAATGATCACACGCACGGCACAGCGGACACACCAGGAACCGCGGTGTTGGCCGTCGAATGGCGCTAGCTGCGCAGCATTTGTGCACCGCCGCCGTCAGTGTCAGCCAGTTTGCCGTGGCATACGGAGCTCCATCGCAGTCTTTAACACTGGTAGCATGCCGCGACAGCGTGGACGTGAACCGTATGTGCAGTTGACAGACTTTGAGCGAGGCCGTATAGTGGGCATGCGGGAGGCCGGGTGGACGTACCGCCGAATTGCTCGACACGTGGGGCGTGAGGTCTCCACAGTACATCGATGTTGTCACCAGTGGTCGGCGGAAGGTGCACGTGCCCGTCGACCTGGGACCGGACCGCAGCGACGCACGGATGCACGCCAAGACCGTAGGATCCTACGCAGTGCCGTAGGGGACCGCACCGCCACTTCCCAGCAAATTAGGGACACTGTTGCTCCTGGGGTATCGGCGAGGACCATTCGCAACCGTCTCCATGAAGCTGGGCTACGGTCCCGCACACCGTTAGGCCGTCTTCCGCTCACGCCCCAACATCGTGCAGCCCGCCTCCAGTGGTGTCGCGACAGGCGTGAATGGAGGGACGAATGGAGACGTGTCGTCTTCAGCGATGAGAGTCGCTTCTGCCTTGGTGCCAATGATGGTCGTATGCGTGTTTGGCGCCGTGCAGGTGAGCGCCACAATCAGGACTGCATACGACCGAGGCACACAGGGCCAACACCCGGCATCATGGTGTGGGGAGCGATCTCCTACACTGGCCGTACACCACTGGTGATCGTCGAGGGGACACTGAATAGTGCACGGTACATCCAAACCGTCATCGAACCCATCGTTCTACCATTCCTAGACCGGCAAGGGAACTTGCTGTTCCAACAGGACAATGCACGTCCGCATGTATCCCGTGCCACCCAACGTGCTCTAGAAGGTGTAAGTCAACTACCCTGGCCAGCAAGATCTCCGGATCTGTCCCCCATTGAGCATGTTTGGGACTGGATGAAGCGTCGTCTCACGCGGTCTGCACGTCCAGCACGAACGCTGGTCCAACTGAGGCGCCAGGTGGAAATGGCATGGCAAGCCGTTCCACAGGACTACATCCAGCATCTCTACGATCGTCTCCATGGGAGAATAGCAGCCTGCATTGCTGCGAAAGGTGGATATACACTGTACTAGTGCCGACATTGTGCATGCTCTGTTGCCTATGTCTATGTGCCTGTGGTTCTGTCAGTGTGATCATGTGATGTATCTGACCCAAGGAATGTGTCAATAAAGTTTCCCCTTCCTGGGACAATGAATTCACGGTGTTCTTATTTCAATTTCCAGGAGTGTATTTGCCCCCAGTTTCTGTGTTCATTCTTGAAGGAAATATAATCTTGACGATTCGGCTGAATCTTATTGAATCATTCTATGTTTCGTGATACCCTCTACTGAATTTGGCATCACGTAATAATTTTAAGTAATTGATTTTATTCGTTTACTTTCGCGTAAGCGGTGTGAAACACAAAATTTAACAAAGTTTCACATTCCTTCGAGCACAGCAGATAGTTGATATCAATGGTTTTCTAAAATTGTTACGCAATGTCTACTCAACGGAAGTGATAAGGTGCACTGCGCAACATAATTAAAGAATTGCTTTTCCAGACCCCGTAATTGTCTCTCATTGCAACCCAGAAGTTTGAAATTTGGCTCAAAGGTGCGTACAACCTTTCCTGCGATGTCACTTTCGGGCTCGATGGAGCTTCAAGCAGCAAGGTGTCGACAGAGGCGAAGCCCCGAAGTTGGTGTGACGTGTCAGATGAGTTAATGATCTGACATTGCCGCCAAATTACACCACAGTTCTGCCCAGCCGTGGTCGTGTCATTCGATAGGGAGGTCGTCACAGTCTCTCTTACGTTTCGCTCCTTCTTTTAACGCCTCTGCGTTGAAAACACGTGGTTTTTTTATAGTGAAAACGTTCCTGACACACCCACGAAACGGTCGCAGGGGGTGGAATAAAGGGTGTCAATGAAACCATCCTTTTTACTCAGCCGTTGATTCCCATACATTTCGCGCTCGAAAACGACAGTTCGCAGTATGATGGGCAACAGGAAGATGCTCTTGACAACCTTTGACACCTCTGACACCCTCGGACGTTTCAACCCTTCTCTAAGCACGTTGCGGAGCTGCAACCCCATTAAACGTAATCGCACCCCTTAGAGTGCACCGCGACCTCAATTTTTCCCCTTGTGTAGGGACCGTTCAAAAACCATTCTACGAAATGTGAACGTCATTCGAAGCAGCGAATTGGGATTACACTTTTTCAGTTCTCCAGTTTTACTTTCTCATGTGGCAAGCTCACAGAGGAGTGCAGCATTAACGTATGCGTGACTAAAGCGACAAATGGTCACTCTATGATCCCCATGTGCCTTTCCAGAGAAAACCTGCGAAGTAGTTCATTCACGCCAATTATGCCACCCCTGAGGTCTTTCCGTGTCTGAGCGGCGGTGTGTCTGAAACGTTTTCCTCGGTCACTCATAAGAAAACTGCGAGATTTCTGTGCTGGACATCGTGGTTCTGATCTCCATTGTACAGGCGTCAAAACAAGTGGCGAAATGTGGGTAAGAGAAATTGTGATGACCTTTCCATTGTGTGAGACGTCCACGGCGGCGATGGGCAGCATTTTGGTGAGATTTTGTGCCAATGTGACGACATTAATCCACTTTACACCTCACCTGAACTACTGAGCCCTGACCTCTTTTCCGTATGTGTCGACTCCCTGTTGTTTGATGCATAGTCGAGCCCGAGGGTGGCGTTGCAGGACACCATTACACAGGAAGGTTGTAGACATCTTTGAGCCAAATTTAAAACTTATGCACTACAATGGGAGACAATTACGGGCTATCGAAAACGTGATCCTGTAATAGTGTTGGGCAATGTACTGGGTGATCAAAAAGTCAGTATAAATTTGAAAACTTAATAAATCACGGAATAATGTAGATAGCGATGTACAAATTGACACACATGCTTTGAATGACATGGGGTTGTATTAGAACCAAAAAAAAGTTCAAAAAACGTCCGACAGATGGTGCTTCGTCTGATCAGAATAGCAATAATTAGCATAACAAAGTAAGACAAAGCAAAGATGATGTTCTTTACAGGAAATGCTCAATATGTCCACCATCATTCCTCAACAATAGCTGTAGTCGAGGAACAATGTTGTGAATGGATAACATCACAGCCCAGCATCCTGTGATCCTCTTACTTGATAACTAACATGTTGACGAAGGTGACAGTAGAACTTTTGGTTTGGTCACCACGTTGGTGCGGGCATGGAGGGGCCCCATCTGTACTGTAAAGCATGTCCGGAGCTATCGTGAGGCATTGGCGTCGGATGTTGTCTTTCAGCATCAGTAGAGATGTCAGTCGATCACTATACACTTGCGACTTCAGGTAACCCCAAAGCCAATAATCGCACGGACTGAGGTCTGGGGACCTGGGAGGCCAAGCATGACGGAAGTGGCGGCTGAGCACACGATCGTCACCAAACGACGCGCGCAAGAGATCTTTCACGCGTCTAGCAATATGGAGTAGAGCGCCATCCTGCATAAACATCGTACGTTCCAGCAGGTGTTTCCCAGCCAGGCTGGGGATGATGCGATTCTGCAACATATCGGCGTACCTCTCACCCATCACGGTAGCAGTTACAAAACCAGAATCACGCATTTCCTCAAAGAAAAAAGGCCCGATAACGGTAGATGTGGTAAATCCAACCCATACCATGACTTTCTCGTCGTGCAATGGAGTTTCCACGACGGTTCTAGGATTTTCGGTAGCCCAAATTCTGCAGTTGTGGGCGTTGACAGACCCTCGGAACGTGAAATGAGATTCGTCGGTCCACAACACGTTACTCAACCAATCGTCATCTTCCGCCATCTTTTGAAACGCCCACACCGCAAACGCCCTCCGCTTCACTAAATCGCCAGGTAACAGTTCATGATGCTGATGGATATTGTACGGACAGCATCGAGGGTACGCCTAAGTGTCAACCATACAGTAGTGTATGGAATGCCGGTGGGATGTGCGACTGCACGAGTGCTGACTTCTCCGTGCATAGACGAACGTGCTACAGTCTCCATTTCTTCCTGAACCGTCTCAGCAGCATTACGCCTTGTGCTCGGTCGACAGCTACTTGGTCTATCGTCAAAACAACTCGTGGCTTCGAACTTCGAAATCATTCTCGCCACAGCTGCATTTGTCAATGGACTTTTATCCGTTCGAATCCCCTTCCTATGGCGATAGGATCGTATCGCCGAACTAGCACATTCCCCATTCTGATAATACAGCTTCACTAAAAGCGCCTTTTCAGGTAACGTCAACATGCTGCGACTGCTGGCGCATCTGACTCTCTCTCTCTCTTTTTTTTTCTTTATTGTGATTTCATTCCCCTGCCCCATATGGGCTGTCAGCGGCACAATCCACCGCTCTTCAGCCAAGTGACATAACAAAATAAGAATAAAATGTTACACATAGAAGGCGAGAAAGGGGAACTTAAAACAGAATAATGGGAGAAAATAACTCTCTCTCGTTACAGCTCCTTTTATACACGATTGCCATGCGCAGTCACTGACGTTTTGCTGTCCAGCGCTATCTTTCGGACATTTTGTGAACTTTGTTATTTTTTTTTTGTACTAATAAAACCCCATGTCGTTCTAAGCATGTGTGTCAATTGTTAACTCTCCATCTACAGTATTCCATGGTTTATTAAGTTTTCAAATTTATACTGACTTTTGGATCACCCGGTATAACTGTCGCTGGGCGACACAGTGCACATTTGGGGTCAGCGAAGGCCACCGAAACCGTGGCCGAAACGTCGTTTATAGTCAGTGACATTAATTTAACAATATGTTGCAGGGCCACATGCACAAAACTTTTATATCAACTACTATTGTCTTATTCTGAACTTCAGAGACGACTGTCAAGCTTGACACGTCTGTCCTTCTTGTAAGAGGTTTCCTGATACTTCCTTTGCCGCTGTTAAGCTTCGCACGTCTGTCCTTGTAAGTGCTTTCTTGATACTCCCTGTGCCGCTTAGTGATATACTACGGCTTATTTGTTTAATCGATCGCCATCCATCCGTTATTAATGGCTTTCCAACGTATGACTATATTTTTAAATTCCATCGTTTCGAGTGGGTACATTCAGCCCCTGTCCTACACATTCATTTTTGTATGGTCCGCCTCGATAGCTGAGTGGTGTGGCACGGTAGCTCAGCGTTTTCGGTCAGAGGGTTAGCTGCCCTCTGTAATAAACAACTGAGTGCCGGATCAACGATGAACTTGAACAGGTGTCATTGGACGTCCGCCCTGGACAAATGCAACGAACATTAACGAACAAAATGAGATCAGCAAAAAAATAAAAAATAAAAGTGGTCAGCGCGACGAAATGCCGTGCAAAGGGGCCCAGGTTCGATTCTCGGCTGGGTCGGAGATTTTCTCCGCTCAGGGACTGGGTGTTGTGTTGGCCTCATCATCATCTCAACCCCATCGAGACGCAAGTCGCCAAAGTGGCGTCAACTAAAAAGACTTGCACCAGCCGACTGGTCTACCCGACGGGAGGCCCTAGCTCAAATGCCTCGAAGCACTATGGGACTTAACATCTGAGGTCATCAGTCCCCTAGATTTAGAACTACTTAAACCTGACTAACCTTAGGACATCACACACATCCATGCCCGAGGCAGGATTCGAACCTGCGAGCGTAGCAGCAGCGCTGTTCCGGACTGTAGCGCCTAGAACCGCTCGGCTACTGCGGCTGGCAAGGCCCTAGCCACACGACATTTCATTTCATTTCTGTATGACTGTTTAGTAAAAAGCAATCTTTCAATAGCGCAGCTGAACCGGTTCGTGATCGATAGCTCGCACCACGTCTCATGGAACACAAGCTCGGGCGTGAAGGGGGAGTGGCACATTTGCAGTGAGTGCAGTTGTGTCCGTTTTCCAGGGAGAGGCAGTGCATGAATCAGCACAGATAGCCCTGACCCGCTGGACAACGGGCCGGCTGTTTGTCTAATCTCCCTGTGGCTTCTAAGTTGGTCTGGGTGAGCAGCTTCCGAACACGAGGGACCTGCGCCAGAAACGGGACTGGACACATTATTCCCTGGGCCTGCCATGTCTAGGGCGAGCACTGGGTCGTTGTCAGCCACCCGTCTCATGATGGCTCCACGTTTTTCCACTATTTGTCATCGCACAACCGCTTTTTATTCTCAGTGAGCTATCTTCAGTTCGTTGCTTCGGAGCCGAGACCACGCGGCATTCGTAAGGACTGATCTTCCTCTCCGCTGCGAGCGTGATATCTGTGACTGGTTCGCTTCCTGCGCGTGTTTGTGTCCTGCTGCTTCTATATTGGATTCGGCTCTGACTTCTGATGTCGTTGTTCTCTGTCCCTGTGCCTGGCCAGGCGATTTGAGGAGCGTGTCGCTCGTATCAAAACATAATACGAGACGTATTTGGAAAGTAATGTCCGATTAGGCGCGAAGTGGAAACCACTGTGAAAATCCGATGGAACTTTGCACAGATGTGTTGGACAGTGTGTTTAGTGTGCCTGTCGATCGCTTCACGTAGCTCTTTTCTGCTCAGAGCGCAAAGTGATCACGTAGAAATGTCTAAAACAACAGTGCCTCCTGACTAATATGTGGATCTCGCGAGAGATTTCGCCTGAAGCTATGCAGCCCACATAACATAAATGTCATGCGTTTCTTTCTTCAAGACAATTTTCAGCCACATTCTGCAGGGGCAATGAAGACGCTCCTGCAGCGTTTTCAATGGGAAGTGTTTGATCACCCACAGTACAGGCCTTAACTGGCTCCCTCCATTGTTGATCTCTGCTCATATGAACCGCTAGCTACGAAGACGGCATTCCAGCACAAAAAACGAAAGGCGGACCAGGGTAGAGAATTGGCGGAAAGCACAGGCGGCTTCTTTCTGTGACGAGACTGCTGGAAAGTTTGTACAACGACACGATAAATGTCTAAGTCGGAGTGGAGACTATTTAGAGAGGTAACTGGTAGGTGTGGCTAACTGTTGAGAATAAAATTTTTTTGATTTTCACTGTGGTTTTCATTTCGCGACCGATCGGACCTTACTTATCGAACAGCCATCGTAGCTTCTATTTGGTAACTGTCACAGGATTGTTATTTGATGCTGTGTTTTAAATTATTGGGTTTCTGTAAACTGCTTTATTGCTTTGTTTAATGTGTCATTATTTATGACATACAAAGCCCTCCTTTTTTGCCTGGTACGTTGTGTACTAGGTCACCAAATCGCCTTCTTCAGTATTTGGATTCCGCAAGCTTATGCGTCTTACTGGGAGAAATCTTGTTTCACGTATTTTGTTGGGTTACACTTCCAGTTATACTTCCAAGTCAGGCTTGTGTTTACTTAGGTGAGATTCATCAGCCAATCGTCTGCGTCTTCCATCCACCTATGTTTTGCGTCCCGCGCGATGGTCAAGTTTTTAGCATTTCCTCTTCGTCACGTTATTTGAAGCTTAATTGCGATTGAGCGCGAACTATTTCACTATCAGGTGAAAGTGGGGGGGGGGGGGGGTTGCTTGGCCAGTTATCTTATTATCTTTTAGCGACTTTTTACAAATGTCTAGTCTACACTGCCAGCGTGTAATCTAGTGACTTCAGTTTTTACTCGTTTTACTTAAAAATTACTTCTCTGTTCATCAGGCTGTCATTGTATATTTGTGCCTTGTGGTTGCTTAGAAAAGACGTGTGGTGATTTCATATCGAGGAGTTTGTATAGATTGTATAGATGTTTTTTTTTGTTTCCTTTTAATGAATTCACTTTTCGGTAAACTTGAATCATTTGTTGTATTTTAGTCAAATACATTCTATAGATGTTTGTGCTTTATCTGTTTTAAAGAATGTTTTCTTAGAATATTTGAGGAGATTGTCATGTAACTTCAATTGGTAAAATATTATCTTGCTTCTCTTATTGAAACTGGCTGTAAATATTGCAACAATAGTAACCAATGGCACACAAAAACTGTATATTTTAAAAAGAGAATAACATTTGTTACACCTTAAATTTCATACTTGATGTTCCCGTGAATGATCTTTTGGAGAGTTGAGAACATGTATTTGAATTAACACTATAACTTTTTGTCATTTGATCTTATTGAAAGATCGGATAATATTCTTGATATCGATTATCAGTAATTGTTCTTAAACGGTTTTGTCCAACTACGTAGTTTTGTTTTAATGCGTCAAGCTTCTGGATTCAAGGTCAAATAGACATGCAGCTAAGATCAAAGCCGATTAGTATGCAACGAAATACTGCTTTATTCTTCAGATTTCAAAATGCTGTAGTTTTGTGTTATTCTTACATATTACAAATCATTTTTAAATTAGGTAATTGTGGTGTTTGTTTTCATGAAAGAAAACTTTTTAAAACTAAGTGTAGTTTTGTATTAAATTGATTGGAATTGCACATTTTTCTACTATCCACTGTTTTTTCATATTACACTCTTATTTTTATGCAGTTGTAATTATCTTTCTGCAATACTTTGAGCGCTATTGTACTTTTTGGACAGTACTGTCAACATAAAGGGTGACAATTATTAAACTATATGAAAAAAATGTAGATTAGCTAAGAACAACTGCTTTCACACACTTTATTCAACATTTAAACGTCACTACAGATATTCGGATTTAGGTATGCAAGCCGTCATTGGCGATGATGTGGCCCTGACGAATAGCGAAATTCTGCATGACCCGCTAAAGTGTCGGAACATCGATGCTGTCGATGACCTCCTAAATGGTTGTTCTCATTTCAGCAACGGTTTTGGGGTTATTGCGGTACAACTTGTCCTTAATATAGCCCCACAGAAAGGAGTCGTATGTGTTCATATCTGGAGAATATGGTGACCAATCGAGGCCCATGCCAGTGTCCTCTGGGTACCCCAGTGCCAGAATGCGGTCCCCAAAGTGTTCCTCCAGGACATGAGACACTCTCTTGCTTCGATAGGCTCGAGCTCAGTCTTGCATGAAGCACATCTTGTCGAAATCAGGGTCACTTCGGATAATGAGGATGAAATCACGTTCCAAAACCTTCACGAACCGTTCGGTAGTCACCTTGCCATCAAGGAATATCGCAGTGATTATTTCGTGACAGGACGCACCACACAGTCACCCGTTTAGGGTTAAATACTTCTCGATCGCGAAATGCGGATTCTCAGTCCCCCAGACGAGCCAATTTTGCTTTTTGACGAATGGACCGCTCCTAATCGCAATATATAAATGACCTTGTGGATAATATCAGAAGTTCACTGAGGCTTATTGCGGACTATGCTGTAGTATATTAAGAGGTTGTAACAATGGATTCAAATGGTTCAAATGGCTCTGAGCACTATGGGACTTAACATCTATGGTCATCAGTCCCCTAGAACTTAGAACTACTTAAACCTAACTAACCTAAGGACAGCACACAACACCCAGCCATCACGAGGCAGAGAAAATCCCTGACCCCGCCGGGAACCGAACCCGGGAACCCGGGCGTGGGAAGCGAGAACGCTGCCGCACGACCACGAGATGCGGGCTGTAACAATGGAAAATTGTAATGAGATGCTGGAGGATCTGCAACGAACTGCCGCCCGGAGTGGCCGAGTGATTCTAGGCGCTTCAGTCTGGAACCACACGACACCTACGGTCGCAGGTTCGAATCCTGCCCCGGGCATGGATGTGTATGCTGTCCTTAGGTTAGTTAGGTTTAAATAGTTCTAAGTTCTAGAGGACTGATGACCTCAGAAGTTAAGTCCCATAGCGCTCAGAGCAATTTGCACCATTTTTTTGCAACGAACTGACGCATGGTGCAGGGAATGGCAATTGAATATCTATGTAGACTGGTGTAATGTGCTGCGAATACATAGAAAGAAAGATCCTTTATCAATTAGCTACAATATAGCAGGTCAGCAACTGGAAGCAGTTAATTCCATAAGTTACCTAGGAGTAGGCATTAGAAGTGATTTAAAATGGAATGACCATATAAAATTAATCGTCGGTAAAGTAGACGCCAGACTGAGATGCGCTGGAAGAATCCTAAGGAAACGGAGTCCGAAAACAAAGGAAGCAGGTTACAGTAGACTTGTTGGCCCACAGCTTGAATACTGCTCACCGGTGTGGGATCCGTATCAGATAGGGTTGATAGAAGAGATAGAGAAGATCCAACGGATCGCGAAAAAGTTACGGGGATGACAGATAATCTCCAGTGGAAGACACTGCAAGAGAGACGCTCAGTAGCTCGGTACGGGATTTTGTTGAAGTTTCGAGAACATACCTTCACCGAAGAGTCAAGCAGTATATTGCTCCGTCCTACGTATATCTCGCGAAGAGATCATGAGGATAAAATCAGAGAGATTAGAGCCCACACAGAGGTATACCGACAATCTTTCTTTCGACGAACAATACGAGACTAGAATAGAAGGGAGAACCGATAGAGGTACTCAAGGTACCCTCCGCCACACAGTTAGGTGGCTTGCGGAGTATGGATGTAGATGTAGATGCATCCAAATGTGGGCTTCTTCTCTAAACCGCGTGCTCAGGCGCGTACTAATTCCCATCATGCCCCGCGGCCAACCGTGCAGTTTGAACGTCCTAACGCAAACCATTCGGATGTCATGACGATTTTGTTTCAAATAGTTCAATAATTGTCACCCCGTATATATGAAGTAATGTCTACGTGGAGCTATTATAACATGATTTCAGGGCATGATCATAATTACCGGCGTATGGTATGTCTCTTACTGTATTCAAGTATTAGAATTTCTATAAGCAGAGAAACTGAGTCCCTCTTCTCCCTCTGACTCGGACTGAATAGAAAGCGAATCAGAGCCCTTCTACTGCACTCAGAGAACGGAACGAGAGTGCTGCAGCTGCGAGGCGAGGACGCCGTAGTACAGTTCCGGGAGCGACCTATCACATTTCGATAATCACACTTCCTCCTTCGGTGCGGAACAGTGTTTCACACATCTGGCAGTAAATGGAAGGCAATTGTGTGCGGGGCTTATTAACATGACAATGCGGCCTTTGTGGCGGGCGGGCCGCGCGGCTGCCGTAACTCGGTTATCAGCTCGCCGCGGAGGCACTGCCGTCGCCGTCGCCGTCGCCGTCGCCGGGCGCCGCGCGTTGCCAAGACGCCGCGCGGCCGCGCGGGTTGCCGACAAGCGGGCGCGCCGCGTTTAAAAGTGCTCGCTGTGCTCACAAACACTGCTGTCGCTTTCAAAGAGGACAGCGACTGAGGAAAATGATCGCCAGGAGGGCAATGTGTAGCGCATTCGGTGAATTGGAACGTGTTGTTCGTCATATGCCGAAACTCTGGAAGAATTATAGAAAACAAAAGTAATGCTGCACTCCGTGACGTCGGAGTATTAAATTGACACTAGCACCTCACACAGCCACGTACATTCTGCGCATATTGAACTTAGCAACGAATCGCTAAATACAGGGTGGTCCATTGATCGTGAACGGGCCAAATATCTCACGAAATAAGCGTCAAACGAAAAAACTAAAAAGAACGAAACTTGTCTAGCTTGAAGGGGGAAAGCAGATGGCGCTATGGTTGGCCCGCTAGATAGCGCTGCCATAGGTCAAACGAAAATCAACTGCGTTTTTTTTAAAAATAGGAATCCCCATTTTTATTACGTATTCGTGTAATACGTAAAGAAATATGAATGTTTTAGTTGGACCACTTTTTTCGCTTTGTGATAGATGACACTGTAATAGTCACAAACAGATGGCTCACAATTTTAGACGAACAATTGGTAACAGGTAGGTTTTTTAAATTAAAATACAGAACGTAGGTACGTTTAAACATTTTATTTCGGTTGTTCCAGTGTGATGCATGTACCTTTGTGAACTTATCATTTCTGAGGACACATGCTGTTACATCGTGATTACCTGCAAATTCCACATTAATGCAATAAATGCTCAAAATGATGTCCATCAACCTCAATGCATGTGGCAATACGTGTAACGACATTCCTCTCAACAGCGAGTAGTTCGCCTTCCGCAATGTTCGCATATGCATTGATAATGCGCTGACGCATGTTGTCAGGCGTTGTCGGTAGATCACGATAGCAAATATCTTTCAACTTTCCCACAGAAAGAAATCCGGGGACATCAGATCCGGTGAACGTGCGGGCCATGGTGTGGTGCATCGACGACCAATCCACCTGTCATGAAATATGCTGTTCAATACCGCTTCAACCGCACGCGAGCTATGTGCCGGACATCCATCATGTTGGAAGTACATCGCCATTCTGTCATGCAGTGAAATATCTTATAGTAACATCGGTAGAACATTACGTAGGAAACCAGCGTACATTACAAGATTTAGATTGCCATCGATAAAATAGGGTCCAATTATCCTTCCTCCCGTAATGCCGCACCATACATTAACCCGCCAAGGTCGCTGACGTTCCACTTGTCGCAACCATCGTGGATTTTCCGGTGCCCAATAGTGCATATTATGCCGGTTTATGTTACCGCTGTTGGTGAATGACGCTTCGTCGCTAAATAGAACGCGTGCAAAAAATCTGTCACCGTCCCGTAATTTCTCTTGTGCCCAGTGGCAGAACTGTACACAACGTTCATAGCCGTCACTATGCAATTCCTGTTGCATAGAAATTTGGTACGGGTGCAATCGATGTTGATGTAGCATTCTCAACACCGACGTTTTTGAGATTCCCGATTCTCGTGCAATTTGTCTGTTACTGATATGCGGATTAGCCGCTACAGCTGGTAAAGCACCTACTTAGGCATCATCATTTGTTGCAGGTCGTGGTTGACGTTTCACATGTGGCTGAACACTTCCTGTTTCCTTAAATAACGTAACTATCCGGCGAACGGTCCGGACACTTGGATGATGTCGCCCAGAATACCGAGCAGCATACATAGCACACGCCCGTTGGGCATTTTGATCACAACAGCCATACATCAACACGATATCGACCTTTTCCGCAATTGGTAAAAGGCCAATTTTAACAATTTTAACACAGCAAATACCGTCCGCACTGGTCCAACTAAAACATTCATATTTCTTTACGTACTACACGAATCTGTAATAAATATGTATTAAAAAAAAGAAAAACAGTTGCGAATCGTTTGGCCTGTGGCAGCGCCATCTAGCGGGCTAACCGTAGAGCCATCTGGTTTCCCCCTTCAAGCTAGACGAGTTTCTTTCTTTGTAGTTTTTTCGTTTGATGCTTATTTCGTGAGATATTTGGCCCGGTCACTATCAATGGACCACCCTGTATACTGAGGAGACAGAAGTTATGGCATAGCGATATGTACATACACAGATGTCGCTAGCATCGCGTAGACGAAGTATAAAAGGGCATTACATTGAAGGACCTTCTTGTTGCCTTACCTGGTTTGTTACGCAACAAGAAGTTACAGGTTGTGATCGGCCGATGTGAGTATTAGGCGCGCATTTTCGTTCATGGAGACTCTAGCAGGATAATTAAGGAAAGTTCCTCGGCACTCTACGGCAGACCGGTAAGAGATCGGATGTGCTACTATGATGCCGAACGGAAGAGGTGCAGACGCTCCACGGTCGAATGCTGGAGATCCGGACAATTCAACTCTGACACTGGCGCTGGACAGACAGGCTTTCCGGAGTCAGCTCACGCGGTCTGTTAGCCCTCATTCGCTTCGGAATTTCGTTTGAACGGAAAGTGGTAACGATGTAATCCGATCAGGTGTCGATTGATTCCAGGTCCTCACAGAGCCGCTTCGTTTGATTATTGTCATTTTAGAGACTTCCTTAGTTTTTTGACTGACTCTCCTTTACTATTTATTTATTTATTGCTAAATTATAGACTTGTTACCCGATGTTTAAAACAGTTCGTACATCTTACAATTTTCTTTTTTCGTCTTTTTACAGTTTTCCTTCCTTTTGTTTGATCTACAACATTTATAAAGAATGATACTTTTCAAAATAACAATAATTTAAGTTGAAACATAAATAAAATTTTGTTGTTTTTAAGAAGAATATAAAAAGAAGATAGGATAGAGGAGAGATTTGTTAGTACCATCACCGATGTGACTGACGGTGAATACCTCGGAATGGTTTCTTCGAGCCGTTGACCGCCAGTCACACACACACACACAAATGGTTATTAATAGAGAAATAATGTTACTTATCCTATTTGTTACTAATCCTATGTATTAACTACTTTAGGTGCGCATCCATGTACAGCATTTGGTGTTTTCTTGGCTAGATTGCTAGCAATTTGCTTATTTACTGTCACATCTCAGCTTCCTCCTCCTGTTCCTCCTCATTGTCACTATTTTCATTGTCACTGTGGGTATCGCTGTCCATCCTCTGGAGATTTCTGTTACGCTGCACATAGGTATGTCTGTGATGTCGTGTCCGCATACACTCTTCATGTGTTGTTTTTGAAATGCTGTTTGTCAGTGCGTTTAATTGTGCCCATTGTTCTTCGTCTCTTATTGCTGTGTATATATCTATGTCTGTATCTGTGTAATCTAAGTGTAGTGTATGTCTATTGTTCGCGTATTGCCCGCAGAAAAAGACAGTGTGTTAAGTGCGTGGTATAAGGTCCGTGTCCGGTTAAGAAATGTACCATACCGCGGCTGGGATCGATATGTCTCATTCTCAACCGCTCCCTTATGTCAGGGAGGAAGTCGTGCAGTCTACGTCCCTTATCACTTACATCCCACTCACCTTGCCATGTATCCAAACGCCAACTTTTAAGGTGACCTATCGTCTCTATCGGCACACCGGTTATTGTGTGTGCCTTATCTAGTCTCTCCACCTTTAACCAGTACCTTGCAGCTCTGTATTTGATCGTGATATGAATGAGGCATATTCCGAGCCCCACACACAGTGCATCCGCTGAGGTGGTACCGAAGGCTCCAGATAGCCTAAGTAGGACACTTCTCTGCCCTCGTCTGACGGATGCTTTGTTGGTGACCGCGTTCAATCTATGTGCCCACGTGCTAGGAGCGAAGCTGAGTACTGATTCGAAGAGCGCACAGTGGTATGTACTTATGACTGGTAGAGGTAGTCCGTACTGTTTTGAATTTAGCCTCACCTGTTTGAAGTGACCTTTAGGATGCGAGATTGCTCATTCCAGTGCCAAGGGGGTAACATAAGCTCCCTTCTTCTTCTTTCTTTTTCTTGTGCCTTTGTCACATGTCGGCGAAGAGTCGCTATGGTTTCGAAAGGTTTTGGCATGATCAGCTTAAGGTGTAGCTGGCTGCCCTTTCTGTTGCTAGTCCGTTACCCCCTTGGACGGAATATGTGTACCCAACTGTCTGCAAGTAGTGGTATTCAAGTGAAAGTGAACGAAAACTTTTCTAAATGACTGCGAATCGTGTAACTGAGGTGAGACGTGGGTATCAACGCGATCTTCACCCAGTATGGTGTGGGAAACCGTCTAAAAACCACATCCAGACTGGCCGTCACCCCGAAACTAGTCGTTAACTCGCCGGGCGGATTTCTGAAATAACGTCGTAATTTCAACCATCACTCAGGGTGGAGAAAAGCAGCAAGGTCAGAACAGGGTAAGGACATCGAATTCTGCAAAATTTTCCAGGTAACCACTGGTCGAAAATGTACAGTTTTGAGCTGATGCAATGAAACTACAGCGTCCGATGTTTGTCCGGTAAGCGAACGTGCTCGGGTATGTCGATCAACCCAGTTTTGTTATCGATCACGTGAAACCCAACTCGCACTTTTGTCACATGACGTGCTGAAACCCATGGATCAACGTAGTCAGTGCAATATTTCTCGAATTCCCAGAAGTATTTGACTCTGTACCATATCTGTGCTTATTATCGAGAAAGCTCAAAGAAGACCAGCACTTTCTGTAGTATCGAGAAATAGGGGAGAGAATGTAACAGACTTGATACAGGATTTGGGTTCAAACGTCTCTGAGCACTATGGGACTTAACATCTGACTTCATCATTCCCCTAGAACTTAGAACTACTTAAACCTAACTAACCTAAGGACACCACATACATCCATGACCGAGGCAGGATTCAAACCTGCGACCGTAGCAGCAGCGCGGTTCCGCACTGAAGCACCTAGAACCGCTCGGCCACAACGGCCGGCCCAGGATTTGGGGTGGAAATCATTAAAACAAAGGTGTTTTTCGTTGCGGTGGGAGCTTCTCACGAAATTTCAGTCACCAACTTTCTCCTCAAAATCAGAAAATAATTTGTTGACGCCGACCTACATATGGAGAAACGATCATCATAACAAAATAAGGAAAATGAGAGCTCACACAGAAAGATAAAGGTGTTCGTCTTTACGGTGCGCATTTCGAGAGTGGAATAATAGAGAATTATTGTGAGCGTGTTTCGATTAACCCTATGCCAGGCACTTAAGTGTGATTTGCAGAGTATCCTTGTAGATGTATATGTGCGGTCTCACGGGGTATAGCGTGATGTTTTCGAGTTACCCGAGGATTTCTTGGCAGGGAGGGCGTAGCACGTCGTCTTGGACAGAAGGATATTGACAGAGGTAGGATTTTTTAAAAATGCTTCTGGTTTATTCCAACAGATAGCATCGTCCAGGTCACGATAATTCGGCGAGGTGAATTCTTGCCATCTTTAGGCGTTCAGGGGTCATCAGGAACGCCTGAAGATCTATACCTACGTCTATCTAGAAACACTGCAAGCCACCGTATGGTAAGCGGCGGAAGGTACCAATAATATTCATTTTCTTTCCTGTCCCACTCGCAAAAAGAGCGAGGAAAAGACGACTATCTATGTGCCTCCATACTAGCCCTAGTATCTCGTATCTTTCCTTCGCGGGCCGTAACGCGCAATAAATGCTTGCTGCACTAGAATCATTCGCGCTTCAGCTTCAGATGCGGTCCTCTAAATTTTCTCAATAGTGTTCCTCGGAAAGAACGTCGTCTTCCCTCTATGGATACCCATTTGAGTTCCCAAAGCATCCCCGTAACATTTACGTGTTCGAACCTACCGGTAACAAATCTAGCAGTCCGCCTCTAAATTGCTTTGATGTCCTCCTTCAATCCGACCTGGTACGGATCCCAAACACTCGAGCAGTACTCAAGAATAGCTCGCACTAACGTTTCTCCTTTAAAGATCAATCACACTTTTCTAAAGTACTTTTAGTAAACCTATCACAGTCCTCATACGCACGTCCCATTTCATATCGCTTTGCAACGTTACGCCCACATATTTAAACGACGTGACTGTGTCAAGCAGTACACTACTAATACTGTATCCGAATACTACAGGTTTGTTTTCCCTACTCATCCGCATTAACCCTGATGAACACTCTCCATCGAGGACAACATATTGGGTTCTTTTGTTTAAGAAGTCTTCGATCCACTCATGAATCTGTGAACGTATTCCATACCTTCATTAACAGCCTGTAATGCGGCACCATGCCATATGCTTTTCGGAAATCTAGAAGTATGGAATCTGCCTCTTGCCTTTCATCCGTAGTTCGTAGTATATCATGTGAGAAAAGGGAAAGTTGAGTTTCGCACTAGTGATGCTTTTTAAAATGGATTCGTGGACATAAGCTTCTCAGTCTCAAGAAAATTCATTGTATTCGAACTGAGAATATGTTCAAGGATTCTGCAGCAAACCGAAGTTAAGGGATATTGCTCTATAGTTTTGCGGGTCCGTTCTTTAACCCTTCTTATATACGGGAATTACCTGGACTTTTTTACAGCTGCTTGGGGCTTTGTGCTTGGCGAGAAATTCACGATAAATTCAAGCTAGGTGTAAGTAGGCTGTTTATGTTTTCTTTATGTAAGTAGGCTGTTTATGTTTTCTTATTGGCAACGTTACGTAGCGCTCTGTATGAAAATCACTGGCTGTGCTGTGTGCAGTCTGTGGCTAGTTTGCATTCTTGTCTGCCATTGTAGTGTTGGGCAGCGGCAGCTGGATGTGAAAAGCGCGTAGCGTTGCGCAGTTGGAGGTGAGCCGCCAGCAGTGGTGGATGTGGGGAGAGAGATGGCGGAGTTTTGAAATTTGTCATGAACTGCTATATATATTATGACTATTAAGGTAAATACATTGTTTGTTCTCTATTAATATCTTTCATTTGCTAACTATCCCTATCAGTAGTTAGTGCCTTCCGTAGTTTGAATCTTTTATTTAGCTGGCAGTAGTGGTGCTCGCTGTATTGCAGTAGTTCGAGTAATGAAGATTTTTGTGAGGTAAGTGATTTCTGAAAGGTGTAGTTTAATGTTACTCAGGGCCATTCTTTTGCAGGGATCTTTGATAGTCAGATTGCGTTGCGCTAAAAATATTGTGTGTCACTTTAGTGAATGCTTGAGTACGTTCAGTTTTGCTCAGCTGTTTGAAAAGCAAATAGTGTAAGAGGTTTATCAGTACAGTCGTGTATAATTGTTCCTAAGGGGACGTTGCATATGTCGACCCTTAGCCGAGAAATTCACGATAAATTCAAGCTAGGGAAAGGGCCAACGCAGTAGAGTACTCTTTATAGAACTGAATTGGGATCGCATTCCGACCTGGTAGCTTACTTGCTTTCCAACCTTCACTTGTTTCTCTAAACTAAACTAAACTCCTCCCGAACAGGCCATGAAGGCCCAACGGTACTAACCGGCCACCGTGTCATCCTCAGCACATAGGCGTCATTGGATGCGGAGATGGAGGGGCATGTGGTCAGCACACCGCTCTCCCGGCCGTATGTCAGTTTCCGAGACCGGAGCCGCTACTTCTCAATCAAGTAGCTCTTCAGTTTGCCTCACAAGGGCTGAGTGCACCCCGCTTGCCAACAGCGCTCGGCACACCGGATGGTCACCCATCCAAGTGCTAGACCAGCCCGACAGCGCTTAACTTCGGTGATCTGACGGGAACCGGTGTTACCACTGCGGCAAGGCCGTTGGCGTTTCTCTACTCTAGGGATGCTTAATATTATGTCGCACATACGGGTGTCTGTCTGGTGGCCAAATGACGATATGTTTGTACGATTCTCCTACGTGAACGATTTTTTGAACGTGAAGTTTAAAACATCGGCTTTCGTTTTGCTATCTTCAGCTGCAACGTTGGACTCGTCAACAGGGACTGAATGGAAGCCTGTTTAGCGGTTTTACATACGACCCGAATTTTCTCGGATTCTCTGCCAGATCTTTTTCTAAGGTATGATGGTGGTGGTCGCTACACGCTTCGCGCATAGATCTTACCACAGACACGAATCTCTACTAACCTTTGCTTGTCGTCATTTGTGCGTTCCCTTTTGAACTCAGAGTGCAATAACCTCTGCTTCCTCAGCATCCTCTGAATTTCGTTTTCCATCCTTTATCCACTTACTAGGTACCTAACTGTCCGGGCCACAATTTACAATCTGATTGATCTTTGCCCGTAATCCCTCTACGTCCTTCTTATTGGAACTAAATAACGTCAATTCACCAAGTGCGATGTTAACAACTGCTTATCTGCTGTATCTAGCAGAAATACTCTCCTAGCCTTCTTGACACATTTAATCAAATTTCGTAACCACAATTGCTATAACGACATCATGATTCGCTAATCCCAGTTTCTGTACTGACATTCTCGATAAGATCCGACCTATTTGTAGCTACAAGGTCTAAGATATTTTCATTCTGTATGGGCTGCCGAGCTAATTGCTCAAGAAAGTCTGTATCCCTCGCAATGAATCCATAGACATACACTTGGTAGGTTTAAGTGGCCTCCAACTGGTGCATGATCCCGGTATTTAAGAACCGCGTCATAAATCGTAAGTGTCGAAATAATTATGAAAAATCAGCCTCGAATGCACAAACTACCTGGTGTTTACCTAGGTTTCTGCCTGGGTAACCACGCCTTCTTCAGAAGAAATGTATAACAGCTTGCCTAAATAGGCATAGTCAAAGGCTAAAATCAACACCTACAGCGGCAAGACACCATATTTTTTTTAACACATACACGGTACATATGTACCAAGTCAATAATATTACTTATGTCAACCCTTTGTGTGCCGCCTCGCCCCAGCTAACGTACGATGGTCACAGGCTCTCCACCGAACTGAGGCACCGCAGGCTGCTCACGTGCGCGGCTATCGAAATCACTGCGCATGCGCGCGGCCAGGAAACGCTCTTCTTATGCGTGGGAGCGGGATTACAAAGTTAACACGGATCGGGACCTAACTGAGTGCCAAAAGTTGTCGCACAAATAGCAAACTGAGCAAATGATAAAAGCGATGATGCGGGAATTAAGACATATTTAATAGCAACGCACGACAAACTTTGTGCACGGATGGTAAATCAGCCACAAGTTAATATGGAGGCCCTAGAATTAGGCAGAAATTGCACCTAAACTATAAAGATAGCTATGTTAAGGATGTTATTGTTAACGGATAAAACTGCACTAATAATATCTGCAGCAGAAACAACCATAGTCGCTACATCGCCATAATACTAAGCGGCCGACCAGGCGATGTACTGACTATGGTTGTTTCTGCTGCAGATATTATTAGTGCGGTTTTATCCGTTGTCGAAGACCAGCCAATGTTGCGCACAGTGCAAAGTGTAGCGTGTGAAACGAAGGAACTGGGGGACTATAAACACTGCCGACTCCGCCCAGATCGGAAGTGAATCGCAAGTGGGAAGTAAAATACGGCGAGCGACAAAATGTATTCGGTACTCCTTGTCTTAACGGCTTGCTCTTCTAACAGGATACAAATACTACCGAGTGTGCATGAATTTGCAGGCTACGGCAAGTGGTCTCGCGGTTCTAGGCGCTCAGTCCGGAACCGCGCGACTGCTACGGTCGCAAGTTCGAATCCTGCCTCGGGCATGGATGTGTGTGATGTCCTTAGGTTAGTCAGGTTTAAGTAGTTCTAAGTTCTAGGGGACTGATGACCACAGATGTTAAGTCCCACAGTGCTCAGAGCCATTTGAACCATTTGAACTGGTACTGCCTGCCATCGCTGGACGGCGGAATTGACGTGCCTGCCTATAGCCCACGTGAGGTCGTTTCGTGGCGATCCAGTCTGGAATTATTTTGATATGACAACGGGTTCCATTCTTTCAACTGTTACCATTAATGCCAGTATAGCCGTGGTGACTGTTCATGCAAAAGAGAAAAATCTGTTCAGGAAAGATGTAACTTAACCGCTTGTCTACTTCTATCTATCTGAGTGAGTCTTCCTAAAACTAACAACTAAAACGTCTCAAAAGTGATTACCAAACAAAGTAATTCCTTACATAAACTCGTGTACTGTGAAAAACTCTGACTACACTGAATTACACAAAAACGTAATATGATTTGCTCAACAGGTCTGTAAATTGAAGCTAACTGTTTTTATAAAAATGCAATGCTATCCTGAATGTAACCTGACTTCTCAACTGAATTTACAAAGAAATTCCTTGTCCTAAACTGTATTTTCACTTACCTCGTGTCTCGACAAACGTCTTTGCAGATTTCTCGAAAGCGGTGCACAGTAGACAGCAGCAAAGCAATATTAAAGACTACGACTGAAAATTCCGTGCCACAAAGCGCAGTGTGCGTACGTGAAATGGAGGAGGGTGAGAGGAAATGGCTTCTGACAAAATTCAAATGAAACCTTATCTTCAAGAGTAATACCTTAAAATCAAATGAATGTTCACAAACGTATTTACATAACATGACTTTAAGAAATAACTTTAAGCAAGGGGAATCTCATCTGCCTCTCAAAGCAATCCATGTAACAATCCATATAACAATCCTAATATCTCAGCTTCGTTACTACAATCTCAAAACCACAAAACAGTGCTACGTGCTAGCGTGCTTACCTCAATGACTCAACATTCCAGAAAAACTCACAAATAATCTCCATAGTTTCTATCTCTATAATTGCATCAAAACTATTCGTACTCCAGTTGCTTCAGTCTCATATCACACTTACAAAGAAAATTTACTGACCATTCCTCAAAATACGTCCGCCACTCAACACTGTTCAACTTAGAAAGCGTGTGACTTTGCTAGCCCTCCCAGGGAGAGGCGACGTAGCAACACAAATATATTGTACCAAGAGTAGCGGCCAGCCGCCACTCCACTGTGCTTCAGAGCTCAGCCCCGACCGTCCGCCTTGGCTACTTCTTGTGTCAAGCAGGACCAACACACCTGTGAGCCCTTTTCCACCCAGGGCTTGAGTTACGCCTGCCGTTTCATATCCACTGGCGTTCCAACCTCTACTAGAATAGGCAATCATTCATTACGCCGTTTTGATAATACACACACTCCGTCGCCTTTCATGCAATAAGCATTTACATCTATTTACAAGCTGTAAGTTCAAATGGCTCAAATGGCTCTGAGCACTATGGGACTTAACTTCTAAGGTTATCAGTCCCCTAGAACTTAGAACTACTTAAACCTAACCAACCTAAGGACACCACCCACATCCATGCCCGAGGTAGGATTCGAACCTGCGACTGCAGCGGTCACGAGGTTCCACACTGAAGCGCCTAGAACCGCTCGGCCACAGCAGCCGGCTCAGTCCTCTTTAAATGTTCGTACAACCTATCAAATGACACATTATCCCAGTTGTAAATAACGGCAAAGTATGTAGATGAGTGCTTGTAAGGTGCGAAATTACAGCCATCTTACACACTATATGATCAAAAGTATCCGGACACCCCCAAAAACTTACGTTTTTCATATTATGTGCATTGTGCTGCCATCTGCTGCCATGTACTCCATATCAGCGAACTCAGCAGTCATTAGACATCGTGAGAGAGCACAATGGGGTGCTCCGGGGGCGGGTAAATGCCAAACGATGCCTCCCTTGGTGTAAGGAGCGTAAACATTGGACGATCTAACAGTGGAAAAAAGTTGTGTAGAGTGACGAATCACGGTAGACAATGTGGCGATTCGATGACAGGGTGTGGGTATGGCGAATGCCCGGTGAACGTCATCTGTCAGCGTGTGTAGTGCCAACAGTAAAATTCGGAGGCGGTGGTGTCATGGTGTGGTCACGTTTTTCATGGAGGAAGCTTGCACACCTTGTTGGTTTGCATGGCACTATCACAGCACAGGCCTACACTGATGTTTTGGTTCAAATGGCTCTGAGCACTATGGGACTCAACATCTTAGGTCATACGTCCCCTAGAACTTAGAACTACTTAAACCTAACTAACCTAAGGATATCACACACACCCATGCCCGAGGCAGGATTCGAACCTGCGACCGTAGCAGTCCCGCGGTTCCGGACTGCAGCGCCAGAACCGCTAGACCACCGCGGCCGGCACTGATGTTTTAAGCACCTTCTTGCTTCCCACTGTTGAAGACCAATTCGGGGATGGCGTTAGCATCTTTCAGCACGATCGAGCACCTGTTCATAACGCAAGGGCCTGTGGCGGAGTGTTACACGACAATAACATCCATGTAATGGACTGGCCTGCACAGTCCTGGCCTGAATCCTACAGAACACCATTGGGATGTTTTGGAACGCCGACTTCGTGCCAGGCCTCACCGACCGACATCGATACCTCTCCTCAGCGCAGCACTCCGTGAAAAATGGACTGCCTTTCCCCAAGAAACATTCCAGCACCTGATTGAACGTATGCCTGCGAGAATGGAAGCTGCCATCAAGGCTAAGGGTGTGCCAACACCATATTGAATTCCAGCATTACCGATGGAGGGCCCCACGAACTTGTAAGTCATTTCGGCCAGTTGTCCGGATACTTTTGATCACACAGTGTAACTCTTACTACATACACAAACATGGGTTGGGCTTCAACTTCACAGGGTGTAATTGTGAATAATGAATAAATAATTTTTAAACAGTCAATAAGCAAACACTCTAACGCTGTATCTTACTACCGAAAAAGCTAAGAATCCAAAGTCAGCAAATGGATCAAACTCGTTTGCCCTGTCGCTCATACATCATACTGATACCAAATAAAATGTTCTCTCAAACTGTTTTCCAGAATTTTCAAAACGATATTTCCGTTATTTGACAGTATATAAGCCGGCCCTTGTGGCCGAGCGGTTCTATGCGCTTCCGTCTGGAACCGCGCGACCGCCACGGTCGCAGGTTCGAATCCTGCCTCGGGCATGGATGTGTGTGATGTCCTTAGGTTAGTTAGGTTTAAGTAGTTCTAAGTTCTAGGGCACTGATGACCTCAGATGTTAAGTCCCATAGTGCTCAGAGCCATTTGAGCCATTTGACAGTATATAATGTGTTTATTTATTTAAATGTCTGTATTTCGCCCTTAGGCCACTTCCAAGTATTACGTCAGAAATCGTCCGAGTAATGTGAAACACAAGTCATCATCGAAAAATACACATCGAGTTACGTCAACTAATTGTTTAGAAGTCCAAAACACAGGTGTAAGCTTCATTTCACTTGAAATGACGTTGTAACATTTGAAAATGGCCGAAGGCCGAAATGGAGGAAATATCCTTTCGAAAATTTTACCTGACTGTGGCTCCAGAAAAGTAATGAAAAAAGGGCGGTTGTTTTCCAGTAGATGATAATACTGCGCTTCCTCTTTTAGAGAGTCACATGGACAGGGAAATGACAAATATAAAATGATTTTACAAATGCGTAAGTGAACTAGGTGATCGGGCCCTAAAGACCACTCGATGCTGACTGGTCACCGTGCCATCGTCTACCAATGGCGTCATTTGGTCGCAGCATGGGGGGAATTTGGTCAGCGAACTGCTGCCCCCGCAGTTACTAGCTTCCCGATCCTGGGAGCCGCTACTTGCATTCAAGTAACTCCTCAGCCGCCCTCACGAAGCTCACTGCAGTCGTCCCAGCCCATTATGGGGAAATCACTGTTAGTGCCGGGAACTAAGCGAAGGTGGAGCGCATTACAGTACGACACGGTGGGAGCTCAGCTGCAGACGTGCACGCGGAAAGAGAAATCGATTCAAATCATTAGCTGGAGTAATGACCTCTGAAACTAACGCAATACCCATTCAGTCCAGACCAAATTACATTAAATGACTTGCTCATCTTTTAGCAATAACTTATCGTAGATCGTTGGAGGAACGGATGCGTTTGAAAGCAGTATAGGGCATGCTGATACGACAGTGATGCGTATGTGAAACCAGTGGATAGAAAAAATGAGGTGCAGCAAGAAAACGGCGTTTTTCTTTTAAACTACCGCAAACACAATGTCATTTAATTTACAATACCGTTTTAAATTAGATTCTTATTTCGACTTTTTCCTGATTCCACCATGATCAAACTTCCATTAAATCGAACTCACATTTATTGGAACTTTTTGTCACGCCCTTTAAGCTTCGAATATATCCAAGTTCACGTGATCATACATTTTTCATGAGTCAAGGTTATTTACACAAATACGCCAATCTGTTGAAAAAATTGTGATATCGTCCCCTGACCGTTGCTGGTAATGTATAATATTTACACACATCTGAAGTAATTATTGGTGATCACCCATCATATGTAAGGGTTGCCCAGAAAGTAATGCACTGCATTTTTTCTCTCAGCCGAAAACAATGCTACGAATGCTAAACATTGCCTATGAATTATTTGAAGTCTCCTGAGTGGGCGCGCCAAGCTTCCGTCTCATCTGACGGGTAGAGTAGCTGCAGGACAGTTTCAAAATGGCGTCTGTGGGTGATGTACGTTACAAGCAACGTGCCATCATTGAATTTCTCACTGCAGTGAAAGAAACTGTGGGGAATGTTCAGAAACGATTGTGCAAAGTCTGTGGAGCACCTGCTGTCGACAGAAGTACAGTTAGTCGCTGGGCACGGAGGGTGTGGCCATCAGAAGGCGGTTCGGCAGAGCTCCGCGATTTGTAGCGATCGGGGAGACCATGCACGGCTGTCACATCTGAATTGTTGCCTGATGATGTCTTTCGCGAGGACAGACGCATTACGACTCGGCAGCTGGCGCTGCATCTGTGAAGCCATTTTGAGGACGATGAGGTGATTCACACAATGAAGAACTGGCTTCGCCACCAGGATAAGGATTGGTAACAACAGGGCATACACGCCCTTGTTTCGCGCTGGAGGAAGGCCGTAGAATGGGATGGAGATTACGTGGAAAAATAGGGTGTGTAAATAAAACACCATTCTTTCGTGTGTGTAATTCTCATTGTGTTCAATAAAGAATTTGTTGGAGAAAAAAATGTGGTGCATTAATTTCTGGGCAACCCTCGTATATATACTGACACCTTTACATCTACATACATCTACATCTACATACATACTCCGCAATCAACGATACGGTGCCTGGCGGAGGGTACCTCGTACCACAACTAGCATCTTCTCTCCCTGTTCCACTCCCAAACAGAACGAGGGAAAAATGACTGCCTATATGCCTCTGTACGAGCCCTAATCTCTCTTATCTTATCTTTGTGGTCTTTCCGCGAAATATAAGTTGGCGGCAGTAAAATTGTACTGCAGTCAGCCTCAAATGCTGGTTCTCTAAATTTCCTCATTAGCGATTCACGAAAAGAACGCCTCCTTTCCTCCTGAGACTCCCACCCGAGTTCCTGAAGCATTTCCGTAACACTCGAGTGATGATCAAACCTACCAGTAACAAATCTAGCAGCCCGCCTCTGAACTGCTTCTATGTTCTCCCTCAATCCGACCCTATAGGGATCCCGAACGCTCGAGCAGTACTCAAGAATAGGTCGTATTAGTGTTTTATAAGCGGTCTCCTTTACAGATGAACCACATCTTCCCAAAATTCCACCAATGAACCGAAGACGACTATCCGCCTTCCCCACAACTGTCTTTACATGCTTGTCCCACTTCATATCGCTCTGCAACGTTATGCCCAAATATTTAATCGACGTGACTGTGTCAAGCGCTACACTATTAATGGAGTATTCAAACATTACGGGATTCTTTTTCCTATTCATCTGCATTAATTTACATTTATCTATATTTAGAGTTAGCTGCCATTCTTTACACCAATCACAAATACTGTCCAAGTCATCATGTATCCTCTTACAGTCACTCAACGACGACACCTTCCCGTACACCACAACATCATCAGCAAACAGCCGCACATTGCTATCCACCCTATCCAAAAGATCATTTATGTAGATAGAAAACAACAGTGGACCTACCACACTTCCCTGGAGCACTCCAGATGATGCCCTCACCTCCGATGAACACTCACCATTGAGGACAACGTACTGTGTTCTATTACTTAAGAAGTCTTCGAGCCACTCACCTATTTGGGAACCAATCCCATATGCTCGTACCTTAGTTAGGAGTTTGCAGTGGGGCACCGAGTCAAACGCTTTCCGGAAGTCAAGGAATATGGCATCTTTCTGAAACCCTTCATCCATGGTTCGCAAGATATAATGTGAAAAAAGGACGAGTTGCGGTTCGCAGGGGCTATGCTTTCTAAAGCCGTGCTGATGCATGGACAGCAACTTATCTGCCTCAAGGAAATTCATTATATTCGAGCTGAGAATATGTTCGAGAATCCTGCAACAAACCGATGTTAAGAATATTTGTCTGTAATTTTGAGGATCCGTCCTTCTACCCTTCTTATATACAGGCGTCACCTGCGCTTTTTTCCAGTCGCTCGGGACTGTACGTTGGGCAAGAGATTCGCGATAAATGCAAGCCAAGTAAGGAGCCAATGCAGTAGAGCACTCTCTGTAAAACCGAATTGGAATCCCACCAGGACCTGGCGATATATTTACTTTCAACCCATTCAGCTGCTTCACAACCCCAGGGATGTCTATCACTATGTCCTCCATACGGGAATCTGTACGAGACTCAAGCGGCGGTATGTTTGTACGATCCTCCTATGTGAATGATTTCTCAAATGCTAAATTTAAAATTTCAGCTTTCGTTTTGCTGTCTTCCGTTTCCAGGCCAGACTGTTTACTAAGTGTTGTGTGCATAGTTCCGCGTAGTCAGCGCGTACACAACTTTCTCACTAGAGCGCGCCCCGCTAAGCACAACAGTCACGGCGCAGCGCTCGTACATCTCCGCACTACTAGATGGCACTGCCATAGAGACAGACCAAATTCTGCTTCCGCCGATCCGCGTATTAATATGTAATACAGCCAATGAGATTGCTGCTAACGTAGAACCTTTTCTCCTCGCGGATCACACTCGTGCAGTGATACATGAACACGCAAGGTATTATAACGAGTGTACAGACCTCCGATTAGTCGAGTCTGCATTTGTCTGCACCAGTCTGTACCAGTCTACATTTGTCTGTACCAGTCTGTAGTCAAGTTTCAGTCTGTGCCTAATAAGATTGCCATATTCCGGTACATAGCCATGAAGATAAATGTATAGACACTATCAGAGATATATGTGAGAATAAGATTAACGTACCAATACCAAAGGAATTTCAGATTGTCAATTGTAAATAGCATCCAGAACCAAGTTAAGTAATTTTTATGCTTGTTGTTATTTTAATAAATGTGTGTGAAAATTAATCAAGTTCTGTTAAAGTTGGTCACAGTCAATCTGCTACTCTAAGCGTGCAAGTGGCATTTCTATCATCTGACCTAACAGCAGAAGATAAACACGCCACGATAAGACCACGAGACATATTGCTGACACTCGCCTACTTCGTTAGAGCGACAAGTCAAATAATCTGATGGTGTGTGTACTGAAGATCTTACAGTACGCACACCACACTAAGTAGTGAGCATTATTGGTAAAGCATGCGGCTGAGCTCCGTCGCACAGGTGGAGGTTGGCAGCAGTGCGGGCAGCCGGCCGGGACTTCCCCGGCGCTGCGGCGCGTCACTCAGCGGCGGCCGCCGAAGGCCATTACCAGAGTCGGAACGTCCGCCAGAGCGCCAGAGGCGGAGGCACTACTTTATCCCCCCGTGGGGCATTGTCTGGCCGCGGGCCCGGCGCGGATGCGTCGTCCGGGCCGTAATAATGTCGCCAGAAGCTGCGCGAATGCTAATTGTGGCGCAACACATTATCTGCCGCGTGATTAATTGGCAGTGTTTATTCGAACCAGCTCCGCGACCGCCGCCACCGCCGTTCATGTAAATGCAGTGGCGAGCGGTCGGGCGGGCTCCAGGAATTGTGGTCGTTTAATGCAGCCGCTTGTATAAATGCTTCATTATTGGGCGACGCGTGGAAATTATAAATTATGATTGCGCGCCCGTGGCTCGGCTGGCAGCCAGCGGCCGCCCGATGGAAAGACAATTCGGCGAGATATTTATGGCGCGGCCGGCCTTCTTTATGTAAGGCAACGCGCGCCGCGCCGCTCCGGCGCGAGAATTCATTTTTGCTTGGGGAAGTGGCGAAAGGCAGGAAAGGATGGCCGCCTATAGAAAAGGCCACAGTGTCGTGTATCAATGCGGACGTTTTCGGAGCCATAAATTCCGAAGAAAACCGGCCATTTGATTTCTTTGTTTTGCGCACAATGCTTTTGCTTCACCGGGAGCGTGGTGGCTTTATACTTTTTTAGATAAATGTATATATTTGTTCCTGAATAGCTAAGTTGGATCGTTTATCTGGGAGGTATTCTTTCCACACGTTTCACCAGCGCTATTAAGAGATCAGTCGCGCAGTGGAACGACCCTCCGTCCCAGTCTCTTCTTTTACGATCGAACAAGAACGTCTCTCTTTACGGCCCCTTTTTCTGAGTCGTTTCATTTGCTATAGAAACGTGGTGACACCTTCACAGCACGGTTCCGCTATTGTGAATGCAAGTGACAACGACTAAAAATATAGATTTCATTCATGTGCTGCGTTTCCATAAGAGAAGCAGTACTGTGCAACGATTTTAGTGGCAGATTGCCTCTGAATCGTGCCTTCCAAAGCTAGTCAAGCAGAAAAGAGAGATAGATAGATAGATAGATAGATAGATAGAGAGAGAGAGAGAGAGAGAGAGAGAGAGAGAGAGTGGTTAAGAATAACGCTTCACATGCTGTCTACGTCCCATCAGCTTATTCGCTACAGTTTGTGAAAATTAGAGCAGAAAGAGACTTGTGATTAAAATGAAATTTATTCCACAGTTTAGGGATATGATAATAGACAAATACTTAGAATTATAGAGCTGTACGTGCTGTTGCACCGTGAGAGTTCGGTATTGAGTGATACTATTACATTAAGCAATTGTACTGGATGGGTGCCTGGAAGTAGAAGGTGCTGTATTGCAACTCAGCGAGAACTTTCCAAATGGTTTATTTGTTTCCACTACAGCGCCCCATTCACCTCAGTCCGCATCACAGGGTCCCGCAATGCTGAGGCCACCGACCCAGTGGAATGTGCTGTGTGTCAGCCTTGTACGCCAGTGGAGTGCATCGTCAGCAGGATGCCAGGAGATGGCTCAGCGGTCTGCATCCCTGCCGACTCAGCGCTGCTCGGTGTGAGCCGTGGGCGGCCAGCTGCTGCTTCTTCTCGCCGGTGTGGCTGAGATCGCAGTGTCCGAATCTGCGGCCCTCACCTCTGGTTGCCTCTGGCGTGTGTTGGAAGCCGGGACGACTGCCACAGTAGTGAGCTGTGGAGTGCCCCGCCGCTGGCTGGCTAGCTACCGACCCCACACATCAGCCTCAAGGATCTAACCAATGACCTGCTGTGGACTGGAACACTGATGCTCCATCTGCTGCTGTGTGAAGCTGGTGGTGTGACATGCCCCGCCATCCAGGAGAGCTGCCACACTTGAATGAATCTCGTTAGAAAATGGCACTTATTTATACTCGGCTGTGCACCTCTGTTTTGCTAACATGCTGCTCCGAGTTACATACTCACCACACCCCGCTTGCGCCATGCTAACCGCTGCGTTTATGCTTTTCAGTGATTTGACGGCCCTGTGGCCTCCATTCTACTTCACAACTGGAATCAAAGAGTGCCTTAGTGCGCTACTGGAGCATGCATCAAAAATTGTACTTTCCTCGCAACTTGTATCTGGGAATTGTCCTGCTGAAATATGGCAAGAGGAACTACCTGCAGATGGGACAGAGTCTGGCCTCTGAAACATCCACAGTGTAGCGCTTGTTACTCTGATTGGCCTCATACATAGCGTGCGAGATTGTATCTTGTAGCCAATGGGCCCCAAAACATCACACTTGGTGTTTGTCCTCTATACCGCTCAACAATGTAGTCTGTACAACTACGTTTGTAAGGTGCCCCTGATTTGCAGATAATAGAGCATTTTACTTTATTTCCAGTTTTGTTATTTCACATACGTGAAGTGAATGTATCAGCGGTGCGTTACATAAGGAGTAAGGAGCGAGCGGTAGATTCCCACAATGCAGAGGCGGTTGGCCATTTGGGGCTTTCAGAGCCACTGGGATGAGGTGCCGATGCAGAAATCAAATCACTCGTGATGTCAGCAAAGATATATGTAAGGAAAGTACATTTAGTCTAGCGCGAATCAAGAAATTGTTATTGATAAATATTTGTTAACGAAAGTTACTTTTTGCCACTCTGACATTAGGTGGGGGCCACGGGTAATTTTACAGTGCCAGGGAACGTTGATATTAATAAATAAATGAATAACTAGGCGAGAAGGAATCAGAAATGAAGTCATCAGGAAGAAAATGGACGTTATAAATTCAACTGCAGATTTTATAACAAAAAGACAACTGTTATGGTATGGACATACAAAAAGGACGTCAAAGGAGAGATTACTACAGAGAATTGTGGAATGGGAGCTACCAGGAAGAAAGAAAAGGGGGAGTCCACCGACCACATGGATTCGATTCAAAGAATTCAGACTTCAAAATGGTTCAAATGGCTCTGAGCACTATGGGACTCAACATCTTAGGTCATAAGTCCCCTAGAACTTAGAACTACTTAAACCTAACTAACCTAAGGACATCACACACACCCGTGCCCGAGGCAGGATTCGAACCTGCGACCGTAGCAGTCCCGCGGTTCCGGACTGCAGCGCCAGAACCGCTAGACCACCGCGGCCGGCAATTCAGACTTCCATCAGAAGAAGAAACATTGAAGAAAACTTATGGACAAATAGACAAAGATGAAAGGTGAAAATCAAATTTGATGTGTAATGTTGGGGTTCCGGAAAATGTAAACTGTTACATTGTGAAACCTGAAACCAAATAATAATAATAATGAATAACTGTGGCAGAACCGAAGATGTACGATCTTATACGAGCTATACCGATTGTACGCTCAAGTTGCAGACTGTGTGTCATAGTAGGCAGTCGTCGATAGGATGCCTTTCGATCTAGTCATGTGGTAGACCATGCTCTCGTACTGTTAATAATTAGCTTATAATCCGTGTGAACAAGTTCATTTTACTGTGTTTCTTAAATAAACTCACCATAATGGCACAATTTTGTAAAAATTATTTGCAAAACTTCTTCCCGCTTCATTACATCAAACACAGACAGTAGTATTACACTTTCAGAATCCGACAGCCGTAATACGGCTCTACAAGGAGACATAAAACTACAAGAGGATTTCCAGGCAGGAAGAATTCCTATATGGTGACTCGCCAAGTCAGTTCAAGGACGGAAAACTCAGATGGGAAAGCGTGGCCAGTTATTCTGTACGCCCCTTATATCACCATCTACAGACTCAGCGGCTAAACCGAGACATTTCTGGAGCTTTAGAACGAGTTCTTCCATGTTCACCATCCATCTAAGAAGCGCGCGGCCCTCATTCTAGGATAAGTTGAAGCGGGATTCGTCTAAAGCCACATTCTGTTAGCACGCTAATGACGAGGTTCACGTGCCCATCGCAGTCTGTGGCATTGTTGTTTTGTGGCGAATGAAAGGCGATGAAACGGTGTGAGTGACACCAGTAGCTCTCAACAGACGGCGTCCAACCACCGACGCAGAGATGGCTGCACCCGTTGCAGTGCTCCAAAGTCAAGAGAATACTGTGGACGAAGCTGTTCTACCATTTACAGCCTTGCGGACAGCGTGGCAATCATCCTCCACTGTGGTCACATTACGTGGTCCAGTACCCGCTCGTCGTTGTGTATGACCCTCTCGTACCTTGTGGGTGTCCTGAAGTATTACACTATTTTTTCGTTTGCACATATGAGTTTTTGTTTGTGCTTATAGATTATACATTTAAAACAGTTTATTGAAGTTTTTATAACGAAATGGAAAGGTACTTAGTGTGGTGTCACCGCCAGACACCACACTTGCTAGGTGGTAGCCTTTAAATCGGCCGCGGTCCGTTAGTATACGTCGGACCCGCGTGTCGCCACTATCAGTGATTGCAGACCGAGCGCCGCCACACGGCAGGTCTAGACAGACTTCCTAGCACTCGCCCCAGTTGTACAGCCGAATTTGCTAGCGATGGTTCACTGACAAAATACGCTCTCATTTGCCGAGACGATAGTTAGCATAGTCTTCAGCTACGTCATTTGCTATGACCTAGCAAGGCGCCATTACCAGTTACTATTGATGGTGTAAAACATGTACCGTCAAGAGCGATGTTCACCATTTATGGATTAAAGTTAAGTATTCCACAGCTACGTCCTTTTTTGCTAGTGTAATTTCCTTGACCTGTTCCAGACCTCACGCCAGCCTACGTGAGCTAAAGCGCGTGCCTTTCGGCTTCCTCTCATAACGGGTTGGCTCTCTTGCCAATCCACAACACTTAGAGTTCAGTGTCAGATTCATTGTTTGCAAACCAAACAGCCTTCTCTCATATGGCAAACTGGCTGTAAGTTTTGCAGTTTTTCTTGTGGTCACTCTGTCACTGTAACTGTCCTTTTCTGTGTCTAAAAACTTTAATTTCACATCTTTTTCAATGACGAAGAAACTGTCTCATTTTGCCCACAAATCATCTTAAAAAAGGAAGTTTTGTCCTTTTTTTTAAAAAAATTGTGAGCCATCTTTCAATTGTGACCAACACTTCAATGTCCAGACTAACTGAGAACGACTTAGCCTCTTGTTTAAATGTATAACCTTCGAACTGTGTGTTTTGTGCTTCAGTTCCACAAGGCCACTAGGGCAAACATTCTTTAAGAGGTGCGAACTCACCTCGGCGAGTCCGCTTCCTGCCTCCTTGCGATATGTTGTCAGCAATCTCTATCGTTCTATTTCAGGAGTGTCGACAGCGTGGATCACGGAATCTCGAAACGGTCCGATGCATTCTTAAGAAAATAAGAGGTGTCACGAAGAACTGAATGGAAAAAAAAGTTGCCTAAGTGCTAATATGACTAGCGCACTGAGGGTTCAGTACAAACTTAATTATGTATATTGACAGTATATCCACTCCGGAAATCGAGAATCTCGATGATTTTTGCCTGCTATCGACATTGATACTGGTAAGATATCTGTCATAGAGATTCCAAGATTTTCGAGGATGTTCTAATTTCAATAACATAAATGTTGCATTAAGTCATGCAGGAGTCAGGCGACCATTATCATAATAATCAGTACTTCTCTATTCAGGCTGGCCAGTCGCGATGGTAAAAGTCTAACATCAGGCAAGGAATGACATTATTGCTCGTATGACGGATTCAGAATTTATCCTTTATCAGATACCCAGGAGCGCTCACTAGAAGCAGATATGGCGTTTCACATACAGCCTGGAACATATCCATCATCAGATACCAAGGAGCGCTCACTAGACGCAGATATGGCGTTTCACATACAATTTTAAACACCACGTCTACGTGAAGTAATCACTCCTGGATATCTGATGACTGATATCTTGAGTAATGTTAAACTTTCACCTTGCGACCCAATCACTCTCTTTGTTGTAATTTCAAGTTGGACGTCGGATAATAATTGAAAAAACAAATATTTTTTCTTACGATGTAATTTACAGGTTAATAATTTTTTCATTTACTTGTATTGTGAAACCTTACGTCTTGCCAAATTCCATCATTGTAAATCAACCTGAAGTACCCTATAGGTTTCGATGAGCTAGTTTGCAAGTATCAAAATATGTGGCATAAATGGTCGCACATTTTGATTGCATCGACTTACAAGCTAACGTTTATTATATCGCCAAGAAACCATATACCTTAGTATGTGGCACAAATTTCAGCTTGATACGTCTACCTGTTCTTGAGAAAAATGGTTTTTATCAGTCGGACAGAGAGACAGACTGACTGACAACAAAAGGATTCTGTAAGGGTTCCATTCTTACCGGTCGAGGCACGGAACCCTAATTATCGGAAAAAGTGGCGAAACAATTATAATGACCTAGTATTAGATACTTACTGAAATCGAATTATAGTGTGTTTCCTCGGTGGTCTATCATGAGGATGGCTTCGATGTATCGAGTGTGCCATTCTTCGATTTACAGAAGTTTTTTCAAGCGACTTGGCTACAAGATCGATTTAACCAGTAATTTTATTTGTCTAGGTTCGAATTAGAAACAGTCGACTGTATCTGCTTCGCACTTGATTGTAGTTATCGTACATGGAACTGCATCTGGTAGCTTATTCCCGCCACACTCTAAGAATAAAAGGAAAACAATCACAGACTTACTATGTTAGTAAAACTCTCAGTGTCACTTCCCTGGATATTAGTATTTACTTCAAAACAACCGAAATATTGCCAGATGCGAGTGTATCACGAGCAGATTGCGACTGATATGTGAGCAATGTTATTTGTTGCGTGTTTCCCCTGATGCGTCCCAGAGAAAAACAGCGCTAGGGAACAGTTTTGTATGTGGTGGAGTCAATGCAATGACTCTGGCTTAACAGTTATCGCTTGTGCTCGTGACCAAAGTCTTGAGTGACCTTACAGCAGAAGTTGAAGTGCACTTCTTATGGTCTAGAAGCAAGTGCTGCACAATAGAAGCCTCCGCGCACTCCCTGTCGTGGTATTCTGCAAAAGTTGCCTTGGGCATTTCCTTACATTTGATTGGCTAGCTCCAGTTCATTGTCTTGCCAGTCAAATTTTTTGCTAACAAGATTTTCTGCTATCACATGATGTCCCCAATTCCCACGCTAAAGAAAAGGCACTCAAATACTTACTAATAAATGTTTCTTTTTAAAAACATACTCGAGTAATGATTCGTTTGGCCATTAATTCTCGGAATCTGCAACAGCAGTGTGCTCCTGGACCATAAATTTTTTCGTCATGATTGTCCACTGTGCATTATTAGTGTGATCTCTGGATCAAACAAGCGATGAATTATAATAACGCTCCGTGAGACTCGCCCAGAGCTCATTTTCTGGCAAGGTACGTCCAAAGCCGCCTTTTGATTCCCTTGTACAAACACGTCATAACTTTAGCTTCTTCGCCCACTCTGAAAAAATAAAATGTGATACCGTATGTCCACGCTCCTATGACACTTACATACGATGCCAGAAAAGAAAGTTCTCGCCCTGGCAGTGAAAGATTGTGAATTACAGCTACAAAATAAACTCATTTTTATGTTTAGACTCTTTTTAGGTCAAAACGTTCCAACATGTTTTTAGTTGAACACGACGTGCTGTTCTAGAATACCCATGCCGTTTGTCATGAATTCACTAATTATTGTTCTAACCTTTGCGTAGCAATCAGAAAGAATCCCTTTTTCATAGTACCATATTGTACTGTTTCTCAATGTTTTCATCTGCCATTACAGTTTTGGGTCGATCTGCATGCAAATCTGCTTCAAGAAAGCTACAGCCAAGTTTCACTTAGACACTCATTTCATAACTTTTAAGGATGAGGAAACAGGCACCTTCAATCCTTCATCAATTTTGTATAGTTTTCTGTTGGTGATATACCATTCAAATGTTACTACACAGTAATAAAATGAAACTCACCCAGCTCATCTATTTTCACAAAGCTGTATAAACAAAAAACTTGAACAGATCAAACTGACACCTTATCTTCGAATGTTATGTAATATGTGTCCATGTAAGGCAAATACACTCCTGGAAATTGAAATAAGAACACCGTGAATTCATTGTCCCAGGAAGGGGAAACATTATTGACACATTCCTGGGGACAGATACATCACATGATCACACTGACAGAACCACAGGCACATAGACACAGGCAACAGAGCATGCACAATGTCGGCACTAGTATAATGTATATCCACCTTTCGCAGCAATGCAGGCTGCTATTCTCCCATGGAGACGATCGTAGAGATGCTGGATGTAGTCCTGTGGAACGGCTTGCCATGCCATTTCCACCTGGCGCCTCAGTTGGACCAGCGTTCGTGCTGGACGTGCAGACCGCGTGAGACGACGCTTCATCCAGTCCCAAACATGCTCAATGGGGGACAGATCCGGAGATCTTGCTGGCCAGGGTAGTTGACTTACACCTTCTAGAGCACGTTGGATGGCACGGGATACATGCGGATGTGCATTGTCGTGTTGGAACAGCAAGTTCCCTTGCCGTTCTAGGAATGGTAGAACGATGGGTTCGATGACGGTTTGGATGTACCGTGCACTATTCAGTGTCCCCTCGACGATCACCAGTGGTGTACGGCCAGTGTAGGAGATCGCTCCCCACACCATGATGCCGGGTGTTGGCCCTGTGTGCCTCGGTCGTATGCAGTCCTGATTGTGGCGCTCACCTGCACGGCGCCAAACACGCATACGACCATCATTGGCTCCAAGGCAGAAGCGACTCTCATCGCTGAAGACGACACGTCTCCATTCGTCCCTCCATTCACGCCTGTCGCGGCACCACTGGAGGCGGGCTGCACGATGTTGGGGCGTGAGCGGAAGACGGCCTAACGGTGTGCGGGACCGTAGCCCAGCTTCATGGAGACGGTTGCGAATGGTCCTCGCCGATACCCCAGGAGCAACAGTGTCCCTAATTTGCTGGGAAGTGGCGGTGCGGTCCCCTACGGCACTGCGTAGGATCCTACGGTCTTGGCGTGCATCCGTGCGTCGCTGCGGTCCGGTCCCAGGTCGACGGGCACGTGCACCTTCCGCCGACCACTGGCGACAACATCGATGTACTGTGGAGACCTCACGCCCCACGTGTTGAGCAATTCGGCGGTACGTCCACCCGGCCTCCCGCATGCCCACTATACGCCCTCGCTCAAAGTCCGTCAACTGCACATACGGTTCACGTCCACGCTGTCGCGGCATGCTACCAGTGTTAAAGACTGCGATGGAGCTCCGTATGCCACGGCAAACTGGCTGACACTGACGGCGGCGGTGCACAAATGCTGCGCAGCTAGCGCCATTCGACGGCCAACACCGCGGTTCCTGGTGTGTCCGCTGTGCCGTGCGTGTGATCATTGCTTGTACAGCCCTCTCGCAGTGTCCGGAGCAAGTATGGTGGGTCTGACACACCGGTGTCAATGTGTTCTTTTTTCCATTTCCAGGAGTGTACATTTCATTGACATCGGTGCCATCTCCTTGCTAGGCCGAGATTTGGTCGTTTTTACCTCGTCAGGGCTGTTTGCTGCTTGCAGTGGTCGCAATAGCATCTCTGAGCGCCTAAAAGAGATCTGAAACTTATTGACAAAAAGAGATCTGAAAGTTATTGACAAAGTTATGTGTCAGGCTAAGAGTTGAACTTTGGCTTCCAAGGACTATACGCCTACCCCTTTACGGTCCAAACTCACAGTCCTGTTTCTGCCATTGTCAGTGAAGTACTTTCCAAGCTTCACTCAAGTCGCCTCTGTAAATTTCGCCAGACAAGTACTGGAGTAAAGGATTTCGCGTTGAAATGACTTAGTCATAGCCTAGGATTTGTTTCCAGAATGAATCTTTTACTGAAGATAGGAGTGCTCGTTGTTGTGGAACTTCTTGACACATTAAAACTATTTGGCACATTTGGACTCGAAACCCTACTCTTGGCTTTCGCAAACAATATTCCTACATTTGAGCTATTCGTACTCTTCACTGATAATAAAAGAATTTATTATTAAAAGAGATGCAGTTAAAATAACATAAGAAGACTGCATTTTGTACAAGTGCCGGTATATTGTTCAAGGGAATAATGGAAAGTAATACAATGAGGTGACACAAGTGATGGGATAGCGATACGCACTTGTACAGAAGGCGATAGTATCGCGTGCACAAAGTATAAAACGTCAGCGCATTGGCGGAGCTGTCATTTGTACTCAGTTGATTCATGTGAGACAGTTTCCGACGTGGTTACTATCACACGACAGGAATTAACAGACTCTGAACTCGGAATGGTAGTTGAAGCTAGACGCATATCGGTAAACGTTAGGGAATTCAGTATTCCGAGATCAGCAGTGGCAAGTGTGCGCCGACAATACCAAACTTCAGACATTAAAACGAAGAGTTGTGCTAACAGACAAGCAGCGCCGCGTGAAATAATTGCAGAAATCAACGTGGGACGTAAGACGAACGTATCCGTAAGGACAGTGCACCGAATTTGGCCGTTAATGGGCATGCCAGCAGACGACCGAAGCGAGTACCTTTGCTAACAACACTACATCATCTGTAGCGCCTCTCCAGGGCTCATGACCAAATCGGTTGGATACTAGACGACTCGAAAACCGTGGCCTGGCCAGATGTGTCCCGATTTCAGTTGGTAAGAGCTGATAGTAGGGTTGGAGTGTGGCGCAAAGTCCATGAAGTCCTGGACCCAAGTTGTCAACAAGGCACTGTGCAACGTGGTAGTGGCTCCATAATGGTGTGGTCTTTGTTTACATGGAATGGACTGGGTTCTCTGGTCCACCTGAACCGATAATAGACTGGAAATGGTTATGTTCTACTACTTGGAGACCACTTGTAGCGAAAAAACTATGGATTTTTTTATGGATGACAATGCGTCATGTCAACGAATCACAATTGTTCACGATCGGTTTGAAGAACATTCTGGACATTTCGAACGAATGGTTTAGTCACCTAAATCACCCGACGTGAATCCTATCGAACATTTATGGGACATAATCGAGGGGTCAGTTCGTGCACAAAATCCTGTGCTGCACTTTCTCAATTATGGCCGGCTATAGAGAGAGCATGGTTCAATGTTTCTGCAGAGGACTTACAACTGTAAGGTGGCTGAATAAATGGTCAGATTCGCACCTTACATGAGACCTTTACAAATCGTAATGAGATGGTGAAGATGACACCCAACGTAAATCGACAGTTACGAGAACATTTGCCCATCAATATGTAATGCAAAAAGGGATGACAGTCAATCGACAGCAATTAACACACCATTCCTACACAATGCATGTCTTTGAGCGGAAGGTAGAACAAGGAACGCGAGTTGAGTCGCTTTTAGTTTTGAAAAGCCAGCTCTACAATGGCGTAGCGAAGCCGTGCTGCAGGAGTTACGCCAGCAACCACTTGAAGGGGTGGCAGGAAAGAGGACAGCGACCCCGGGCCAGGTGATCCAAGCTGCCAAGCTGGAGGGCCGCCTGTAGCGACAGCATCGGTACAAGAGCAGAGAAGAAGCTATAGAAAACTGTGTTTCGAAATTCCAACGGGATACGAACAAAAGCAAGTGACGCATTTTCATCCAGTGAGTGCAACACACGGAAAGGTCAATGTACTTTAGGCATCTGGAACGGGCACAAAACGTCCGATTGGCGGAAACTCACTAGGAAGGAGAAAACTACTGAAGTTTCGATGAAGTTTGATAAAAGGGACATTGCAATTGGTAGAGGGTGTTCTAGGTGTTTCTACAAAATTGGTCAAAAAATGCCGTGATGTGAAAAGGAACCCAAGCGGTGGGAGGTAGTTCTGCCACGAGAGGAAAAGAGAGAAATTTTGTGTGGACTCTTCTCTGAACTGGCGTCAAGTGCAGAATGGAGCACTTAAGGCTCTGTACGATGCAGAGAAGAAATTGGTGCGGACACTGCGTTCACAGTGGCTGCACTCCAGGTACAATTAGCTGTAGCAATGTTTAGCTCCAACTGTGGAGAAACGAACCAGCCATATTAGTTAACTGTTCTTGTGAGAACTGAGAGGGCACTATAATACCCACGCTGCTCCAACCATGCACATGTGTATGTGTACTGGTGGAAAGTTCAGCAAAGGCCACATTAGTTTTGAAGGGATTTCAGTGGGAGAGAGCGGCCCTGCAGACAGCAGCACGTCGCAGCTTAAGGTAAATACCACGTGCAGATGCGTAAACTTTGTTGGTTTACCAGCTTGCGTCCACTGTAAACTGAGCGGCCTTGGGTAATCTTGCGCTCAGATTTGTCACTTGACTAACCATCCACTGTAGACTTGATTGTCATCCTAAATAGTACCGAACTTGGAACCGGAATCGGACGATTTTCGCAGTACTGACCAACATCATAACGTATGTGTAGGAGCGATTTTGTAAAGAAATGTCTTATTAAACTTTCATATTATTGTGCTTAGGATTAATGTAAAGAAACTTCCAATTAAACTTTCATAATTTTGTGCTTAAGATTAATGTTCTTTCAGAGAGTTAGTATTTAACATTGTTGTGTATAGACTTATTTCACTTTTTGACGTTGGCAAGATGCGTTATCCATTGCGCTGTTTTTATGTTGGCGAGTTGAAAACTGTATGAAAAGCTGCAATTTGGTGAGAAATATTGCGACGTTAAACTTGTCATTTCTCTTCACACAGTTGTTCTCAATTCAAGAATAAGAAAAGAAAAAAAAACTGCCGCACCCTTACACAACGACTTGTTGAGTCCATTCCATGTCGAGCTGGACGCCGGACAAAAGGAGGTCCGACATGACATTATGAGCTATCCCATGACTTTTGTCACCACAGTGTTAGGTTACAAAGTCATTTCATGTTGCCTCTTTCCTCTCAATTGTTGACCCATATGGGTTCAAGATGGCAAAATCACAGTTTTGAACAGCAGCCCATCTCTCCCTGCTGAGAGAGCTGGTAGGTGTGGATCCGTGGCGTGGGAGTGGGGCTGCTAGACTAAGAGCTCGCTGCACGTGTAGGAGACCGGCGGAAGCCACGCCCGTGGCCGACAAAGGCGCCGCCCATAAAGGACAAGCGCGCCGGCGGCGCTGGCTCGCTGATAAATTACCAATTAGCGGCCCGGTGTGCACCTCCTCCTCCTCCTCCTCTGCTAAATAATCGCGAATGGATGGTCCGTGATTAATGAAGCGCGACACATACTGCGTGCTGGCCTCGCCTTACCGGCATCTTCGTGGCGAGCTGGCCACCTACGGTTGAACCAGACCTCGTGTCCAATCTGCGAGGGAAACTAGGTTCCCCGTGTTGCCCGTAGCTGAAGTGTTAGTAACCTCCCGGCATGTAGATAATGTTCACAAAGAAGGGGCTCCATTCTAAGAGGGTGAGTCAAATGAAAACCTTAAACTTGTCATAACAACTCGAAATTTCGGTAACTTCGTAAGCGTACTACAAACAGAATGGCCTGTAGGTGGTAGCATAGTGCAGATGCACACATACCTTCGCAGTAACAGTATAAAGATGGCCGTCCCACTTGCGACTTGCACCAGGGAAGAACAGCGTTCTGTTATTCGGTTTTTGCGTAGTTGCGGCGCGGCACGCAACTTTTTACCGCCCTGCCAGTGTCCAGCAATGTTCACTTGTCTAGCTAAAAGCTGTAGTAGAAAATACTATACCACTACTGTCTATTGCAGGTCGCAACATACATAGAATTGTCCGGTAAATGAGATGTGGCTAGCTACTGAAATAAAACTTTTAACTTGGCAATGTAAATTTTCAAGTGTATTTTTACGATAAAGATCACAGTTAATACTGCCAAGTCCGTACTAAGTAGCAACACAATGTAAAGTTCACACGCACACCATAATCACACACGTAGCCAGTTTATGGTATTTACACCCGTTACCGAAGTTAATAGAGTTCACCAGATCGTTTAGTTATGAAAATGCTCGCTCAAATGTTGTGCACTCTGCTCTACACGCAATACCTGTTCCAGTCTTAGATCGCACAACACGCCACGCGGTTTTAACTAACAGTCAAAAGCAACAATTTTGATATTCCGTCCGAAATTCCACACGACTTCCACTATACCGTTCACTTAAATACACTTTGTACTACTTCGCGAACTCGTAATTAGCATTTTTCCGCGATTTTTCAGTACTTTCGTCGGAGCTGCTTTCAATGAGATGTTACTCGTTCGAACCCTCAGCCCCGACCCCCCTACATCACACCAAAGGCTTTGTTCCGCGTATAGATTGGCGCGAGCCTGCGTTTTTCTGATTGGCTGATATCACAAACAGCAAATCAGGTTGCAGTAATATCTCGCGCTAACCCGCGCTTAACTTCAATGACCAATCATAGTAAAACATGTCTTTCTATGGCAATTGCTAAATAAATAAATTTAGAAAAGTATCAAATATAAAATTACTCCTTCTGAAATTACCGATTAAGTTGTGTTCTATTCACGATTTATTAGTACCATAAACTGACTGCACATTTAATTATAGTAAATCCCCTGCATAGTTTAACTGGTACTTCGTGAATTAACAAAACAATTTTCATCTACTTCTGTTCTTCTTCACTCATACAACACACACACTGCTAATTACTACACATATAAAACAATTATGATTATGCAAATACATTAAATATTAATCAGACATAACTTTACAACATTCTTTTGACTACGACTGATAGCACTGTTCGTCAACTGCTGACCTCTGCCGCCTACTAGTACAACTACGTGCACTCTGTAACTCAGGTCCATGTCAGCTGGTGACATCTGTCGATGACTCATGCCTATAACGATATCGTCCTAACAAGTGACAGGAGCGATGCGAAGGCGTTACGCCTCATAGTGAAGGTGTGAAACCTATTGAAATTCATGGAAGAATGAAGGTTCAGTATGGTGGTGCATGTTTGTCATATCAGCAAGTCTACGAATGGAGTAGGAAGTTCGCAAATGGTGTGACTTCAGTGGAAGATGCTCCTCGTCCAGGTCAGGCACAGCGAGTTGTGACTCCACAGAACATTGCAGCAGTTGAAGCCATAGTGAAGGAAAACCGCCGAGTGACAGTGAACGACATTGCAGCACGTTTACAGATTAGTCATTGGTCAGCACACCACACAGTGCATGATGTGCTCCAGTTTCACAAAGTGTCTGCAAGATGGGTGCCACGGCAGCTGACTCCTGAAATGAAGATGGGAAAGAAGGCAAAAAGAGGACTTGTACCAACGTTTTGGGAAAGCTGACGTTGGTAGGACCATCAGAGGACGACGACTCCAGTGGTTAGAATATGTCTTAGGAGCTGGAGAATCTACCCCCAACCGAGTGTTCAATTCCCAGATGACTGGAAGGCGTCGAAGAGGTCGTCCAAGGACTAGGTGGAAAGGCAGGGTGATGAGGACGTTACAGAAGGTAGAACCAATAGCATCCCTGGAATAGGTAATGGACGGGAGAAAGTGGAACAGCATCTGCCGGAAATACCTGCAACTGTGATCAGGACAATGCTCCTTCCTGTGCCACTGATTGTGTTATTGAACTTTGTATAGTGTGTTATTTTGGTTTCTAATATTTCTTTTGCTTTCTGTCATGGGCCTTTATGACCTGTTGAAACGTCCCGTTAGAAAAATTATGAATTACTGTGCTGGTAAACCTCTTACGTTATTTGATTTAAAAACAGCTGAACAAAAGTCAACGTACTCAGACAATTTTCTCTTTGCTTATTCTGATCATCACTAAAATGACACACAGTATTTTAGCGCAACGCAATCTGACTTTCAATAATCCCTACGAAAGAATGGCCCTGCCTGACAATAACCTTTACCATTCATGAATCACTTACCTCACAAAAATCTTCGTTACTCGAACTACTGCAATACAGCGAGCGCCAATACTGCCAGCTAAATAGAAGATTCTAACTACTGAAGGCACCAACTACTGACAGGCATAGTTAGGAAATGAAAGATTTTGACAGAGAACAAACAATGTATTTACCTTAATAGAGTTCAGAAGTCATAATATATATATCAGTTCATGGCATCCAGTCTTACAAATTTCCTTTTTCTGACGGACACAGCAGCAGGCGACCGACGCGAATGCCTTTACTAACAACACGACATCGCCCGCACTGCCTCTCCCGGGCTCATGACAAAGTCGGTTGGACTCTACACGACCGAAAAACAGTGGACTGGTCAGTCGAGTTCTAATTTCAACTGATAAGGACTGATGGTAGGGCTAGAGAGTGGCGCAGATTCCACGAAGCCATGGACCCAAGTTACTAGGTTGTGTTTACATGGAATCGGCTGAGTTCTCTGGTCCAACGAAACCGATCGTGGATTGTAAGTGGTTATGTTCGGCTACTTGGAGACCATTTTCAGCCTTTCATTGACGTCGTGGTCCCGACAACGATGAGATAGTCAATTGGCCGCAAATGTTCGCGATTGCTCTGAAGAACATTCTGGACGATTCGAGCAAATGATTTGGCTACCCAGATCGTCCGACATGAATCCCATAGGACGTAATAGAGAGCTCAGTTCGTGCACGAAGTCCTGCAGCGACAACACTTTCGCAGTTACGGACGGCTGTAGAAGCAACTAGGCTCAATATTTCTGCAGGAGACTTCCAACGATGTGTCGAGTACGTGCCATGTTGAGTTGCTACACTTCGCCGCGCAAAAGGGGTCCGACACGATATTAGAAGGTATCGCATGACTTTTGTCACCCCAGTGTATGGGCAGCAATTCATTATTTTGGGCCCGCATCTCGTGGTCGTGCGGTAGCGTTCACGCTTCCCACGCCCGGGTTCCCGGGTTCGATTCCCGGCGGGGTCAGGGATTTTCTCTGCCTCGTGATGGCTGGGTGTTGTGTGCTGTCCTTAGGTTAGTTAGGTTTAAGTAGTTCTAAGTTTTAGGGGACTGATGACCATAGCTGTTAAGTCCCATAGTGCTCAGAGCCATTTGAACCATTATTTTGGTTGTGCCATTGCTGAAGAGTTTAATTGCTTGCTGTTACTTACAAGAAGCACGAAAAATCTATTAGTGGGTCTAGGAGTATCGATAAATGTAGAGATGTGCAGACTGAGCTCGATTGGTGGCCCGGTCCTCTCGTCCACAAAATCGGAATTTTCCAGTCCACCGGAGTACTCTGGGGGGGACCGCGTTAATACGCATTTGAGGAGAAGAGCTGACGTGTCTATTAGGAACAGCTAAATAATGTAGTTCGCCATAAATTTCCAGCAAACATGACAATGCGCACAATATTGCATACCGGTACTTCATTTGATAAAGAATAACAGGCAAATAGCTCTAAGTACTGAAACAAGCAATTCATTAACACAATAGACTATTCAAAAGCGTTGCGCATTTATGTCGATGACAGACTGAATTGGACGGGATGTGAATAAACGGCTTTGAGTCAGCAGGCCGCGCGCTCTGCATTTATCCGGCAGCCGCGAACTGAAGCCGCGCGACATAAAGATTTTAATAAAAACGCTCATTGTCACAAACAACGGGCACAATTTCTGATACATCTGCAATTTCTGTTACACTTGTCATCTCCTGAAGCACTGAACTGTTACAAACGTTTCAAGTATTGACAATCCATTACGGATATACGTGTAGCAAATCTAGCAGCAGCCTGAATGCTGCTTTGAAAACCACAGTGCTGTACCAGGCATGGTCCTATTGTATGCGAAAAGCACTTGCTTGCCCCTGCTCTGGAAAGCAGCCCATACAGCCACTCGTGCAGGGGCACGTGGCGCAGAAACATTTTCAAACCACAGAAACTTCAGGTTTTTGTATTTCCATTCCTGTGATTGATGGCCTGCGGGACACCGACCGTTCACTTACGTAATAAAATGAAAAACCTGCAGGCGTCGTTTTTATGTTATCTTACTATATTGCAACCCGTTTCGGTGACTCAGTACGCCATCTTCAGGCCTTAACTGACGCTGTGGGGATGAACTCCGATTGTATATACGATCCCGTCAATGCCCAAATGGGTCCTGTAAAACACTCTTGATTGTTGCAGACACAGCATAGCTTTTACAGTATTCTACGGAAGCCAGTTCATAAATGTTGGCCACTGATGTGATCGTCCACACGACTGGAGTTCACCCCTAAGCGTCAGTTAACGCCTGAAGGTGGAGCATTGAGTCACCGAAACTGGCCGCAGTACAATAAAATAGCATCAAAACCAGGAGTTTCATCTTATTACGTAAGGTGAATTAATTTTTTTCACAAACACAAAGCACACCTGGACATGAAATTACCTTTAACTATGAGAGCGGTCCTAAGACCACTCTGGAATCGAGCTCTGGTCTCTGGATTGATAGCCTGGCAGCGAACGTGAAGCCGTCAAACAATTTTTTTGAGGTTCATTCAGACGATTGTCCAATTAAAAAGACATGCTGAGGAGCACTCTGGGTTACAGCACAGTTGCCAAATTGCATGTCTAGAATGAAATAATGGGACGAAGGAATGACTATGAGATACAAGTTTGTCTAGGACTCATAGTTGTTGCGAAAGCTTTTAACTAAAGCTATACTCACAGCCACTGATAGACAAGAAAGCGATACAACCCATTTTAGTATACTGTAGAATATTCACCTTCATCACTTCAGCTAGATTCGAAAATGAAAAATTCAGACAAAGAGGCTCCATATCATCAAAAAACCATCAGCTGTACAAGATGTTGTCAGATTCTTAAACTGAAATAGAAGAAACAATAGGCGTACATGTCAATGAGACTTAAGTGAATCACATTGCTTTTGTTGAAGACGATCTACTATATGCCCTTAATGTACATAAACGTCATTCACGGACGGAGAAGTTTTATAGAAAAATCAATGCAGTAACACCAAAGTAGAGTATAACCAACATACCAAAAAAGGAAATTGCACAAATTAACAGTGAAATCATCGAAGCAGGTGACGAGTTTTACTTTCAAAACTACAGCAATAAGAAGAAGAATAAAAATAGCCTGGTGGACTTTCTCCCACTACAAATATTGTGCAAAGCTAAGTTTCCGATATTTCTGAAACAGAAACGTCATAATCAGAACGTGTTACAAAAATGTTGAGACTTACATGTCCACTTGTTTTGGTATCACCTTTTGGCTTCCGTCTCGAGATCTTGGGTCGATGTTCAATAATCTTCCTAACGTTTCGGCAGGATGAGAGGTTGGCATTCCAAAGCTGGACCCTGCACTGCTGGTGGCGGACTGTAGTCGAACCCGCCGGCGGAGATTGTGTTGTGTATTTACCGAGCGAGGTGGCGCAGTGGTTAGCACACTGAACTCGCATTCGGGAGGACGACAGCTCAATCCCGTCTCCGGCCATCCTGATTTAGGTTTCCGTGATTTCCCTAAATCGCTTCAGGCAAATGCCGGGATGGTTCCTTTGAAAGGGTACGGCCGATTTCCTTCCCCATCCTTCCCTCACCCGAGCTTGCGCTCCGTCTCTAATGAACTCGTTGTCGACGGGACGTTAAACACTAATCTCCTCTTCCTCCTCCTGTGTTATGTATTTGTCGCGTCAACGTCTGAACCGCTATGGTTCTCCCCTTGTTACTTGC